>NC_044034.1:217385288-218011638 GCF_901765095.1 Microcaecilia unicolor
TTGTCTTTGTGTACTTTTGAAGAAAGTGGGAAGACGGGAGATATGATAGAGATATTTAAATACCTCTGTGGCATAAACACACAGGAGGTGAGTCTCTTTCAATGGAAAGGAAGCTCTGGAATGAGGGGCATAGGATGAAGGTGACAGACTCAGGAGAAACCTAAGGGTATAATACTTCACAGAAAGGGTGGTGAATTCATGGAATGGCCTCCTGGTGGAAGTGGTGTAGATGAAGATTGTATGTGGAATCAAGAAAGCTTGGGACAAGTACATAGGATCTCTAAGGGAGCGGAAAAGATAGTAGATGGCATGAATGGGCAGACTGGATAGGTCATATGGAGGGGCATAATCGAATGCGAACGCCCATCTCCATGGGCGCCTATCTCCGAGGACGGATAAGCGAAGGGGCGGGACAGATCGTATTTTCGAAAAAGATGGGCGTCCATCTTTTGTTTCGATAATACGGTTTGTGCCGGGCAAATGCATTGCATTTGGGCAGATTTGAGCTGGGCGGTATTGGTTTTCAGCGATAATGGAAACCGAAGGCATCCAGCTCAAAAACGAACAAATCCAAGGCATTTGGTCATGGGAGGGACCAGGATTCGTAGTGCACTGGTCCCTCTGACATGCCAGGACACCAACCGGGCACCCTAGGGGGCACTTGTAAAAAAACAAAAACAAAAACAAAATAGCTCCCAGGTGCATAGCTCCCTTCCCTTGGGTGCTGAGCCTCCCAAATCCCTCCCAAAACCCACTGCCCACAACTCTACACCATTACCTTAGCACTTATGGCTGAAGGGGGCACCTACATGTGGGTACAGTGAGTTCTGGGGGCGGTTTGGAGGGCTCCCATTTAGCATCACAAGTGTAACAGGTAGGGGGGGATGGGCCTGGGTCCACCTGCCTGAAGTCCACTGCACCCACTAACAACTGATCCAGGGACCTGCATACTGCTGTGATGGAGCTGGGTATGTCATTTGAGGCTGGCATACAGGCTGGGAAAAAAAGTTTTTAAAGTTCTTTTTTTTTGGTGGGAGGGGGTTAGTGACCACTGGGGGAGTCAGGGGAGGTCATCCATGATTCCCTCCGGTGGGGCACTTTTTGGGGACTTGTTTGTGACAAAAAAGGGTCCAAAAAAGTGACCCAAATTCTTGCTTCTGGCGCCCCTTTTTTTTCCATTATCGTCCGAGCGCGCCCATCTCTCCTCGGCCGATAAACACGCCCCAGTCCTGCCTTCACCACGCCTCTGACATGCCCCCCCATCAACTTTGTTCGTTCCTGCGACAGAGAGCAGTTGGAGGCGCCCAAAATCGTCTTTCGATTATACCGATTTGGGTGCCCACGAGAGAAAGGCGCCCATCTCCCGATTTGGGTCGAAATATGGGCGTCTTTCTCTTTTGAAAATAAGCTGGATGGTCTTTTTTTTCTGTCTTCATTTTTCTCTGTTTCTATTATTTCTTTTCTATAGATCCTACCTACTGTATATCTTATCTTCAGCCAAATTCTTTCTGCATACCAATGTTTCACATAAAATTTCTGTATACTGTGGTGCTGTCTCTTTGCTCTGGCATGCCATTTTAGCAGCTAACAAATCCAGTGTCTTTTTAAATTTATCATTCCATTTGGGCACAAAAAAAGTGAATTCCCTCTAGCCAGGTTTAATCCTGTCCAAGAAAAGACACAAATCTATCTTCAAAATCTTTTTAAATACCTAGTTCTTTTTTCATAATAAATTCCTGTGAAAAGAAACAGCCAAACATTTCAGAAAGTGATCAGTCCAAGAAACTGACAACTGATTGTGAAAATGAGAAATAAAGGGTTGGTGAAGGTAAGGGATGTGAAATGGAAAGCCATAGGGACAAGGGATAATCTTCAGATAGAGGAATACACAGAGGAGACAGAGAGGTGCAAGATAAAGAAAAGGTAGGAGAAAAAAAATGAAAGGGAGAGGTAAATGTGAGAAGAAATGCCAGTGAAAGGTGGAGTAAGATAGGGAGAATGAGGGAGAAACATGAAGAAAGATGGAATAGGTTCCTAGTGATGGCAGGGGTAGAAAGAAGAAATGATCTGTTCCTCTTCAACCCTCCAGACCGGTCAAGACGCTTGGGTTATGCTCGCCTACCAGCAGAGGGAGACTGAGAACACTAACTTCAAACTATGTACATATAACCTGTGCCTAGCCACCTGTCGTCAGTATCTTCTCAGTCTCAGCAGAGGGTAGACAGGCAACCTGTGCAGCTTGTCCGGTCTGGTAGGATTCAGAGATTATTTAGGAGCTTCTTTTGGTCTGTTTTTCAGTTTTATCCCTGTGCCTGGAAGACTTTAGTGTGCTGGGGGTTGGTGGGGCCGGTGGGGCCTGCCATTGTCCCCTTTGGGGTGTCACACCCGGGTGGCCGGGTCCCTCCCCCTAACTGGCTCTCCCGTTTGGGCAGCTTTGTGCCTCGGCTGCAGTTCTGTGCTGCAGCCTTGAGTGCCGTTTAGTTTTAGCAGCAGCAGGGCTCAATTTCAGGCTGCAATAAAGTTTTGATAAAAAAAAAAAAAACTCTCTCAGAGATCGAAGGCCCAAGCGGTGTGGAGAGCTGAGTGAGCTGCAATCTGGGGTTCCGGAGTTGTTCAGCTGCTTTGGGGCGCTGTTTTGCAGGCTTCTGGTGAGTGGGCTGTCAGCTGTTTGTTTAGGCGCGATGGCGGGAAAGCCGCTGCGATGTAGATTTTGTGCGCGCCGGGGGGTTGAAGTGGTTGGCGGTTCCTGCCGTTTCTGTGGCGAACCGAAGTCTTCTTCCTCCGCTCCGCCGGTGTTAGCGGCGGAGGTTCCCGCATCGGGCCCTCCAGAGCTGGCAGTGTCTCAGTCTGGCAGCGTGGCGGCGGTCCCGATTTTGGCGGGAACCGCCGCCATTTTGGAATCGGCACCGCAAGGCCCGGAGTTGGTCGGAGGACCTTTGGGCAGTCAGTTGTCCGGTTTTTCTGGGGGGGACGGTCCTGGTCGGATGGGTTTCCCGCCGGATTTTATTTGGAGTTTGTTCCAGGCCTGGCAGGCGGGGCCGACGCGAGCAGAGCCCCCTAGTCTTGGGACGGGGGGTGCCAGTGTTAAGAGACCACGTTTGGAGTGGTCAGAGGACATGGAAAGTTTTTCCCCTCCGGAGTCAGAGGGCGATTTTAGTTCCCTGGAGGAGGATGAGGGGCCGTTGGTTGGTTATGAGAAGGAGCTTGCTGTGCCTGGAGAGGACCCTTCGGTGGTCCGCATTTTTCACCGCGATGAGTTGGCAGAACTTATTGAGCAGGTGTCATCGACTCTCAAGTTTGAGGCGTCAGCTCCAGTGACAGCCGGGTCGCAGGATCCTTTGGTGAAGGGGATTCGGCAGGTATCTCGCACTTTCCCTATGAACGCGGATCTGAGGGAAATGATTACCCAAGAGTGGCGTTCTCCAGAAGATCAGTGTAAGGTGGCTCGGGCCATGGCTAAGTTGTACCCGCTTCCGCAGGAGGATAGAGATTCCCTCCGGCCTCCGACCGTGGATGCCGTGGTGACGGCTGTGACTAAGGCTACGGCCATTCCTGTGGATGGGGAGGCCGCGTTGCGGGACCCGCAGGACAGGAAATTGGAGACGTTTCTCAAGCGGAGTTTTGATTTGTCTGCTTTGGCGCTGCAGGCGTCGGTTTGTGGAGGCCTGGTGGCCCGGGCGTGTTTCCGCTGGGCGGAGCGGCTGCTGGATAGCCCGCCGGCTGATAGGGCCTCCTTAGTTCAAGATTTGGCAAGGTTGGAGATGGGGTCGTCCTTCATGGCTGATGCACTGTATGATTTGTTACGGGCTTCGGCTAAGAACATAACCCTGGCGGTGGCTGCTCGTCGGGCCCTGTGGTTGCGGGGCTGGATGGCTGATGCTGCTTCTAAGGCAAAGCTGTGTTCGCTGCCGTTTAAAGGTTCTTTGCTTTTTGGGGAAGAGTTGGATAAGTTGGTGAGGGGTCTTGGTGATACTAAGGTTCCTCGTCTTCCGGAGCTTCGTCCTAAGGCTGCTAGGGGGTCCACGGTGCGCGGACGGTTTCAGGAAGCTCGACGATATCGGCCTGGCAGGTCCTCCGGGGGGACTAGGGGTCATTTTTTCCAAAGAACTCAGTCCTTTCGCGGTGGTCGCCGTGGAGGGCGAGGTTCCTCGTCGGGAACGCCCGGAGCGTCCCGTCCTTCGCAATGATGGTGTGGGGACCCAACCTCTGGTTCGCGTGGGGGCTCGTTTGCGCTTGTTTTACCAGAGGTGGGTCCAGATCACCTCAGATCAGTGGGTTCTGCAGATTGTGCGAGACGGCTATGCGTTAGAGTTCGACGGTCCTCTTCCCGATTTCTTTCTCGTGTCTCCTTGTCATTCCAGGCGCAAGGCGAGAGCAGTGCGAGAGACCTTGGCGTGTCTGGTCGAGTTAGGAGCAGTAGTTCCGGTTCCTCCAGGAGAGCGAGGTACGGGTTGTTATTCCATCTACTTTGTAGTTCCCAAAAAGGAGGATGCTTTTCGGCCCATTTTGGACCTCAAGAAGGTCAATGCGGCTCTGAAGGTTCCTTCCTTTCGAATGGAGACGCTGCGCTCGGTCATTGTAGCGGTTCAGGAAGGAGAGTTTCTGACGTCTTTAGATCTGACGGAGGCTTACTTGCACATCCCCATCCTAGAGGCACAGCAGCGTTTTCTTCGCTTTGTGGTGTTGGGGAGACATTTTCAATTTTGTGCTCTTCCGTTCGGCCTGGCGACAGCGCCTTGCACCTTTTCCAAGGTCATGGTAGTGGTGGCGGCAGCGCTGCGTTTGCAGGGCATTTTGGTCCATCCGTACCTAGACGACTGGTTGATTCGAGCCAAATCAAAATCAGAGAGCGAGGAGGTCTCCGGTCGGGTGGTGTCCTTTCTGCAGTCGCTCGGTTGGGTTGTCAATCTGGCCAAGAGTCACCTCGTTCCGTCGCAGTCCCTAGAGTATTTGGGAGTCCGTTTCGACACGAAGAGAGGCCGTGTGTTTTTGACAGCGCCTCGCATCTCCAAGCTACAGTCTCAGATCCGGCAGCTCCGAGCTCAGAGGGCGCCGTCGGCGCGGGAGTATCTTCGGGTGCTGGGTCTGATGGCGGCATCAATAGAGGTGGTACCCTGGGCCAGGGCCCACATGAGACCGTTACAGGTAGCGTTGTTGTCTCGCTGGTCTCCTCAGTTTCAGAGTTTGGAGGAGAGGCTCTTACTGCCGGAGGTGGCTCGGTGCAGTCTTCGCTGGTGGCTCCACTCTCCGAATCTAGCGAAGGGCATGCCGTTGGACACTCCAGATTGGGTGGTGCTGACCATGGATGCGAGTCTGTCAGGATGGGGGGCGCATTGTCTGGGTCAGGTGGCCCAAGGGCGTTGGACGTTGGAGGAGGCGAGTTGGTCCATCAATCGCCTGGAGACGCGAGCTATTCGGTTGGCTCTTCGGGCATTTCAGAGTCTTCTGGACGGCAAGGCAGTCAGGGTTCTTTCAGACAATGCCACGGCCGTCGCTTATGTAAATCGACAGGGGGGAACAAAGAGTCCCGGGTTAGCGGTAGAGGCGACGGAGTTGCTGTCATGGGCAGAAGTTCATCTGCAGAGTCTGTCAGCGGGACACGTGGCAGGGGTGGACAACGTGAGTGCAGATTATCTGAGCAGGCATACGTTGGATCCCGGAGAGTGGGCTCTCCATCCCTCCGTGTTCGAGCAGATAGTGTTGCAGTGGGGTCGGCCAGTGTTGGATCTTATGGCGTCGGCCGACAATGCACAGGTCTCTCGGTTCTTCAGTCGTCGAAGGGATGCTCGAGCCGAGGGCATCGACGCGTTGGTGCTTCCGTGGCCACCTCAGCAGCTGCTCTACGTGTTCCCGCCGTGGCCGCTGGTGGGCCGCGTGGTACAGCGGATCGGTCGTCACTCGGGGTTAGTGGTTCTGATAGCGCCCAATTGGCCCCGGCGTCCTTGGTACGGAGATCTGATGCGGTTACTGGTGCAGGATCCGATTCCCTTGGGGCCTCGGGTGCGACTGGTTCAGGGGCCGATAGAGATGGCAGATCCCTCTCCGTTCTTGCTTACGGCTTGGCTCTTGAGAGGCACCGGTTGAGAAAGAAAGGGTTTTCGCCCAGAGTGGTTGATACGATGTTGCGGTCTCGCAAGAGGTCTACTTCTTTGGCGTATGTGCGAGTGTGGCGCACCTTCGAGAATTGGTGTCAAGAGCGGGCTTATGTCCCTTTGCATGCTTCGGAAGTTTTGGATTTTCTGCAGGATGGCTTGGAGAGGGGACTGTCGCTCTCTTCCCTGAAAGTGCAGGTTTCTGCCTTGTCTTGTTTTAGAGGTAAGATTCGGGGAGTTTCCTTGGCGGCTTCTCCTGATGTGGGGCGGTTCCTGAAGGCAGTGAAGTTGATTCGGCCGCCTCGTCGTCCGTTGGTTCCGCCTTGGGATTTAAATTTGGTTCTGGAGGCGTTGGTGGCACCTCCGTTTGAACCCGTGGCATCCATTACATGTAAGGATCTTACTTTGAAGGCGGTTTTTCTGGTGGCCATTTCTTCGGCGCGTAGGATTTCAGAGCTCCAGGCTCTGTCTTGCAGGGAGCCTTTTCTGTCATTTGCTAAGGAGAAAGTGACTTTACGGACGGTTCCTTCCTTTGTGCCTAAGGTGGTGTCAGCTTTTCATGTCAACCAGGTGATTTCCTTGCCTGTGTTGGGGGATCGCGCTGGGGATCTTACGCAACGTCGGCTGGCTAAGTTGGATGTACGGCGGTTTTACGGTCTTATTTGCGCAGAACGCAGGATTTTCGAGCATCGGATAGGTTGTTTGTGTTGTTTGGAGGTCCCAAAAAAGGGGCAGCAGCTTCCAAGGCTACTCTGGCTAGGTGGTTGAAGGAGACCATTGCGTCGGCGTACTTGTTGAAACGCCGTGCCGTGCCCTCGGTGCTTAAGGCTCATTCTACTCGGGGGGGTAGCTGCTTCTTGGGCGGAAAGTAGTTTTATTCCTCCGCAGGATATTTGTAAGGCAGCGGCGTGGTCTTCCATCCATTCCTTTGTGAAGCATTACAGACTTGATGTTCAGGCAAAAGAGGATGCTCGGTTTGGAGCGGCTGTGTTGTCTTCTGCTTTTCGAGGGTCCCACCCTTAAGTTTCTACTGCTTTGGTACTTCCCAAGCGTCTTGACCGGTCTGGAGGGTTGAAGAGGAAGGTGAAATTAGGCCTTACCTGCTAATTTTCTTTCCTCTAGACCCTCCAGACCGGTCAAGAGCCCGCCCTGTGTATTATCAGAAGTGATTTTGAGCCGTGTTCTGCTATGACTATTCTTTCAAGTTTAGTGTGGTCGGAGAGAATTTCTTTGACTCTAAAACAGTACAGAGCGGGACGTTTGGACGTTCCGTCTGTGGAGGCACACTGTTGGTGTTTGACTATTGGTTTTCCAGGTACAGGGGTTTTGTTTATCGTTTTCAGGTTTTTTGGTTTTCTGCTTTGCTAAGCGGATACTGACAACAGGTGGCTAGGCACAGGTTATATGTACATAGTTTGAAGTTAGTGTTCTCAGTCTCCCTCTGCTGGTAGGCGAGCATAACCCAAGCGTCTTGACCGGTCTGGAGGGTCTAGAGGAAAGAAAATTAGCAGGTAAGGCCTAATTTCACCATCTGACCTGACCTTTGTTCCACCATTCCTGTGAAAACATATGTATCTCTTAAAAGCCTTAGAACTACTGTAATATTCATTTGAAGCTGTAGTATTGATCTTTACAAACTGTTATAAACCCATATGCATCAGAAATCAAACTTTTCCTGACCTATTTCCTTCCAAAATTTAATTTTTTTCCCAAGGAAAAATGGGATTTGGAAGCATAGTGAAGGCGGCACTGGGGCGTGCCTGACACAGGAGTATCCTTGACCCATAATGGAAAAAAGGGCATTCCTGACGAGCGACTTTACTTGGTCCATTTTTTCTTACGACCAAGCCTCAAAAAGGTGCGCAAACTGACCAGATGACCACCAGAGGAAATCGGGGATGACCTCCCCTTACTCCCCCAGTGGTCACTAACCCCCTCCCACCCTAAAAAAAAACTTTAAAAATATTTTTTGCCAGCCTCAAATGTCATACCCAGCTCCCTGACAGCAGTATATGCAGGTCCCTGGAGCAGTTTTAGTGGGTGCAGTGCACTTCAGGCAGGCGGACCAGGGCTCATCCCCCCTCACCTGTTACACTTGTGGTGGTAAATGTGAGCCCTTCAAAACCCACCAGAAACCCACTGTACCCACATGTAGGTGCCCCCCTTCACCCCTTAGGGCTATGGTAGTGTTGTACAGTTGTGGGTAGTGGGTTTTGGGGGCGGGGTTGGTGGGGCTCAGCACCCAAGGTAAGGGAACTATGCACCTGGGAGCAATTTCTGAAGTCCACTGCAGTGCCCCCTAGGGTGCCCGGTTGGTGTCTTAGCATGTCAGGGGGACCAGTGCACTATGAATGCTGGCTCCTCCCACAATCAAATGGCTTGCATTTGGTCATTTCTGAGATGGGCGTCCTCGGTTTCCATTATCGCCGAAAATTGGGGACGACCATCTCTAAGGTCGACCTAAATTTCCCGAGTTGGGTGTCCCCGACCGTATTATCAAAATGAAAGATGGATGCCCATCTTGTTTCAATAATACGGGTTTCTTCCCCTTTACCGGGATGTCCTGCGAGGACGTCCTCAGGAAAACTTGGGCACCCCTTTTGATTATGCACATAAACCATGCCTAACTTTAGGCATGGCTTATAGAATAGTGCTTTTTTCAGTGATAACTGTACACAAAATTTCCGTTATAGAATAGAGCATAAGTCAGCATGCGCACGCCTAATTTTAGGCACGAGCACTTACACCATGTCAAAGGCTGGTCACACCTAAAATTGGCAGTTGTGCACATAAGTGATATTATTCTATAACTAACACATGCAACTGTAAGACATGTCCATATTCACACCCCTTTGTAGCTGAGCACTGTAGCATTTAGGTATCAAGTTTATAGAATAGCGCCTATGCAGTGGCATACTTAACTTGCTTGCCACCCAGGGTGGGTCACTACTGCGCCCCCCCCCCCCCCCCGAGGTGTGTCACACCCCCATCCCTCAAAGTGCCGTCACCCCACCACCCTTCCTTCTAGCAAGAGGGTGCACAGAGCAGTCGCGTGGCTGTTGGCTCTGCCCCAGAACAGGAAGTAACATCAGAGGGGGCAGAGGACCAATGGAACTGACAGACGCTCGACTGCTCTGTGCACCCCTTACTGCCTGCACTTGGGGCGGACATCCTCCATCGCCCCGCCTTTGGTACGCTACTGCGCTTAAGTGTAGTTATGTGCGTAACTACATATTGGGTGGTTGGGATGCGGGGATAGTGCTGGGCAGACTTATACGGTCTGTGCCCTGAAGAGGACAGGTACAAATCAAGGTAGGGTATACACAAAAGTAGTACATATGAGTTTATCTTGTTGGGCAGACTAGATGGACAGTGCAGGTCTTTTTCTGCCGTCATCTACTATGTTACTATATTACCAATTAACACCAATTATCCAAGAAAATTACACATTTACAGGGATATCTCAACTGAAATTTGGCCCCACTTACTGATGATATGTAAAGAACTTGTTTCTCCTAATTTGTGTCCATCTAAAATGCCTTTTTTTCAAGGTAAAAGTGGCCTAGGGACTCTTCAGAAGTCTTCAAAAACCTGGGGACACACATGAAAAACAACTTAGGGAGAGGAACCAAAGACATAACCAGACAAAGCTGGATTCAAGGAAAAACATAATCAAAAGGAAAAACAGTAAATTGTTTGTCCCAGCTCCTCAGTTGCACCTACCCATTGACCCAGAGGAACTACCAGGCCCACAGAGCTGAGTAATACCTCACTCCAGAGGTCAGGGCACTTCTTCGCACCCACATCTGCCAGATCTGCCCAAGATACAGCATACACATAGCTATGATTCTCTGCCTGGAACTGACTTGGTTTTA
This sequence comes from Microcaecilia unicolor, assembly GCF_901765095.1. Lineage (NCBI taxonomy): Eukaryota > Metazoa > Chordata > Amphibia > Gymnophiona > Siphonopidae > Microcaecilia > Microcaecilia unicolor. Next base: position 217,395,256 of record NC_044034.1, read on the forward strand.
TGTGTGTTCCCAGGTTTTGAATGCCTTTTGAAGAGTCCTTAAGGCAAAGGCATTTTAGATGCTGAGATGCTGGTGTTTGCCTCAAGGAGCTTAGGTAAATGTACTCAATTTATTTTTTTGTGACATGATTGAGAAGGAATTTCTTGGAGTAAATGATTAAATTCATCCCTTTGCATTAAAAGCAAAATCTTTTGAGTGGTTCATGGTGTGATAACCCTTCATGCTTTAATTTTTAAGGGGGTCTTTTACTATGCCGCGGTACTGTTTTTAGCTCACGGTAGAAATCGGCTGGCGGTAAACATGAGCTAAAAATGCCACCGCGGCTTATAAAATACCCCCTAAATGTTTTGAATGAGCATTTATAATTTTATTAGTGAGATAAAATATATATGATTTGGTCACCTTTTTTGTATATGGTTTTTGCTTTTGGTAATTGTCATAATCACTGTTTTATCACTTGAGGGTAATTTTGCCTGGTTTAAGGGGAAAAGTTGGCACCTACTTATTCATTATTTGATATGTGTCTATAAAATACTAGAGTAAGCAGCAGAAATCACTCCTACCGTGCAGATGAAGACACTTATACCTGTTCCCAAGCAGGTGTAAATGCCCAGGCCTAGATTATTTTCATATATGCATAGATTACCATCCTATATAATAAAAAGCACCTCCAACGTTCTGAAGCTGACTCCGTGGCACTTAAACCTTGAGGCATTCGTGCTCTCCATCTCATGAATTGACGTCAGTATTTCCTGGTACGTCACCAGCGACACTGACCAACCACATGAAAGCAACACGACCCAAACAGCGTGCCTGAACGTTGACGACACACAACCGCCGCGAATAACACTGCCGGTAAAGCCGAGAAACCCACCTCACTGACACACTCGACAACACCCCCCCCCCCCCACCCGGTGCTCTGTCACTCGCCCCTCCCAAGATGCCACTGGACCACGTCCCCCGGCCACAGCCCCCCTCAACCGACTTTGGACCCCGGCCCTCTCATCTCTGACTTCTGACCTCCCCCTCCTCCCCGACAGACTCCCTCCTGAATCGCAGTTCAATTCCTCCATACTCTCCGCCCTCCCGTCACGACACGCCTCTGGACGTAGAGGACCCCACCCTCTCCCCCCGCGTTCAAGGGTCGTCCTCCCTCCTTAACACCCTACCTCCCTTACACTTGCAGGCACCATCCCTCCATCGTTGGTGTTCCTCAGTAACACCCTACCTCCCTTACACTTGCAGGCACCATCCCTCCATCGTCGGTGTTGCAGCGAAAGGCAGCAGCTAAACAAAGCGTCCAGGCATGGCAGTTCTCTCTCTCACACAGCTCAGGTCCCACCCATGTGGAAACAGGACATGAGAGAGAAAAGGGCCAAGTCTACACGCTTTGGACTGCTGCTGCCGGCCACCGTAACACCGACAATGAAGACGAAAAAACATATGCTGACCCACCTACAAACCCCCTGCTAAACCCTCTCAGTTCACCACCACCCTCAAAGACAGCAAACACTTCCTCCAATTTTGCCAGCACAACATATCCCCAACCCCCCCCCCAAAAAAACACAACAACTAATACGAGCCAGCAACAACACAGTCACAACCCACTCCACCCTTCAACAAATGCTGACCCCCCTCCAACCACCCTCACATTTCACCACCCCACGGCCCCCCCTGTCATTGTCAGACACAAACACACACACACACATACACACACACACACACACACACACACACACACAATATCACAAAAACACACACATTCCCCCACAAACACCCTGACCGCCCCACCCTCTCTCACACACACACAAACTGGGACACTCACACAGACACACTCTCTCACACACACAAGACACACTCTCTCTCGCGCGCACACACACACAAACTAACTGTGTGACACACATGGTCTTTCACTCTCACACACAGACACACAACCACCGCCCCCCTCCACCCCAAAACCCCACTAAAAAAGAATAACACAAACATACACTGATGCGCAACACAGTGGCGTAGCCAAGGGTGGGCCTAGGTGGGCCCAGGCCCACCCACTTTGGGCTCAGGCCCACTCAGTATTAGCACACTTATGATGTGGCTGGCAGAGATTCCCAAGTCCCACTAGCTGAAAACTCCCAACAACTGTTCCTTTTGCATACCTTGTAAATAGCAGATCTTTGCCTGCAGCAAGCAGTGACTGATACATACTGCTTGCACCGCCCCCACAGCCTTCCATCTGATGTACTCCCGCCTACGCGGAAACAGGAAGTTGCATCACTGGGAAGGCTGTGGAGCCAACATGAGCAGCGTGCATTAATTGCTGCTCGCCGCTGGTGAAAATCTGCTATTTAAAAGATGCAAGAGAGGGGGGATGTTTGAGAGACCATATGGCATGCAGGAGAGACCAAATCACCTGTGGGATGGTGCAGGGTTCTGCCCACCCATCTTGGGCCCAGGCCCACCCAAAATTGGGTGTCTGGCTACGCCCCTGGCGCAACATGCACACTCACTCACTCTCTCTATATATATATATCACCCCTTCAACAATAAGCACACTCAAAGCCAAACATCACTTCAATACACACACTATGAGACACACACACAATATCACAAAACACAGACCCTCACTCCCAACCTCCGAATCCACCCCACCCTCAGTCACTTACACACACACACACACACACACACACACACACACAAACTGTCTCTGTGACACAGACACACAAAATGTCAATTATTAATTACCAACACAACACAATTATCCTAAAAATCCCTTTCAAAACATTCATTGCAGAAAACAAATACCTTGCTAGTGCCTGTTTCATTGCTCTCAGAAACGGGCCTTTTTTACTAGTATTTTATAATCTACGCATGCAGTTGTGAACTCTTCTCATGTACTTGTACAACAGCTGGTATTTTATGAGGCCATACATGTGAAAATGATTTTTAAAAAGTACCCCGTCAGTTTTTGACACTTGCTTTTAGAAGTTTAAGGGGTTTAGCCCACTCCCGCAGTTGAGTCATGGCATTGCTACCACTTAGAATCTCTTTCATGCAGAATTCTGTTTCTTTGGAATACCATTCCTGTTGATTTGACAATGGAGCAAAACAATGAGACCCTTTTACTAAAGGTTAACATGTCCTAATGGACATTGGCATATGCTAAGTGGTACATGGCCCATAGGTATGAAATAGGACATGCAGCACTTAGCATGTGCTAATTCCATTACTGTGCATTAAGCTTTAGTAAAAGGGCCCATATGTGACTTTTTATTTAAAAAAATAAAAAAAAAACACTTTAAAACCGAGTTGTTGAGCTAGTTGCCAGAGGACTAATCTGGAGCTCTTATGCTAAGAACTAGAGAATAACACGGGGACAAAGTTTGTCCCCACCCCGTTCCTACAAGTTCTGTTTCCATCCCTGCCCTGTCCCTGCAGGCCCTGTCTCTGTCCCCATCCCATCCCTGCAGGCCCTGTCTCTGTCCCCATCCCATCCAGGTGGGCTCTGCCTTCATCTGCAGAAGCCTTAACACTTTTGTATGGAGGAGTAGCCTTCTTTTTAGTGTAGTGGACTTTGATCCTGGGGAACTGAGTTCAATTCCCACTGCAGCTCCTTGTGACTCTGGGCAAGTCACTTAACCCTCCATTGCCCCTGGTACAAAATAATACCTGAATATATGTGAACCGCTTTAAATGTAGCTGCAAAAACCTCAGAAAGGCAGTATATCAAGTCCCATTTCCCATTTAAATCTTTTTTATTAAAGTATAAAAAGGAACAATATGCTGTGCAACTGTTGTTTATCAATCACAAATAGAAAATAATAATAACAATGAGCAACTATAATAACCTCCCCACACCAACCTCTATCTTTCCAACCCCAACAATAGCTGACTTCTGCTACCCCAAGAAATCATAATCCACCCTGTTAAAATGTCTAGGGGTACAAAATACAACCCATTCTGTATGGCCTTGTGAGGGAGAAATATACCCTATGAAGCACTGTTATAATTTTTTAATCTGTGGATGAATAAATCATCAACAATCTCAGGATTCAGTCTAGCTCTCCTGTCTTCCACAGTCCTTCCTGCAATAGAAGATGTCTTCTTAGAAAATGTGCTGGTAGCAGGAATGTGCAGGATCCCCCATGGAAAGTTTGCTAGTTGTGGCCAGCATGTTTGCTTGTTTTTCCAAAAAAATCAAAATATCGTCTGCATCACTCAAACATAAAAAACGATCCAATTCATTAACAGGCTTCAAAGTAGAGAATGACATGGGGACAAAATTTGTCCCCGTCCCAGTCCTCATGGTTACCGTGGGTCCCAGTCCCCATGTCATTCTCTCTAAGAACCTAAGAGTTGCAATACGGGGTCAGACCAAGGTCCATCTAGCCCAGTATCCTGTTTCCAACATTGTCCAATCCAGGTCATAAGTATTTTGGTTGGAGTTTTTAAAATTTTGAATTAAGCTTTTTTAGTGTGTGGGTTTTTAGAATATGTTTAATTATTGCTCATTTTGTTGATATTGCTTTATGAGAATACTGTACTTTTTATTGTTGTGAAATGCTTTGGGCTTAACTGACCCCTTGGAAAGTGGCATATAAATGTAAATACTCAAGTCAGTAATAATACTCAATCAGTAAATTATGTTCTTTGGAAAGTAGTTTAAAAGACTGGGCTGCTTCCTCTTTGTGATGGACTATATAGGAAGTTACCGGTTCCTCTTAACAACACTCTCACACAGTTACCTTAAATCCTGCAGTACAGAGCAGAGATGGTGTGGATCAGTTAAGGCAAAGCAGGGAGAGCATGGTTCAGGAAGCCAAATAAAAACTTTGAGGAGGCCCAGGAAGAAAAAAACAGTCCTCCAGTAGATGCCTTCACCACACATTTGTAAGCAGCAGAAGCTTAATTCATGTAGGCCAAATTATATTTTGGAGTCTTGAGAACAGCTAATCCTTGAGGCCAGGCCAGAGTCAGACTTGGCTTTTGTCCTGCATGACTTAGTATACCGGCACTCAACTGCTTCCTGTCTCTGTCTTGTATCAAATGGAGTTCCTTTCCTTTTTTCCCTACCTTTCTTGAACCTTATTGTATTCTAAAATTTTCTGAATGCCTCTGCTCTAGGGCAGTATATCAAATTGTAATAACCTGAAACCTGATTAACCTTTAAGAAAAGAGTAGTGCACACTGATACTGTGGAGCCCTGTCAGGGACAGGGCTGCAGGAAAATTTCTACATGAACTTAAAGAGACGTGTGTTCCTAGTTTATCCAGCATGAGAAGTGAACAGGCTTTTACATATTTGCAGTGCTTTTTTTGAAGGAAAAAAAGGTACCAGTGCTCATAATGGGAGGGGGTCACCATCTATGGCTCTGCCCCTATGGTAGCCACACCCACAGTAGCCACACCCCTTATACCAGCCTTGGCGCATATAAGCAGTATCATTGAAAATACTATACCAGTATAGGAGAAAAAAATAACTTGTGATTTTTTTTCATTATAAATACTTTTGATAAGCTGTTACAGCTCTAGTATACCCAATGCAAAATAAGACAGCAGATATAAATTCTCAAATTGGACATCTTCCAAACACTAAAATGAAAATAAAATGATTTTTTTCTACCTTTGCTGTCTGGTGACTTTGTTTTTCTGATCATGTTGGTCCCAGTCTCTGACTCTGCTGCTCTCTATCTGTTCCCTTAATTCCGTTTCCAGGGCTTCTTTTCCATTTATTTCTTTGCTTTCCTCCTTTCTCCTTCATTTCTTGCCCTACATCCATAGGTAATAGCTGGGTCGTCCACGGCAGTGGCGTAGCCAGAAGTCAATTTTTGGGTGGGCCAACAGGTTGGATAGGTGGGCACTAGACAGTGGTGTACTGGTAAATGTTTAACAACAGGCTCTCTCCCCGGTCCACCTCTGCACCCCCCCCCCCCCCCCGTCCACCTGTGCACCTCCCCTCAAAATTGCAGACCTGGCTATAGCTGGGGAGAGAGCCTGGGGGGGGGAGGGGAGGCAATGCAATACTCTCTCCAGGAAAAAAAAAATTAAATGATCCCAGGTTCCAATCTAATTCATGTTTATTGTGGGATAAAATGCCATAAATAAGTAAATAAATATAAACTTTTAATGTTGAGCACCTGATTCTCAAAGTGGACATATTCCAAACACTAAAATGAAAATAAAATGATTTTTTTTCTACCTTTGTTGTCTGGTGACTGTTTTTCTGATCATGCTGGCCCAGTATCCGATTCTGCTGCTATCTGTCCTCTTAACTCCATTTCCAGGGCTTCCTTTCCATTTATTTCTTTACTTTCCGCCTTTCTTCTTCATTTCTTGCCCTACATCTGTAAGTAAAAGCTGGGTCCTCTGCAGACTTGACTGTCCAGTGGATCCAGCTTCTGCCTATTTTCTTCATCCATGTGCAGTTTTTCTCCTCTCTTCCTTTTCCCTCATCTCATCTATTCTCCTTCCTCACTCTTCCATCCCCTCCATCCATGTCCAGCATTTCTTCTCTCTCCCTTCCCTCTCCTCCATCCATGTCCAGCAACCCTCCTCTCCCCTGCCATTCCCTCCATCCATCTGTGCCAGCAACCCTCCTCTCCTCTCCCCTGCCCTCCATCCACCCATGTCCAGCAACCTTCCTATCTCCTCTTTCCTCCCCTCCATCCACCCATGTCCAGCAACTCTCCTCTCCCCTCCATCCACCCATACCCAACAATTCTCATCTCTGCCCTGCCCCTATCCATTCATACCCAGCATTTCTGTTCTTGCCCCTGCCCCCTTCTATCCATCCATACCAAGCAATTCTGTTCTTGCCCCTGCCCCCCTCTATCCATCCATACCCAGCAATTCTATTTTCTCCCCTGTCCCCCCCTCCAGCCATCAGCGATTCTCCTCTCTCCCCTGCAATTCCCTCCCGCCCCCATCCTTCCCTCCCATTCCATCTGCCCGCCCTCTTCTCCCCCCAAAAATGTACAGTGAAAGCAGGCTGAGCTCCGTTCCTGCATCTGCCTCCCTCTCCCAGACGCTGCCTACCGCCACCACGATCGCAGGTCTACTTCCCTTCGTCTCTCAGCATTCATCAGCAGCAGTGCCGGTAGCGAATCATACACACTGCCTCCTTCTAACCTGGAAACGTCTTCTCTGCCGCATTCCGCCCCCATTATCAGAACTTCCTGTTTCTGCTGGGGCTGGATGTGGCAGAGAAGACACTTCCGGGTTAGAAGGAGGCAGCGTGTATGATTCGCTACTGACGCTGCTGCTGCTGATGAGTGCTGAGATGGAGGGAGGTAGATCCTGCGATCGTGGCGGCGGTAGGTAGCGTCTGGGAGAGGGAGGCAGATGCAGGAACGGAGCTCAGCCTGCGCCCTCTGGTCCGCTGCCTCCACTGCTGGGTGGGCCTGAACCCAAACTGGGTGGGCCTAGGCCCACCCGTGGCTACGCCCCTGCTCCACAGACTTGACTGGAGGAGGTATAGAGTGAATCCAGCTTTTGCCTATTTTATTCATCCATGTGCAGTTTTTCTCCTCTTTTCCCTTTTCCTCATCTGTCAGTATGCATCTCCTTCCTCTTTCCATCCATGTCCAGCATTTCTCCTCTCTCCTCCCCTCCATCCATGTGAATCATCTCACTTCCTCTCTCTCTCTTTTTTTTATTTGTACCCCGCGCTTTCCCACTCATGGCAGGCTCAATGCGGCTTAGGTACTTATTTGTACCAGGGGCAATGGAGGGTTAAGTGACTTGCCCAGAGTCACAAGGAGCTGCCTGTGCCTGCAGTGGGAATCAAACCCAGTTCCCCCGGACCAAAGTCCACCGCTCTAACCACCAGGCCACTCCTCCACTCCCTCCCCTCCATCCATGTCCAGCATTTCAACTGTCTCCCTTCCCCTTCATCCATGTCCAGAATTTCCCCTCTGTCCCCTAAATCCATGTGCATCTCCTCCTTTGTCTTCTCTCCCCTCCATCCATGTCCAGCATTTCTCCTCTCCCCCTCCACTCCATCCATGTGCATCCATTTCCTCTGGCTGTCTTTTCTCCCCTCCATCCATGTCCAGTATTTCTCCTCTCTCCCTTCCCCTCCAACCGTATTTCCTTCCTCTGTCTTTCCTTCCCTCCAACACCATGTCCAGTATTTCTCCTCTCTCCCTTCCCCTCCAACCGTATTTCCTTCCTCTGTCTTTCCTTCCCTCCAACATTTCTCCTCTCTTCCCTGCCCTCCACTCCATCCATGTCCAGCATTTCTCCTCTCTCCCCTTCCCTCCATCCATGTGAAGCTCCTTCCTGTCTTCCCTCTCCTCCATCCATGTCCAGAATTTCTCCTGCCTTTCCCTCCATCATGTCCAACAACTCTGCTCTCTTCCCTGCCCTCCCTTCCCATCCATGTCCAGCGATTCTCCTCTGCCCCTATCCTCCCATCTATGTCCAGTGATTTCTCCTCTCTCCCCTGCCCTCCCAATCCATGTCCAGCGATTCTCCTCTGTCCTTCCCTCCATGTTCAGCGATTCTCCTTTGCCCCTTTTCTCCCCTCCATTTCCAGTAACTCACCCCAGCTGCCTCTGTTGAGCTCCAGTACCAACCCCAGCCCTACTTGCCCTCCCTTAGCTCCCCGACAGCCCTGCTTTCTGTTCCTGCCGCCCTGTTACGCGTTTAAATCTTTTATTTTTTTTTTACCTGAAGTTGCAGCGCTGGTGGCGGTGTTAGTGAAAGGACCAGGCTCACCACCTCCAGCCTTCCCTTCGTTCCCTCTCAGTGTCCCACTCTACCGGAAACAGGAAACAACGTCAGAGGAAGGCGGGACACTGAGAGGGAATGAAGCGAAGGCTGGAGGAGGTGAGGGGGGTTATCATTGATAATTGCATAAATGCTTTTGTGCCAACCAGTTTGTGTATATCTATCTGTCATTTTGGAGATTATGGACCTTATTAACTTTTTTTCCATTCTGTGGACATCATCTTTAGGACCCAATGTTCAGAGAATGCTGAGCTCCTAAATTTGTACTCATACTCCTACATTTGTGCCTTATATTCAGGCAAACTTAGGAGTATAACTTTTCATCTGAAAATTCAGCTCAATTTAGAAACCAAAAGTTAGGCTTATAAATTTAGGACTGCCATTCATTTGTCTAGATTTATGAGTTTAGTACTAAAAATTAGTTCTAAGCTCCTATTTTCCCCCACCCTAAATCTGCCCCTGTTGCAACCCACTTTTTATGCTCTTAAATTTTGAGTAAAAATGTAGGCACTCAGCCCTAGTAAATTTTCAAAGAGGCTAATTTATGAGCCTAACTCTCAAAGGGGCCCTTTTACCAAACGGCGGTACAAGGTGGCCCGCTGTGGCATTCGCATATGGGATTGCCGTGTGCTGAGGATACCTTTTACTGCCACCGGTAAAAAGACCTTTTTTTTTAAAGGGCCATTAAATGGCTGTGTGATAATTAAAAAACTGTGACGGACATTTATTGCTGAAGCCCTTACTGCCTCCTATTTAAGAGGCGGTGAGGACTCCAGCAGTAACCCAGTGGTAATTTGGCAGCACGCAGTGCTGTCCAATTACTGCCAGCCCCCCCCCCCCCCCCCCCCCCCCCGCTAGAAATGGCATGTGGGAAAATTAGAACTACTGCCAGGTTCCTGAGTGAGCCTGGTGGTAGGGCCAATTTGCTGCATGCCAAGCCAGCGGTAGGTAGCCCTACCTTGGCAAAAGGGTCGCAAAGGTAGAAACATAAATCCTTTGAATATTGCGTCCTTACTGACTGCAGCTCTATGATTCTGTCCTTTGTTCTGGCTCTGTCTTGTTTCTCTTGCTGTGGCCTTTTTTTTCTAGGTTCCCCCCCTTCCCCTGCCTTTTTTCCACATCTTCCCTCCTCCATGCATCAAGTGTCAGTGTCCTTCTTGCAGTAAAAATGAAATGCATAATTTCTTCATGCCATAATGGCAAGCTACATGCTGACATAAGAGTTGAGAGTAAGATTTCTTTGCAGTAATATTAGGTATAGCACATTACAGTGTGCAGGACTGGATTTCAAGTTTGGAATGCTCTCTTTTAAATAGCTGATCTCTCCCTGTGTCCCAGGCAGAATTGGAAAAGGAAAGCTGGATCTCTAACCATTTTGCTTTATTTTATTTCAGCAAGGTATGGGCTGTAGGACCAGAGCTTTTCAGAGGTAGCAAATGGGCACATCGGAACTAAGGTGGCTTTGTGTTTGTCAAAGTTAAAAATAAAAAAAAGAAAGAAAAAAAAACCTCTTAGGGTTTTCCTTGTTACACTCCAATGGGAAATAAATGGATTGCTTGAGGCACTTAAAGTAAATTAATTTAATAAAAAATGAGGAAAACGAGGAGAGGGATGGAAGGGCTAGATCAAGGAAATGTCTCAATTCCATGGCCAAAAGGCAACATCAGCTCAAAAACCCTTTTCTCTACGCCCTGCTATAATTACAAAAATCTAATAGCTATGAAATGGAAGTAGCCAGTGGGGAAAGTGGATGACATTTAGCTGGCCTAGTCCCCTTCTGTCTCTGCAGCCTCCCACTCCCTCTGACTAACATTTTCATACATGAAATTGGTCCTTGTTTGGAAATGACTGGTATGATTAGCAAGAAAGTCTTGTGAAAATTATGAGGGGATAGATTAACTGAGTTACAAAACACTAATTCGCTCTGGAAAAAGCAAATCACAGCATAATGAACTGTAGAAAAGGGAGTAATGATGTAGCCTGTTTGCAATAACAGTCACTATATGCACCACAAAGATATCGGGGAAATGTCACCGAGCTCTGCATTTTCTTTCTTCATTTCTCACCACAAAGCCTTTCTTTCAGAACTCTTTCCACATAGCTTTCATGAGAGAGGCGGCATACAGGATCTTTGCTAGGTCTTCATATCTCAGTGTTTGTCAGCTTTTGGATAAAAAGGAAGTACCGCCAGGCTACCACAGCAGCCCAGTAGTACTTCCCACCCCCAGCGCGCCGTCATAACAAGCACTACAAAAAATATATGTTTTATTTTAGTACCGCCGGTGTGTACCCAGCGGTAATTGGGTAGTGCTGCACTCTGCCCGGTTACAGCCGGGTTAGCGCAGGAGCCCTTATCACCACCTCAATTGGTGGCGGTAAGAGCTGCCCCCCAAAATGGCCCCGCTGCGGTAAAAGGGGACCTTGGTGCATGTCAAAAACATGTGCCGATGCCGGCGCAGGCCCCCTTTTGCCGCAGCTTGGTAAAAGGGGCCCTAAGTTCCTCTTCTGTCAGGATGTTTGGTAGGAGACGCCGCTCTCTCTCTCTCTCATACTTTTCAGAGTTGAACTGAACTCAGAATGGAAGCAGTTCTTTCAGGTTGCCTGGCCCTCTGTGCTCAGATCCAGGGGACATCCACTTTATCCCCTTCTTTTCCAGGATCAGTGACTACCTGCTGCTCACTTGCACATTAGAGATGCTTAATTTCTCTATTCTTCTCCTTAAGAGCAGGGGTATGTTGGTGTAGCTCACTAGGGCACATGTTCAAGGAAGTATATAGCGGCCTAAGCAACCCCTGTATCATGTCCCGTACCTCAGTGGCGTCCTCAAGCGGTGTGGGGCTCCTTGATCAGTGCGATGCGCTGCCAGTCTCCTTGGGCGGCGCTGTCTCTGCCTGCTGGGAGCCTCTGCACAGCAATTTGCCGTGCGTCTGCTTGGCTGTGCCCCCTATCACCCCGTGTGTCCAATCTAGGTGCTCCTTTCCCTGGTCCATTCCCTGATGCCTGCCTTGACCCAGCGTGTCCTCTGACAACTCTCCGTGCCTGCTGTCTATTTGACCCAAACGTGTACCCTGACTACTCTCTGTGCCTGCTGCTTAAGTCCTGTTGGCCGCCTGCACCTAGGGGCTCAACCTCTGGGGAACGGCGGTCATCGCAGGTGAAGCCTCAGGGTTGCCCGACCGCCGAGTCAGGATCTGGGTCCTCCTTTTCCTCAGGACATGTCGGTGTTCTACTCAGCACAAGGACTCACAAATCTGACACCCTGTCACTTCTCAACACTTTTCAAATTCTTGTGGTATAACTAGGCTAGCCAAGACACTTTCCCCCCTTGCTATACAGTACAAAGGTCAGGGAACCAAACACAGGCAACACCCATAGAGCTTTGATTTTATACCTGTTCAAGTTTCCTCCCAAAAGGGTCCTTCTCCTACCATTGCTTTGCTGATCAGGAGAGCCTACCCCTATGGTTTGGAAACTGCAGGGATGTACACAGGTCACAACACAACACTTTAGTACAGCCACTAGAATTTGGAAGAGAAGATGAAAGAGAAATCTAACTGCTGTGAATCAATTTTGGTATGCTTCAGCTGCTATAGTACCCTTTTTTGGGGGAGACTTTACCTGGAACTCCCAGTCCAATATGGACCATTTTTGAACTTGATGTGTCTTTTTGCTGATTTTTCTCCAGCTCTAAATTTGGTCATGTTCTGCAAAATTTTTGAAGAGTTATTTTCCCCCAGACAGATGGACAGACACCCTCAGCTTCATACATTTAACCACTAAATTTCAGCAGTGATAACTGTGAAGTGCCACTAAAAATTAGCGGATTGCCCTGAATAAGTGATTTAAGAGCTGTTTCTGGCCAGTTAAATCATTTTGAATATCAACCAATAGGTAGCTGTCCGGATAAATTTAGGACAGCAAAAAGGCTCCGTTAACTTTATCTGATTACTTATTTGAGTACCAATCTGAATATTGCTGGTACCTGGTTAAGTATTGAGTGCCAGCCAGTATCTGAATTCCAGTGCTGAATATCAAGGGTATTAAAAATACTCACAGATGCTGGTGTTTAAGAAGGAGTAGTGAGGGGGGAGGTAGTGGTGACATCGATGCCCATACAGAATAATTTACTGTTTTCTCCAGGGAAAGATTCAAACACTTGTACTGAACCAATTTAAAGACGGTAACTCAATTGTCTCTTTTTAACAACATTCTTGTGTGCAACTGAAACATGCTTACAATACAAAGAAATCAAGGAAAGTCTCTTCGCCTCCAGCTCACAATAGACGACATCTGTATCAAATGTATTTCTACAAAAGATTAGTGTTGAAACTATATAATCTACTGAGAGATATGCTTCTACAGAAATGTATTCATAGAACTGCCTGGGAAAAGAAATTGAATGTTAGCTGTGCTATGGAAACAATGGGACTCCATGGAACAAAATCTAAATAAATCCTTGATTTCCTCGAATGTGACAGAAATGGATACAAAATATTGCTTATAGCTCCAATGAGCATGCAAATGTTTTTTCCCTCCATAATTTCCAATTAAGTCAATTCTTGTATACTGCTAATATTCCTTTTCCAGGGTTCAGTGCGGTTTACATTCTAGGTGAGACAAAAGCTAATAATGTTAGTGTGAGGTATGAGAACAATTAGAGACCATTGGTGTAATGCATGAGACCAGAAGCATTATAGGAAAGGATAATGGATGATACTAGAAGGTAGAAGTTAATGGATTGTTATTAAGCAGTTTTTTGGGGAAGAGAGGTTTTTAGCCTCTTCCTGAAGCTAAGGTAGTTGTTTGTTTTCTGTTCTGATGGTAATAGATAGAGTTCAATATTTTAACTCCAAGTACAGGGACTAGAGAGCTGAAAATCTGATTTCGAATTGTCTGATTGTCGAATTGATGCTAGCATCAATTGTTCGTTCAGTCTGTTAGACTGGACCAAACATAGCAAAGCAGTCTTAGTCAGTAGTTCAGAGGTGAAACACTGTAAGATTTGAAAAACTAAACAAGCTGCTTTGAACCTGAGTCTTTCTGCTATGGGAAGCCAGTGTGGTATGTTAAGATGAGTTGAAACACTAGTATATCTATTCAATCTGTGTATTAGTCTAGCAACTGTATTCTGTATTACTTGCAGTTTTTTTCTGATATTGACATTTAATACCAAGAAATAGAACATTACAGTAATCCAGATGAGGTAGGACTAATATTTGGACCAGTAGTGCAAAGGCTAATGCATGAGAAATTGTAGACATGAGGGCTGTTACACCAGCCCTGGATTAACTATTAAGCAGAATAAGCATGGGTTTAGGGCACCAAGAGAAGGAGGACACCACAAAGTTTTTTTTACCCTAGCTATCATACCCTTAACTCTTTCACTGCCATCTGTTACACCCATTATCCAACATGAATTTGTGTTTTTTTCTAATTATTATAAATATATATGATGTTTTCTTTCGTACAACAAAGAATCTCAAAATTGAATACAATGGAACGAGTTTTCTTTCGTACAACAAAGATATTTCTTAGTATTTATTTATATATTTATTTGTTGCCTTTGTATCTCACATTTTCCCACCAATTTGCAGGCTCAATGTGGCTTACGTTATGCCTTAATGGTGATTGCTATTTCCGGATAGAGAATTACAAGTGGTATTGCATTAAGGCAGATAAATGGTACAATAGAATATTTGAATCTTAATATGTTGTCAGGTAAGCAATTGAAGGGCCGAGGGGCACAATTGTTCAGCTGTGCTTAGGGTATCAGTTAAAATTGGGGCGTGTTATTTTACCACTCATTAATTTTATGCAATGAGACGTGGAGGGGCATAATCGAACGTCACTGGCCAAATAGATCGCCGGCGATCTATGTTGGCGGCGGCGCTACAGCTGGCTGGAACCGTATTATCGAAAAAGATGTCCGGCCATCTTTTTTTTCCGATAATACGGTTTAGCCCAGCCAAATGCATTGGAGTTCGCTAGGTTTGAGATGGCCGGGTTTGTTTTTCAGTGATAATGGAAAGTTATGTCGGCCATCTCAAACCCCGGCCAAATTCAAGGCATTTGGCCATGGGAGGAGCCAGCATTTTTTGTGCACTAGCCCCCCTGACATGCTAGGACACCAACCAGCCACCCTAGGGGTCACTGCGGTGGACTTCAGAAAAGCTCCCACATGCATAGCTCCCTTACTTTGAGAACTGAGCCCCCCAACCCCCCCCCCCAAACCCACTACCCACAAATGTACTGCACCCACTAAAATTGCTCCAGGGACCTGCATACAGCCTCTAGGATTTATTGCTGCTGTATAACTTTGGCACACCAGTTCACACCTGAAGACTAATCTCTCTGAAAAAGTCCTTTCTTGAAATAACCATGTTTACTCACAGTTAACTGCAGATCAGAGGTTGTGCCCCACTGGCAAAGAGTCCCCTGGTACTAAGATTAGCAGTAGGTTAGAGCTGGGACAATGGTGTACAATGCCCTCTTTCAGCACCATTCAAGGTAAGAACTACGTTCTCTAACGTGGGTAACACAGGAAAGGGAACTAAAACTGGCTCACAAAAATGGCCACTACCGCATGGACTACAACAGGAAACAAAACAGGGCACACTCTGACCCAGTTAGCAGGGGGGAAAAGCACCATGGGAGTACAGCCCAGTACCCTACACCCACCACAATGCATTGCTAATGTGACTCTGCAGGGCACCTAACAGAAAAGGTGTCACACTCATCCAAGAGCCACATCGCAACCAGGGAAAGGCTGTCGGAGGATACAACACATTCTGCTGCCATGGAGGAGGGTATGGCATTTGAGGCTGGCATACAGGCTGGCAAAAAAGGTTTTTAGTTTTATTTTTTTAGTATGGAAGGGGGTTGGTGACCACTGGGGGAGTATGGGGTGGTCATCCCCCATTCCCTCCAGTGGTCATCTGGTCAGTTGGGGCACCTTTTTGAGGCTTGGTCGTGAAAATAAAAGGACCAAGTAAACCCGGCGAAATACTGCTTAACGCCGCTTTTTTTTTCATTATCGACAAAAGCCGGCCATCTGGTAGCTACGCCCGTGCCCGCCCATATCCCGCCTTCGCTAATCTACTGACACGCCCACTTGAACTTTCGCTGGCGAAGCGAGGGAAAGCGGCGATGCTGTCTAAAATGGCGCTTTCGATTATACCGATTTCGCCGCTTTTAAGAAATCGCCAGCCATCTCCCAATTTGTGTTGGAAGATAGCCGGCGAGCACTTTCGATTATAAGCTGGCTAGTTACTAATAACTGGAGACAACAGTAAAATAACACGTTAACAGTAGCCCACCTTGATAACTCAAAGACAAAAGAAATATCTCTAGAAATTGAAATCACTGCTAAATGTAATAAAAGTGAGCCCAGTATAGGAGAATCAAGCTATTGTGACATCACTGATGAGGTTGGCTCTTAGGCATTGGTGGAATGAGGCATTATAACATAACAATATCAGCTCTGGTTATCAGAGACTGAATGGGGGAAAGTTATCAACAAGATGTGTTATTTTACCATTAATTCCTGCTCTTTTAGCACAGGTGCCATTTTATGCAATGGGACCTAGTTACTAATAACTGGGGATAACAGTACAATAGCACATCTTAATGGAAGCCCACATTGACCAAAACCACTTATTATTCCCTTGCTGCACATAACTTCCCCTCTTAGAATTTACTATTTAAATGCATTAAATGCTATTCTTTGCAATTTTTTGAGTAAGGCACCACTGCTGCATTTCTTGTTAGCCTTTCCTCCTCCACCCCAAACCCTTTCCCTTGCCATATAAATCTTATTCTCTGTAAAGCACATACTCTCCCTGTGCTTTCTCTCTGTAAAAATCTCTCTCCAGGAACCTGAGCCATTAGGGTTTGCAGAATTGGTCACTAGCTGAGACAGAAAATCAGCATTTTGTTCCTGACTGTGCAAAATACAACCCTCATTGTGCCTTCACTTTCTCCAGCATATCATCAATTCACAGTTAAGAGGGAAAGCAGTTAAATGGAGACCCTGCTCCCTTCAGCACTCCCCCCCCCCACACACAAACAATAATAGATATCTGTAGAATTAATCTAATATAACCACAGTCTAAAATTTTAAATGCAAAAGCCAGGAGGTCTACAGCAGGCCCTGAGCCTGGAGGAAGGCATCATTTTCATCGCGGCAATCGCATATGATGTAGGTTCCTAAAATAACTAGCATTCAGTCTCCACCTTAGCATTTTATTCCTCATGTTTTCTTGTTACCAGGAAGATGCTTTTCTGAAGTGCAGCGGGATTCCAGGACAGGTGTGCATTAGGCACTCAGAAGCTTTTTCCATTCACCCATCAGCCTAACATTTTTGGTCCGTAGAGTGCAGCCCTGAGGTGAACTAATGTGTCAGGCATGGGACCTGCAGTGGCACCCCGTGTCTGTCTGGTGAGCCCTGAAGTACTTCTGCAACCATAACATACCTCGAATTTATACATTTATTAAAAATTTCAATACACTGCCCTTCCTGCACATATCACAGGGCGGATTACATCACAATAACATAAGACATCCTCAAATTTAAATAGAAAGGAATGTCAGTTTGGATAGAAATGAACCATTCATACAATACAAGAGGTTAGAAGAGAACATGGACAAATAAAACTCATGGTAAAAAAATATATTAATATAGGGGTCAGTGAATTCATGCAGTGTCACCACTGTTTGCTACTATAACTCCAAAGGCTTTCTGGAATAAATGTATCTTGTTTAGGGCCAAGTGAAATTTGGGATATGACATTTCCAAGTGAACTTGGGCAGGGAAGGAGCTCCAGAGGGATGGAGCAGCACAATAAAATGCACTATTTCTAGTGGATTTAAAGGTGGTGATTAAACAGAAAGTTACACACAGTTTCTGAAATGTAACGTGAGAATAAAAGCTAGGTCCTATGCTTACAAACTTCTGATTTTAGTGCTGTCAGATGCAGGCTTATATGATGTGTCCCCTTCAGGCAAATAAGACCATTCCCACACCTATCAATCATGCTGTCTGCTCTTCTCACTTGAGGAATAACAAGGCATGGGGGGGGGGGGGGGGAGGAAGGAAAGGAAGGAAGGCAAGACCTACTCCCTTTCTCTCAATCTTACCCCGCTGTTAGGTAACTGCAGCAAAAGCTGATTGTACTTGGCTACAATACAGTAGGACAAAAAGATTGGGCTGGAAACAAAAACAATAAAATTCATTTGCAATTTTTTCAAACGGAACAGAAAAGTGGACTGTGTTTAAAGAATGATAAATGTACAATCATAAAAAAGAATTTTACACTGTTAATGTATTTGCTCACTTTTATCTTGCTAGATTAACAAGTAAATCATTTCTCATAGAAATTGTGGATCCATCTAAGGACCTCTGAATTCCAAGGAACTGTGTTCAGTAAGTACAGACTTTCTGCTGCAACTTTTAAACCCAAGTGGGGAAAGCATGTAGAGCACAACTCAAGGACTGCTTTCCAAACTCTCTTTGTGAATTTATGTGTAACTATCAGGCTTATTTTCGAAAGTGATCGCCGGCGATCTTCCGACATAAATCGGGAGATGGCCGGCGATCTTGGAAAAGCGGCGAAATCGGTATAATTGAAAGCTGCTTTTTTGACACCATCGCCGCTTTCCCGTCGCTGTGCCGGCGAAAGTTCAAGGGGACGTGTCGGTGGCGAAGCGAAGGCGGGACATGGGCAGGCATGGGCGTGGCTACCAGATGGCCGGCTTTTGCGGATAATGGAAAAAAAAACCCGGCGTTAATCAGTATTTAGCTGGGTTTACTTGGTCCTTTAATTTTCACGACTAAGCCTCAAAAAGGTGCCCCAATTGACCAGATGACCACCGGAGAGAATGGGGGATGACCTCCCCATACTCCCCCAGTGGTCACTAACCCCCTCCCACACTAAAAAAATAACATTCAAAAACTTTTTTGCCAGCCTCAAATGTCATACCCAGCTCCCTGACAGCAGTATGCAAGTCCCTGGAGCAGTTTTTAATGGGTGCAGTGCACGTCAGGCAGGCAGACCCACGTCCATCCCCCCCTACCTGTTACACTTGTGGTGGTAAATGTTAAGCCCTCCAAACCCCCCAAAACCCACTGTACCCACATGTAGATGCCCCCCTTCACCCATAAGGGCTATGGTAATGGTGTAGAGTTGTGAGGAGTGGGTTTGGGGGGCTCAGCACACAAGGTAAGGGAGCTATGCACCTGGGAGCTTTTTTTTGTATTTTTAAAACATTTTTAGAAGTGCCCCCTAGGGTGCCCGATTGGTGTCCTGGCATGTCAGGGGGACCAGTGCACTACAAATGCTGGCTCCTCCCATGACCAAATGCCTTGGATTTCGCCGGGTTTGAGATGGCCGGCATTTTTTTCCATTATCGCTGAAAAACAAAACCGGCGATCTCAAACCCCGCGAACTCTGGCATTTGGCCGGGCTAAACCGTATTATCGGGAAAAAAAGATGGCTGGCCATCTTTTTCGATAATACGGTTCTAGCCAGCTGTAGCGCTGCCACCAAAATAGATCGCTGGCAATCTATTTCGCCGGCGACGTTCGATTATGCCCCTCTATGTTGCCTCTGTGTGTATCTCTTATCTGGAGAAGAGAGGGGTGAGTGGTTTGAATGGAGCAGTATCCCCAACATTTTGTGTTGGAAAGAATATTAAAATGAAACCAGTGTGATGATATAGTACATATCACCATTAGACGCCACTTTCCACATATTTCACATGATGGATTGTATATTTAAGCTTCAGTGCCAATAGAAGGCAGTACAATAGGGCTTCCCAAATTGTGGGGCATAACTGCAAATGGGGTTGCAAAACCTACATTTGAGGTCACAACCTGAGTGGGCCAAAAAAAAAAATCATCAACCTGCTCCTGTTGTCAAGCCCATGCTATAATTAAGCCTGTGTGGGCCCCATGGAAAGCGGGAGTTGACAGCATAAAAGGGCTGGGAACAGTAGCATGGATGGAAAGCTAGGCCTCCGGGGGTCACATGCTTTCTATGGCTGCAATAATGAGATCACATCCACAGAAATTTTGAAAAGCATTGCATTACACATAGGGGCTCATTTTCAAAAGTGAAAAACATCCAAAAAGTGGCAAAAATCTGTATTTGGATGTTTTTCCTCACAAAAATGTCCACATCAGTATTTTTGAAACCAAGTTTTAGACGTTTTTCAAGTCTGTCAAAACTGTGCTCAAATCACAAGGGGGCGTGTTAAGGGCGGGATCTGGGTATGCCTAACACTTGGTCATTTTTCTGCCATAAAGGAAAAAAACAAAAACATACAGGGCTACAAGTTGGATGTTTTGGTCTAGACCTGTTTTATTAATGAATAAGCTACAAAAAGTGACCTAAATGACCAGACGACCACTGGAGGGAATCAGGGATGACCTCCCACTCCTCATTGATTAAAAACACTACTTGCCAGCCCCAGATATTATACTCAGGTCCATTAGAGCAGCATGCAAGTCCCTGGAGTAATCTAGTGGTAGGTGCAGTGCACTGCAGACAGGTAGACCCAGGCCCATACCACCCCCTACCTATTACACTTGTAGTGGAAACTGTGAGCCCTTTAAAACTCACCAGAAACCCACTGTACCCATATATAGGTGCCCCCTTCACCCATAAGGGCTATTGTAATGGTGTACAGTTGAGGGTAGTGGGATTTGGGTGGTTTGGGGAGGCTCAGCTGACAAGATTAGGGAGCAATGGTGAGATGTGTAGCTGGGAGCATTTATTTGATGTCCAGTGCAGTCCCCTTTAGGGTGCCCCATTGCTCTCCTGAGATGTCAGTGTGACCAGTCTACTAAGAATTTTGGCTCCTCCTACATCCCAATGGCTTGATTTTGTGTATTTTTCACTTGGACATTTTTTTTTTTTCAAAAATGGACCAAAAAGATAAATGCACATAGCACAAAAACATCTAGCAACTAGCCATTACAAAAAAAAAGAAGACCTTTTTTTTTGTTTGAAAATGGTTATATTCCCCACTTGAATTTTGATCGTTTTTAGCAAAACATCCAAAGCTGAACTTAGACGTCATATTGAAAATACCCCTCCACATAACTTAGTAAGTCTAAGTGCTTTGAAAATATGCCTCACAGCAACCAATAGCAAACCACACAGTAGCAAACTACACTAGGTGACACCATACATAGCAACCATTCAGAAAACTATACATCTACAATCTACAGCAGAAAAATGAAATACCCATTACAATCATTATTCTCTAGGTATATGGTGTATGTGCATGCACAAACATGTGTGTATGTATTTGTATTTGTGTTTGCTTTGTGAGTCTCTATGACCAGCAGAGGAGCGGGACAGTGTGAAAGGCACAATTCCCTTATCACTATGTTACAGTGAATCAATACTTCTCTGCAGGGCTGGTCCTAGGGTCTCTGGTGCCCCCCTGCAGACTGTCAGTTGGCGCCCCCCCCCCCCCCCCCCCGTCTAGCATCTTCTTTCTCTGTTCTCCCTCCCTCTCCCCTCTCCCTCTCCTCCGAGTTCCAGGCCCCCCTCCCTCTCCTCTGAATTCCAGGTCCCTCTCATCCGAGTTCCAGGCCCCCCGCCCTCTCCTCTGAGTTCCAGGCCTCCCTCTCCTCTGAGTTCCAGGCCCCCCTCCCTCTCCCTCCCTTCTCCATTCCAGACCCCCTCCCTTCCACCCTCCTCCGTTCCAGGACCCCCTCCCTCTCCTCCAAGTTCCAGGTCTCTCTTCCTCTCCTCCGAGTTCCAGGCCCCCTCCCTCTCCCTCCCACCCTCCTCCGTTCAAGACCCCCCTCGCTCCCTCCCAGTTCCAGGCCCGGTGGCCCCCCTCACTCCCTCTCAGTTCCAGGTCCGGTGGCCCGCCCTCCCTCCGACTCGAGTTCCAGCCCGACCTCTTCTCCCACTCCCACAACAGTGCTTCGCCTGCCCCTCGCCTTCCTGCATGCTGCCCAGAATTTAAAAGTCATCTTACCGGGGTTCTGGTGGCAGCAGTGTAAGGCGAGTAGGCTCAGCGAGTCAGTGCTTCAGTGGGCTGCCTTCTCTTCTCTTTGCTCTCAGCTCTGCCTCTGGTCCCGCCCTCATTTCTTGTTTCCGCTCGCCTTTCACTGCTGCTGCCGGGACCCCGGTAAGATGAATTTTAAATTCTGGGCGGCATGCAGGAAGGCGAGGGGCAGGCGGACTCTGTTGAGGGAGATGGGAGAAGAGATCGGGCAGCAGGCTGGCTCCTGGCTGGGAGCTTCCGGCTTCCAGTTCCGGCGGGGAAAATTGCATGATGCGGTGTCCTTGAAGGCAGGCGCCCCCCTGCGGTGCTTACCCCACTTACTGGGTTGGGTCAGCCCTGCTTCTCTGCTGTGCCTGCTAGTACTACCTATCCCATAGAAATGCATTGTACTATTTTGGGAGGACCCTTGGACCTTCCAGTCTGATCTGGCTCATTTTTTAACTCAATGCGTCTTTCTCCTGATTTTTCCCCCATGCAGATTTAGTCCTGTTCTGTTAATTGTGGGGGACTTATTTTGGCTCCCACACAGACCTCATAGGTATAATTTCTTTCCAACATTCCGTTGGGTTGAAAAGAATAAAAACCTGCGACCTTTCCACCCCCTACCTCTCCCTGAATGTGACTAAAAGTGTTTAGTGCACAACAAGTATACTTGTACCTCCACTGTGGTGGGCATGCTTCCAGGGTAGTGTTAGGACAGGGAAGAAAACTATACAATACATGTGCACGTAGAAAGCAGGTGCAAATCTGTGTGGCTACTTTTATTTCCTTGGAGTGATTTTCCTTCTGGAGGCTAAAAGTACTTGCAGACTTTGCACATCTGCACAAATTTCATATATGGTGCCTTAAGTTGTGCAAGCTAATTGCGTGCACAACTTAATTGATTAACAAGCTAACCAATTAGCACTAATTGGCATTAATTAGAATTTATGCACACAACTTTTTAGGCGTATTCTATAACGTGGTGCATCTAAGTTCTAATGTACACAGTCGAAAAGGGGGCATGGCTCTGCTCCTAACTTAGTGGCAGGTATTTAGGCCTGATTTTAAGTTGCCTAAATGGGTGCACCTAAATTTTAGGTACAAGAATGGCATGTGAGCTTACTCTATAAACTACGCCTAACTTTAGGCTGGGATTGAGGCCAGGGCCAAAGAAGCATGAGGCCTATGCTTTGTGGATTTATATGCAGCAACTTGTGGGGTAGCAGAGGACAAAAGCATGCAGCTTATCTGTAGTCATGGCTGGCTCTCTTAGCAGCAGGCAGAAACAACTGCAAGTTGTCACGGGCAGGGGAGGGTGAGCCCTTGGGCCGCAGCTAAGTTTATGCTGCCTAGTTAACCTGGAGGGTACGTAGGCTCTGACTGGTAGCAGGTGAGTCAAACCCGGGCTAAGATCAGGGCTGACCAAGGCTTGAGGTTCATCAGGAGAGTAGGGAGTGCTGTAACAGAGGCTAACAGCAGGCGAGCTGATACAGATACCAACAATGGTACTGAAAAGGCCCAAGAAAGTCCAAACAATCCCAGAGGTCAGGGCAGGCTGCGATCAAGGCATGGTTGGACAAGCAGCAGTCAGGGCAGGCAGAAATCCAGAGGAACTAAGGAGACAAGCCAGGGTCTGAGCCAAGAAATCCAATCCAAAGAAGGGAGCAGGAATGAGGACAGGCTGGCTGGAGACATGGACAGGAACAAGGGCAGGCCAACGCCGAAGGAAACAGTGAGAGAGCAGCCTTGAGCCCCAAAACAGCTGTGGAATGTGCCCCTGATGCTCCCAACTGGTGGCAGGTAAGCTGGGACGCTGGGCACAGCCATGACTGTGACACAAGCATTACTGTCACTGCACCTCAAGTAAAACTGAAGTGTCATTAACCCACAGCAGCATAACTTCAGCAGACATTTTGTGGCATCATTGTGGCCAAAATGGACATCCCTGAATCTTGCAAAGCCAAAAGGTTGCAGCATACTATATGACTGCCATGACTAGCCCATTGAAACATGTCTGAAGCCCCAATGGGCTGATAGACTTCACTTGCAAGTTGCAATGGAATAACAGGCTTTCTCTTTCTCTCTCCCCCACCCCTTCCCATCCCATCTCATCAACAGCTAGGTTGAACATAAGAAAACTAGTCAGGCCAGCTGACCAATTAGCAATCTTATGGACACCCAGCAGTCCCTCTCTTACTCCCCCAAACCGGATCTGCCAGCCTCTCTACCTCGTCTTCTCCTATAAACCAATCCTACCATTTTTTTCTCTCCCTGACAGTCTCAACTCTCCTCAGCAGTCTCTCTATCCTTCCACTAACTAGGTCTTACCCATCAGTTTCTCTCCCTTCCCTCAAGCCAGCCTAGCTCTACACTCTTTCTCCTTCCTCACCTTATTACTGCAGCTATCACTGAACTTCCGGCCTTGCTCATCTTTGAGTCCTAACCATCACTGGACTCCCAGCCTGCCGCTTCTCTGGTCCCAGCTCCTCATTTTGTCTTCAGCTGATAGGTCCTAGGAACCTTGATAACTCCACTGCTCAAGTCCCGCTTCACTGTGGGAGGAGATTGTCACTCTTTGTGAGCCTGAGAGACTCTCCTATTGAGTGATAATTTGCACATTTGAGTTATTTAGAAGGTCTGTGGAACAGCCATGGTAGAGTTACATATGAGCAGGACTGGCAGCCGGTCCAAAGACCTCAAGGAAATGTACAGACTAATGAACTGCAGCTGCAAGTCAGTTCTTCCTGGATATATTAGAGGTTGCATATGAGTGTAAGAAACGCCCAGTTAATCCCATTTGATGACAGTGGATTCTGGGGTTATAATGTAGAGACCCTTAAATTTCTGCACCCTTAAGGAATGCAGAAATATCTAGTGACTCTGCCTGAGTAATGGGTTTTGACTGCAACAAACATTCCTATATCCATGACCTCTTTAACTCTCGTACTCTCCATCTGCTTGACCTGAGATTTAGCTTTGCCCTGAAGACTCTGCTTCAGCTGCAGCCCTGTCATGGAGGTTACCTTTTCTCCCATACTCCTCATCCGGTCTGTCATGGAGGTGGTGTCATGCTACTACTCTCACCCTCTTGTAGATTTCTGTCACGGTTGTGCCCATGTTTCGTGCTCTCTTTCTTCTCGTCACCTGGTGGCCAGACCTGGTGGCTGCAATGGACTGTCTGGTTACTGTCACCCGTTCCAGATTTCAGCCCAGTCCAGTCCGGATCTTCCAGACTGCCAGACTTGCTCTTTCTGTTTGAACCTACACAGCACCCGTAGTTTCCTGGTGATTGCTGCAGCTTGAGCCTCAGCTGCTGCTGGGCTTATTAGCTAGTTTGAAACCTTTCTGCTTTGCCTTTGCATCGCCTTAGGCCCTGGTTTGTTGGTGCTTGCTGCACTTCTGTTTAGTTTAGGTTCTTGCTTGTGATTCTTGTTTGTTTCTAGTTAGTTTCTGTGTAGTTTAGTTTAGGGTTGTTTGTTTCTTAGTCTTGTTCATTGTTTGTAGTTCTTTGTGTAGTTCTTAGGTTGTCTGTGTCTCCTGTCTTTAGTGGTTGCTTGCAGCTTTCAGTTCTGTCTTTGTCTGTCAGTATTTGTTCCCTTTTTCAGTGGCTGCTTGCAGTTTTCAGTCCTGTCCTTTCGCTTATCCTTTCCCTGCCTTGCTGCCCCTGTATATTCCTTTCCCCTCTGACCCTCAGTCCCTGTTCTGCCTAGTTGGGATCCTGTTCCTGCCCTGTCCTATAAGTCCTGCCGGCCGCCTGCAGCCAGGGGCTCAACTCCTGGTGAAAGGTGGCCATGTGCAGGTGAAGCCTAACTGTTTGTCAGAGTCCTGCCTTGCCTCTGGTGTGGGGTGGTTTTGCCTGCCACTGCCGCTCCTCAGCAGTGGTCCAAGGGCTCAGAAACCTAGTTCCTGTTTTGGAAAATGTGACAGAATGCAAAGACCATGAGCTCAGCAAGATCACCCTACCTGCTGGGCCTCCAGCCTAGAACTTCTGCTCTTGTTTCCCTTGTGAAGTTTGGTTCTGGCCGTATGATTGTTCCCGACCTTTTCATGACCCTGGAGGAGTATCGTGGAAAACTTTTGTCTGATCCACTCTTGAAGAAGCAGCCTGAAGCTTCAGTGGAGAGGAAGCGTATCTGGCAGCTTGGGCTCGTGGAGAACCCTGTTTTGGCCATTGATCCTAGGACCCCGCTCTGGGAATATCGCCACCTACTTGTCTCCGACCCTGCTCTGCGAGATACTCAGGAAGCAGCCATCGAAAGAAAGCATAATGCGAATCCCGAAGTCCAAGAGTACCATCAGTCCATCCTGAGGGACGCTCTCAGCCGAATTGTTCCAGAGGCCAAGCTGAGTTCCAGCTCCAGTCAAGCCGCTGAGCCCATGCCAAGTACCACTTCCAGCCAAGCTCTGATTCCTGTCCGAGCAGCGCTTCTAACCGAGCCTCCAATCCCAGTTCAAGTGGCACTCCCACTCAAGCCTCTGAGTCCCGTCCAAGTCGCACTTGGAACCGAGCCTCCAATTCCAGTCCGAGTGAGGCTTCCAGTCAAGCCTTTGAATCCAGTTTGAGTGGCGCTTCTAACGGAGCATTCGATTCCTGTTCAAGTGGCACTTCTATCCGAGCCTTTGCCGAGTTTCAGTGCCAGCCAGGATGATGCTGAGTCCCAGCCGAGTTCCAGGTCCAGCCTAGATGCGGAGTCCGAGCTGAGTTCCAGCTCCAGCCAAGTTACTGAGTCCATGCCGAGTTGCAGTTCTGGCCAAGAAGCTGAATCCACTCCAAGGTCCAGTGCCAGCCGAGATGCTGAGTCTACGCCAGGTGCTGAGTCCAGCCAAGCTACTCCTGGTCATGTTTGGAAGCCCCTCCATAGGTTTCACCATTGTTACCCATGGAGACCTGAATTCGCCGTGGAGGTCGGGGGGGGGGGGCTTGAGGGGGAGGTACTGTCACGGTTGTGCTCATGTTTCGTGCTCTCCTTCTTCTCGCCACCTGGTGGCCAGACCTGGTGGCTGCAATGGACTGTCTGGTTACTGTCACCCATTCCAGATTTCAGCCCAGTCCGGTCCAGATCTTCCAGATTGCCAGACTTGCTCTTTCTGTTTGAACCTACACAGCACCCGTAGTTTCCTGGTGATTGCTGCAGCTTGAGCCTCAGCTGCTGCTGGGCTTATTAGCTAGTTTGAAACCTTTCTGCTTTGCCTTTGCATCGCCTTAGGCCCTGGTTTGTTGGTGCTTGCTGCACTTCTGTTTAGTTTAGGTTCTTGCTTGTGATTCTTGTTTGTTTCTAGTTAGTCTCTGTGTAGTTTAGTTTAGGGTTGTTTGTTTCTTAGTCTTGTTCATTGTTTGTAGTTCTTTGTGTAGTTCTTAGGTTGTCTGTGTCTCCTGTCTTTAGTGGTTGCTTGCAGCTTTCAGTTCTGTCTTTGTCTGTCAGTATTTGTTCCATAGTAACATAGTAGATGATGGCAGAAAAAGACCTGCACGGTCCATCTAGTCTGCCCACGATAAACTCATATGTGTATACCTTACCTTGATTTGTACCTGTCTTTTTCAGGCACAGACCGTATAAATCTGTGCAGCAGTATTTCCCGCCTCCCAACCACCAGTCCCGCCTCCCATCACCGGCTCCGGCACAGACCCCGTATAAAAATCTGCCCTCCCCCATCCTAGCCTCTCAACCACCAACCCCTCTTCCCCCTGCCACCCAATTTCAGCTAAGCTTCTGTGGATCCATTCCTTCTGCACAGGATTCCTTTATGCCTGTCCCATGCATGCTTGAATTCCGTTACCGTTTTCATCTCCACCACCTCCTGCGGGAGGGCATTCCAAGCGTTCACCACCCTCTCCGTGAAGAAATACTTCCTGACATCTTTCCTGAGTCTGCCCCCCTTCAATCTCATTTCATGTCCTCTCGTTCTACCGCCTTCCCATCTCCGGAAAAGATTCGTTTGCGGATTAATACCTTTCAAATATTTGAACGTCTGTATCATATCACCCCTGTTCCTCCTTTCCTCCAGAGTATACATGTTCAGGTCAGCAAGTCTCTCTTCATATGTCTTAGAACGCAACTCCCATACCATCCTCGTAGCTTTTCTTTGCACCGCTTCCATTTTTTTAACATCCTTCGCAAGGTACGGCCTCCAAAACTGAACACAATACTCCAGGTGGGGCCTCACCAACGTCTTATACAGGGGCATTAAAACCTCCTTTTTTCTGCTGGTCACACCTCTCTCTATACAGCCTAGCAACCTTCTCGCTACGGCCACCGCCTTGTCGCACTGTTTCATCGCCTTCAGGTCCTCAGATACTATCACCCCAAGATCCCTCTCCCCGTCCGTGCCTATCAGGCTCTCCCCACCTAACACATACGCCTCCCTTGGATTTCTACTCCCTAAGTGCATCACTTTGCATTTCTTCGCATTGAATTTTAATTGCCAAACGTTAGACCATTCTTCCAGCTTCTTCAGATCTTTTTTCATGCTTTCCACTCCCTCCGGGGTGTCCACTCTGTTGCAAATCTTGGTGTCATCCGCAAAAAGGCAAACTTTACCTTGTAACTCTTCTGCAATGTCACTCACAAATATATTGAACAGAATGGGCCCCAGCACCGATCCCTGAGGCACTCCACTACTCACCTTTCCCTCCTCCGAGCGAACTCCATTCACTACCACCCTCTGGCGTCTGCCCGTCAACCAGTTCCTAATCCAGTTCACCACTTCGGGTCCTATCTTCAGCCCTTCTAGTTTATTCAAGAGCCTCCTGTGGGGAACCGTGTCAAAAGCCTTGCTGAAATCTAAGTAGATGACGTCCATAGCATGTCCTTGATTTAATTCTCCCGTCACCCAGTCAAAGAATTCAATGAGATTCGTTTGGCACGACTTCCCTTTGGTGAAACCATGTTGTCTCGGATCTTGCAACTTATTGGCTTCCAGGAAATTCACTATCCTTTCCTTCAGCATGGCTTCCATTACTTTTCCAATAACCGAAGTGAGGCTTACTGGCCTGTAGTTTCCAGCTTCTTCCCTATCACCACTTTTGTGAAGAGGGACCACCTCCGCCGTTCTCCAATCCCTCGGAACCTCTCCCGTCTCCAAGGATTTATTAAACAAATCTTTAAGAGGACCCGCCAGAACCTCTCTGAGTTCCCTCAGTATTCTGGGGTGGATCCCGTCCGGCCCCATGGCTTTATCCACCTTTAGCTTTCCAAGTTGTTCATAGACACTTTCTTCCGTGAACGGTGCTCTATCCAGTTCGTTTTCAGGTGTACTTTTGCCAGTCCCTCTCGGTCCTTCCCCAGGATTTTCTTCAGTAAAAACAGTGGCTGCTTGCAGTTTTCAGTCCTGTCCTTTCGCTTATCCTTTCCCTGCCTTGCTGCCCCTGTATATTCCTTTCCCCTCTGACCCTCAGTCCCTGTTCTGCCTAGTTGGGATCCTGTTCCTGCTGGCCGCCTGCAGCCAGGGGCTCAACTCCTGGTGAAAGGTGGCCATGTGCAGGTGAAGCCTAACTGTTTGTCAGAGTCCTGCCTTGCCTCTGGTGTGGGGTGGTTTTGCCTGCTGCTGCCGCTCCTCAGCAGTGGTCCAAGGGCTCACAAACCTAGTTCCTGTTTTGGAAAACGTGACAATTTCAACCTCTTCTTCCACCTCAGTCTCACTGCTTTTCTTCCTTTGAAGTCCACTCTATTCGTTTATTCACTCCTCTATCTTTCCGAGCAGCAGTCATTTATCGATAAGTCCCTTTCTTCCTTTCTCACTGACTTTGACTCCTGGCTTCCCTTTTTTTCTTCAACCTTCATCTCCTTCCCCCATTCTTGGGGATTTTAACATTCATGCTAATGATCTCTCTGACTCTTATGCTTCTCAGTTTCTCGCTCTAACATCCTCTTTTGATCTTCAACTGTGCTCCACTACCCCTAATCAACAGAAAGACCACTGTCTTGATCTTATCTTCTTCTCCAACTGCTCACTCTCCAGTTTCTGTGCCTCAACTCATCCCTTCTCTGACCATCATCTTATAACTTTCATACTTAAACACCCTCCTCCCCTGTCTCATCCAATTTCCACCAATACATTTAGGAATATTCAGGTTATTGACTCTGCTACTCTGCCCTCCAGTGTTTCAAACTTCTTCTCAACCACTGTGTTATGTTAATGAGGCTAACTCTTCCTATAATACTATTCTCTCCTCTGCTCTGGATACTCTCGCTTCTCCCATTCCCCATTCAGTAAGGCATACCAAACCCCAGCCTTGGCTGACCACTAGAATCCACTACCTGTGTTCCTGTGCCTGATCTGCTGAATACCTTTGGCTGAAATCCTGTGCTCATGCTGACTTTGTACATTTCAGATTCTTGTTGACCTCCTTCCAGTCTGCTATTTCACTTGCCAAACAGGACTACTACATCCAGTGGACAAATTCTCTTGGCTCAAACCCTTGACGTCTCTTTGCCACACTGAACTCTCTCCTCAAAGTGCCTTCACCTTCAACTCCCCCTTCACTTTCTCCCCAGACTCTGGCTGAGTACTTTCATGATAAGGTTCACAAGATTAACCTTGAATTCTCATCCAAGTCACCTCCACCTTTCCTTTCCTTAGTCCATTCTCTCAACCCTCCTTTAACCCCTTCCTCCTTTTCTTCTTTTTCTGAAATCACTGAAGAGGAAACTGCACATTTTCTTTCCTCCTTGAAACTAACCACCTGCTCCTTTGATCCTATTCCCACCCATCTACTTAGCACTATCTCTTCTACTGTCATCCTGTTCCTCTGATCCTATTCCCACCTATCTACTTAGCACTATCTCTTCTACTGTTATCCCTTCTATCTATCATATCCTCAATCTTTCACTTTCCACTGCGACTGTTCCTGATGCCTTCAAACATGCCATAGTCACACCACTCCTCAAAAAACTTTCATTGGACCCTACCTTCCTTCCAACTATCGCCCCATCTCCCTCTTCTCTTTCTTATCCAAGATACTCGAATGTGCTGTTCACCACCGTTGTCTTGACTTTCTTTCATCTCAAGCTATTCTTGATCCACTTCAATATGGCTTTTGCCCTCTTCATTCAACTGAAACAGCACTTGCTAAAGTCTCGAATGACCTGTTCCTGGCCAGATCCAAAGATCTATATTCTATCCTCATCCTTCTTGATCTATGTGCTGCTTTTGACACTGTTGATCATCGCCTATTCCTTGATATGCTGCCCTCACTTGGATTTCAGGGCTCTGTTCTTTCCTGGTTTTCTTCTTATCTCTCTCATCGCACTTTTAGTGTATACTCTGGTGGATCCTCCTCCACTTCTATCCCACTATTGGTTGGTGTACCTCGGGGCTTTGTCTTGGGATCTCTTCTTTTCTCCATCTATACGTTTTCCCTTAGTGCTCTGATCTCATCCCATGGTTTTTAGTATCACCTTTACACTGATGACTCCCAGGTCTACCTCTCCACACCAGAAATTTCAGCAGGAATCCATGCCCAAGTATCAGCCTGCCTGTCTGACATTGCTGCCTGGATGTCTCACCGCCACCTGAAACTAAACATGACCAAAACTGAGCTTCTTATCTTTCGCCTAAACCCACCTCTCCTCTTCCCCCATTCTCTATCTCTGTGGATAGCACTCTCATCATCCTCTCTCTCTCATCAGCTCATAACCTTGAGTTCATCTTTGACTCCTTTCTCTCTTTCTCTGCACATATCCAACAGACTGCTAAAACCTTTCATTCCTTTCTCTATAATATCACCAAAATTTGTCCTTTTCTTTCTGAGCATACTACCAAAACCCTTATCCACACTGTTATCACCTCTCGCTTAGACTACTGCAACTTGCTTCTTACAGGTCTCCCACTAAGCCATCTCTCGCCCCTTCAATCTGTTCAAAATTCTGTTGCATGACTTGTATTCCGCCAGAGTTGATATGCTTATATTAGCCATCTCCTCAAGTCACTTCATTGACTCCCTATCCATTTTTGCATACAGTTCAAACTCCTCATACTGACTTACAAGTGTATTCACTCTGCAGCTCCTCAGTACCTCTCCACTCTTATCTCTCCCTACACTCCTCCCTGGGAACTCTATTCTTTGGATAAATCTCTCTTATCTGTACCCTTCTCCTCCACTGCCAACTCCAGACTCTGTTCATTTATCTTGTTGAGCAATATGCCTGGAATAGACTTCCTGTGCCAAATGTCAAGCTACATCTCTGTCCGTCTTCAAATCTAGGCTAAAAGCCCACCTTTTTGTTGCTGCTTTTAACTCTTAACCCCTATTCACTTGTTCAGTACCCATGTCTGTTTTATCATTCCCACCTTAGTATTTCCCTTATCCCTTATATGTCCTGTTTGTCTGTCCTGAGCTGTATTGAGGAGACCCTGTCTCTTCATGCTCAAGTGTACAGTGCTGCATACATCTAGTAGCGCTATAAAAATAAGTAGTTAGTAGTAGTAGTAGTAGTAGTACAATAACTTAACAGCCTCTGGAACAAGAGGCTTCTTCTCCTGCCAGTAATTGATGATGGTAGTAGGAAACACCTCTTGGAGGGAACATACTGGTAAAAAAAGTAAATGGGGGCAGCAGAACATCTTTTTAGTTAGAGGGGCCAAATAAACCATTCACTGGCTCCACACTCACGCTCTCTAGGTACTGATGCATGGTGGGAAAAATATTGATAGGGCCCTGGCCCCCATAGACCACCCCATTCTGCTGCTTATCAACCCCCCCCCCCCCCAGTTCAGTCTCAATATATGACTACTACTACTGCTGCTTGTTATTTCTAGAGCACTACTAGATGTATCTATTCAAGACATAGAGAGATGGTTTTAGAGGGAGACCTGTGAGAAGCAAGTTGCAAATCCAAGTGGGAGGTGATGAGAATATGGATAAGGGTTTTGGTAGTATGTTCAGAAAGGAAGTGATGAATTTTGATGATCTTATAGAGGAAGAAATGATAAGTTTTAGCAGTCTATTCAATGCGCATAGAGAAAGAGAGAGAGGAGTCAAAGATGACCCCAATATTATGAGCTGAGGAAACAGGGAGGATGAGAGTGTTATCTACAGAAATAGAAAATGGGTCTAGGGGGAAAGATAAAAACCTCAGTCTTGTTTTTGGCTCCTGCTTTCCTGGCCACTGCACAATTACACTAAGACAAGGTGGCCTTTGACTAGCCCAGCCAGTGCACCTGTAGAATGAAGGAGTGGGAGTAGTAACAGAGACTATTAATTTACTGCACTTGCCACAGGTGGTAACTGGAATGGGGAACCAATGCATCACCACGTCCTTCCAAGGAGAAAGAGAGAGAAGTGCTGAAAGATCAAGCCTTGAAGAACAGGAGGGGACCAGAGGACAGTCCATGAAGATCTATAAGGATAAAGAACCCCAGAAGCACAAATCCGATCTGGGAAGGAAACTCAAACTAATGCTCTAACTAAAGACTTATGGAGCCAAAAGGAAGATACTAATAAGAAACTGTAAGTACTAAAAAACACTTTTTCTGCTTTAACTCTGCCTGTGCAGTTACTGTAAGTGTTGTTGGCTTAAAGACTCCAAGTTAAAGTAAACCCTTTTTGATTTAGAGCAAACTCTTTAGCCTGTACTGAGTCAGATTTTGTATGCCAATTTCCAGCCATTTATGGGGAGGTCCTAGCCTTGACCTCCCCATATATGTACGTATTTTCCTGAAAAAATAACTTATCCTAGCTATCCGGGCACAAAGGGGTTTCAAATAAATAATAATTATATATTTGTGTGTCCCAAGCCCTATACCGCTACATGCTCAGCAAAGTATGTTTTTTCCCAAGCAATCCACTCAGAAGGTCCCTGTGTGGGCTCCTTTTTTGTAAGAGTGACTGATCAGGTGTCAGTAAGGTATACTGGGAAATCCAACTTTAGATTCAGGGCAATTCAGCTCGCTACAGTACAACAGCAGTAAAAAAAAGATGAGGGAAGGAAATAAATATTCCTAAATATTTTCAAAGGGAGTAAAGAAAATGAGGAAATTATACCAAGAACTAATAGATGCTCAAATGTAGCCGGGAGACTGTAGTATGCACAAGAGTAACTGAAACTGCTGTGTAAAGGAAAAAAATACCTTTTGCAACTGTAATAAAGCTACCAATATCAAATAAACTTATGTATACAGTGCCAAAGGGGCAATCCAACCATAAAAATTAAAGAACATTACTTTTACCATGTAGAACAGTAGTTTTTTTTTTTTAAACTGCAGAATAGAATGCAGCTTCTATGCACATGGGCAGCTTCTTCAACAATACTCCTCCATTTCCCCAGGAATCTCCCTTTCAGGCAGGACTCTCTCTCTGGCACTCTTGTTCCCATCTCTTCTTACCCCTCTACCTCTATGGTTCTAAGGGCACTATCTCCAAACAGAGCTCAATCTGCTTCTTGGGTAGCAAGAATCTCAGATTCAAAAACCTCATCACCTGGGATTTAACCTTATTTTTATACCAAGACTTACCTACAGCCTTGAATAAACTGATTACCTGTCTAACATCAATTCAAGAATAGGCTATGTATGTGTTAGGCGGTGAGAGTCTGATAGGTACGGACGGGGAGAGGGATCTTGGGGTGATAGTATCTGAGGACCTGAAGGCGACGAAACAGTGTGACAAGGCGGTGGCCGTAGCTAGAAGATTGCTAGGCTGTATAGAGAGAGGTGTGACCAGCAGAAGAAAAGAGGTTTTAATACCCCTGTATAAGACGTTGGTGAGGCCCCACCTGGAGTATTGTGTTCAGTTTTGGAGGCCGTATCTTGTGAAGGATCTTTAAAAAATGGAAGCGGTGCAAAGAAAAGCTACGAGAATGGTATGGGATTTGTGTTACAAGACGTATGAGGAGAGACTTGTTGACCTGAACATTGTAGCCAGGGCCGTGCCTAGGGTCTCTGGCGCCCCCCTGCAGACTATCAATTGGCGCCCCCCCCCCCATGAAAATGATCGCTCACCACTTGCCACACTGAAAGGAATTGTCAGCAATATTCTTAGAAACAAATTGGTATACATTGCAAAATAAGATAGCAGATGTAAATTCTCAAAGTGGACATATTCCAAATGCTAAAATGAAAATAAAATGATTTTTTTTCTACCTTTGTTGTCTGGTGACTTTCTTTTTTCAATCATGCTGGTCCAGTATCTGATTCTGCTGCTATCTGTCCTCTTAACTCCATTTCCAGGGCTTCCTTTCCATTTATTTCTTTACTTTTCTCCTTTCTTCTTCATTTCTTGCTCTATATCCATTTCCAGCAATTTCTCCTCTCTCCCTGGGTCCTGCCCTCCCATCCATGTCCATTCTTGTCCCTCTCTGCCCTTCCCTCCTCCATCCATAGCCAGCAATCCTCCTCTCTCCCCTCCCCTCCATTTCCAGCAATTTGTCCTCTCCCTGGGCCCCCATGTCCATCCTTGTCCCTCTCTGCCCTTCCCTCCTCCATCCATAGCCAGCAATCCTCTCTCCCCTCCCCTTCCAGCAATTTGTCCTCTCCCTGGGCCCTGCCCTCCCATCGATGCCTCTCTGCCCTCCCATCCATGCCTCTCTGCCCTTCCCTCCGCGCCCTGGGGCCTTTAAATCTTTTACTTCCGGTCGCAGCAGCGTCAGTGAAAGCGGAGCGCTGCCGACGTCTCCCTTCCCTTTGCGCTCTTGGTTCCCTCAGTGTCCGCCTTCTTCTGACGTCAGAAGAAGGCGGGACACTGAGGGAACCAACGAGTGCAAGGGAAGGGAGACGTTGGCAGCAGTGGCGTAGCTAGGGTAGTTGACACCCGGGGCCGGTCATTTTTTTTAACACCCCCCCCCCCCCCCAAATCCAGTACTAGGCATACCGAGAATACAAAACACGACCTATAGAGCAATTTTACCATACCATAAGCAGTCATTTCTATGAGTCACACAAGGAAAAGGAAAGCATCTTAAGCACTACAGTGAGCACTAGAACATCAATTCACCTATTGTAAAACGAAACCAGACAGAATAGTACAGATCGTCGATCCTGCACAGTCAATGCCAACTGAAAGCCGTCTTTTTCACAAACACAGATACACCCTAATCCACTATAGAATAAGTAATCATAAACTTTCTATTTAGACAAAAATTAAACTGAACCCCCGATGCCAGACTCTGCATACAATGCAACGCCAAAGAAACAAAAAATGTCTCCTAGTACTGTGCAAAATATAAAGACAGCAGATGTAAATTTGAAAAAACTAACAAATACCAATCACCACTTTACAAATTAACAAATAGAAATAAAACAAATACAGAAAATAAAATAATACCATTTTATTGGACTAATACATTTAACTTCCAGAGGCCAAAATCTCCTTCCTCAGGTCAATACAGTATAGTGCTGTTACAGTATCCTATCCTGATCTGAGGAAGGGGGTTTTGTTCTCTGAAAGTTAAGTCAAAATGTATTAAAATTAGTCCAATAAAAAGATTACCTTATTTACATGTTCTATTTATAAACATTTATTAACACAGCTAAAATACTATATCCTAAAGCAAAATAATAAAAATATATATTTACAGTTTGTTGTCTTTGGTTTCTGCTTTCCTCATCTTCTTTTCACCGTCTTCCTTCCATCCAGCATCTGTCTTCGCTCTCTCTCTGCCATCCAGTGTCTGCCCTCTCTAATGTGCCTTCCATCCACATCTGCCCTCTATTTCTGCCCCTTCCATCCACCATCTGCCCCAGTCTGCCATCTCTCTCTCCCCCTTCCATCCACCATCTGCCCTCTCTCTCTCCTTTCCCTCCAGCATTTGCCCTCTATCTCTGCCCCTTCCATCCACTGTCTGCTCTTTCACTCCCTTCTATCCACTGTCTGCCCTTTCTCTCTGCTCCTTCGATTCACCATTTGCCCTCTCTCTTTCCCCCTCCCATCCATTCAGGGTCTGCCCTCCCTCTCACTCCCCATTCCATCCAGGATCTATCCCCCCTCTCTCAATGCCCCCTCTTTTCAGCTCCCAGTTCCCACCTGCGGCTGCCCCTAGTTCCAGATCCATTGATTCTCCCATCCACCCCTGCCCCAGGCATGACCCCATTCTCCCTCCTGCTCACTTTTCAGACCCCAGTTCCAGATCCATGCCCCTTCTCCCATCTGTCTCCCACCCAGTCCCTTCTGCCCATCCGAGTCCCCCTCACCCCATCTGTCTCCCACCCAGTCCCTTCTGCTATCCAAGTGCCCCCACCCTCACCCCATCTGTCTCCCACCCAGTCCCTTCTGCCCATCCGAGTCCCCCTCACCCCATCTGTCTCCCACCCAGTCCCTTCTGCTATCCAAGTGCCCCCACCCTCACCCCATTTGTCTCCCACCCAGTCCCTTCTGCTATCCATGTGCCCCCCCACCCTCACCCCATCTGTCTCCCACCCAGTCCCTTCTGCCCATCCGAGTCCCCCTCACCCCATCTGGCTCCCACCCAGTCCCTTCTGCTATCCAAGTGCCCCCCACCCTCACCCCATCTGTCTCCCACCCAGTCCCTTCTGCCCATCCGAGTCCCCCTCACCCCATCTGTCTCCCACCCAGTCCCTTCTGCTATCCAAGTGCCCCCACCCTCACCCCATCTGTCTCCCACCCAGTCCCTTCTGCCCATCCGAGTCCCCCTCACCCCATCTGTCTCCCACCCAGTCCCTTCTGCCCATCTGAGTCCCCCTCACCCCATCTGGCTCCCACCCAGTCCCTTCTGCTATCCAAGTGCCCCCCACCCTCACCCTGTCTCCCACCCAGTCCCTTCTGCCCATCCGAGTCCCCCTCACCTGTCTCCCACCCAGTCCCTTCTGCTATCCAAGTGCCCCCCACCCTCACCCCATCTGTCTCCCACCCAGTCCCTTCTGCCCATCCGAGTCCCCCTCACCCCATCTGTCTCCCACCCAGTCCCTTCTGCTATCCATGTGCCCCCCCACCCTCACCCCATCTGTCTCCCACCCAGTCCCTTCTGCCCATCCGAGTCCCCCTCACCCCATCTGGCTCCCACCCAGTCCCTTCTGCTATCCAAGTGCCCCCCACCCTCACCCCATCTGTCTCCCACCCAGTCCCTTCTGCCCATCCGAGTCCCCCTCACCCCATCTGTCTCCCACCCAGTCCCTTCTGCCCATCCGAGTCCCCCTCACCCCATCTGGCTCCCACCCAGTCCCTTCTGCTATCCAAGTGCCCCCCACCCTCACCCTGTCTCCCACCCAGTCCCTTCTGCCCATCCGAGTCCCCCTCACCTGTCTCCCACCCAGTCCCTTCTGCTATCCAAGTGCCCCCCACCCTCACCCCATCTGTCTCCCACCCAGTCCCTTCTGCCCATCCGAGTCCCCCTCACCCCATCTGTCTCCCACCCAGTCCCTTCTGCTATCCATGTGCCCCCCCCACCCTCACCCCATCTGTCTCCCACCCAGTCCCTTCTGCCCATCCGAGTCCCCCTCACCCCATCTGTCTCCCACCCAGTCCCTTCTGCTATCCATGTGCCCCCCCCCCACCCTCACCCCATCTGTCTCCCACCCAGTCCCTTCTGCCCATCCGAGTCCCCCTCACCCCATCTGGCTCCCACCCAGTCCCTTCTGCTATCCAAGTGCCCCCCACCCTCACCCCATCTGTCTCCCACCCAGTCCCTTCTGCCCATCCGAGTCCCCCTCACCCCATCTGTCTCCCACCCAGTCCCTTCTGCTATCCGAGTCCCCCCCACCTTCACCCCATCTGTCCCCCACCCTCACCCTGCCTCGTCTTCTCCCTGCCACCCGGTCTTTAAAAATAAATTGCCGACGCGATAGGGAGCGCAGCACCTCGTGTGCAAGTAAAAGAAGCGGATCCGATCATCTCATTGGGCCTTCCTTCACTGTCCCGCCCTAGAGGAAATAGGAAGTTGCGTCAGAGGAGGGCGGGACAGTGAGGGAAGGCCCAATGAGATGATCGGATCCGCTTCTTTTACTTGCACACAAGGTGCTGCGCTCGCTATTCGCGTCGGCAATTTATTTTTAAAGGGCTGGTGCGGGGGAGGGGCTGCCAGGAAGAAGAGCAGCGGGAGCGGCGGCACCCCCCTTTCTGATGACACTCGGGGCGGACCGCCCCCACCGCCCCGCCCTTGCTGGTCGGCAGCGCTTTCACTGACGCTGCTGCGACCCAGGTAAAAGATTTAAAGGCCTTTGCGGCGCGGGGCGAGGGTAAGCACCGCGGCGGCGCTCTCCAGAGGTGGGCGCCCCCCTGCGGCGCTTACCTCGCTTACCGCATCGGCACGGCCCTGATTGTAGCTGGGTCCCCCTTCCAGGACCCAGCCAGGCTTGACCCTGCTTAGCTTCCTTCTTCACTCGACTGTTGCCTCGCTCCACACCACCTTGGCCGGTTCTGGGAACTCAGCGCCAGACCCCCTGAGAGCTTGCAGGACTTCCTCCTCTCTCTATTGTTTCCACAGAGGCTCAATCAAGGCAAAACGTTTATAGAAAAAAATACTTTATTTTCTTGCTTCCATTCAGCATAGACACAAAAGGAAAACACCTTACTCGTAGGTTGTTAAGGTTTGCTGCCAAAGTCTCATTCAGGGTTTAAACAGTCCATGTAACTTCACTCCTTTTAACCAAAATTACTTCTCTTGGGAACAGAGCATATCCAGAAAGGAAACCCAGCAGCTCTGTCTTGTGTAACCCCAGCACTTTTCAGTATCAAACAGTTTATACAGCTTTTCCTGCTTCATTTAACAGCACAGATAAACAGCACTTCTCCCACCTTGTTCATGCTGGGGTTTGAATTGTACTCAGCTCCTGTCTCTTCCTGAGGCCAGCACCTGTCCCCTCTTTAGCAGAGCTCCTCCAGTGCCTCAGCCTCTCTCCTCCGGTCTTCCACCACTGTCTGCAAGGAGCTGCCAGCCACTCTCTCACAATACCTTTCCTCATTTGGGCCAAAGCCCCAATCTCCATCGGCTCCTCCCCTAGTCCTCCAGCAACCTCCATTTTAACCTCATCCCCAGCTTCCCCCGCCCACAACCTCTCCAGCTGGCCCTCATTACCTTCCTCAGAAACCATTTCCCAATCTCCTCCCCTAACTCCTGCACAGCCGGGTGGGGATTCTGGGAATGGTAGTTCCTCCCCTTCTTCCTTAACCCTGCTAGCCTTTCAGCCTCTGGTAGTCCGGCTTTCTGAATGCCGGAGTGGTGAGTATGAAATCTGCCCTGCTGGGGTTCCCCTGCTCTCTGCACCCCCTTTCCTCGTGACTTCCGTGATCCCTTCTCACCTGCCTGCTCACAACATGTATACCCTGGAGGAAAGGAGAAACAGGGGTGATATGATACAGACGTTCAAATATTTGAAAGGCATGAATCCGCAAACGAACCTTTTCCGGAGATGGGAAGGCGGTAGAACGAGAGGACATGAAATGAGATTGAAGGGGGGCAGACTCAAGAAAAATGTCAGGAAGTATTTTTTCACGGAGAGAGTGGTGGATGTTTGGAATTCCCTCCCGCGGGAGGTGGTGGAGAGGAAAACGGTAACGGAATTCAAACATGCGTGGGATAAACATAAAGGAATCCTGCTCAGAAGGAAGGGATCCCCAGAAGCTTAGCCGGTGGTGGGAGGCAGGGCTGGTGGTTGGGAGGCAGGGATAGTGCTGGGCAGACTTATACGGTCTGTGCCCTGAAAAAGACAGGTACAAATCAAGGTAAGGTATACACAAAAAATGGCACAGAGTTTATCTTGTTGGGCAGACTGGGTGGACCGTGCAGGTCTTTTTCTGCCGTCATCTACTATGTTACTATCCGCCTTATTTTCGAAAGAGAAAGACGCCCATATTTCGACCCAAATCGGGAGATGGGCCTTTTTCTCGCAAAGGCGCCCAAATCAGTATAATCGAAAGCCGATTTTGGGTGTTTCCAACTGCACTCCGTCGCGGAAACGAATAAAGTTGATGGGGGCGTGTCAGAGGCGGGACTGGGGCGTGGTTATCAGCCGAGCAGAGATGGGCGTCTGTAGCTGATAATCGGGGAAAAAAAAGGCGTTTAGACCGCGATTTTGGGTCACTTTTTTTGGACCCTTTTTTCTCACGAACAAGTCTCAAAAAAGTGCCCCAACTGCTCAGATGACCACTGGAAGGAATCGGGGATGACCTCCCTGGACTCCCCCAGTGGTCACTAACCCCCTCCCACCAAAAAAACCCCACTTTAAAAACTTTTTTTCCAGCCTGTATGCCAGCCTCAAATGCCGTACCCACCTCCATGACAGCAGAATGTGTTTGATCCTGTCACAGCCTTTCCCTGGGTCAGATGTGGCTCTCGGGTGCAGTACAGGGTCACATCAGCATTGCATTGTGGTGGGTGTAGGGTATTGGGCTCCGTGATTTCATTAGCTTGTGTTACAGTCTCACGATGTTGGTAGTTGGTAGGCTCTTCTCCCATGGTGCTTTTCCCCCTGCCTACTGGGTCAGAGTGTGCCCTGTTGTGTTTCCTGTTGTAGTCCATGCGGTAGTGGCCATTTTTGTAAGCCAGTTTTAGTTCCCTTTCTTGTGTTAGCCATGTTAGAGAACTTAGTTCTTACCTTGAATGTGGCTGAAAGAGGGCATTGTACAGCATTCTGCCAGCTCTGACCTATTGCTAATCTCAGTACCAGGGAGACTCGTTGCCAGTGGGGCACAACCTCTGATCTGCAGTTAACTGTGAGTAAACGCGGTTATTCCAATAAAGGACGTTTTTGGAGAGATTAGTCTTCAGGTGTCAACTGGTGTGCCAATGTTATACAGCAGCAACAAGTCCTAGAGGCCTGCATGCATGCAGGTCCCTGGAGCACTTTTAGTGGGTACCGCAGTGCACTTCAGCCAGGTGGCCCAAGGCCCATCCCCCCACCTGTAACACTTGTGCTGGTAAATGGGAGGCCTCCAAAACCCACTGTACCCACATGTAGGTGCCCCCTTCACCCCTAAGAGCTATGGTAGTGTTGTACATTTGTGGGTAGTGGGTTTTGGGGGAGGGGGGTTGGGTGCTCAGCACTCTTGGTAAGGGAGCTATGCATGTGGGAGCGTTGTCTGAAGTCCACCGCACTGACCTCTAAGGTGCCCAGTTAGTATCCTGGCATATCAGGGGGGGCAGTGTACTACTAATCCTGGCCCCTCCCACGACCAAATGGCTCGGATTAGGACGTTTTTGAGCTGGGCGTTTTTAGTTTCCATTATCGCTAAAAAAACCAAACGCCCAGCTCAAAAACGTCCATTTTTTCGAAAATACAGTTCAGCCCGCCCCTTCACGGACCCGTTCTCGGAGATAAACGCCCATGGAAATAGGCGTTTCCGTTCAATTATGCCCCTCCACGTATGTAATTCAAGAATGGGCTAAACACAACAAACTTTGCCTGAACCCAAGTAAAACCGTGCTTCTCTGGGTCCCTAACAAAAGTGGATACACACCTGACATCAAAATCCCTTTTGGGAAGTATGAACTCCCCCTCAAATCACAAGTCAGAAACCTTGGAATACAGTTAGATTCAACACTTACTCTGATTCCCCAAATCCAAGCAACCTTCAAGAGCTGCTTCCACTATTTGCTACAGCTACGCTGCCTCTCTCCTTACATCGAGAAGGTAAATCTTATCCCAATTGTACATGCCATGATAAGATCAATACTGGATTACTGCAATGCACTATACAGTGGTCTGACTACAAAGGTCCTGCACCAGCTCCAATTGATTCAGAATGCAGCAGCAATACTCATAGAAGGTTGCAAGCGACGTGACCATATCACACCATTTTTGCAAAAACTTCATTGGCTACCAGTACAATACAGGGCTAAATTTAAACCTCTGTCTGATCTTTAAGGCCCTGAAAGGAAATGGCCCCGAGTACCTGAAAAGTAGGATGATCCTCCACACACCGCCAAGGACACTAAGGTCCTCCCAAGGGATTTCACTAACCACACCCTCTCCAAAAGACATTACACGATGTGATACCCACAAGCGAGCTTTCTCTGGAGTAGCCCCCACACTCTGGAATGCACTGCCTGAAAGGCTGCGCTTAACACAAGACTATCTGTACTTCAGGAAGCAGGTGAAAGCTTGGCTCTTTAACCAGGCCTTTAATGGAAGAAGTAACTAACTCGCTAGTCTCACTCACACACACAAGGAGTACTCAGGCTGCATATACTGTAGCAGGACATGTTTATCCAGTCCACTCTAGCTGAGATAATATTTAACCATTTCTCTGACCTAATGTTCAACTTTCTTTAAATCAATCACCTTACTTTCTAACTCTTCCTACTTTCTTACCCTTCTATATATTACATCTTTGCTTTACCCTTCGCTATCACCTATAATGTTCTATCACGTATTGTGTTGACATTGTAAATAGTATACTGTGCCATACTTTGTATTGTTTTTGAATATTTTTACTGCTGTAATTGTCTATTGCTCATGCTTGATCTATTCTTACTGTACACCGCCTTGAGTGAATTCCTTCAAAAAGGCGGTAAATAAATCCTAATAAATAAATACATTTTTGTTCTGTTCAG
This sequence comes from Microcaecilia unicolor, assembly GCF_901765095.1. Taxonomy (NCBI): domain Eukaryota; kingdom Metazoa; phylum Chordata; class Amphibia; order Gymnophiona; family Siphonopidae; genus Microcaecilia; species Microcaecilia unicolor. The sequence goes on from NC_044034.1 coordinate 217,438,428, forward strand.
AGATCTGTGTTTGTCAAGTTCCAGTGCTACCAGGCTTTAGCTTGCTGGGTAAGGTATTGTACTTGCTACTGGGAAGCAGAAAAGAGGCAGAGAAAATATACTTTCCCTCCACAACTGTGTCCTTAAGTAATCTAAGGGAGCAACCTGACTTCTTCCCTGGAAACATCCCAGTTGGGTAGCCAGGTAGAATAATCTCAGTTGTATATTCTCCTGGGTAACAGGGGCATTCAATTGTTGGATGTATTTTGGGCTCAGTGATCTAGAGTTTCTGTACTTTATGTAGATGGCAGGAATTGTTTTGCCTAGTTCCTTGGTCCTCATATTGTCTCAAATTAAGAGGTCTGTTTTTGGAGCTGTATGTATATAGGTCTAACAATGAGGATTAATTTGTGTAGGGCCCTATTGTCCAAACCCTCACCCGATACTTAGCCATGGCACCACGATGAAATAATACCCAGCTATTCAGTGCCAGTATTTGGATATTCACCACACTGAATATTTGGATGTAATGGGCAATGCTGGGAGTTACTTGAATAATAGTGATATTCAGCACCGTTACTCACATAAGCATCCAGATAACATGGGACAACTTTTTTGCTGTCCTAAATTGACATTTATCCGAACATTGGCACTGAATATTGCTAATCTCTTGTTAACTTCTGCCTCTGCCTTTGGACCACCCTAAAACTATCCAAATAGCACTGTGGGGGTCTGTAGCTTTCAATACAAGGAGTTGATTATGTTTAACAATGTAAGATTTCATATTGCTTTTACCAGAGAAATCAATTGAAGATGGTATACACACAATAAAAAATAAGTGCAATGTTAGAGCCTTACTGCAAAATACTCAGGGGTCCTTTTACTAAGGTGCGCTGAAAAACGGCATGTGGTAGTGTAAGCGCAGATTTTGGGCGCGCGCAGGTCCATTTTTTAATGCGCTTGTAAAAAAGGCCTTTTTAAAATTTTTGCCGAAAATGGATGTGCGGCAAAATCAAAATTGGCATGCGTCCATTTTGGGTCTGAGACCTTACCACCAGCCATTGACCTAGCGGTAAAGTCTCACACGGTAACCGTGCAGTAATGACCTAGGTGCGTCAAATGCTACTTGGCTTGCGTCTGATACGCACATCTGAAAATAAAAATTCTTTTTCGGATGTGCGGATCGGACGCGCCAAAATTGTAATTACTCTAAGAGCCATGTGGTAGCCGGGCAGTAATTCCATTTTGGCGTGCATTGGGCGCTCATAGACGCTTACGTGGCTTAGTAAAAGGGCCCCTCAAACATTACACCTAACATATAACTGGAAAGTTCCTAGATTTAATAAATATCAACACCTTTACCTGGTAGAGCCCCAAAAGTCTCTGTACTCACAAGTACTCTTTGCAGGGAATTTTATTTATTATTAGGATTTATTTACCTCCTTTCACTCGAGGTGGTGTACAGCAAGAATAAGTTGAACATAGGCAATAGACAAAGCAGTAAAAATATTCAAATAACAATACAAAGTATGGCATACTATGCTACATTACATTACATTGTCAACACAATCTACTATAATAAAACTCACCCTCAACGTTCTGAGGACACTGACGTCAGTGAAGCCAAGCCACTGACTTTAGTTCCTTCAGGTTCGAAGGTTCGTGGTGGTGAAGCCACCGGGCCACGCCCTCGCGTCAAACGTCATGACATCGAGGGCGGAGGAAACATTGAGGGTGAGTTTTATTACTGTACCTGTGCTCCGCCCTCGCATCAAAACGCAATGATGTCGAGGGCGGCCCAGGAAAATTGCCACCCACACAGAGCTACAAAAACGCTAACAGTGGCATCGCACAAACTAGCTACAACCGCGACGAGTAACGGGGCGGCCCAGGAAAATCGCCACTGTTCTCCATATGTGATGTGAGTCACCGCCCCCCCAAAAGCTAGCGCCCGTTTCATTGCTCTGAGAAACGGGCCTTCTTTCCTAGTATGCAATAAAACATTATAATAGACAGCATAGCGTGTATGCAAAGATGGAACATAGGGATAGATAAGATAGAGTAACAGAAAATAAGGGGACTAATTTAAAGAAAGTTATAAGTGAAGTTAGAAAGGTGCTTGAAATGTGCCAGGGTAGGAGTGGATAAGCAAATCCTGCTACAGTATGTGCAGCCAGTGTTACTTATTGTGTGTGTGTGTGTGTGAGGGGGGGGGGGGGGGTTAGTGCTGCAATAGTTTGGAATGCCATACCAGAGGAGATTAGATCTGAGCTAAACTCTTTTAGGAAAAGACTAATTCAAATTTGGTCTTTTATATTCCTCTAAGGGGTCCTTTTATCAAGCTGCAGTAAAAGGACCCCTGCAGTGGTGTCAGCACACAGGTTTGCTGTGCACCGAGGCCCCCTTTTTCTGCAGAGGGTAAACGTTTTTTGTGTTTTTTAAAGAAGGAAATGGCCGTGTGGTAAGTTAAGCACTTGCTTTGTGGCCATTTCTTGGGGGAGGCAATAGGGGAGCCCTTACTCTTTCCTATTTAGGAGGCGGTAAGGGCTCCAGCACTAACCCACTGGTAACCAGGCTGCGCATGGCGCTGCCTGATTAGCACTGGGCAAGCCTCTGGTGCTAAGTTTTTTTTTTCTGAGCACGGGAAATGGAGCATGGCACACACTGGAACTACCGCCAGTCTCCTGCGGTAGCCTGGCGGTAGGGCCAATTTTCCGCACACTATTGCACTGGTATCCCTACCGTGGCTTTGTAAAAGGGCCCCTAAATCCCCTAGATGTTCAAAATGGTGTAAACAATTTTAACTAGTTATTACTAGGAATTCAATATTGTTAAATGTCCAATCCAGTGTTAACTCAAGTAAATTAACATTACAAAACTTGCAGATCAAAATTATAAAAAATAATAAAACTCACCCTCAACGTTCTGAGGACACTGACGTCAGTGAAGCCAAGCCCTGACTTCCTTCAAAAAGGTTCGAAGGTTCGTGGTGGTGAAGCCACCAAAATCGCTCTGGGCCCCGCCCTTGAGGGCGGAGCAATGGCAGAACAACGAAGGGGTTGACAGGGAGGGAGGCGGAGGGGGGGAATCGCTCTGGGCCCCGCCCTCGCATCAAACGTCATGATGTTGGGGGCGGAGCAATGGCAGAACAACGAAGGGGTTGGCCAGGGAGGGAGGGGGGGTGTTGGTGACGAAAACCTTGCTAGCGCCCGTTTCATTTGCTCTGAAACGGGCCTCTTTTACTATTAAAAAATAATATTTGGGAAAGAGCTACCTCTGTGGTGCACAGACACAATCCTCCTTCACTTCCAGCTCACAGGAGAGAGGAGTCTCTTGGTTAGGAGTGTTTGTGGATGATTCCACGAGGCACCAGTAGACCACCTGTTGATGTCATTGGGGTCTTGATTTTGCCTTTAAGAGCTGGAGCAGCTCGTGGCGTGCGGCCACAGGGCGTGGCCAAAGCCCATTGGAATCACAGATCTGTGTGAGTTTATTATCTTTTATTGTCTTAATGGGGAAGCAAAATGTCAAACTGAAGATTTCCACACCTAAATCGCTGGGCCCAATGGACAAACATGGTTTCTGGGATGCCATCTGAACAGGTACTGTAGCAAACTTTGTCACCACTTGGCACTTCCTTGAGCTCTCATGAGCGTACCCCCCTCTTCCACCTTTATCCTCCCAGACTGTTTTTTTTAAAGGAAATCTTAAGAAATGTGGTACATGTGTACACATTTCCGACCTGGATTTCCATGAACATGAATCTTTCTGAAAATGGAACTTGTGTTCACAGATTTAGTCTTGAAAATTTTCCCCATCTCTAGTTGCTCAATTGAAGAAAAAAATCTATGCTTTCTTTTGATTTCTGTTCAATTTCTAAAGTGAGGTAGGTATTTGGATTATTCTTTTGTTCATTCTATGGTACCAACATAATGAAGCTACTAAAGGGGTGCTGCAGTACTGTTTGTTATCAGAAGCCTGTACTGGCATCTCATTATATACTATCAGGCTCATTTTCAAAAGAGATAGACGCTCAAAAAGTGATATAAGTCAGCATTTGGATGTTTATGTCATAGAAATGTCCAAATCAATATTATCGAACCCTCTTTTTGGACATCTTTTTCTGAAGTCCGTCAGAAGGATGTTCAAATCTCAAGGGGGCGTGCAAGAGGTGTGTTCAAGGCGGGACTTGGGCATACCTAAGACATGGACGTCTTTCAGCTATAATGGAACAAAAAAAAAAGAGTCCAAGACTAAAATAGATGTTTTGAGCTAGACCTGTTTTTATAGCTAATAAGCTGGAGTGGGAATTGAACCCATTTTCCCAGGATCAAGGTCTGCTGCACTAACCATTAGGCTACTCCTCTACTCCACACAAGAGGTAACATAGTAAACATAGTAGATGACGGCAGAAAAAGACCTGCACGGTCCATCCAGTCTGCCCAACAAGATAACTCATATGTGCTACTTTTTGTGTATACCCTTCTTTGATTTGTACCTGTGCTCTTCAGGGCACAGACCGTATAAATCTGCCCAGCACTATCCCCGCCTCCCAACCACCAGCCCCGCCTCCCAACCGCTGGCTCTGGCACAGACCGTATAAGTCTGCCCAGCTCTATCCTCGCCTCCCAACCACCAGCCCCGCCTCCCAACCACCGGCTCTGGCACAGACCGTACAAGTCTTCCCAGCACTATCCCCCCTCCCTACCACGAGCCCCACCTCCCGATCTTGACTAAGCTCCTGAGGATCCATTCCTTCGGCACAGGATTCCTTTATGCTTATCCCACGCATGTTTGAATTCCGTTACCGTTTTCATTTCCACCACCTCCCGCGGGAGGGCATTCCAAGCATCCACTACTCTCTCCGTGAAAAAATACTTCCTGACATTTTTCTTGAGTCTGCCCCCCTTCAATCTCATTTCATGTCCTCTCGTTCTACCATCTTCCCATCTCCGGAAAAGGTTCGTTTGCGGATTAATACCTTTCAAATATTTGAATGTCTGTATCATATCACCCCTGTTTCTCCTTTCCTCCAGAGTATACATGTTTAGTTCAGCAAGTCTCTCCTCATACGTCTTCTAACGCAAATCCCATACCATTCTCGTAGCTTTTCTTTGCACCGCTTCAATTCTTTTTACATCCTTAACAAGATACGGCCTCCAAAACTGAACACAATACTCCAGGTGGGGCCTCACCAACGACTTATACAGGGGCATCAACACCCCCTTTCTTCTGCTGGTCACACCTCTCTCTATACAGCCTAACAACCTTCTAGCTACGGCCACCGCCTTGTCATGTCACACTGTTTCGTCACCTTCAAATCCTCAGATACTATCACCCCAAGATCCCTCTCTCCGCCCGTACCTATCAGACTCTCCCCGCCTAACACATACGTCTCCCGTGGATTTCTATTCCCTAAGTGCATCACTTTGCATTTCTTCGCATTGAATTTTAATTGCCAAACCTTAGACCATTCTTCTAGCTTCCTCAAATCCTTTTTCATGTTTTCCACTCCCTCCCGGGTGTCCACTCTGTTACAGCCCCAAATGACCATATGACCATTGGAGGGATTTGGGGATCACCTCTCCTTACTCTCCCAGTGGTCACTATCCCCCTCCCACCCCCCAAAAATGTGATTAAAAATATTACTTGTCAGCCTCAGATGTTATACTCAGGTCCATTAGAATAACATGCAGGTCCCTGGAGTAGTCTAGTAGTGGTGCAGTGCACTGCAGACAGGTGGACCCAGGCTTCTACCTCCCCCTACTTGTTACACTTGTGGAGGAAACTGTGAGCCCTCCAAAACCCACCAGAAACCCACTGTACCCACATATGGGTGCTCCCTTCACCTGTAAGGGCTATGATAATGGTGTACAGTTGGGGGTAGTGGGTTTTGGGGGGCTCAGCAGACAAGGTAAGGGGGCAATGGTGAGATGTGTACCTGGGAGCATTTTATAAAGTCCACTGCAGTACCCCCAAGGATGCCCTATTGCTTTCCTGGGATGTCACTTTTCCACTATTCTACCTGATGCCAAGCTTTCCATTTTTTAATAACATCTGAGCCATAAGTCTATTGTTTATCATTTGATTTGGGCTTTGAATTCAGATGTATAGATGAAAAGGAGGTCTAATTACATATATATATATATATTTTTTTTTTTTTGTTACATTTGTACCCCACGCTTTCCCACTCATGGCAGGCTCAATGCGGCTTACATGGGGCAATGGAGGGTTAAGTGACTTGCCCAGAGTCACAAGGAGCTGCCTGTGCCTGAAGTGGGAATTGAACTCAGGTCCTCAGTTCCCCAGGACCAGGGGCGTAGCTACGGGTGGGCCTGGGTGGGCCTAGGCCCACCCAGTCTTGGTTCAGGCCCACCCAGAAGCGCTACACCCAAACCAATTCCCTCCCTTCCCTCCACCCTCGCATGTCCGGCGCCTCTCTCTCCCCTCCCACAGTTCCGGCACCGCTACCTCCGTGTCTTCCTTACCCACCCGCCATCCTTGCCGTAGAACTTCTCTCTCTATGATCGCCGCCCAGCAGGAACTTCAAACAGCGCGTCAGCGCTGTGTCAGAGCCTTCCTCTCTGACGCATCTCACGCAACTTCCTGTTTACGCAGGCTGGGTGGGACGCGGCAGAGAGGAAGGCTCTGACACAGCGCTGACGCGCTGTTTGAATTTCCTGCTGGGCGGCGATCATAGAGAGAGAAGTTCCGCGGCAAGGATGGCGGGTGGGTAAGGAAGACACGGAGGTAGCGCCCTGGCAGTGCCGGAACTGTGGGAGGGGAGAGAGGCGCTGGACATGGGGGTTGGAGGGGAGGGAAGGGGAGGGAAGGGATGGATTGGATATTGTTGTAATGTTGCAAGGGGGAGGGTGGGAAGGGGGAGTGGGGAGAAAATGTTTGATATGGGAACTTTTGAGTGAGCAAGCGCCGCGCGGCAAGGGTGGGGGGTGGGTGGGTAAGGAAGACATGGAGGTGGCGGTGCCTGAACTGTGGGAGGGGAGAGAGGTGCTGGACATGGGGGTTGGAGGGGAGGGAAGGGGCCCTGGACATGTATGCTTGTGGGTGGGAGGTTGGAGAGAAGGGAGAGAGGTGCTGGGCATGTAAGGAGGTGCTGGAGGGAAGGGATAGAGTTGCTGGGTATGTGGGTGGGAGGGAAGGGAGAGAGGTGCTGGATATGTGGGTGGGAGGGAAGGGAGAGAGGTGCTGGATATGTGGGTGGGAGGGAAGGGAGAGAGATGCTAGGTATGTAGGAGGGAGAGAAGGGAGAGAGATGCTAGGTATGTAGGAGGGAGAGAAGGGAGAGATGTGCTGGGTGAGGGTGTGGGAGGGAAGGGAGAGAGCTGCTGGATTTGTGGGGGAGGGCAGGCGGGAAGGGGGAGGGGTGCTGGGCATGCAAGGGAGGCTGCAGCAAAGGGAGAGAGGTGCTGGATATGCAGGGGAGGACTGGAGGGAAGAGGGAGAGATGTGGACCTGCAAGGGGGGCGAGAACGAAGGGAGAGAAGTACTGGACCTATGAGAGGGGGAAGGGTTAGTGTTAGAGGAAAGGGAGAAGGATGTTGGATCAAGGAGATAAAGGAATGGGGGGGGGGGGGGTCAAATGCTGAACCCACAGTGGAGAATGAACCAGATGCATAAGGGGGAGGGAAGAGAGAAGGAAAGTTGCTGGTTAGAGAGGAAAGGTGTGTGGGAGGGAGAAAGGGGACATAGAGAGGTACAAAGAAACAGAAGGGATGAGCATTGGATGGGAGCATGGGGACAGAGACACAGATGAGATGCTGTATTGGGATGACATATGGGCACATAGGGGCAATGCCTGACATGGGGGTGGGGAGGGAGATATGGGAATAGAGATACAATGGACATGGGGGGGGGGGGTATGGGAATAGAGATATAATGGACACAGAGGGGAGATACCACACAAGAGGGAGAATAGGAACACAGATGGGAGATGCTGGGCATGGGGTACATGGGTGCACAAAGGAATGATGATGGATGCGGGGATAGGAACACGGGAGATTCTGAATAAGGAAATATATGGACACAGAGATGGGAGATGGATGGTGGACATGGAGACAGAAGAAATGTCAAATGGACAGGAAAGACACAGGGAAACAGAAACCAGAGACAGGGACCAATATGATATGAAAAATAAAATGACCAGACAGCAAAAAGGTACAAACATTATTTTTATTTCTATTTTGTGATTAGATTATGTCAGAGTTGGCATATGTCAGACATGGCTGGGGCCCAGGGAAGAAATCTAGGAGAGGACCCCAAAGCCCATTACCAGGCTGCACCTTCTTCAGCTTCTGGCAGGCTTGGGGCTCTCTCTGGCCAGAAAGCCAAGCACAATTGCCCTATTTGCACCCCCCCCCCCCCCCAAAAAAAAAACCATCATCCCTGGCACGTGATCCCTTTAAATTTTGCACAGGAGGAAATGCCTTTCTTTTTTGTTTCTCTAGTGTTGTACTACATGCAAGGTCTGGTTTCTTGGGGTTTCAGTTTATATTTATAGAGTTTGTGGTCACTTATTCTGTATTTGGCTCTTGTGTTCTGTGTGCGTGGCCCCGAGGTATTCTGTCACCATGAAGTTTCTATGTAGCATTCTGTAGTAATTTGGCTTGTTCAGTTTTCTTGATAGATGTATCAATATTTTAGAGCCGCTTTTCATAGGTAGAGGATCCTTGCTTTGGAAGTTAGTGCTGGCATGGTAGATTTGCTCTAGATTCTGAGTGACTTTTTGTTTGTATATTTTTTAAAATTACTTTACAACATGTCTATTATTGAGATTACCAGAATTTCTTTGTATGGTGAGTTTTATGGGGAAATGTCCTTGCTGTGCTCTGCATCCATTATTGATGGAAGGCCAGGAGGTGCTCTGGATGCAGAATGTGTTTGGCGTTCAGTGTTTGGCTTTCAATACCATATGTGTGTTGGAGGACCTTGGCTCAATGGGGGCTGAAGAGTGCAGTTCCTTGTACTTCCTTTAGCTCTCAATTAATTGGCCACTGAAGCCTGCACTGCTACCCTCATTGAAGTAATGGGGAGTGAGGTAGAGGTGCAGCATGGGGTGAGGTAGGGGTAAAGCATTGGTGTATTAGGTGGCTGGGTTTTTTTTCTCTTTCAAAAAGTTGGCAACTCTAGTGCCCACCCATCCAACTTGTTGGCCCACCCAAAAATTGCCTTCTGGCTACGCCACTGCCCAGGACCAAAGTCTACCACCCTAACCACTAGGCCACTCCTATCTAAATACTAGAGTGCTATTTTTCCATACTTCATAGCAAGAGTGTACATTCCCTAAAAACCTGTCCCAATGCAACTGAAGCTTTTACCTCCTCAGTGCATGTAAATGGTTTCATCCCTGTGTGGATTCTCTGATGCTATGTGAGGCTTTCTTTCCAACCAAAGCTTTTACCACACTCAGGACATGTAAATGGTTTCATTCCTGTGTGTATTCACTTGTGCATTGTGAGGTTTACCTTCTGATCAAATACCGTGACAGAAGTAAAGAATATTCTCAAGAAAGAGGTAAATGGTAAGAGACAACACATTAAGGGATCCTTTTACTAAGGTGTGCTAATACATTTAGTGAACGCTAACCAATTAGTGTGCATTAAGTGCCATGAAACCCATAAGTATACAATGGGCTGCATGGCTTTTAGCACACCTTAGTAATAGAATCCCTAAAAGAGAGAAGAGGTAAAATAGAAAGTATTTCTGTGTTCAAGAAAGTACACAGAGAGGAAATGAACTGCAGAAGAATGAATACGAGTGAAAGAGTCAGACATAGAAAAGATGAGAGGGATGGGTGTAAGCAGTATTAAAAAATAAATAGGTGTGAAAGAAGAGGCAGGGAGTGCCCAGTAGAGACAGGTAAAAAGGAAAATATAGAAGGGATAAGAGAATGGTACAAGACTGGGAAGAGAGAAACAGAAAATATAGTATGAAGGAGAGAGAATAGGTAAAGGAAATAAAGAATATGCTTAAAGAATGTAAGTTAGATGGATGAATAGAAAGAAGTCAAGTTTCAAGTTTATTAGGTACTTGCTATCCCACCTATCAGCAATGCCAACTAAGCGGCTTATAGACTAAAAAAGGAATAACAGAAAATGAAGGAACAAAGACACAGCAAGCAGTGGTGGGGGGGGGGGGGGGGGGTGCAGGGAAGGGGAGAGAACTACAATAATCACAATAGAAAAGCAAGGGAGAAAAACATAACCGGGGAAAAGGGAGCACTCGCAGAGGAAACAGTGCTGTGGAGGCTTAAGCTTCGGATAATTAAAGACAGTGGAAGGCCTCTAGGAAGAGGTGGCTCTTCAGGTCAGTTTTAAATTGCTGTAGGGCGGATTGAGACCCGAGATGTTCTGGAAGCTGGTTCCAGAGCTCTGGGCCTTGTACAGAGAAAATGGCATTCCTGATTCTAGCATGTGCAATATCATGGAAAGTAGAATCAAGCAAGCGATGGATATGATACAGTGAGGTGGGGGAGGGGGGAAAGAAAGCAGAAGAGAACTAACAGCTAGAATACAAACAGACAAAGGAAACTAGGGCATTTGCAGTTTTTATTAGCATATGAATTTAATTTATTGTCATCTCAGCTTCTTTAATCACTTTTCAACCTTTTTTTAATGATGCCCATATGCTGCCAGGAACAGGCTTTTATGACTTTTGTTCTCTCACCTGCCCCAGAGCTTCCATTTCCTGTTTAATTACAGTGCAGGTCTCACACAGCATTCATCAGAGCACCACCTCACGTCTTTGCACTGATGTATCTTATCTCCAATGATATTCCACTTGGGGAAATATTAACACCTGCCACTTCACTAATCAAAGGCCACTTGCTATTTCCTCCCTTGTCCACCTGATGGCAGTGGTGACATTTCTTGCAGTGCTTCCTGAAATTGTGCCATGCCTGCACATTAATATCTGGCATTAAACAAACAGGGTAACGGTTACTTTACAGCGACTTATTTATAGACCTTCAAACGTCCTTTTATTTTGACAGTGATGTGGTCTGTCTCAAGTAATCTACTGTTACCTGATCAGATCAGAATTAGCTTTGAAATAGCTCTGAAATTTCATTTTTCAGCACTGTAAAGTCATCTTCACTAGTTAATCAGTCAGCTGTGAAAACTCCTTAGAGTCTGGGAACTGTATTACCAAGGTTAGACTAGTTCAGGCCATTGCAGAGCTGCCAAGTTACCCACTTCCAGGAGGGAGATTTTAAGCCAGTCCTGGTTTTCTGACAACCATATTCTGATACATATGGGATCTGCAGAACTGATTTCAGTGGGTAGAATCAGACAACAAATCCCATGTTGCTTTGGGATGTAAGTTCAAAACCAGGACTGGCCAAAGAGTATCCCTCTTGGAATTGGGTAACCTGGCAGATCTGTCTTTGTTATGATTTTTTAACAAACCTTCCAAATCAATGATTTCCAAACCTGGAGCTGTCAAAGATCTGGAGCATGGGTGGGCAACCATGGCCCTCAAGGGCCACAACTAGAGAGTTGCATGGGGTCAGAAATTTCACCCAACTCCACCCATCGCCACCCAATTAATTTCTTCCATCCTCATCCGTATCTGCATGAGTAGACACTATTATTTACTTGTTCACAGCCACCTAAATAAGTACATAAGTATATAAGTATTGCCATACTGGGAAAGACCAAAGGTCCATCAAGCCCAGCATCTTGTTTCCAATAGTGGCCAATCCAGGTCACAAATACCTGGCAAGATCCCCAAAAAAGTACAAAACATTTTATACTGCTTATCCCAGAAATAGTGGATTTTCCCCAAGTCCATTTAATAATGGTCTATGGACTTTTCCTTTAGGAAGCTGTCCAAACCTTTTTTATACTCCGCTAAGCTAACTTCCTTTACCACATTCTCTGGCAATGAATTCCAGAGTTTAATTACACCCCAACAGCCTCCCATGGTTTTTTGGATGACATTCACTATTTAATCAACGAGTGTTACTTGCCTCAAATCTGTTATTCCAGCTGCCTCTCTGGCAATCCACAATCCTTCTGCATATCCTCACAGCCTTCTCCGGGGTGACTCCCAGGTCCACTCTGATCCACTCAGGGCCTCCGCTCAAGGTGCCCAGCGCTCCCACCAAGTGCTGTGGAGGACTTGCAGCCTTCTGCATAGCCTCACAGCCTTCTCTGGGGTGATTCCCAGGTCCACTCCGATCCTCTCAGGGCCTCTGCTCAAGGTGCCGCACGCCGTCAGGCACGTGGGGTATTTTATCTATACATTTATATTTTCTCCCAGTTACTACTTATGACTCCAGTACACTTTCTCTTCTTGTTAGTGTCGCTTCCTAATCTGTTTCTCCATCTGAAACCACTGAGCACTGCAGGAACACATTGCCCACCTTCTGCTTTCATCATCTTTTTTGTCCTCTTCCTTCTTCTCAGCTCTCAACCTTAAACATTTCCTTCCTTCCATTCGGCCACCTCCTATCTATCTGAGTACATCTTGCCTTTGTCGCTGTCGTCTTACCTCTCCTACTGTTCTCCGTACTCTCTTGCTCCTTCTCCTGCTCTACGCTGGGGACATCAATCCCAATCCTGGTCCTCCACATCAGCTCTCATCCTATTTGTGCAGGTCACACCATGATGCCTCCAATCTAATTTCTGTTCCTCTCCTCCTCCCTTCTTCCCTGCCTTTCTCGTGTGCTCTGTGGAATGCCCGCTCTGTCTGTAACAAACTTTCCTACATCCATAACCTCTTTATCTTTCGTAATCTCCATATGCTTGCCCTGTAACTTGGCTGTGCCCTGAAGACTCTGCTTCAGTCATGGCCCTGTGCCATGGAGGTTATCTTTTCTCCCACACTCCTTGCCCGGTTGGCCGCGGAGGTGGTGTCAGGCTACTACTTTCACCCTCTTCTCTTGTAGATTTCAACCTCTTCTTCCACCTCAGTCTCACTGCTTTTCTTCCTTCGAAGTCCACTTCATCCGTCTATTCACTCCTCTGCTTCTCAGAGTAGCAGTCATTTGTCGACCCCCTGATAAGTTCCTTTCTTCCTTTCTCACTGACTTTGACATCTGGCTTTCCTTGTTTCTGGAACCTTCATCTCCTTCCCTCATTCTTGGGGATTTTAACATTCATGTTAATGATCCCTCAGTTTCTTCATTTAACATCATCTTTCAATCTTCAACTGTGCTCCACTACCCCCACTCACCAGAACGGCCACTGTCTTGATCTTATCCTCTTAAACTCTCCAGTTTTTGTGCCTCAGCTCTTCCCCTCTCTGACCATCATCTGATAACTTTCACACTTAAACACCCTCCTCTCCAGTCCTGACCAATCTTAACTAATACATTTAGGAATGTTCAGGCTATTGATCCTTCTACCAGAGCTACCAGGTACTTCTTAGCCAGGATCAGGTGACCCTCAGGGGGAGGAATGCTGGCTTCGGCCTAACCCCTGGTAAGCCTTTTCTTGGTTGAGAGGTGCCCAGCTCTCCCACCGGTTGCCTTCTCAGGTGCCGTGGAGGACTTGCAGCTCATCTGCATATCCTCGGAGCCTTCGCCAGAGTGACTCCCAGGTCCGTTCCGATCCACTCGGGGCCTCTGCTCAAGGTGCCGCGCACCTAACGGCGTGCGAAAGCTTTCCTTCTAATAAGTTCTGGGAGAAGAGGATATTTCTCTGGTAAGTGAACAAATTTTGCTTGTGCTTTCGGAACTTGAAGATTGGGGTTTAAAGGAGGAACTGTAAGTTAGTGATAGGCTGATATCCTTAATACTTTAGCAAGTTTTAAATTACGGAAAAACTCAAAAAACACTAAGATGGAGTCAGCAGTCCAGCAGCGAGAGGGGTGCTATCCAGTCTTTTGCATTGAGTGTCACATGTATGATTATCTCCCAATTGGTGAGGTGTCATATGTGTGTGCCCGATGCAAAGAGCTCCTAGCTCTCAGAGAACATGTCCGTTCTCTTGAGGCTAGAGTAGCAGACTTGATGGAGCTGAGGGAGACAGAGAGGTACATAGAGGAGACCTACAGGGATGTTGTAGAGAAGTCCCACCTCCAGTCAGGTAGCCCCTGTGCTACCTTGGAGGAGGGAGGTCTCCTAGAAGGAGAGCATCACCCTGGTGAAGTAGGAAGTACTCCTGTAGCCAGGACCTGCCCACCAGGGGATGTATTATCCTTTCGCACCGAGGATATATCTCCAAATGTTGCCCGGGAGGGAAAGGTTAGGACAGCTGTTGTACTTGGTGATTCGATCATTAGGCATATAGATAGCTGGGTGGCTGGTGGACGTGAGGATCGCCTGGTGACTTGCCTGCCTGGTGCGAAGGTGGCGGACCTCACGCGTCACCTAGATAGGATTTTATATAGTGCTGGGGAGGAGACGGCTGTCTTGGTACATGTGGGTACTAATGACATAGGAAAATGTGGGAGAGAGGTTCTGGAATCAAAATTTAGGCTCTTAGGTAGAAAGCTGAAATCCAGATCCTCCAGGGTAGCATTTTCTGAAATGCTACCTGTGCCACGCGCAGGGCCCAAGAGACAGGCAGAGCTCCAGAGTCTCAATGCGTGGATGAGACGATGGTGCAGGGAGGAGGGCTTTAGATTTGTTAGGAACTGGGCAACATTCTGGGGAAGGGGGAGCCTATTCCGAAAGGATGGGCTCCATCTTAACCAGAGTGGGACCAGGCTGCTGGCATCGGCGTTTAAGAAGGAGATAGAGCAGCTTTTAAACTAGAAATGGGGGGAAGGCCGACAGTCGCTCAAAAGAGCATGGTTCGGGATAAGGTATCTTTCAAAGATATCACCATAACAGGGAAGATAGAGTATCCTGATAGTGAGGTTGCAAAAGAGATTGTAGTAGATCGGGTATCTTTAAATAACAATAAAAATCAGACAAAAGATTGCCAATTAATACTGTCAAGTACTAAGCATGATGTACTTAGGAACAACAAACATAGTTTGAAATGTCTATATGCGAATGCCAGGAGCCTAAGAAATAAGATGGGGGAGTTGGAATATATTGCACTAAATGAAAAATTAGATATAATAGGCATCTCTGAGACCTGGTGGAAGGAGGATAACCAGTGGGACACTGTCATACCGGGGTACAAATTATATCGTAGTGATAGGGTGAATCGGATTGGTGGAGGGGTAGCATTGTATATTAACGAGAGCCTTGAATCAAATAGATTGAAAATTCTGCAGGAAACAAAACACTCCTTGGAATCACTGTGGATTGAAATTCCATGTGCAAAGGGGAAAAGGATAGTGATAGGAGTGTACTACCGTCCGCCTGGCCAGGACGAACAGACGGATGCGGAAATGTTAAAGGAAATCAGGGTCGCAAACAAACTGGGCAACACAATAATAATGGGGGATTTCAATTACCCGCATATAGACTGGGTTAATGTAACATCTGTACACGCAAGGGACATAAGATTTCTTGATGAAATCAAGGACAGCTTCATGGAACAGCTAGTTCAGGAGCCGACAAGAGAAGGAAAAATACTAGACTTAGTCCTTAGTGGTGCTCATGATCTAGTGCAGGGGGTAACGATACGAGGGCCGCTTGATAACAGTGATCATAATATGATCGGTTTTGATATTGGCATTGAAGGAAGTGAAACTAGGAAATCAAGTACGCTAGCGTTTAACTATAGAAAAGGTGATTACGACAAAATGAGAAAAATGGTGAAAAAAAGACTGAAAGGAGCAGCTCGCAGAGTAAAAAACTTGCATCAGGCGTGGATGCTGTTTAAAAACACCATCCTGGAGGTTCAGGACAAATATATTCCACGTATTAGAAAAAAGGGAAAAAAGACTAAACGTCAGCCGGCGTGGCTAAACAGTAAGATAAAGGAAATCATTAGAGCCAAAAAACAATCCTTCAGAAAGTGGAGAAGAGAACCAACTGAAAGTAACAGGATAGATCATAAGGAATGCCAAGCCAAATGCAAAGCGGAGATAAGGAGGGCAAAAAAGGACTTTGAGAAGAAATTAGCGTTGGAAGCAAAAATACATAGTAAAAATTTTTTTAGATACATTAAAAGCAGGAAACCGGCCAAAGAGTCGGTTGGGCCGCTGGACGAAAATGGTGTTAAAGGGGCGATCAAGGAGGACAAAGCCGTAGCGGAGAAATTAAATGAATTCTTTGCTTCGGTCTTCACCGAGGAGGATTTGGGGGGGACACCGGTGCCGGAAAGAATATTTGAAGCGGGGGAGTTGGAGAAACTAAACAAATTCTCTGTAACCTTGGAGGATGTAATGGGTCAGTTCAGCAAGCTGAAGAGTAGTAAATCACCGGGACCTGATGGTATTCATCCCAGAGTATTAATAGAACTAAAAAAAGAACTTGCGGAGCTACTGTTAGAAATATGCAATCTGTCCCTAAAATCGAGTGTAGTACCGGAAGACTGGAGGGTAGCCAATGTTACTCCGATTTTTAAGAAGGGTTCCAGAGGAGATCCGGGAAATTATAGACCGGTGAGTCTGACGTCGGTGCCGGGCAAGATGGTGGAGGCTATTATTAAGAATAAAATTGCAGAGCATATACAAAAACATGGACTGATGACACAAAGTCAGCACGGATTTAGTGAAGGGAAGTCTTGCCTCACCAATCTAATGCATTTTTTTGAGGGGGTAAGCAAACATGTGGACAATGGGGAGCCGGTTGATATTGTATATCTGGATTTTCAGAAGGCGTTTGACAAAGTGCCGCACGAAAGACTCCTGAAGAAATTGCAGAGTCATGGAATCGGAGGTAGGGTATTATTATGGATTAAGAACTGGTTGAAAGATAGGAAGCAGAGAGTAGGATTGCGTGGCCAGTATTCTCAGTGGAGGAGGGTAGTTAGTGGGGTCCCGCAGGGGTCTGTGCTGGGTCCGTTGCTTTTTAATGTATTTATAAATGACCTAGAGATGGGAATAACTAGTGAGGTAATTAAATTCGCCGATGACACAAAATTATTCAGGGTCGTCAAGTCGCAGGAGGAATGTGAACGATTACAGGAGGACCTTGCGAGACTGGGAGAATGGGCGTGCAAGTGGCAGATGAAGTTCAATGTTGACAAGTGCAAAGTGATGCATGTGGGTAAGAGGAACCCGAATTATAGCTACGTCTTGCAAGGTTCCGCGTTAGGAGTTACGGATCAAGAAAGGGATCTGGGTGTCGTCGTCGATGATACGCTGAAACCTTCTGCTCAGTGTGCTGCTGCGGCTAGGAAAGCGAATAGAATGTTGGGTGTTATTAGGAAGGGTATGGAGTCCAGGTGTGCGGATGTTATAATGCCGTTGTATCGCTCCATGGTGCGACCGCACCTGGAGTATTGTGTTCAGTACTGGTCTCCGTATCTCAAAAAAGATATAGTAGAATTGGAAAAGGTACAGCGAAGGGCGACGAAAATGATAGTGGGGATGGGACGACTTTCCTATGAAGAGAGGCTGAGAAGGCTAGGGCTTTTCAGCTTGGAGAAGAGACGGCTGAGGGGAGATATGATAGAAGTGTATAAAATAATGAGTGGAATGGATCGGGTGGATGTGAAGCGACTGTTCACGCTATCCAAAAATACTAGGACTAGAGGGCATGAGTTGAAGCTACAGTGTGGTAAATTTAAAACGAATCGGAGAAAATTTTTCTTCACCCAACGTGTAATTAGACTCTGGAATTCGTTTCCGGAGAACGTGGTACGGGCGGTTAGCTTGACGGAGTTTAAAAAGGGGTTAGATAGATTCCTAAAGGACAAGTCCATAGACCGCTATTAAATGGACTTGGAAAAATTCCGCATTTTTAGGTATAACTTGTCTGGAATGTTTTTACGTTTGGGGAGCGTGCCAGGTGCCCTTGACCTGGATTGGCCACTGTCGGTGACAGGATGCTGGGCTAGATGGACCTTTGGTCTTTCCCAGTATGGCACTACTTATGTACTTATGTACTTATGTACTCTGTCCTCCAGTGTTTCAAATCTCTTCTCTACCACAATGTTATCCAAGTCTGTCAATGAGGCTGTATCTTTCTATAATACTATTCTCTCCTCTGCTCTGGATACTCTCGCTCCTCCCATTCCCCGTTCTGTAAGACGTACCAAACCCCAGCCTTGGCTGACCTCTAGATCCACTACCTATGTTCCTGTGCCCGCTCTGCTGAACGCCTTTGGCTGAAATCCCGTGCCCATGCTGACTTCATACATTTCAAATTCTTGCTGACCTCCTTCCAGTCTGCTCTTTTACTTGCCAAACAGGACTATTACATCCAGTTGACAAATTCTCTTGGCTCAAATCCTCGATGTCTCTTTGTGTCGCGTTCTCGAGGGCCTTGGCATTCTATCAGGTTCTCGAGGCAGAACTGAGGCAGGCCTGGAACTCTGGATTGGAAGTAGGCAACTGGAACCGGCAGGACAGGATCCGCTTCACCTGCGCTTGGCCACCGTTCCGCTAGAGTTGAGCTCCAGCGTGCAGGTGGCCGGCAGGACTTGCAGGACAGGGCCGGAACTGGAGAACCAGAGGACCCACCCTGGGTCTAGGAAACACGAGGAAGACTAGACTAGGAACTACACTCAGACAGTGTGCTGCTGCACAGCCACTAGCAAGACCCAGAAGACAGACCAAGGAACACAAGACGTACAGCAGGAGCAAGGACTAGGGCAGCATACACACTAGGCAGAACGGGGATCTGGGAATACCCACAGGGTAAACCCTCTAGCTAGGTGGAGACAGGATACAGGAATAATCACCCAGGAAATACACACTAGCCAGACAGATACAGGATTCAGGATATACAAGCAGGGTAGGCACACAGGCTAGGCAAGGCAGGGTTCATGGTAAAGAGAGCAAACCAGGAATAACAGGCCAAGGGTCTTGGGCAGGCAGCACAGCAAACAGAGTAACCAGGAAGAACAGTCCAAGGGTCTTGGGCAGGCAGCACAGCAAACAGAGTAACCAGGAAGAACAGTCCAAGGGTCTTGGGCAGGCAGCAGAGCAAACAGAGTAACCAGGAATAACAGGCCAAGGGTCTTGGGCAGGCAGCAGAGCAGAGTAACCAGGAATATCAGGCCAAGGGTCTTTGACAGGCAGCAGAGCAAACAGAGTAACCAGGAATACAGCCAAGAGTGTGAAGCCACAGCCGTTCCACACACTGACTGGGGAACTCACAAAGGCTGAGGCTTCGCATACAGACAGAGAACAAACCCGGACAAAGGCTTCACCCCAACCCAGGGTAAGCCAGGGACAGAGGCTCCACCCCAACACAGGGTAAGCCTGGAGCAGAGGCTTCACCCCCAAACACAGGGTAAGCCAGGAAGGACCCGCAGTCTACAGACAGAGGCTTCACCCCAACTCAAGGTAAGCCCGGAAGGACCCGCAGTCCACAGACAGACAGTGGCAGGGAAGACCCCCCCACGGAAGGACAACAGACACAGAAAGAAGCTGGGCAGGAACCCAGAGAGAGGCTAAGCAGTAGTGCAGCAGACACTTACTAACCTGACCTGGCCCAAGAGCATAACACTTATGCAAAGGCCATGACTGCAAGCACAGCACTTCCTTATGAAGGCTCTCACTGATGAGTCACCAGCAGCAGGACAGAAGCAGGAAGTACACTGACCCCAAAGAGAGGCTTGACACACATAGGAAGTGAGCCCACAGGAAAGACAAGCAGGTGCCATCTTGGAAGCTGGCACAGAACAGATGGAAGCCATCTTGGAAACTGGCCAGGCAGGGAGGCATAGCCCACACAGGTGTGGTCTAGTGAGATAATCAGCGCAGAGACTAGAGACAAGACTAACACAAACACAGACAGAAGCCAGCAGAGCTGCTGACCCCCAGAAAGAAGGTAAGGCTGAGGGTGGTCACGGCCACAGATGTGACACTTTGCCACACTGAACTCTCTCCTCAAAGTGCCTTCATCTTCAACTCCCCCTTCACTTTCTTCCCAGACTCTGGCTGAGTACTTTCATGTACTCACCTCCACCTCTCTTTCCCTTAGTCCATTCTCTCAACCCTCCAACCCCTGCCTCCTTTTCTGAAATCACTGACGAGGAAACTGCACATCTTCTTTCCTCCTCGAAACTAACTACCTGTTCTTCTGATCCTATTCCCACTCATCCACTTAACACTATCTCTCCTACTGTCATCCCTTTTATCTGTCATATCCTCAATCTTTCACTTTCCACTGCGACTGTTCCTGATGCCTTCAAACATGCTATAGTCACACCACTCCTTAAAAAACCTTCATTGGACCCTACCTTCCTTCCAACTATCGCCCCATCTCCCTCTTCCCTTTCATATCCAAGATACTTGAACAGTGCTGTTCACCGCTGTTGTCTTGACTTTCTTTCCTCTCATGCTATTCTTGATCCACTTCAGTCTGGCTTTTGCCCTCTTCATTCAACTGAAACAGCGCTTGCTAAAGTCTTCAATGACCTGTTCCTGGCTAGATCCAAAGGTCTCTATTCTATCCTCATCCTTCTCGAGCTATCTGCTGCTTTTGACACTGTTGATCACAGCCTACTCCTAGATACACTGTCCTTACTTGGATTTCAGGGCTCTGTTCTTTCCCAATTTTCTTCTTATCCCTCCCATCGTACTTTTAGTGTATACTCTGGTGGATCCTTCTCCACTTCTATCCCTCTGTCAGTTGGTGTACCTCAGGGATCTGTCCTGGGACCTCTTCTTTTCTCCATCTATACGTCTTGCCTTGGTACTCTGATCTCATCTGATGGTTTTCAGTATCATCTTTATGCTGATGACTCCCAGATCTACCTCTCCACAGCAGAAATCTCAGCAGGAATCCATGCCCAAGTATCAGCCTGCCTGTCTGACATTGCTGCCTGGATGTCTCACCACCATCTGAAACTAAACATGACCAAGACTGAGCTTCTTATCTTTCCCCCTAAACCAACCTCTCCTCTTCCCCCATTCTCTATTTCTGTGGATAACACTCTTATCCTCCCTGTCTCATCAGCTCGTAACCTTGGGGTCATCTTCGACTTTTCTCTCTCCTTCTCTGCACATATTCAGCAGACTGCTAAAACCTGTCATTTCTTTCCCTAATAATATCACCAAAATTCGCTGTTTCCTTTATGAGCACACTAACAGAACCCTTATCCACACTCTTATCACCTCTCGCTTAGACTATTGCAACTTGCTTCTCACAGGTCTCCCACTTAGCCATCTTTCTCCTCTTCAATCTGTTCAAAATTCTGCTGCACGACTAATATTCCGCCAGTGTCGTTATGCTCATATTAGCCCTCTCCTCAAGTCACTTCACTGGCTCCCTATCCGTTTCCACATACAGTTCAAACTCCTCTTATTGACTTATAAGTGCATTCACTGTGCAGCTCCTCAGTACCTCTGCACTCTCATCTCTCCCTACACTCCTCCCTGGGAACTGTGTTCACTGGGTAAATCTCTGTTATCTGCACCCTTCTCCTCCACTGCTAACTCCAGACTCCATTCCTTTTATCTTTCTGCACCATATGCCTGGAATAAACGTCCTGAGCTGTTACGTCAAGCTCCATCTCTGGCCGTCTCCAAATCTAGGCTAAAAGCCCACCTTTTAGAAGCTGCTTTTAACTCCTAACCCTTACTCACTTGTTCAGTACCATTATTCCCTTATTTTTCCTGTTTGTCTGTCCTAATTAGATTGTAAGCTCTGTCAAGCAGGGACTGTCTCTTCATGTTCAAGTGTACAGCACTGCGTACGTCTAGTAGCACTATAGAAATGCTAAGTAGTAGAAGTAGTTATTCCCATGCAGCTCTCTAGCCACAATCCTGTTGGGTTTTGAAGATTTGCTGCTTCTTTGGTAATCCGCAATTCTTATTCCCACACAGGTCTCTAGCCACAACTCTGCTGGGTTTTCAAGATTTCCATAATGAATATGGATGGGATTGATGTGCATATAATAAAAGCAGTACATGCAAATCAATCCCATGCATATTCATTATGGAAATCTTGATAACCTGATTGGGTTGTGGCCCTTGAGGACTGTGGTTGCCCACCTCTACTCTGGAGCAGGGGCGTAGCCAGACACCCAGTTTTGGGTGGGCCTGGGCCCAAGATGGGTGGGCAGAAGAACTCCGCCTTGTCCCACAAGTGATATGGTCTCGCCCTCTCTCGCCTGCATGCCATATGGTTTCTCAAACATCCCCCTTCCCCCGCATACCTTTTAAATAGCAGTAACTAATACACACTGCTCATATTGGCCCCAGTCTTCCCTCTGATGCAACTTCCTGTTTCCGCATAGGTGGGGGAATACATCAGAGGGAAGGCTGTGGGTCCGGAGCGAGCAGTATGTATCAGTCACTGCTCACTGGAGGCGAAGATCTGCTATTTACAAGGTACGCAGGAGGGACAGTTGTTGGCAGTTTTCGGCTGGTGGGGCTTGGGGATCCCTGCCAGTCACATCATAGGTGTGCTGCTACTGGGTGGGCCTGAGCCCAAAGTGGTTGGGCCTGGGCCCATCCCGGCCCACCCTTGGCTACGCCACTGCCATGAGGTCCCTGCGGCGTGGCAGCTGTCTGGTCAGCGGCTGCAGGGAAATATGTCTAGCATGGTCTCCGGCAGTGGCACAAAACATAGTGCTATCTGTATAACGATGGCACAAAACATTTTCAGCTTGGAGAAGAGACAGCTGAAGGGAGACATGATAGAGGTATATAAAATAATGAGTGGAGTGGAACAGGTGGATGTGAAGCGTCTGTTCACACTTTCCAAAAATACTAGGACTAGGGGGCATGCGATGAAACTACAGTGTAGTAAATTTAAAACAAATAAGAGAAAATCTTTCTTCACCCAACGCGTAATTAAACTCTAGAATTTGTTGCCGGAGAACGTAGTGAAGGCGGTTAGCTTGGCAGAGTTTAAAAAGGGGTTGGACGGTTTCCTAAAGGACAACTCCATAGACCGCTACTAAATGGACTTGGGAAAAATCCACAATTTTGGGAATAACATGTATAGAATGTTTGTACGTTTGGGTAGCTTGCCAGGTGCCCTTGGCCTGGATTGGCTGCTGTCAGGGACAGGATGCTAGGCTTGATGGACCTTTGGTCTTTTCCCAGTATGGCATTACTTATGTACTTATCATCTAGCGCTATGTATAGCAGCAGCATAAACTGCATAATGATAAATGCAGAGCAGCAGAACGCAATGTATAGCACTGCATGTACAGTAGCACAAAATGTTAAGCGCTAGATGATTAGCACTAGATATGTAGTGCTAAAGGTCTAGCTCCATATGTTTAGCACTATACCAACAGGCCTGGTTGGCAACAGAAAATGACTAGGTCCATGCATATACAGGGCCCTTCCCAGCAACGATTTGGCCAGCCCTGTGGACCTCATTACCAATATATATAGGGTTCCCTACCAAGCCCTCAAAAGCACATGGAAGGCCAGGAGGGAGAGGAACTTCTCCAGCAAATCCTCTAAAATCCTCTAAAATGAGGATCCAGGAGGAGGTGATCCACCAAGGTGGATGAACACTAACTCCCACAAAAGCACAACAGTTAAAGGGAAGTGGGAAGTGGACCAATGACTCCAGGGAAACGGAATACTGATGTATAAGGTACCACTTTATTCACAGACTCGACACAGTACTGTGTTTCGGTCACATGCCTTGGAGTTGTTCGTTTTTTAGCTGGGCGGCTTCGGTTTCCATTATTGCTGAAAACCGATACCGCCCAGCTCAAATCCGATGCATTTGCCCGGCACCAACCGTATTATCGAAACTAAAGATGGACGCCCATCTTTTTCGAAAATACGGTCTGTCCCGCCCCTGTAGCATCTCTGTGTAGTCTATATTAGACAGAAACTACACAGATATAGACACTACAGTATCTGTAATACATCACAAAGGTCTTTCTCGAGACCATTCAACATCTAGACTGATTTCTAAGTACCAAGGATCATTTAAGACTCCTGAGGCAGGCCTGTGGTCGAAACACAGTACTGTGTCGAGTCTGTGAATAAAGTGGTACCTTATACATCAGTATCCCTCTAAAATGAGGGCAATCTGTACAGGGAGGGCAGGTGCAGGGTGCCTCAGGCCATAGTTTTGAGGTCATGGTGGAAGATCTGGATGACCCTGGCAAAGTGAGCAAACACAGTCTGCTGAAGCCCACACAAGTCTCAGAACCGCATAAGCTATTACACTGGAGCACACACATGTACCCTGCTGCTCAGAGTACTGGTCACAGCACAGTGCAAGGGTACAACATCCCAAAGCATACATGCTGCCCAGCACAGCTACCATGTCCAAGAATATAACCCCTTAAGCCCCCCCTCCCTTGCCCACACTCATGCAGTTCAGGTACCTGTCACACTAGCAGGAAAGATAATAATACACAGGTCAATCAGTCATAATACCATCCTCTCCCCCCCCCCCCCCCCCCCAATTCGTTATTATGGGCTTTCAGATGGGTGAGCCATTCTGATGACAGTGTTTTCACTATTTATTTATTAGGATTTATTTACCGCCTTTTTGAAGGAGTTCACTCAAGGCAGTGTACAGTAAGAATAGATCAAACATGAGCAATAGGCAATTACAGCAGTAAAAATATTCAAAAACAATACAAAGTATGGCATGGAGGGGGATAATCGAACGCAGACGACCGTCTCCATGGGCGACTATCTCCGAGGACAGGTCCGCGAAGGGGCGGGACAGACCGTATTTTCAAAAAAGATGGGCGTCCATCTTTTGTTTCGATAATACGGTTGGTGCCGGGCAAATGCATCGGATTTGGGCGGATTTGAGTTGGGCGGTATCGGTTTTCAGCGATAATGGAAACCAAAGCCGCCCAGCTAAAAAACGAACAACTCCAAGGCATTTGGTCATGGGAGGGGCCAGGATTCATAGTGCACTGGTCCCGGGCCAGGATTCATAGTGCACTGGTCCCCCTCACATGCCAGGACACCAACCGGGCACCCTAGGGGGCACTTGTAAAAAGTAAAAAGAAAAATTTTAAATATCTCCCAAGTCCATAGCTCCCTTTACCTTGGGTGCTGAGCCCCCCAAATCTTCCCCAAAACCCACTGCCCACAACTCTACACCATTACCATAGCACTTATGGGTGAAGGGGGGCACCTAGATGTGGGTACAGTGGGTTTTGGGGGCATTGAATCCAGACTGCCCCAATTTGACTGCCCCTATCGGACCGACCATTCACTTGTCTATTAGATTGTAAGCTCTTTGAGCAGGGACTGTCTCTCTTTGTTAAATTGTACAGCGCTGCGTAACCCTAGTAGCGCTCTAGCAATGTTAAGTAGTAGTAGTAGTTTGGAGGGCTCCCATTTACCACCACAAGTGTAACAGGTAGGGGGGGATGGGCCTGGGTCCACCTGTCTGAAGTCCACTGCACCCACTAACAACTGCTCCAAGGACCTGCATACTGCTATGATGGAGCTGGGTATGACATTTGAGGCTGGCATACAGGCTGGCAAAAAAAAGTTTTTAAAGTTCTTTTTTTTGGTGGGAGGGGGTTAGTGACCACTGGGGGAGTCAGGGGAGGTGAACCCCGATTCCCTCCGGTGGTCATCTGGGCGGTTGGGACACTTTTTTGGGACTTGTTCGTGAAAAAAAGGGTCCCAAAAAAGCGGCCCAAATTCTCACTACTGCCGCCCTTCTTTTTTCCATTATTGGCCGAGGGCGCCCAGCTCTCCTCGGCCAATAAACACGCCCCAGTCCCACCTTCAACACGCCTCCGACATGCCCCCATCAACTTTGTTCGTTCCCGTGACAGAGTGCAGTTGGAGGCGCCCAAAATTGGCTTTCGATTATACCGATTTGGGCGCCTATGAGAGAAAGGCGCCCATCTCCCGATTTGGGTCAAAATATGGGCGTCTTTCTCTTTTCGAAAATAAGCTGGCTGGTATACTAGCACTGTCAACACAATACGTAATAGAACATTATAATTGCTAGTGAAGGGTAAGGCAAAGTTGTAACATATAGATGGGTAAGAAAGTAGGACGAATTAGAAAGTAAGGTGACTGACTATCACTGCTTATTCTGGGAAGGGATCACAGCAATTGGATTTGTTGCCATTGGATTTGTCCATAATTTCCTACGTGCTTGATTTTCACAAAAAGAGTTAATTTGGTAAATTACCTAGGTCTCTGGAGGTTGATTGGAGGGGTTGAGTGGTCTAGGCTGTTTTTTTATTTTATCTCTACTACTGTATTTTGAGATAAGTTTTATATCTTGTTAT
Organism: Microcaecilia unicolor; assembly: GCF_901765095.1. Classification (NCBI taxonomy): domain Eukaryota; kingdom Metazoa; phylum Chordata; class Amphibia; order Gymnophiona; family Siphonopidae; genus Microcaecilia; species Microcaecilia unicolor. Next base: position 217,464,584 of record NC_044034.1, read on the forward strand.
TGTTGGTGATACTGATACTGTTGTCCATATGAGTTATAAATCATTTAGACTTATTATTTGTGACATATTAATGAAATGAAATTCTGGTAAATGAAATCTAGTCCTGTAAGGCAGCACTCCTAGGGCTAAGGTTAGCCTTTCTTTGCACCACCTGAGCGGTACTTAGAGTTGCTATGTATTGTACTACACTTGCATACCATCTAGCTGCCTTCTGTAGTCATGGAGGCAGATTCTAGATAGGATGTGAAGAGGTGAATTCACATGTCCAGATCGGGATGTAGATAATTTACCTGATATCTTACAAAAGGCTCTCCCAAATGCAGTGTCTCTTGTAAAATAGATAAAGTACCATATGTGGATGCAACTTTTTGAAATTGCTGCTCTCTATCTGCCAGCACACCCTGATACTGCAGCCTTAACCCCCTGACTGCCCCCACAAATTGTTTCTCCTACCACCCATCAGCAGTTCCGAGGCAGAGAGCTCCCAGGGGTCCCCTCCTTCCTCTGGCCAGCTCTATCTCCTGGCTTCCTCCCACTTGACCCCGTCGCTCTCTGGCTCCTCCACAATAGCCACTGCCATCCCTTGTTTACCCAAACCCTGCATCAAGCGGTTACCTGCTGTCTGAACCTTTTACTTGTGGATCTTGCCAGAGCTGCAATCTCCATCAGCTCCTCTTGCCTTACTTCTCCCTCTTTTTCTTCCCCCTTTCATTCCATGGGCTCCTCGCCCCACCCATTCCCCAGCTGATCCTCCTCCCCCTGATTAGCTCTGCTTAGAGGCTCCCCCTCCATTCCTGGCCTCCCCTCCATGTCTTGGGTTTCACCTTTACCTGCCTTTCCCTTGGGCTCCACTGGGGGCTGGGATAGGAAGTCTTTGATTCTGTTGTAAGACTTCCTCAAGGGCTGCTGGGAATCATAGTTTTTACCCTGCCTCCAGCCCTCTGGGGAAAATGAACTATGCTTTCTCCTGACATGTGGAACTCCCTGAGCTAAGAATCTGGGTTTTCCCCTCCTCTGGGCCTTATCGTCTCCTCCACTGGTACCCCCCCTCTCTGTTCCCTTATCCCCTTCTTCACACCCCCCACTCAATCATCTGATTTTCTCCCCAACAAGGCAACCCCCCCCAGTGCAAGATGACCCTTGACCCCATCCCCCCAATCCAAATGCTGGCCTTTCCGGGGGTCCTTAGTGTCTAGAGTGAATGGGAGCGATCCCCAGTCACTCTTGCTGTTCATGGTCCTAATTTCAAAATGGCGGTCGATCTCCTAGCTGTAATCTCGTGGCATTACTGCTAGGGGTCAGGTTGCCACATATTTGCCTGCTATGCTGGAACTGCATGATGGTGTCATAAGAGGGGGGCCACTGCCAAACATTTGTTGCTTGATCCCTAGAGATGCCACAAGATTACAGCTAAAGATCATGGCTGCCAATTTGAAACTGAGACCATGGAAAACAGGAACAACTGGGCAACACTCTTGCACATCCTTGACAGCCAGGACTGGGGTTGGGATTACGGCTACCATGTTGATACCAGGACCATGGCGAGCAGAAGATGGCTCCTGCTCACCTTAGACACTAGGGACCAGGGTTGGGATCAGGGGTAGGAAGGGGGAGGAGTCCTCTTGCATCAAGGAATGTTGGAGGGCTGCCTTGTTGGGGAGAATTAGATGATTGGGTGTTTCTTGTGTGTGTAGGGGTGAACAGATAATCAGGTTTTTTTGGGGAGGGATCAGATAATTTTTTTTTTTGGGGGGGGGGGGGGATTGGAAGAACAATGTTGGAAGGGGCAGACTTTACACCTGCCCCTGGTGGCAGAGGTAAATGCTATAGTCCAGATTTTTTCAAATCAATCTAGATTCCCCTTGTAAGATACGGAGTCCACATCGATGTGCTTGCCCACCTAAACTCCTCTCTCTCCCAACCCCTACCAAATCTCCTGGCATACTAAATGTAGTGAGCATCATCATGTGTTCTAAAATATTATTTACTATTCTACATATGTAAATACTGCTATTTAGAATTATGCATGTAAACTCAATTTCAGAATATTAGTGTTCCAAAAACTAAAAGCTCTGTTTCATTAACAAACAACAATACTAATTATCAGACAAACCATGTTGTGTCAAAGGAGAGACCACTGAATAAGTTGAACACTGACAGTTAAGTGACACTATAATGTTTAAATTGTAATTTGGGTAGTTTTTGCTTTGCTTTTTTAAAATATACTCAAGGTGGAGTAAGCACTACTTTAAAAGTGCCAGACGTCTATCTGAGGCTTTTCCTTTTTGTTTTTGGAACACTAAGAGCACGTTAACATTTTTAGAACGCACAAAAATTAGCACGTGCTAACCGTGTAGGTGCTCATAGGAATAATATGGGCATCTACACGGTTAGTGAGTGCTAAAAATGCTAGCACGCCTTTGTAAACAAGGCCCTAAATATTTCCATACATTGAATGTTGAAAAGCTTCACTCCTCACAGTATTGGTTTGTAGGAATGCTGCTGTTTACACATGTGGACACTTCTAAAATAAGGGCCATAGGATTGCTGGAGATGGAACTTTGTAAGCTTAATGCTTTCATTTTTTGCTGTTGACTCCATTTGCATTCTTAGGACTCAACAGTGTAACAATGAACAAACTATTAAACTTGTGCACTGTAGAAAAGTATGTAGAGAGTGAAGGAAGCAATAAAGACCTTGAGGCCCAGGGTTGAATGCTTAGTGGGAAACGGAGAATGAATGATTACATGCCTGTATTGATAAACGTGTAAGAGTTGCCTGCAGAGTAGCAATTTTCTAACTTCTGGTATTTAAGAAGATTGGGGCCAGGAAGGAACGAGAGAAAGAGAGAGAATGTGCAACTACACCATATGGGTACCTGCTTTTCTTCATGGGGTTAAATGTTTATCTCTTCCTTTTTTAACATAGCAACAGAATATATAAGCTTGTTGACCACATTGAAGTGAAGCCAGCAGTGGCAGTGTGTTAATGTACTCCCCTGCAAATTTTGCAATAAATAAATGTGAAACCAAAGAGCAGGATTATACATTTATTTCAGATACTTGGGTGTTACAGTGCAGTGTTTCCCAACTCAATCCTGGACTGCCCCCTTGCCAGTCAGGTTTTCAGGATATCCACAATGAATATAACTTGGAGGGGCATTTTCGAAAGAAATGTCCAAGTTGCAACTTGGACGTCTTTGTAAAACGTCCAAATCCAGGGGCAGGGAAAACCGTATTTTTGAAACAAGATGGACATCCATCTTTTGTTTCGAAAATACCGTCAAAGACGTCCAAATCCAAGGACGTCCTTAAATTTAGATGTCCCTAGATTTGGACGTCCTTGGATTTGGTCATCTTTGACTTTCGGCAATTTTCAAAATCAAAGATGTCCAAGTCAAAAACGTCCAAATGCAAACCATTTGGACATGGGAGGAGCCAGTGTTTCTAGTACACTGGTCCCCCTGACATAAAATCCCAGGAACATAGCTCCCTTACTTTGTGTGCTGAGACCCCCAAAACCCACTACCCACAACTGTACATCGCTACCATAGCCCTTACGGGCACTTATATGTGGGTACAGTGGGTTTGTGGTGGGTTTTGGAGAGCTCACTGTTTCCTCCACAAATGTAACAGGTGGGGGGGGGGGGGGGGGGTATGGGCCTAGGTCCCCCTGTCTGAAGTGCACTGCAGTACCCACTAAAACTGCTCCTGGGACCTTCATGCGCTGTCATGGACCTGAGTATGACATCTGAGGCTGGCATAGAGGCTGGCACAAAATATTTTAAAGATGTTTTTGAGGATGGGAAGTGGTTAGTGACCACTGGGGGAGTAATGGGGGAGGTCATCCCTGATTCCCTCCGGTGGTCATCTGGTCATTTCAGTCACCTTTTTGTGCCTTATTCGTTAAAAAAAAAAAACGTCCAGGTGAAAACATCCAAGTGTTCGTCATGGACATCCTTGCTTTTTTCGATTATGGGCCAAATATGTCCAAGTGTTAGGTATGCCCAAGTCCCGCATTCACTACGCTTCCAAATGCCCCCTTGAAATTTGGACATCCTTGCGACAAACTGCAATTGGAGACATCCAAAATTGGGTTTCGATTATATCGATTTGGACGTCTCTGGGAGATGGACATCCATGTTCTGATTTATGTTGAAAGATGGACATCCTTCTCTTTCGAAAATGAGCCTGATAGTAACTTGGTAGATTATGGACAGACTTCTACGGTCGTTCCAGTCTGATCAACAAAATAAACTCATTGTATGTAATACTATATACCTGTCCTTGATTTGTCCTTGCCATTTTCAGGGCACAGACCATAGAAGTCTTCCCACTGGATTTGCGTCCCAATTACCAATTGCCACCCAATCTCTACTAAGCTTCTGTGGATCTGTTTCTTCTAAACAGGATTCCTTTGTGTTTATCCCACACATTTTTGAATTCCGTTACAATTTTCATCACCACCCCCTGCGGGAGAACATTCCAAGCATCCACCACCCTCTCCATGAAGAAGTACTTCCTGGCATTATTCCTCAGCCTGCGCCCTTTCAACCTTAATTCATGTTCTGCAGTTCTACCATGGTCATGGTGTGGTGGTTATGAGATTGATTTGTACACTGCCTCCATTGTATACAAATCTTTCACGCATATTCATTGTAGATTTCCTGAAAACCTGACTGACAAGGGGATACTCCAGGACCAACTTGAGAAAAACTCTTATAGCGCCCATAAACGATTTTCATAGGTTTTGGAAGGAGGAGATGTTTCTAGGGCATTTGAATCAAATGTCTTATGTAATATGATAGTAATATGCAAAAATTGTGAATTTGCTGTAACCAGTGGCTATGATTCATATTACACTGTCTTCTAATCCTGAAAAAAGCACTCTTTGTGAAGTTGCCATTATCTTGTGTCACTTTGGCATGAAGGAAGAGGGCTTCATTGATAGGAAAATGTAATGGACATAGGTGATAGTAGGCAAAGGAAGCATATTGCCACAATGGAGCGAGCGTTGAAGTAGGTTTACTAATAGAAACCTGGATTCTTATGAGTTAGATGAGGGCCTAGAGCTCCTACTAAGACAAACAGTTGCCTGTTGAATAGTATACATTAAAAAGAGCCATCTGGTGCTGCTTTGACCCAAACCCCTGCACATGTGGTTAACATATCAGTGTAGGAATGTTTTGAGAGAGCATTGCACATCTCTGCTAACTGTAGAAAGATGCAACAGGACAAGATTGCTCAGGGGCTTCCTTAGCTGTTCAGACCCCCCAGTTAGCATTATCCCAGGTGCATAACCCTCTACATAGATCTGTGTGGAAAATCCGTGAGGTGCACCTAAGGAAAACCTTAGCATGGAAGGGGGGGGGGGGGAGTGTGGTTATCAGAAGGCTCTAACTAAATAAGAAGACACATATGAATCTCATCACCCATTGGGTCTCTCCCTCTGCCCTTCAATTAATGTAATTTATTCCTTCCTAGCACTGACTTATGACTAGGATGATGTGGGCCCTCATCTTGGTGATGGAAAACCATGTAAAAAATATAAACAATTTTTAATTTATGAAAAGGGAAAGGGAATGGGACTTTATATCGCGTTTCTGTGGTTTTTTTCAAATACATTCAAAACAGTTTACCTGGGGCACTGGAGGGTTAAGTGATTTGCCCAGAGTCACAAGGAGCTGCACTAACCACTAGGCTACTCCCCCACTTCATTTTCAAACTGTGAGGGGAAAGGGTGGTAGAAACAGGCCCAAATGAGAAAAACAGTGAAAGCAAAAATGACCCCTGAGAGAGGAGGGGGTCCAAGGAAGTGAAAGCAAACCTACAGGGACTGGGATAAATGCATGGAGAGGAGGTCTTATAGCACTACAGAAATGATAAGGAGGAGGAGGTCCTCATGTTCACAGATGCCATGGTTTACGTGACTAGATAAACTGCCCTTCCTGACAAGCATACTAGAGCGAAGTACAAAACATTTTTTTTAAATAGTAGAGCGCAAAGCCATTTCAATTCTAGGATAAGAGATCAAGGAGAGAATGAAGTATAGGCTATGCCAGTCTTCTCCGAGTCTCTTCCCCAAGCCATCATAAGTCACTATAAGCATTCTGAAATAGGTAAGTCTTAAAAGCTGACCTAAATTTTGAGAAGGCTCATTCTATAGGCAGAATCTTGGCAATGAGTTCCAGAGCAAGGGGGTAGAACAAAAGAAAACGCCGTGACAGGTTAATTCGAAGTGAGTGTCATGCATAAGGATCATCGGACATCATCCCTTCCTGACCACCCAAGATCCTCTGTATGCCCTTCCCAAGTCCATCAAGCTGCCCTTCTATGACACTAATTTGCTGCTGCATCACAACAGCCACTGTACCACCTCTGTGGGATCAGGGAAAGAACCAAACCTTTTCCCAAAGGGCCAGCAGGGAATGGTGTAGTGGCTGCATCTAGTACAGTATCCGGATAGTTGCCAGGTGCCAAAGATGCAGATATTTAGTGTCAGGAACAGCCTAGTACTGAACATCCGGGTCTAAGCTAGCTGGTGGTAGTCAGCATGTGAAGAAAAACTGATCACTGCTGGCTGAATATGGACTGACAAAAATGTAAGAATTTTGATTGGATATTAAATTGATCATGTGCACTCAGTTCGGGCACCGGTGAAGTCTGCTTTCTTTAAGCTGCAACTGGTTCATCGCTTGAAGTTCATTTCACCTGTTGCACAGTATTGCAGGCATTTGTCTTGGTAAATTTTAACTCATTGCATTTTGGAGCTCTGTGGAATCTTGCAGTTAGTTCAAAATGCTGCAGCACAGCTACTGTCCAGTTCTGCGTATCATGAGCCAAGGTTCCCTCAAAGGATTGATGGCTTCTGTGCAAAACTTTCCACTGACCAAATTTGCAAGTGATTTTGTGCAGCAGCAGCTTTTGTTTAAAAATTGTAATCATAACAACAAAGTGTGCAATTTTGGAAAATATTACACTTTTATTATTAATCGAATAGTAAAATAATAATATAGGGGCCCTTAAGCCTTTAACACATGGTGCACAAACATAATAAAGCTGCACATTATCAATTAAAAAAACAAAATTTGTGAGGGGGCATGTCATAGGAGGAGGATGGGTCTGGAAGTGTTAAACAGCTAGCGTGCACTAACTGGTTAACACAGGGCTAACTTGGGAGCACTTGGAGAGGCATTTTCAATATGACATCTAAGTCCGATTTTGAACATGTTGCACAACAACAGATCAGCAAGTGCATGTTTTATTTCTTTCAATAACCTAGGGTGTATGCCATCTGGTCCAGGTGATTTATCACTCTTTAACTTGTCAATTTGGATCAGTGCATCTTCCAGGTTCACTGATGCTTTCAGGGTAAGGATCTCCTTCATCTGCAGTCTGTGTATCCTTTGTTCTGCCTGCTTTTATTCTAGGGAGCTCTTTTATGGGTCTTTAGTTTCTAAACCCTGTCTCTTCTACTTAACTCCCCAGCTATAGGTGAGCTTATCTCCTCCCCATCCCAATTAAGAAAGAGGCCTTACTTCTCTTAGCCTTTTTCAAACATGGAAAGTATTTCCTGCTGGGCTTGGAGGCTTCCCTGTCCTTCATCCTTATAGGATATTCTTCTCATCTATTTTCCAGCTGGGGTCAAAACGTTATTAGTTTCTCTCCCCAACTGCCATTTCTCACCATGACAGGTCCTGTACCTGTCACACCTTAAAGGAGAAACACCATTTCTTTTAGATTTTAACTTTCACCAGTAATCAGGAAGCCCCAGGGAGCCAGAGCTCCCCCTTGCGGCATCTTCATGATAGGGCACCAGCTGTACCTGTCACAATGGTTAACAGAAGAATGGCTTTTAGTGTGTTATTCCAACTGCTCTGACCTCAGTTGCACTGGAGTATCTGCTTGCACTGTATCTGAGCCAGTGTAATGCGTGAGCCAGATAAAGCACTGGCCAGGGCACCAAAAGCCTGCTTCAGTGGCTCACACTTCATAGCAGTGAGAATATGCACTGAATTATCTTATCTTACTTTTAAGAAAATTGAAGCTGTGGTTAACTTTGATGCATTTAGATCTGTGCCTGTGTCTGGTATATGACTATTACCTAATGTTAGTTTATTTTACTTTTGTGACGATTGTGTTTATTATTTCACTTTTACTATAATGCTACCTGAACCATTTGGGTAAAGTGAAAATATCAAATATGTGAATAAATTCAACAATTTGTACACAGAGACAACAGATTAAAAAGTTAATGATATCCTGATTTCTTGTTTAGGATCTAGATCTGCAGTGAATGTATCCCCAAGTAAAGATGTGTAAAACACTCAGGATTGAAATAAAACCCATCAAATTTCAGCCCATCTGGAATTCATGAAGTTTTAATATGGAAAATTCAACCAGATACACCATAGACTAGTTGATCTGTGAGAATCTGAATCTTATTTTTTTTTCCTTTTTTAATCTGGCCATTGCTTACAGCTCAGTCAGAGCCAAAGTGCTATGAAACTTCATTACCAACCACTTAGGGATATTTCCTCTATTTTATACCCCCAAACAACTTACTTTAGCCCAAAAATTGTGATAACAGTACTTAGCCAGGGCTATAAACCAATGTACCTACCAGAACACTTTAATAGTTCCTATCTCTAACCACTAGGTGTCATCATTGTACAATGACTCACAACCTTTAGAGAGAGTAAATGTGGCTCTGTAGAATTCCCAGCCAACCCAGGGGCTGAAAAGAGCCAAGCTGGCAATCGAACCCAGGTCCTTCCCCGTGGCTTGAAACAGTTCCCTCTAACTGCTCAGTACTATCTTGACAGTTTCAGATGTTTTGTGGGCAGAGCTTGGGCAGATAAAGTTAGGACAACTCAAAAAGGTTTGTTATCCAGTTAGTCTGAATAAGGGGCTAACCCGAAAACCCTTCCATCTGGTACCAAGGTACTGGTGCTAAATATCTTTCTTTCTTTCTTTCTTTTCTTTTTTAACTGCAGGTCCTTTCTCGCTTTTAATGAAGTTGTTCTGGAGCGCAACAGAGGTATAGCTAAAGTGATTCTGAAATGCTTCTCAATAGTGAAAAGATCATCATCCAAACACATCTAAGGAAAGAGAGCTAATGCACCTGAAGCCCCAAATTATGGATTATGTTTAGCACCAATGTATGTTCTCTTGAAGAACAATTTTCAAAAGCTGATGATCTGAAAATTGTCCAGCCCGTATCCAGTTAAAAGTAGGTGCAGCATCAACAATGTAACCTGTAGCTGAATGTAACTCACCCTGAGCCACTACTGAACAGGTGTGAGCTAAATTCAAATAAATAAATGCAGATATTTTTAAAGCTGGGGATGTAGCAGCCATTCCCCAAGGTGTATTTAGGGCAAGGAATGAAAACATATATAGATTACATTTGCAAATCTGTGTTTTATTATCAAATGATAAAGTACTCAGAGAAAAAGCTGGTACAAATGCTTGGGGGACCTTTTCTTGGGCTAATTTTCAGGGTTATCCTCTAGTCCTAGTTTGGTCAATGACCTTACAAGCTAAGGAAGCTTTGTTGAATATGGGAGTGGGGGAGGGGGAGGGGGAGGGAGGAAATCTATGAGTTGCCTGGGGGAGGGGGGGGATCAGCTGAAGAATTGCTTAGATCAGGCTTGTCCAACTTATAGCCACAGGCCACAACCCGGCCCACCATGTGCTTTTTTTCTTGCCCTTGGAAGCTTGGTAATTCTTGTGCATATAGAAGGATTTCTGCTTCTCCGCTGCAACTCGGCTCTCTGTAAGCATGAGGCACGTGGTGCTGGAAGTTCGCATTGATCTTGTAGTTTAAGGTCTCATGAGACTTGAAACCACAAGGCCAACCTGAACTTCTGGCACTGTGTGGCTCAAGCTTGCAGAAGCCAAGTCATGGCGGGGAAACAGAAATCCCACTAATTTTTCTGCAGATAAAGCCAGGTAAGGGAAAAGAAACTGGGTGAAGGCTGGGGGGTGGTGGTTACATGGGAGAGAGAGACTGGGTGAAGGCTGAGGAGGGGATAGTACACTATTTGTCAAATGTGGCAAAATACAATGGTGTGTTTTGGCCCTCCAAATGTTACAAAAGATTAAATGTGACCCCCCCCCCCCCCCCCCAGAAAAAGGTTGGATAAATCTGGCCTAGACTGTCTGATACCCTTAGGTTAGCCTGAAAAAACACCATGCTGCATTAGTGATATATGTTTTCAACAGCCTGGCTCCAGTATCTCCACTTCTGTATCCAGTAGTCAGTAAAACCCATAAATCCACAGTTAGGAGTCACAACCTTATGAAACAACTCGCAACAGTGAATTAACCATGCAGCTGGGAAAAACAATACAGAAAGCCACATATCACACTGCAGAACCCAATACAGAGCTGGATTTACTAAAGTGTTCTACTGCACTACTGTGCACTAACACTGTTAGGGCTTTGTTTACTAAGAAGCGTTATAGGCGTGTTAATGATTTTAACGTGCGTTAACCATGTACGTGCCTACAATATCCCTATAGGTAGGGTTACCATATTTTGTCCCCCCCAAAAGGAAGACATGTCCTGCCCCCTTTCACACCCCACCCCACCCCCTTTCACGCCCTCGCTCCGCCCCCTGTCACATTTTCCCCTTCCACCCTGTCACACAACCCGTCACTCCCCCTCCCCGCCACCCCCCTCCCCTTACCTTATTACTGCCCTGGTGGTCTAGTGACCTCTTTGGGGCAGGAAAGAGCCCCCTCTTTCCTGCCAGGAGCACTGCCCTGCATGCATCCTTCCTGTTCGTGATCTCCGCGCCAAAATGGCCACCGAGAGTTGAAGTCTCACGAGGTCACTTCAACTCTCGGCAGCCATTTTGAATTGGCATCAAGATCATGAATAGGAAGGATGCATGCAGGGCAGCGCTCCGGGCAGGAAAGAGGGGGCTCTTTCCTGCCCCGAAGGTGGAAGAGGTCACTAGACCACCAGGGCAGTAGTAAGTAAGGGGAGGGGAGGCTAGCAATCTGCCCGTTTGTCCAGATTTCTGGACAAACGGGCAGATTGGCAAAACCTGCCCGGTTGCCCAGACATGTCCTCAAAAGAGAATATGTCTGGGTAAATCCGGACATATGGTAACCCCACCTATAGGTACCTACATGGTTAGCACATGCACTAAGTGTAGGCACGCTAATAAACACTAATGCACCTTATTAAACAGGGCTTTTAATGTGTTTTATTTACTTAATAGATCCCATTGCATAAAATGAGTCCTGTAGTAAATACTGCATGCCAACTCCTGTTCACATGTGCTAACTCGGTGGTGCACTGTAATAAATCTATCCCAAAATATCATCAAGCAATGATAAAATGAAATACATGAATTTGTTGAATTTTAGGTGGAAATCCCTTCTCTTGTTTTCCCCTAAGTATGTCCACAAAAAGAATATTGAAAAGGATTGCGGCAATCCATATAGAAAAGACGCTGAAAGCAGAAGCAGATGTGTCTGTTATGTATTTAAAACCATTCAAGTTTATGAATTGTATCTCATATACAATAATACAGAATAAAATAGATATACATGAATTCTGAACAAAATAAGGGAACAGTCTATAAATGGTGCTCAAAATTCAGCATGGAAAAAAAAATCAGCGCTGAACGGTATTCTATAACGAATATTCTAGGATCAGCCCCCTTTACAGAAAAGCACGTAGCACAGGGATTCACACTCAACTGAAACCATCCCGTCGTGCAAGTTGGGCATGGATCCCTCAAATTCTATAACAAACATGTATTCCCCTCCCATGGCCATGCCCCTTTGCAGATCTGCACAGAAACACTTACTTGCTATTCTAGAAATGGGCAAGTAAGTGTGTTTGTTTATTTATTTATTTAATTTATACCCCACATTATCCCAATAGACTAGGTTCAATGTGGCTAACAACCTATTGGAGTGGAGGAGTAGCCTAATGGTTAGTTCATCAGACTTTGAGCCTAGCAACCTGGGTTCAATTCCCACTGCAGCTCCTTGTGACCTTGGGCAAGTCACCTAACTCTCCATTGCCCCAGGTACAAAAACATAGGTTGTGAGCTCTCTAGGGACAGAGAGAGTACCTGCATATAAAGTGTACAGCACTGCATACATCAAGTAGCACTATAGAAATGATTAGTAGTAGTAATTAACAGTACAAAAAGTGATGTGAGATAGTATACATTAAGTAGTAATAACAAAGTAAATGAGGATTGAGTATTGTAATACGGAAACAAATGCTAGATGCAAAAAGGTAACAATTTATAATCATCCATGTATAACAACAACTAGAATGGAACTGAGATATTAGGGGTTTAAATTAATTATGATCATCCATGAGAAATTGCTTAAACAGAGAGGCTTTAAGGCAGGGCTTTTATTGCACCAGTACAGCGTACTGGCACCTCCACCCCCCCACCCCCCTGGTGAGTCCTGCACCCTTCCTCTCACTCCCCTACTTACTACTACATCAGACTTGGCAGCACGAACGGTGCAGACAGCAATTGAGAGAGGCTGGCAGCATCGGAGCTTCCCTCTGCGAGTCCCGCCTACGTTGTTTCAACTTCCTGTTTCCGCATAGGCAGGACTCGCAGAGGGAAGCTCCGACGCTGTCTGCCTCTCTCAATTGCTGCACCGTTCGCACTGCTGAGTCCGACGCTGGTAGCCTGTCGCTTCGCTGGCAGGCAGTGGAGAGAAGGAGCTGGGGGAAGAAGAATCGCTGGACATGGGAGAGGGGAGGGCAGGAGAGAGAGGAGACTCGCTGGACATTGATGGGAGGGAGGGCAGGGGAGAAAGGATAATCGCTGGACATCATGGGAGGGGAGGGCAGGAGAGAGAATTGCTGGACATCGATGGGAAAGGAGGGCAGGGATGAGAGAATTGCTGGACATGGAGGGGAGAGAGAAGAATCACTGGAGATGGAGGGGAGGGCAGGGAAGAGAGAATTGCTGGACATGGAGGGGAGGGCAGGGAAAAGAGAACTGCTGGACATGGAGGGGAGGGCAGGGGAGAGAGGAGAATCGCTGGACATGGATGGCAGGGGAGGACAGGGGACAGAGGAGAATCGCTAGACATGGGAGGGGAGGGCAGGGGAGAGAGGAGAGGAAGGAGATGCACATGGATGGGAGGGCAGGGAAGAGAGGAGAAATGCTGGAAATGGATGGAGAGGAGAGCAGAAGATAGAGGAGAATTGCTGTAAATGGATGGACAGGAGAGCAGGAGATAAAGGAGAATTGTTGGACATGGATGGATGAAGGGGTTGGCAGGGAGAGAGGAGAAATGCTGGACTTGGATGGAGGAGAGGGGAGAGGTGAATTATTGCTTTATATGGATACAGGGGAGGGAAGAGAGGAGAAATGCTGGACATGGATGGAGGGGAGGAGAGAGGAGAAGTGCTGGACATGGATGCAGGGGAGGAAAGAAAAAAGAAGATGCACATGGATGGGAATGAGGGAAAGGGAAGAGAGGAGAAAAACTGCACAGGGATGGAGAAAATAGGCAAAAGCTGGATCCACGTTATACCTCCACCAGTCAATTCCACAGACGAGGACCCAGCTTTTACTTATGGATGTATGGCAAGAAATGAAGAAGAAAGGAGGAAAGTAAAGAAATAAATGGAAAGGAAACCCTGGAAACGGAGTTAAGGGAACAGATAGAGAGCAGCAGAATCAGAGACTGGGACCAATATGGATAGAAAAACAAAGTCACCAGACAACAAAGGTAGAAAAAAATCATTTTATTTTAATTTTAGTGTTTGGAATATGTCCAATTTGAGAATTTACATCTGCTGTCTTATTTTGCACTGGGTATACTGGAGCTGTAACAGCTTTCAGAAATTATTCATAATGAAAAAAAATCACGTTATTTTTTTCTCCTATACTACTATAATATTTTCAATGATGTCTGTTTATATATGCCATGGCTGGTATAAGGGGTGTGGCTAATATGGGTGTGGCTACCATAGGGGTGGAGCCATATGTGGTGACCCCACCCATAATGAGTACCTGCACCTTTTTTCTACAAAAAAAGCACTGCTTTAAGGTATTTCCATAATATCAAATAATTAGGTTCCCATCTGATGAATTTCAGGATGGAATTCCACCATTTGGAACAGAAGTAAGGGAATCCTGCCATGTAGATTGGCTTGAAATCACATTTTTGCAACTGGGATAGTGGAGGGTTAGATAATCTCTTGAACCAGGGAAAGCGTTGCAAAGGAGGAGTTCAATTAAAGGTTGCATATAATCAGGGGTTAAGCCATATAGAGTTTGGAAAACAAATGTACATAGTTTGAATGATATTCTGGCTTTGATTGGGAGTGTCACAACTGTCAGGAATGGTGAGCCCTTGGACCAAAGCTGGAGCTTTGGCAGACAAATCTCCTGGGCTGGCACAGGCAGGCATCAGAACAGACTGGACTAGGATAAACTAACAGACTCAACAAGGCAGGACAGAGGTAACTAAACACAATGGACAACACAAGAACCGGATCCAGACGAGGCAAGGAAAAGAAGGCAAGGGCCAGAACTGGAACTGGATTAAAACTGGGACCCAGAAATGCAAAACACAGAAGTATATTAAAACTGGGTCCAGAAAAGGGCAAGACAAGGACATGGCAAGGACTGGATCCGGACAGGACTAGACTGAAAGAGACAAGACAAAGCACACCTAGACAGGCAAGACAGGGTAGGAGCTAGGCAACAAGAATAACAGAAGCAACACAATAAACAAGGCAGGAACAGGATTCAGGATTCTCAAACAGGCTTCAGGATTCTCAAACAGGCTTGGCTGGAACCGGATTCTGGAACGGGCTTGGCTTAGCTGGAACCGGATTCTGGAATGGGCTTGGCTTGGCTGGAACCGGATTCTGGAACGGGCTTGGCTTAGCTGGAACCGGATTCTGGAATGGGCTTGGCTTGGCTGGAACTAGATTCTGGAAGGGACTTGGCTGGAACAGGGTACTGAAAGGGCTTGGCTGGAACAGGATACTGAAAGGGACTTGGCTTGGCTGGAACAGGATACTGAAAGGGTCTTGGCTTAGCAGGGAACTGGGACAGAACTAGCTCAAACACAGATCAGGAGCAGAACCTGGCTCAAACACACACAGGAACAGAACTTGGCAGAAACAGAGCTCAAGAGCCAGGAAGCAAACATGGCAGGCAAAGGATTAAGCAGACTAAGGGAACACAAACAAACAAAGAAGCAATGTGCTTACCAGCACCCACAGCTGGATAGCAGTGAAGTAATCAGGTATGATGCTGGCTTCTACAGACTCAGAATAAACAGACAAGAACCACACACACAGGAAATAGAACAGGGAATACAGAAACAGAGGTTGGCTTAAACACAGAGCTTAACTATATCAAGAGTCAAAAGCAGGGCTAGACTAAAAGCAGGAGCCAAGGGTAGAATCAAACAGATACAGATACCAAGGGCAGGGTGTGGCTGTACAGCCAGGCTTTCAGGAAACAAGATTCAAAAGCAAACTCACAGAAACAAAGGAAAGCACTGAAACACAAGACTCAGAGAAACACAGCACAGACCTTCAGAAGCAAAACACTCAGAAACAAAGCCAAGCATGGATATGATCTAAACAGGTAACACAAGATTAAGAGAACTCTTGCAAAGGCAAGTAGGAAAGCTCCCTGGGTCCTTATAAAGGAGTAGGCTGATGATATCACAAGTAGGAAATGAAGCAGGGAGACCAAAGTGAGGCTTGGCTTACAGGAAGAACAACAATAGGAAAAAAGGCAGACTGGAGAGGTCACAGAGAAACAGTAGGTCTGAACATAAGGGCACGGCCACAACCATGACAGGGATACTGTCCCGTCTGTGGCCGTGACAACCCTCAGACTTACCCTGTTTCTGGGAGTCAGTGTCTGTGCTGGCTTCTGCTTGTCTCTGTGTCTGTGTCTGTCTTAGGTTCTCTCTGGCTCTGTGTGCTGATTGCCCTACTGAACCTCACCTGTGTGGGCTATGCCTCTTCCAAGATGGCTGCCGCCTCTTCCTCTTTGCCAGTATCCAAGATGGCTCCCGCTGTTCCTTCCTATGGGCTGACTGCTCTGTGTGTCAAGCCTCTGTTTGGTGGCAAGGTGATTGCTGCAGCTGTGGCTCTGGTGTTGAAGGGCTTTATTAATCACTTGAAGACTACAGTGCTGGCCTTTGCATCTCATCTAAAGGTCCTGGTGTATAGAGTGCTCTGTACACAGTTTCAGTGTTTGCTCTGTGTGAGTTTCTATGTTTGTTTAGACTAGCTAGCTTAGGCACCGTGTGGCTTGTAGCCTGTGCATAGCTCTGCTAGTTCTCTGTGGTTGTTTCCAGTGCATGACTAGCTAGCTTAGGCACCGTGTGGCTTGTAGCCTGTGCATAGCTCTGCTAGTTCTCTGTGTTTGTTTCCAGAGCATGACTAGCCAGCTTAGGCACCGTCTGGCTTGTAGCCTGTGCGTAGCTCTGCTAGTTCTCTGCAGTTGTTCCTAGGGTTAGACTAGCCGCCCTTGCTAGCCACTATCCCAAGACTGTGTTTGTTCCTAGTGTTAGACTAGCCGCCCTTGCTAGCCTCTATCCCAAGTCTGTGTTTGTTTCCAGTGCATGACTAGCTAGCTTAGGCACCGTGTGGCTTGTAGCCTGTGCATAGCTCTGCTAGTTCTCTGTGTTTGTTCCAGAGCATGACTAGTTAGCTTAGGCACCGTCTGGCTTGTAGCCTGTGCATAGCTCTGCTAGTTCTCTGCGTTTGTTCCTAGTGTTAGACTAGCCGCCCTTGCTAGCCACTATCCCAAGACTGTGTTTGTTCCTAGTGTTAGACTAGCCGCCCTTGCTAGCCACTATCCCAAGACTGTGTTTGTTCCTAGTGTTAGACTAGCCGCCCTTGCTAGCCACTATCCCAAGACTGTGTTTGTTCCTAGTGTTAGACTAGCCGCCCTTGCTAGCCACTATCCCAAGACTGTGTTTGTTCCTAGTGTTAGACTAGCCGCCCTTGCTAGCCACTATCCCAAGACTGTGTTTGTTCCTAGTGTTAGACTAGCCGCCCTTGCTAGCCACTATCCCAAGACTGTGTTTGTTCCTAGTGTTAGACTAGCCGCCCTTGCTAGCCACTATCCCAAGACTGTGATTGGTCCTAGTGTAGACTAGCCAGTTTAGGCACCGTCTGGCTTGTAGCCTGTGCATAGCTCTGCTAGTTCTCTGTGTTTGTTCCTAGTGTAGACTAGCCAGTTTAGGCACCGTCTGGCTTGTAGCCTGTGCATAGCTCTGCTAGTTCTCTGTGTTTGTTCCTAGTGTAGACTAGCCAGCTTAGGCACCGTCTGGCTTGTAGCCTGTGCATAGCTCTGCTAGTTCTCTGTGTTGGTTCCTAGTGACAGACTAGCCAGCTTAGGCACCGTCTGGCTTGTAGGCTGTGTAAAGCTTTGCTAGTGTTCTGCGTTTGTTTCCAGTGCATGACTTGTTAGCTTGGGCACAGCTTAGTTGTTAGCTGGTGTATAGCCTTCCAAGTCTCCTGAGTTTGCTCTGTGTATGTTCCTGTGTATGACTGGTTTGCCTGGGTATAGCGTTCCTATTAGCCTGGGTACAGTTTACTAGTCATTGTGTTGAATCCTGCCGACTGCCAGAACCCGGACAGTCCCTGCTTGTCTGCCTTGCCTTCGCCTAGGTGCCAGGGGGCACTCCTGGATCTTCATTCCTGCTGTTCCTGTAAGTCCTACCGGCTGCCAGAACCTGAGGGCTCAACCCTCGGGGAAAGGCAGTCAAGTGTAGGTGAAGCCTAGGTCCAGGGTGTTCCAGTTCCGCGGGTTCCGCTCCAGTGTGTTCCAGTCCAGCGGGTTTCACTCCTGTCTGTTCCAGTCCAGTGGGGCCACTCCAGTGTGTCCAGTCCAGCGGGCCCCACTCCAGTGCGCACCCGTCCGGTGCGTTCCAGTTCCGAGTGTTCCGGCGTAGAACTCCAGTCCGGGGTTCCGGGCCAGTCTTGTTTCATCTCTACCTGGAAGGTGATTTTGCCTGCCACTGCCGCTCCACGGTAGTGGCCTATGGACTCACAAACCCCGTGCTCCCGGGGAAGAAGCCTGAAGGTATGCCAAGGTCCTCGAGAGCGCGGCAAGCGCGAGAGAGGCGACAGAGCCAGTGTAACTTTATAAGCAAAGGGGCTGCACTTTCAAATCTCATAGCCTGGCTGCTGTATTGTGAGCTGTCTGCATTTTTTCAAGGAAGATTCCTTACAGCCAGAATAATGGTTTTGGCATGGATCTGCCATTTTAGCCCTGTTTCAGTGCCTTGTATCCATTTGAATACTTTTTTTTGTGGAGATAATTCACTACGAAAGTAGCACCAAACATTTGGTGCTGCTTATAGAATTTCTCCCTAAAAGATGATGAACGTCATAGATCCAATTAAGGACTGTTATTAAGATAAATCCTAGTTCCTGTCTTCACCCTAATCAGATCATTTTGGCAGCTCCAGTCTCCTGCCAACTAATCCAATGCACCCCTGACCCCTGACCCCTACTATTTCCACTAACAAAAAGGATAATAGGGAAAAAATAAAACTAAGGGGCCCTTTTACTAAGCCGCGTAGGCGCCTACGCACACCCAATGCACATCAGTTTTGAGTTACCACTCAGTTACCGCGTTGCCCTTGTGGTAATTTCATTTTTGATGCGCATCCGCTATGCGCGCTGGAAAATATTTGTATGTTTTGGCGTGCAGGCGGTAATCAGCATTTTACATGCGTAGACCATTACCACCCAGTTACCACGTGAGACCTTACTGTTAGGTCAATGGCTGGCGGTAAGGTCACAGATCCAAAATGGACTTGCGGCAATTTTCATTTTGCTGCATGGCCATTTTCAGCAAAAATTTTAAAAAGGCATTTTTTATAGGTGCGCTGAAAAATGATTCTGCGTGCACCCAAAACACGCATCTACACTACCTCAGGCCATTTTTGTAAAAGGGCCCCTAAACTAGATGAAAGGTCCACCACAACATCCACCCACCACTTTTCACCTAGTTTGTTTTAATGGTCTTTATCTTCCAATTTAGTAATAAAAATAACAGTCAACCCTTGGTCTACAGTGTTCAGAACCTTTGACCTCCTCCCCTCCCTCTGCTATTTGGTGCACAGCAAAAAGAAACCTGACTGGGACCTCAGTGAAGATTTTCACCTGTGCTGCCAAGGTGAGGGAGAAGGATGCTATCTGAGCTGGGACCCATGCTTGGGAATGAGAGAGAAAGCACAGTGACATCAAAAAGAGAATAAATGCAGAAAGGATTTGGAGAGCAAGAGTAGGGCACCTTCCACTGCCGTGGTGTGAGTGAAGGAAGAACTGCAGTGCTGCGCTGATGCTGAGGAGGGGTAACAGTCAGCAGTGGTGCAGGGGAAGAGCCACTGGGGCCCTGAAGAAAGAAGGAAGGAGAAAGAGCACGAGCTGAGCCAAGAGAGATGAAGGTGGACAAGTAAGGAGGAGAGATCTGATACAAATATTTTATTTGTTACATTTGTATCCCACATTTCCCCACTTATTTGTAGGCTCAATGTGGCTTACATAGTACCGGAGAGGCCTTTGCAGGCGCCGGTGTGAACAAATACAGGGTGATGTTGTGGTAAGATCAAGTTCATGTGGCACAGCCACATTACGAAATCGGAGAACGGAAGAGTTGTGTTATGTCCATTATGTGCTTTAGTTTGGTTGTGTTGCAGAGATTAGGCATTTAAGTTGGATCGGTAGAGTATGCCTTTTTAAACAGGTTGGTTTTTAGTGATTTCCGGAAGTTTAGGTGGTCGTATGTCGTTTTCAAGGCTTTTGGTAATGCGTTCCACAGTTGTGTGCTTATGTAGGAAAAACTAGATGCTTAAGTTGTTTTGTATTTAAGTCCTTTGCAGCTTGGGTAGTGCAGATTTAGATAAGATCGTGTTGATTCGGATGTATTTCTAATTGGTAAGTTGATCAAGTCTGTCATGTAACTCGGGGCTTCTCCGTAGATGATGTGGAGGAGCATAATCGAACGGAAACGCCTATCTCCATGGGCGTTTATCTCTGAGAACAGGTCCGTGAAGGGGCAGGCCGAACTGTAGTTTTGAAAAAATGGACGTTTTTGAGCTGGGCGTTTGTTTTTCTTTAGCGATAATGGAAACTAAAAACGCCCAGCTCAAAAACGTCCTAATCCGAGCCATTTGGTCGTGGGAGGGGCCAGGATTCGTAGTACACTGGCCCCCCCCTGATATGCCAGGACACCAACTGGGCAGCCTAGGTCAGTGCGGTGGACTTCAGAAAAAGCTCCCACATGCATAGCTCCCTTACCACGGTTGCTGAGCTCCCAACCCCCTCCCCCAAAACCCACTACCCACAAATGTACAACACTACCATAGCTCTTAGGGGTGAAGGGGGCATCTACATGTGGGTACAGTGGGTTTTGGAGGCCTCCCATTTACCAGCACAAGTGTTACAGGTAGGGGGGGATGGGCCTGGGTCCACCTGGCTGAAGTGCACTGCGGTACCCACTAAAAGTGCTCCAGGGACCTGCATACACGCAGGCCTCTAGGACTTGTTACTGCTGTATAACATTAGCACACCAGTTTACACCTGAAGACAAATCTCTCCGAAAACGTCCTTTATTGGAATAAGCACGCTTACTCACAGTTAACTGCAGATCAGAGCAGGGCCGGTCTTAAGCAGAGGCGACCGAGGCGTTCGCATAGGGCCCCACGCGGCGTGCCTCACCTCTGCCTCTCCGACCCGACCCCCGCCTCCCGTGGCGCCACCGGTGCCCCTCCCCCGCTGAGCCCATTTTTCGCTTTTAAATTAACCTCCGTCCAGCAGCCCAGTCAGTGAAGGAAGCGGCGCTCCGACGTCTCTACTCTCTAGCCTTCCTTTGCTCAGTGTCCCGCCTTCTTTTGACGTCAAGGAAATGACGTCAGAAGAAGGCGGGGCACTGAGCGAAGGGAAGGCTAGAGAGTAGAGACATAGGGACTGGAGCACCACCTCTTTCACTGATGCTGCACTGCCAGAGGAGCGGAGGTAAATTTAAAAGGGAAAAAAAAGGAAAGGGATCTTGGTGCCGGACTGCCGGTGGAGAGAAGAGGGCGGGGGAGGATGGAACATGGATGGGAGGGCAGGGTTCATGGAAGGGAGAGAGGGGAATTGTTGGATAGGGCTGAATGGAGGGGGCAGGGGACAGGTGGGCATGGATGGATGGGAGGGCAGTGCCCAGGGAGAGGAGAAATTGCTGGAAATGGAGGGGAGGGGAGAGAGGAGAAATGCTGGATATGGATGGAGGGAAAATTGCTGAATTTAAGGGCTGGATCGGAACACTTTGAAGGCAGATGCTGAAACTGTAGAAAGGATAGGGACAGGGCTACAGATGGTAGACAGGACACATAAGGACACAGGAGGATGGTGGACATGGTGAGAGAAAAAATATCAAATGGAAAGAAGACTGCATAAAACAGAAGACACTGGGACCAAAGCGAATAGAAAAACTAAATGATCAGACAACAAAGGTAGAAAAAAAGTATTTTATTCAGAATTTATTAATTGGAATATGTCAGCTTTTAGAAATGTGCATCTGTGATATTTTGCATGTGAGTTTCAATTTTTCTAGTATTGCTGCATGCTGAGTCTGACTTCTTGAGGTAACTTTCCAGTTCAGTATTTTGCCTACATATTTGTTGTGTCATGTATTTTTAATGTGTGATCAAGGTGCAGTATCCTGCTAGTGTGTAGAATTTGCAGCCCTTTTTGTTTTGTTTTTTCACGAGGTAGTGTATTGGTGTTTTAGACCCTGGTGTAATTACAGTTCTGCCTTTCCAAGCATAAGGTTGTAGCTTGTCCTGTCCATGGAATTAGTGCTGTTATGGTTTGGTAAGGTTATGAGTGTGTTTTTGCACACGTTTGTGTATAGTGTTTTGCAGTGGAGAGATTGTGTGTCCGCACCTCTGACCCCCCTGGGGTTATGAGAATTGGAACTACTAATTGAAGTGGACTTGAACTGAATAATTTCTGGGGGGGGGGGGGGGGAGTTTCATGATAGCATTGTGCTTATTATTTCAATCAGTTTTTCTGTACAAGTTTAGCGTCATTTGTCTTTATTTGAAATTTCATAAATAAAAATTTTCTAAAAATTGAATAATCTTATCAATGGGGTGGAGCGGGGCTAGGATGGGGCCCCACAAAATTGGTCTGCATAGGGCCCCACACTTGCCTAAGACCGGCCCTGGATCAGAGGTTGTGCCCCACTGGCACGAGTCTCCCTGGTACTGAGATTAGCAGTAGGTCAGAGCTGGCAGAATGCTGTCCAATGCCCTCTTTCAGCCACATTCAAGGTAAGAACTAAGTTCTCTAACGTGGCTAACATGTGGAAGGGATCTAAAACTGGCTTACAAAAATGGCCACTACCTCATGGACTACCGGAAACAAAACTGGACACACTCTGACCCAGTAGGCAGGGGGAAAAGCACCATGGGAGAACAGCCTACCAACTACCAACATCGTGAGACTGTAACCAAGCTAATGAAATCACGGAGCCCAATACCCTACACCCACCACAATGCAATGCTGATGTGACCCTGTAGTGCACCCGAGAGCCACATCTGACCCAGGGAAAGGCTGTGACAGGATCAAACATATTCTGCTGTCATGGAGGTGGGTACGGGCATTTGAGGCTGGCATAGAGGCCTGGAAAAAAGTTTTAAAGTGGGGGTTTTTTGGTGGGAGGGGGTTAGTGACCACTGGGGGAGTCTGGGGAGGTCATCCTCGATTCCCTCCAGTAGTCATCTGGGCAGTTGGGGCACTTTTTTGGGACTTGTTCGTGAAAAAAAAGGGTCTAAATAAAGTGACCCAAAATCGCGGTAAAAACGCCTTTTTTCGATTATCAGCTAAAGACACCCATCTCTCCTCAGCTGATAACCACGCCCCAGTCCCGCCTCCACCACACCTCCGACACGCCCCTGTCAACTTTATTCGTTTCCGCGACGGAGTGCAGTGGAAAACGCCCAAAATTGGCTTTCGATTATACCGATTTGGGCGCCTTTGTGAGAAAACGCCCATCTCCCGATTTGGGTCGAAATATAGGTGTTTTTCTCTTTCGATTATAAGCAGGTTTGTGAACCAGGGTGCAGATTTTGAAGGCGATGTGTTCTTTGATTGGGAGCCAGTGTAGTTTTCGCGGAGGGGTTTTGCGCTTTCAAATCGCGTTTTACCAAATATAAGCATAGCTGCCGTGTTTTGAGCGGTCTGAAGTTTCTTTAAGGTTTGTTCTTTACATCCCGCATAAATTCCATTGCAGTAATCTAAGTGGCTTAGTATCATTGATTGTATCAGGTTGCAAAATGTTTCCCTTGGGAAGAATTGCTTCACAGCGTTTGAGTTTCCCGTTGAGTGGAACATTTCTTTGTTGTGGATGCCACTTGGCTCTCTAGTGTTAACTTATGGTCCATTGTAACGCCGAGGATTTTCAAGGTGTCTGAGATAGGAAGGGTGTGATCTGGGGTGTGATACTTGTGGGGATGTCCGCGCTGTGTTGGGATGAGAGGATGAGACAATGAGTTTTTTCTTATTGAGTTTTAGTTAAAATGCATTTGCCCGTGAATCCATGATATTCAGGCCAAGCTTGATTTCGGTTGATGATTTCTGTCAGTTTGGTTTTATAAGGAATTATATTGTGACATCATCTGCATATATGAAGGGGTTAAGGCCATGGTTGGATAAGGACTTTGGCAAGTGGGGTCATCATTAAGTTGAATAGGATCGGTGATAGCGGTGATCCTTGCGGTACTCTACAGTCTGCCTTCCACGGTGACGATATGTTTGAATTTGATTTACTTGATATGTTATTGTGGTTAGGAAGCCCTTGATACCCGTTAAGTATGTTTCCACCAATCCTGAACTTATCTAGTAATCTTATAATATATTATGGTTTACCATGTCGAACGCACTAGACATGTCGAATCGGAGAAGGATGTTTTTGCCTGTTGCTATTTCCTGCTTGAATTTGGCTAGAAGCAGGGCTGGTCTTAGCAAGTGCGGGGGCCCCTATGCAGACCAATTTGGTGGGGCCCCAACCTAGCCCTGCCCCACCCTAGCCCCGCTCCCACCCTAGCTCCACCCATTGAGAAGATTATTCCATTTTTAGAAAATTTTATTTATGACATTTCAATAAAGACAAATGAAGCTAACTTGTACAAAAAAACTGATTGAAATAATAAGCACAATGCTATCATGAAACCTCCCCTCCTCAGAAATTATTCCAGTTCAAGTCCACTACAATTAGTAGTTCCAATTCTCATAACAAAGGAGAATAAAGGAAAAATATTAAGAAAAGATCCAGTACTTTCAAATTCCCCTATAACTCTGTAACCCATCAAACCAGAGAGGCAAGTAGCCACATCAGTTACTAAATAGTTTGAACTGATTGTACCTACTTTATATCAGATTTTGCTACTTCATGATTTCCATTCTCAGATTTTAGCTTAGTAATCTTTTCTTCCTGTGATTGCACTCTAGCTTCCAAATGATTAATTTGAGATGTCATACCATTAATTCCTGGAAGCAGTGTCATCCAAATTTTTATCAGGAGAAATATCTGCAGATCTATGTGAAAATAACCCAGATATGTTAGAAACAGCCTCTTCCAAGCCAGAAGATCTTACTTGCTCAGCTTCTCCAGCAACTAATGTTGTTGGGCCAAATTCCTCTCAGGGAGGCAGACATTTACAACCCTTGCACCGTCCGCAAGCGTTGTTAGATGAGAGAGGCAGTTTTCCTGATCTCCTGCCTGCATGGAATCCGATTTCGATTTGGCATAAGTACACAACTGTTGGCGTCAGCAACGATGGCTCACCTCACGTCCTCACCACCTCCGACCAGGCTCCAGCTTTTCCCGCTCAGTGACTCCCGCCCTTGCGTCCGGAAACAGGAAATACATCAGAAGGCGGGACATTGAGCGGGAAGCTGGAGCCTGGAGGTGAGCCGTCGCGCTGCAACTGTCTGTCGTCGCTGTCGGGGGCAGGGCCATCGCTGCCTGGGCTGGCTCGCTGGCATCGTTCAGTTAGTCGCCGGGGTCCGGGGACTCGGGAGCTGACGGAGGGCTCAGCGGGCCCAAGCCGAGGGTGGGCGACACGCCAGTGGTGGCGGGAGCGGAGTGGCTGAGCCGCGGGAATGGGGTTCATCTCAGGCAACTAAGGCGAGCAGTGGCGGAGGTCAGAGCAGAGGCACGAGCGAGGCAGAGTTGAGGCGCGGGGCCCCCTTAGGCACGGGGTCCTATGCGGCCGCCTTGGTCGCCTCTGCCTAAGACCGGCCCTGGCTAGAAGAGTGAGTAATACTGTTTCCGTGCTGTGGAGGGGGCGAAAGCCTGACTGTGATTTGTGTAATATTGAGAATTTGTTTATGTAATCTGTAAGTTGTTTGGTTACCATGCTTTCCATCAGTTTGACCACCAACGGGATAGATGCTACTGGACGGTAGTTAGTGATTTCGTTTGTTTTTTTCTTGGTATCTTTTGGTATTGGGGTGAGTAGGCTATTGCCATTTTCCTTAGGGAAGAGGCCTTGCTTAAACATGTAATTTAGGTGGGATGTGAGGTCTGCTATGAAGCGGTCAGGGGCGGATTTCATTAGGTAGCTGGGACAGGTATCTAGTTTACAATGAGTGTTGGAAAACCTACTAATCGCCTGGGTAACTGTTTCGACGGTAAGGAGAGCGAAGTTTAACCAGATCCGATCTGCCGGGTATTCTCCAATGGTTGGGTCCAATTCATTAAGGAAGTTTTTAATGCTGGTGTTGTTCTGAGGTAGCGTGTTGCGTAGGTTTACAATTTTTTCATTGAAGTACTTTGCAAGTTTACCTGCAGATGGGATGTCTGTATTCGTGGTAGTGACCGAGTTGGTGTCTAGGTGTTTGTTCACGAGTTGGTATAATTTCTTCATGTCTTTGTAATCTGTCCCTATTTTGGTTTTATATTATGCTGTTTTGGCCTGTCTTATTGCGTATTTGTATTTTCTTTGTATTTGTTTCCATGTGTTGAGTGTATGTTCATTGTGTATGTTCATCTTTTGTTTTATTCCATGCTCGTTCGAGTTTCCTGGTTTGTGTTTTTAACTTTTTCAGTTCATCGTTGAACCATGGTGTCGAGTTATGCTTGTGTGGGGTTCTGGTTCGAAGGGCACAATTTCATCTAGTATGATTTTGCATTTTTGTCCCATTCTATGAGGTAGTATATGGAGTCTGTTTGTGTTGTTCATTCGTTATTGTATATTAGTTGCCAGAATGTTTCGTGTCTAGTTGACCTCTTGTGCTGTAGGATGTGTGCTCTAGTATTCATTGTATACCCTTCTTCTGCCAATGTAGGGATAAGTTTAGTTTGTAGTGGTCGGTCCAGGGTGTCTCTGTCCATTTCATATCTGTTATTGTTAGGTTCTGGTCTGTTGAGAGTTTGTGTGAGATGAGATCAAGTGTGTGCCCTTTGACGTGGGTTGCTTGCATTTGTGGCCATTTGAGATCGCATAAACAGAGAAATGTATTTATTTATTTGTTACATTTGTTCCCCACATTTTTCCACCTATTTGCAGGCTCAATGTGACTTACATAGTACCGTAGAAGCGTTTGCCAATTCGGTTGATAGCAGATACAAAATTATATTGTGGTCAGATGAGGTAGGTGTGGATCAGGCATCATGGGGTCAAGGAAGTGAAGATTATAAATGTCCAGTTGAGATTAGCATATATACCCAACTGGGCATTTAAAAGTCTGTCCTTTAATGGTGCCACATGTTCAGAAATCATAGCCATAAGTATAGACAGTTATTCAAATACTATCACATGCATACAGCAGAACAGCATCCATACACACACCACAAAAGTTAACAACAACTTCTACAGTGTACATCCAAAACTTAATTTATATTTTCTAATTTCCATCTTCCAAAATTCCAGACAGCAGATGTACAGATCAGCAGGACCCAAAGCAGTCCACAACAAATAAAGTCAGAAACAACAGTTTATACCTAACTAGCCGTTAAGCCTGTAAAAATGGGCGAGATTTCCAGCTACCCCTCCTCGCCGCCGCTCCCTCCCCCCTCCGTGCCGGGCCCCCTGCACTGACCTGACAGCGCCTCTCACCTCCGTGTGAAAGCGCTGCAGGCAGCAGCAGATCGCTCTGCTGCTGCCTGCAGTGCTTCCAGACGGAGGTGAGAGGCGCTGTCAGGTCAGTGCAGGGGGCCTGATGCGGGGAGGGCGGGAGCAGTGGCGGGGGTTGGAGGGTGGTGCGCACGATGTTCGTTTCCAGGCGGCAGCGTCCGACAGTGACTCCGACTGTTTCTCTCTCAGTTCCGCCCTCTGACTGAGGCAGCATGGCATAATTATATATAAGAAATTATATTAATTGTTAATTCTGTTTAAAGTTTGGTGGTTAAATTCTGTTTTAACTCTTCAGTTCTGTAAAGTAAAGTGAAGAATGCCAGCTGGATTTAATTACTTAGAAAGTCTAGCTTTGGCTAAGCTAAAGGTTAGAAAGGTCAGGGAGAAATTAAACACTTTCTGTCCCTTTTTGGGGTTAAGGCTAGTTCATAGATATTACCTTACCACATACATCTGTATACCATTAGGCATACTGAACGGCTCTGTAGGCAGATTAAAGGATTAGTTTAAAGTGTTTAGAAAGAGGCAATAGTTAGATTTTAGAAGTTCTTGATATTTAGAATATGTCTTATAAGGAATACTGATTTTGCTTATTTTAGAATATGTGTATTCTGTGTAGTTAATATGTAGAATACCTTTTTAAATCTAATGTCTGTCCAACTCTTTGTCTGACTTTCTAAGTAAGATTGTAGTTGAAAAGGTCAGCATATGGTTTGAGTTAGCTGCAGTCCTGGCTAGATGAAAGAGAAGTCAACTCTCTTCTCCTTGATTAATTATAGGTAAATGTAGGAATGGTCCTGAAAGTAATAACAAACTATAGCTGTATGCTATTAAGTAAGACTGGCCCTTGACCCCTTAATGAATGCCAGAGTTCAGTTAGCAGTTAGTATGAAGTTGACTAGGAATATGAGAATAATAAATGTCAGATTGGCCCATTAGCCCCTAAATGAACCCAGTTTAAGCTATAGTTGAGAAATTGATCATAATAAGAACATGCAGGAGTTCTGGAGCCAAAATGTCTGGTGTGAGAGGCCCCAGGTCATAGGTCAGTTTAGGACATCTCAAACCTATGTAACTGATATTTGGAAATATATGTATAGAGATGATTGGTTCAGACAAGGTGATCAATCTATTCTTTACCATCTGGAAAGTAAGGGGGGCTAGAGAGGGGGATAGCACTGTATATAAGTGGGAGTAGAAGCAGCTTACGTCAGAAGGAACAGACAGAAGAAAGAGAGCTGAAGGAAGACAGACAGCAGAAGAAGAGAAGCAGCCGAGACAGAAGCCATAACATCCAGAGAGCTGAGAGAGAGAGAAGAGAGCTAGAACTGATGTCCTACTTTGTTTGCTGGCAAATAAAGAAGATTTCTCCCTCATTCTGGTGTGTGCTGTTTGACTCCTGAAGTACCACAGATTCTGCTAACAATAGGGGTAATTCATGCATCAATTCCTGCAACAATTCTTGGTGGCAGCGGTGGGATCCCGGACCCTGCATCAATTTCTGGCACCCAACTGACTGAGGAACATTCGCCGGGTATGTATTCTGTATTCTGTATTGTAATCCTAGCTAGGAAACTGTAAACCAGCCCCTCACAAATTGAGGGAAGGGGAGTCTGATCAACTCTCAGCGAAGGCCTTAGTAGCTTTTAGTCTAGTGGAGATTAGAAGCGAAACCGCTTGAGCTTATCTGTATCTGAGAAATTTGAAATTGTTGGGTGGGATTTTCTGTATGGAATGTGTGTGATGCTTGAATGTTAAACAGTGCGGACTTCTTATAGCTGCGTTTCCAATTAACGCGAGTTCAATTGGCCAGCGACAGAAGGAAGCGATTGTTGTTTGTGTTACCTTGTGTCTCGGATCTGTGGACCCCTTACCACAAATCCAAAAACTCCCTCCCTTTTGTGTGTTGTAACTGTAAGCATTATGGAGGGACATCATCTAGACAAATTGATACTCCCCTAGATTGTATGCTTAAGAATTTCAAGAAAAGGATTTTTAATTAATGATTATGGACAGACTTTAAGCTCAAGTACTCTAAGAACCTTGTGTGAAGTTGAGTGGCCATCTATGGAGTGGGGTGGCCCCCTAGTGGCAGCTTAGATATTGAAGTAATCCGGAAGGTCTACAGCATAGTTGTAGGAGAACCAGAATATCTTGAACAACTCCCCTATATAGATTCCTGGGACAGCCTTGTGACTGACCTCCCTCTGGTTGAAAATTTATATGGGATCCCCAGTAAAGTTTATGTTGGGCCGCGTTCAAAGAAAGATTAGAAAATCTAAACTGGAAGAGGGAAAGAGCCCTAGGAAGCCTACCACCCAATCGGTGGCTTCCGCCCCTACCCTGTCCGAAAAACCATACTCTCTGATGACCCCTCAGATCTTGAGCCACCACCTTATGGCCCATTGTTGGGGTTCCGTGCCACCCCAGAGATCCACGCCGCCCAGCCCAAGCCTCTCCAGCACAGGCTTCTCCGGATAGTTCCTCCCCTTCTGTGCAAACCCGCCACATCCTAGGTTGGACTTTCATCCGGCCTCTACCCTTCTGTGCCACATCCTTCCCTGCTAACCTCCGAAGACCCGCTTTGGGCTTCCACTCCCTGACTCCTCAACTCCTGACAGCCCAGCCTTTCCCTCTAGTACCCCTACCCACTCATCAGGGGCCCGGCATCCTTTTCAATGGACTGAATCACCTGTGACCACCTCTCAGTCTATGAGTACCCCTCCCCATCCTTCAGGGGTTCAATACACCTCCCCTGAATGGGTTAGACCTGCTGCAATCACCTTTGAGCATGATAGGAGGGTAGCTCCTAGCTCTACCTCAGGTTCCATTCCCACCTCCTCGAGAGTTCTGCCCCTGCGCCAGGTAACCACCACTCGACCGGATCCTAATAATGAGGGTCAGGTTATACAGGCACAGGCCTACCAGTATGTACCCTTCACAACTACCGATCTCCTGAATTGGAAGACGCATTACCCCTCTTATACTGAAAAGCCTCAGGCAGTGGTGGACCTAGTGGCTAGCATTATGGCCACCCATAACCCAACCTGGACTGATTGTCAACAACTTCTCCTGACCCTCTTCACAACTGAGGAGAGGCGGAAGATTTTACAAAATGCTGAGGCCATCACGCGAGCGTGTGCCCCCGAGAGGACACCGGACCTAGAGGAATGGGTTAGAACTCGGTTCCCTCGCGCAGCTCCAGCTTGGGATCCAAATAATGAGCAGCACTATGAACTGTTGTCTGGCTATTGCCGGGGACTTGCTGGAAGGTATGAGGAAAGGCATAAAGAGGCCCATTAATCTGGCAAAGGTCTCTGAAATTCTCCAAGGGGCAACTGAATCCCCTGGGGCCTTTTTAGAGCGACTAATTGAAGCCTACAGAACATACACCCCCTTTGACCCTGAAGCACTAGAAAACCAGAGAATGGTGAATAGCGCATTGGTGGCCCAGAGTATGCCAGATATCCGGAAGAAGTTGCAGCGTCAGGAGGGATTCGCAGGGATGAATACCACCCAGCTAATTGAGATCGCAACCAAGGTTTCATTAATAGGGATCAGGAGGTGCGCCGAGAGGCTGACCGGAAGATGCAGAAGAAGGCCGACCTTTTAGCGGCAGCCATTACTAATTCCACCCTTAACCGAGGTCGACCTCTAGTTAATGGAAAGCCAAAGTGGGACCCTGGACCACCAGCCAGGCCCCGAGATTCCTTTAATCAATCCCGGCCACGGGGGGAGAATCCCAGACCAAGATTGGAGAGGGACCAGTGTGCCTACTGCAAGGAAAGAGGGCACTGGAAAGATGAATGCCCCCAGAGGCGCCAGGGACTGAGAAGGGGACCAGGAGATCGAGGAAGCCGAGGCCGAGTTCGAGAGGGAAGGTATGAGCCTCCTGAATCTGACATCATCGGGATAGCCGAGATGGCAGAATGGGACGAATAGGACAGACCGGGTTCCTACAAACTGGGCTCCCAGGAACCTATGGTCAAGTTAACTATAGGGAGCCGCTCAATTCCATTCATGATTGATACAGGAGCTGAACATTCTGTTGTGACGGAGCGATTAGCGCCTGTGTCTGGAAAAACTGTCCGAGTGGTGGGAGCCACGGGGGTGCAGAACTGGAGGCCCTTCCTGATGACCCGTAGATGCCAATTAGGCTCACACACAGTCACTCATGAATCCTGTATATGCCAGACTGTCCAATCCCTTTGTTAGGTCGAGACCTGCTGTCCAAGCTTAGGGCCCAAATTTCCTTTGACTCTGATGGCCAGACTTCAGTCTCCTTTCGGCCCCCGACATCCAGCCCTAAGGGTATATTGAGTTTCTGCTGCCCCCTTGAAGAAGAATGGCGGCTGCATCAGTCGCATGGCCAAGTTGACCTACCCCTGGCAGACAGCTTTCAGGTCAGTGGGGTATGGGCAGAAGATAATCCCCCAGGGTTGGCCCGAAATATTCCTCCTGTCCATGTAGATTTACTTCCAAGTGCCCGGCCAATCCATCTTCGCCAATACCCAATTCCCCGAAAGGCTCTGGAAGGGATTCAAGCACATCTGAATCGTTTGTTATCCCATGGGATTATTCGTCCTTGCCAGTCTCCATGGAATACGCCACTGTTGCCAGTTCAGAAGCCAGGGACTGAGGACTACCGGCCAGTCCAAGACTTACGAGTGGTCAACAAATCCACTATTTCATTACACCCTGTAGTGCCTAATCCATATGTCCTGTTGGGATTGATACCTTCTGGAGCTACCCATTTCACGACACTAGACTTAAAAGATGCCTTCTTTGTATTCGGGTGGCCCCCCGCCAGTCAACTGCTTTTCGCCTTTCAATGGGAAAACCCAGTAACAGGAAGGAAGCTTCAGTATACATGGACCCGCCTGCCACAGGGGTTCAAAAACTCCCCCACCATTTTTGGGACTGCCCTAGGGCAAGACCTTAAGACTTTTAAATCTGAGCCTTCCAGGCGAGTTTTACTCCAGTATGTAGATGACCTCCTGATTGCAGCAGTGACCCAGGAAGAGTGTTTTGAGGCTACCAGAGAATTGCTGGAGCTACTCTTGGATGCAGGCTATAAGGTCTCACGCTCAAAGGCCCAACTCTGTCAGTCAGAAGTGAAGTATCTGGGCTTCTGCATTTCCCAGGGAAGTCGGAGACTGGATGTTAGTAGGAAGCAAGCGGTTGCTGCAATTCCCCAACCCAAGTCCAGAAGGGAAGTTAGGGAATTTCTGGGAGCAGCCGGATTCTGCAGAATTTGGATTCCAAATTTTGCATTGATGGCGAAACCCCTTTACCAGGCCACAAAGGGGGGTGAAAAGGAACCATTTGAATGGGGATCTACTGCTCAACAATCCTTCATTGCCATAAAGAAAGCCCTACTCCAAGCCCCTGCGTTAGGCCTTCCTGATGTGGAGAAACCTTTCTCATTGTATGTCCATGAGCGACAGGGGGTTGCTCTGGGTGTGCTGACCCAGATGATGGGATCCTGGCAGAGGCCTGTTGCATACCTGTCTAAACAGCTGGATGGAGTGGCTAAAGGATGGCCAGCCTGCATGAGGGCCATTGCAGCAACAGCCTTATTGGTCCAGGAAGCTGATAAGCTGACCTTGGGGCAAGAACTGGTTGTTAAAGTCCCCCACGCAGTTCTCACCCTCATGGAGTATAAGGGCAATCATTGGTTTACAAATAACCGTATGGTTAAGTACCAAGCTAGCTTGTGTGAGAATCCACGGATACACCTGGAAACAGTGGCTACATTCAATCCCGCTACTCTTTTGCCAGCATCTGAGGGACCACCGGATCATGACTGTATCCAAACCATGGATGAAGTGTACTCCAGTCGACCAGATCTCAAAGATGTTCCTTGGAGGGACCCAGATGTAATTTATTTCACAGATGGAAGCAGTTACGTGGAGAACTCCAAGCGATTGGCAGGCTATGCTGTGGTGACAGAGGATAAGGTGATAGAAGCAAGAGCCCTGCCCCAAGGAACTTCAGCCCAGAAAGCAGAACTTGTGGCCCTCATACGAGCTCTGGAGCTAGCAGCAGGACTGGTAACCAACATTTATACTGATTCCAAGTATGCCTTCACAACTCTACATGCTCATGGAGCTTTGTATAAGGAAAAGGGACTCATAAATGCTGCAGGCCAACCTGTTACGTATGGACCTGAAATACTGCAGTTGTTAGAGGCTGATTGGGCCCCTAAGAAGGTAGCTGTCATTCACTGCAGGGGACACCAAAGGATAGATACTCCAGTGGCCCGAGGGAATCGCCATGCTGATCGGGTGGCCAAGGAAGCTGCTCGAGGACCCCCAGCAAGTACTGTGACTCCCCTGTTCCAAATCCGATTGCAAGAATGGACGCCTATGTACACCCAAATGGAAGAGAAATGGGCTCAAGAGGAAGGTGCAGTAAGGAGACCTGATGGCTGGTTACATCTCCCTGATACCAGAGTTCTGGTGCCACGCCACCTAGCTTGGCCTGTAGTGTCTCAAGCTCATGACCTATCACACTTAGGGAAAACAGCACTAGCCCGCCTACTCAGTCGAGTAGTGGTCTTGGAAGGATTGGATAGTCTGGTTGCCACTGCCTCTGCCCGATGTACTCTCTGTGCCCAGAATAATGCTCGTCAGGGACCCCGTATTCCACCAGGAGTTCAGTCTAGAGGACTAACACCCTTTGAGTCTCTAGTTATAGACTTCACAGAAATGCCCAGGAGCGGTAGGCTCCGATACCTTTTGGTCATGGTCTGTACCTTTTCTGGGTGGGTGGAAGCATATCCTACAGTCACTGAGAAAGCCACAGAAGTAGCTCGAGCCCTCCTTAGGGATGTCATCCCCAGGTATGGACTGCCCCTTGCCATAGGTTCAGATAATGGTCCCGCCTTTGTTGAAGCCACACTTCAGGCCCTGTCCCGCGCATTGCGCATTACCTGGAAATTGCATTGTGCCTACCGTCCCCAGAGTTCAGGGCAGGTTGAGCGGGCAAACAGAACCTTGAAAAATAGCCTAGCAAAGATTTGTCAGGAAACCCAACTGAAATGGCCACAGGCACTGCCATTAGCCCTCTTCCGCCTCCGATGCACCCCAACTAAAGGAACAGCCCTCTCTCCCTTTGAAATTGTGTATGGGAAGCCCCCAGCCATTTTGCAGGGAATTAAGGGAGACATAGGGATTTTAGGGTCTGCCCAGGTGCAGGAGCAGGTAGCCCTCTTGGGCAGGATAATTTCTGAGCTTCAGTCTTACGTGAGAGAAATAAACCCTGTCCCCTTCCAGGCTCAGGTACATTCCTTCCTGCCAGGGGATAGAGTTTGGGTGAAAGACTGGAGGCTCCAGCCTTTGGGGCCCCGGTGGAAAGGACCTTTTACTGTTTTGCTTTCTACCCCTACAGCTGTGAAGGTCGCAGGGATAACTCCATGGGTCCATTGGTCTCGAATCAAGTCTGCTGACCAGACTGAGCCCAGCACGGATCAGACGGAGCCTAAACAGTGGAGAGCTGAAAGTGATCCAACGGAGCCACTGAAGTTGCGCTTGACCCGAACCAAAGAATCTACTAGCTGAAAAGAAGGGTCAACTGCATACTGCAGGAGCTGCTGAACTTCGGCTTCACACTGAGACTCTTTCTTGCCCTGATTCTGGCTTTCCTGGAATTTGAGAGCTTGATCCTTGTCAGTTGAGGGTCTATCCCAACTGGTATAAGAACTCAAAGACTGAGAACATTATATTAGAGTAATCTGTGATTAGCACAGACTGTTGAAATATTATTGCTTAATTAGTTTGCTGTATTTGTTCTAGATTAGGAAGAAAGAAAATGTTAGTAGTTTGGATGCTTTTGTTGTTTTCTACTCCTTGCCTCCTTTTTCCTAATATCCCAACTCGCTCCAACCTTTGGCTACACTCCGTCCAGGAACTAATTAGCCAGGCAAAGATTACTTCCCCTTGTATTGTGTGTTCCCGATTTTCTCCTTATACTACAGATGTCCCAGCTGTTCCTGTCCCTGTGCAGCTCCCAGCTCTTATACCTCCCTACTTTTCGAGTTCAGGCCCTTGGAGCCAGGATTATACTTGGTGGTCCTTTTATAATGCCACTTCCCCCTCTGAATCTTCCCTAAGGCCAGTCTTTACATCTCCCTATCCAGCTTCTGGAGTGTTTTGTTTAACAAGAAACATTTCAACTGTTCTTCCCATTCCCTGTAACTATACTAATGTTCTCCCAGAAAAAGGGGAATCTGTGTGGGTAGTTCTCCAGGTACTCCTATGTGCCCTACTACCATACCTGCAGATTATGACCAAGGTGATTATCTGGCTCCTAACCGTACTACTGAGAAGGACTATAGTGTCCTGGCCTATTTTCTACTTTCATAAGTCCCCGGGGTATGAAAGGTTTACAACTATGAGCAGCTTGTCACAATTGGGGATTGGCACCTATGGTGTACAAAGTCTCCATTTCTTCTTCGTTCCCCCTGGGATAGGGGCTCGCATTATGGGCATCCTAATGTCCATCCGGTGCCAACATTTATTGGGAACTTTCCTCGCCCTCTCCTTGGTCATTACTGGCTCTGTGATAATGTCCTCCACATGATTCTTCCCCCCACATATGATTTTGTGTATTGGTAACCTTGAATTATTTTCCTAAAGTTATTCCTCTTCTCAGGCCACCATCCCGCACCGCTCTAAGCGAGAGGCTTTGTCCTTACCTTCCTCCGTTGCCACAGAGGATGAGGCGATTGAATTAGCCCTCCAGTATATTAACTCTACTTATCCTCTGACTAAAAAGAGACTTGTAGCCCTTTCTGCCACGGCCTGGATTCCAATTGGGGGCCCGGTAGCGGGTATTACTGAACTAGGCATGGCTACCCGGAGACTTCAGTCTCTACTCCATGTTTTAGTTCATGAGCTGAACGTGGTAGTCAATGCATTGCAGGATCAAATTAATGAATTAAGTATAGTTTCTCGGTATAACCGTATGGGTCTTGACTATCTCTTTGCAGCCCAGGGTGGCCTCTGCACAGTGCTAAATTCTTCAGAGTGCTGTACTATTGTCATAAATAGGACGCATGTAGTTAGGCATGCCATGGATAAAGTCCTACAGTTGGCCAGCCTTAATGTGGAGGATTACAGAGGAGGATTAGACCTTACCTCCTGGTGGTGGTCATTGACCTCATGGATACGTCCTTTGTTCATTTCCCTAATAGTTTTAGTTTTAGCAGGGTTGTTGTTTTGTTTTCTGGCCTCATGTGCTTCGGCAGTATGCCGTCGGACCTTAACAAGTAAGGTAATGGTGATTCACAAGTCTATTCCTAGTTAGGATCACTATAATCTCCAGAGTTTGAGTTGTGAGACTTATCTCTGCATAAGCTGATTTTAGTCTCAAAGGGGGGAATGAGGCAGCATGGGCATAATTATATATAAGAAATTATATTAATTGTTAATTCTGTTTAAAGTTTGGTGGTTAAATTCTGTTTTAACTCTTCAGTTCTGTAAAGTAAAGTGAAGGAATGCCAGCTGGATTTAATTACTTAGAAAGTCTAGCTTTGGCTAAGCTAAAGGTTAGAAAGGTCAGGGAGAAATTAAACACTTTCTGTCCCTTTTTGGGGTTAAGGCTAGTTCATAGATATTACCTTACCACATACATCTGTATACCATTAGGCATACTGAACGGCTCTGTAGGCAGATTAAAGGATTAGTTTAAAGTGTTTAGAAAGAGGCAATAGTTAGATTTTAGAAGTTCTTGATATTTAGAATATGTCTTATAAGGAATACTGATTTTGCTTATTTTAGAATATGTGTATTCTGTGTAGTTAATATGTAGAATACCTTTTTAAATCTAATGTCTGTCCAACTCTTTGTCTGACTTTCTAAGTAAGATTGTAGTTGAAAAGGTCAGCATATGGTTTGAGTTAGCTGCAGTCCTGGCTAGGTGAAAGAGAAGTCAACTCTCTTCTCCTTGATTAATTATAGGTAAATGTAGGAATGGTCCTGAAAGTAATAACAAACTATAGCTGCATGCTATTAAGTAAGACTGGTCCTTGACCCCTTAATGAATGCCAGAGTTCAGTTAGCAGTTAGAATGAAGTTGACTAGGAATATGAGAATAATAAATGTCAGATTGGCCCATTAGCCCCTAAATGAACCCAGTTTAAGCTATAGTTGAGAAATTGATCATAATAAGAACATGCAGGAGTTCTGGAGCCAAAATGTCTGGTGTGAGAGGCCCCAGGTCATAGGTCAGTTTAGGACATCTCAAACCTATGTAACTGATATTTTGGAAATATATGTATAGAGATGATTGGTTCAGACAAGGTGATCAATCTATTCTTTACCATCTGGAAAGTAAGGGGGGCTAGAGAGGGGGATAGCACTGTATATAAGTGGGAGTAGAAGCAGCTTACGTCAGAAGGAACAGACAGAAGAAAGAGAGCTGAAGGAAGACAGACAGCAGAAGAAGAGAAGCAGCTGAGACAGAAGCCATAACATCCAGAGAGCTGAGAGAGAGAGAGAAGAGAGCTAGAACTGATGTCCTACTTTGTTTGCTGGCAAATAAAGAAGATTTCTCCCTCATTCTGGTGTGTGCTGTTTGACTCCTGAAGTACCACAGATTCTGCTAACAATAGGGGTAATTCATGCATCAATTCCTGCAACATGACGTCATCATGTCATGACGCGAGGAAGGGACAGAGAGGGAAGTGTCTACTGCGCATTTGCAGGTGAGTCGGTGACTTGCCGTTTATATGTTTGATTGTTCAACCACCCTTGATTCACCTTTGGGTTTTGAAAGCAAAACTATGTGCATGTAAGGATTGGATAAATGAATTAAAACAAAGTTTAAAGCAAATGCCCTTAATATGTAATGCTTAGTAGCAATAATGAAACAGTGATTGAATATTCACGTAGCAAGCAGCCTGAGCCAACAAATTTATTTTTCATTGAACATAATTAACTTTGTATGAATTTGGCAGCTAATAGTGTGCGGAACTGGACATTGTTGGCTCATTTAAACTGACTCTGGACTTCTGCATGAAGGTAGCTCTGCCTTCATTCAATATCTGTTTTTTAAATAGTGGCAATAAAAAAAATATCAAGTTCATTTTTATAATATACCACTGCAATCCACAAAACAAAAGGAGCAAGTTCCCACATGCCATCTTTTTCTTTTGATCTAGGCACAGGAAAAAAAAAATCTCTACATGATTATAACATGTGCTAGGGTGTTTCTATAATCAGCCCTCCAAATGACACACTGATTACGATTTGTAACAAATTACCACTCTATCTACAAAAAGTTATTCCGTTATTATACTTCCTCTGTGTACATCCGTATGTTGCACAAGCTGGCGTGTTTGAAAATATAAGTGAGATTAAATTAAAATGCTACTAACAATAAAGAACGACAACATGGAGGCTGCAGCTCAAAGGTTTGTTTGCTTTGTTTTGAGTGTTCAGGGATGGCGGAAGCGCGAGGAAAGGGGAAACAGAGACTAACCCAAATGGCTTCAACTTTTAACGTCGCCCGTCTCCTGTTTTCATCCAGTCTTCTTGATTCTAACCTCCTTGGAGCCGGCAGTTAACTCCTTTGGATACGGTGGCCGAACAGGCCCTTTCACGTCACTTACATTGACACTTTGACAAACGACAGCATTCTAAAAAAACAAACAATCTGGTTTAGTGTACGCATGCGCATTGAGGCTAAGCGATTACTTCATCATCCATCAGCTCAACGCTAGCTATGTCGGTCCCGTGCACACATGCGCATTACGCTTTTTGGTTCGGCGTCGGTTTCTTCAAGGCCACGGGCGTCCTGGGCGCAGCGAGAGAGATCAGCTGATTTTGGGGTTGACTGGGCAGGGCATGTGCAGTGTGCTGGAAGTTGGGGTGGGGAGGGCCAGCGGTGAGAGATCAGCTGACGCAGATTTACGGGGAAGAGACGTTAGAGGCGGTGTGTGAGAGCACAGGACTTCAGAGAAGCTAGTCCTCCGTGTATGTGTGTCTTGAGATAACGGGGATTTAAAGGAGCCAGCCGTTCTGTGTATGTGTGTCTGAAACCCCGGGGATCTGTGTGTATGTGACATCCCAGGATCCAGAGGAGACAACTACCTTGGGTGTGTGTGAGAAAAGCTCAGAGGATCTGGAAGAGACCGTGAACGCAGGGAAGCACCGGCATTTCGTGGCAGCCATGGCAACCACGGTTAGCACGCAGAGGGGCCCGGTGAGTACCCCGGGAACTTACGTAGAGGGAACAGGCGGGTCTTGTCTCAGCTTAACACCCAGTGTTATCATCCTCGGTCATTCAGCTCTGACCCTTCCCTTCGTTCTGAACGTTAATGCAGGCGTAGGGTGTGAGGGGGTCTTCCTGACTCCACATCAGCTGTAGCTGATGATTAACAGGGATTGCCATCCACTGAGCTGAAGACATTGAGGAGCCCTAACTTTGGGAGGGCGGTCCCGACGCTTTCTGGTTCATTATAATTGCACAATCTTTGGGCAGAACAGAGAGGTTTTGTCCTAATGTTTTATAATTACACTAGGGAGGAGGGATAAAGAGAACCTGCCATGCTCCTTCTGTACGTATTCCTGAGCTAATACCAAAGACAAAACCACAGATCTACATCATAATCCATTTCTTGCAGAAGATGCACAGATGGATATGGTACAAAAACACAAACATATTTCCAGACACATGTGAACTTTTAATACAACATACTTAGTTGCTTTTGTTTTCACAGTTGCTCCTGCCTATGCTGTCTCCAATCTCAAAATGTCTGCTGTTTTGACAGTGGAGACATCAGGGGTTGGAGTGACTGGGGACCACTCCTGTGTTGAGTAGGCCACTAGACAACCAGAGCTTCCATAGTAGACTCAAGGAGGGCCTATGGGTGGTGGCAGGCGCTTTTGGTTGGGGGAGCAGGTTTTTCAGTTTCATATGAAAATGCACCAGCATTTTTGGTCAAAATGCTGAATGTGAATTTTGGGCCGCTTTCGGTTGGCCTCTAATTGTTACCATCTTGAGGATTAAAGCTAAACCCATGGCCCAAAGAGTGGTTTAAGTGCCATACAAGACAAAAGTGGTGACCGGGAGTCTCCCTGAAATATGCTTTGATGGATCTCGATGTTAGGAATGACAATTGATCCTCTTCATACTTCAGATGAAGTGCAGTTTGACACATTTTCATAGTGAGCTTGATGTATTTGATCATTCCAGGATTTATTTTGTATGTTTCAAGGTTATTTATTATCCAGGAATGTGGGATGCTATCAAAGGCATTCTTGTAGTAAATTATGCTATATTGAACTGCTTTCATGGCACTGATCATAATGGCTTTAATCAGCATTGACAAGTCTCTGGTTCAGTATGTTCCCATCTTATTGCCCTGTGTCCTATTCCTTTGAATGTTATTAGAATCAAGATGATTGTATATTCTATTGGCATCTGTTGCAGGGAATAGCTGAATAGTCTGTATGTAGACAAGTTGTGGATCTGTGATTTTAAGGACACTACTTTAGAAGAATTTTTTCCTGTTATTAGCCATTGTGGTGTTAAGTGTGGTTGCCTAACCAATTAATTTGTGCGGTAGGCCAGCTCTTGATGGAGTGATGTTAACTCCTTGAGCTAAAAATTGGACCAGGGCTCTTTTTAATTTATTTTGGGGTCCTTTTTACTAAGCTGCAGATAAGTGCTCGACTTTGTTTTCCTTGAAAAGTACTGCTCACAGTATATAAGACAGTTTGCATAAGATTAGAAATAAATGAAAAATGGTTTCAGGATATAATAGAGATCATTGAAGTTCACAAAAGGGAAAGCATTGAAGTTCTTAAAAAAAAACCACAGAATTTAAGTTTGAATATATTTCAGGTAAAGAATAAAAATCAAATAATTATAAAAAAAACGAGGTTTTTATGACCAGTGATGAACACCACGCCTCCAGTTAAAGCTGCTGAAGATCATAAGTAAGCGGTAGGGTGTTTTGAGGTCTTTTCCTCGATTTTTTAAAAAAAGTATTGGATTGAAACAAATTCATATTTTCATATACAAATTTAGTGGACTCTTATTGCTTGGTTAACTTGGGCGTCCTTATAGCCTCTTTTAATAGGTTGCAGTAAGTGCTCCAGCTGTAATTTTTTTAAAATGACCACATTCTAATGGTAACATTAACGTTCAGCCATTAATGAAAATAATAGGAAAAAAGGTTATTTTTTTATAGCCATGGTTAAAGTCCTTTGTAAGTGCACGCTAAGGCCTATTCTTGTGCCCAGGGCTGTCCGTTTCTTTTGACAAACATGCCTAAGAAGAGGCTGAGGAAAGTTACCCCCTGGCTCAGGGAAGGTAACAAATACTCTGGTTTTCGCTCAGTGAAAAATTGATTAGTTTACCGATCACTTACTATCTACCGGGATAAGCCCGATCATCAGCCTTTCTTGTCTTTGGGCAGTAGTATTTTGCTAAGCCCCAAAGAAAGAGTGCCACCATTGAACCTGGCTTTTTCAGTGAATAGAGCGTCTGGAGGGGGCTGACCATTCGCGTGACGAGCGTCGGTGCGATTTCCCAGGGGCCGGAGTTGTCAGCTACAATGATGTCCTCTCAGTGAGACTTGGCGTTGCATCAGCGGGCAGAGATTTGGACAGCATTGAAAGCATCACAGAGAGTGCTCAAGTAGAGATTCCTGCCTCCTTAGGAACAGAGATCTGGCCCAGAGTTAGTAGGAACAGGTAAGACCAACATCATTTACCTTGGAGAAAATCTGTAAAATGATAGTTTCTCTGGGTCAGACTATAACATCCCAGATTTCAAATTGAGCTGGAAAAATTAATTCTCTGGAGCAAAAAGTGGCAAGTTTGGAACAGAAGATGGACTCAGGACTCATGGTTAAGTGTGTTACAGAATTCTGTGGAGTCTTCTACTACCTCTGTTTGATGAATGGATAGTTTGGTTAAGGGTCAGACAAGTCTTGAACTTAAGTGTGAAAATTTATACTAAAAAATAAGCGTGCTCTAAATGCTAAAGACGCCCATATATTCCTATGGGCGTCTGTAGAGTTTAACATGCGCTAAAAACGCTAGTGTGTCTTTGTAAAAGCCCCCTCCCAAATGCATAGGAGGAATCTTTGGCTAATCAATTTTCCTAGGATTTCTGGTGTTTCTGCACAAGAAATATTTAAAAAAATACTTTTGGAGTTACTTTAACCAAAGATTCAGTGCTTCCTGCCTCTAGGGTTTTCTGTCTTCCTCCATTTAAGAAAAAAAATCTGGAGATGGAGAAGTGGATCACCTTTTGCAAATATCTCAGGGTAGTTCAAATTTAACAACTTTTTTGGAGTCATCAAAAGATGAAGCTGCAATTCGAGACACACTTAAAAAATTATTTATTTATACAATTAAGTTTAGAAAGACAAGATACATCTTTGAAAGAACAAAATACCGAGATATAAAGAAAATTATCAGAAAACGAATTTACTAAAGCACAAAGAAAAAATCTTGGCTAAGTAGTCCACAAATATGGAGGATCCAGGATGTTGTTCCAAGGGAAGTTGGATTAAAAAATAAAAATTATAAAGAAGGAAGGACAGGTAGTCTTCCCTTAATTATATCTTGATCAGCTAAACAACTATGACCTGAGCTACCTTGTGAATTTTGTGTAATTGGAGAGGTTAAAAAACACCCCATATTTTTTATCTTAAAAAGAAGAATACATTTAGAAGGAAAATGGAGCATCTTGTCTCATTCCTATAAACTTAGTCCACTTAGAAACATCAGGGAAGATCTGAACTTTTCTCTTAAAAGGTAGGTTGAGGTTTTTGAAAGTATAACCTCAATAAAGCTTCTTTATCTTGCAAGAACACAAAAGAAACTAGGAGTGTTACTCTAGTTTTAACTTCCTCCATCGTCTGTTCAATCAATGTAGAGACATCCAAGCTGTCTGATGATACATCTCGAGCCACACTTATTGCTACTGTGGCACTTGATTATGACAGGGACTGGCTTTTGAGACTTTATTTTCGACACGGGGACACATTGTTTTGTACTTTGAAAGTTCGAATGTTTCCAGATGTTGCTAAAGCTACTCAGAGATGTCACAAGCAATTCCTGCTTATGAGACCCAGGATTTTGGCCTTGGGGGCTCTTTTTCTTTTGAAATTTCCTTGCAAATGTTTGGTCAAGTATAAGAATGAGAATTTGATTGTCTTTCAACTGTCACAACTAGTGATGTTTTTGACTAACAAAACAGTAGATCACGTGTCAAGAGGCCAGGCGTCTTTTACCTGAGAGCCAAGGTGGCTCATTTTCAAAGCACTTAGACTTACAAAGTTCCATAGTAACATATAGAACTTTGTAAGTCTAAGTGTTTTGAAAATTCGCCTCAAGGCGTTCAGGCTTGAACCTTCTTCCTCTAATATAATTGTATTTATGCACTCTAAGCTTTGATTGCTTATAATGTTCTTATAGTTATTTTTTTCCATATGGTTTGTTCTCTGTCCCCTCTTATATTGTGGACTTTGAGGGACAGTATGCTATAGCTTTCTTAATGTTAATTCTTGGGGCCCTGTTTACTAAGGTGCGCTAGCGTTTTTAGTGTGTGCTAAAAATTAGCACGCGCTAATGCTAGAGGGTGTTTCTAATGTTAGCACGCACTAACAATGCTAGTGGGCCTACAGTGCGGCTTAGTAAACAGGGCCTTTGGTTTGTTATTCTTTAATACTATTTCTTTGCATATTTCAAGATTCTGTCTTGATGTATAACTTTGAAAAGTGAATTAAAAAAAAAAGCCAATTCTTACCACACCTTAATAAAAGGACCCCTTTATTTAGAAATATATTTTCTTCAGATTTGTTAAATTGAGACAGGAAGAGACACACAAAGGATAAAATTAGAATGAAAATAAACATTAAGGAAATAATTGCATCTCATAAGTTTACCACTAGCAGTCTGATGCTCAGAACTGTTGAGGTAAGCTAGTAGCACATAAATTAGCTCGCCTATGCTCAAAAGGAAATAATGTGCGAATTTATGGGCACTGTTAATGTGAAAGAAAGGAGGAGGGGGACCGTTCTTGGCGTATGTGCAGAAGAGTTTTCACAGGAAGCTTAACTCCTTTGTGCATGCGCCAGGTAAAACACGAACATGAAGCACACATTGGGTGTCTGTTTTCTGTGCCTTTAAATATAAACTTTAAATTTTATTTATTTAGTTTTATTGCTTTACTTATATTACACAATTAATAACTTGTTACATGCAACACAGGGAAATAATACAAATTCAATATGTCTTTACATACAAAGAAAAAAGGAAAAAACTTTTTGACTTCATTTTTGTTTCGTATTTAACCCTTCCTTAGACCACAAACTTGGGGAGTGACCAAAACATTTAAGGAAATCACAGTGGAATACAATAAACAAGAAAAGGCCCAGCCCGCCATACGTTAAATCATACAGCCTATTTAACAGTTGTTAATTCCCCTGATACCCTCTTCAGGTCTATGAAAGCCCTAAGCTGATCTGGTACAAAAAAAAAACATATTTGATTCCCAAATATTTAACTAAGCATTTACAAGGGTAAGCTAAAAAGAAAGTAGCCCCTAACAATTTTGTTTCATCTCTCATATCTAAGAAACTTTTCCATTTGTCTTGAGTAGATCTAGTGACATCTGGGAATATCCTTTTTTTTTTTTTTTTTTTTTTTAATCAGAAGGCTTATTTTTAAACGCAGGAAAAAAGACACCAATGTGTGCTTTCACGTTCGAGTTTGCTTGGACTTCTCACTACTGGTGCTTAGAGGCTTGCACGGGCTTCCACTTG
This sequence comes from Microcaecilia unicolor, assembly GCF_901765095.1. NCBI lineage: Eukaryota > Metazoa > Chordata > Amphibia > Gymnophiona > Siphonopidae > Microcaecilia > Microcaecilia unicolor. Next base: position 217,509,496 of record NC_044034.1, read on the forward strand.
TTTAAAATCAGGCAGATTTGAAAGAAAGAATCATGAGACATCCTCTCTTCAAACAGCCTAACGCCTGTTGTGAGCTGCCATTATAATTTACAGTGGTAAGGTGTCTTTATTTTGTGTGCTGTTCTCTGAGCATTGGGAGGGAATAGGAAATAACCTTGTTAACATGCGTTTGACTACATTAGCATGCTATTTGCATTGATCTCTGGCTCGCTTGTTTCCTGTGCCAGAGTGTCTGAGCATTCTGTGCTCACTAATGCGGATGCTAGTTTGGCGCTAATGGCCTCTATTGCCCATGTTTGCTTCTGAGCATCAGGGCCTAGAAGAGGCAGCAGAGAACAAAGTAAATTTTAAAAAAAGACAAATGAATTACAAGGAACAGTTGGCAAATAAAAACACCTGCATAAATTCTTAATACCCAATAGATTAATGCAACTTATGTTATCCCTCTCTGAAACTTAAGGCCCTGTTTACTAAGCCACACTATAGGCGCATTAGCGTTTTTAACACGCGTTAACCATGTACACCTCTACAATATCCCTATAGGTTCCTACATGGGTAGCACGCAAGCTAATTGTAGGTATGTTAAAAACGCTAGCATGCCTTAGTAAACAGGGCCCTTAGACTTACAAACATATCTTAATTGAGATGCTGCAATAAAATGTATGACTTAATACATCCTTAATAATACGCTTCCTAGAAACTTCAAAAAGAAATCTAATTAAGGGATCCTTTTACAAAGGTGCACTAGTGTTTTTAGCGTGCACTAAAAATAAGTGTGTGCTAAACATGAGAGATTTCCATATATTCCTATGGGCATCTCTGGCATTTAGCATGCGCTAATGATTAGGGCACAATAAAAACGCTAGCACGTTTTTGTAAAAGACCCCCTTAGGGAGTAGCACCCTCGATCTTAAAAATAATCTTTTTCTAATATACTACACGTCAAATCTGGGAACACATTTACCCCACACCCTTGAAATTAGACATGCTGATATGTAAAATGCAAGAGAAAAATGTTATTTCTATTAGAGGAACACAAGAAAGTTGCTAGTGTAGCTCTGTTATTAATTTCTTCCAAAGATGTTTCTAAGATTGCAGTGAAATTAAAGCTCTCAGGTTGTCAAACCCACCTGATCTTGCATTTTCTTGATAGAAATAAAGACATAATAAGCCCTTGAAATAGCTGGCAAGTCATCCACAGATACGTGCAAATATCAAGGAAATAAGATCTAAGCATTTCTGAAGCAGAGGTCAATCTATTCAAGGACTAATGAATAAAAACACATTGTTATAATGATGGTTATTTTCAACAACGTCTAATTTAGATTTCAACAATATATTACCTTTCTTTAAGGCTTGATTTGTTTGGAGTGGAGCAGTAGCCTAGTGGTTAGTGCAGTGGACTTTGATCCTGGGGAACTGACTTCAATTCCCACTGCAGCTCCTTGTGACTCTGGGCAAATCACTTGACCCTCCATTGTCCCTGGTACAAAATAAGTACCTGAATATATGTAAACTACTTTGAATGTAGTTGCAAAAACCTCAGAAAGGCGATATATCAAGTCCCATTTCCCTTTCCTCTAATAAAGTAATCCTTTCTTCCTGGGTCTCTGTAACCAGATGACACTTAGGCCAAAGATGGCCAGTAGTGGAGGAAATACCACAGGAGTTGTGCTGTATAGGTGAATTTTTATCGAAATTCCTTTGTTTGTGGTGAATGCCTGTGTCAGGAGTCCTGAATGCATAAAATGACAGGTCTGATGAAAAATGAAGGGTGCAACATATTTCCACATTCAGATGACATTTTTAGGTGGTGCAGAATGGGTAAATGGTATATCATAGGAGTGAAACAGTGGATGGAAGAGAATGGTTTACTTCTAAATATGGCGAAAACAGAGGTAATGATTGTGGGATGGGAAGAACTGAAAAAGTGCCCTAGACTGTTTGCTTGGGAGATATGAGTGTTTTGGTTAAGAAAGTGATATTGTGGGAGGTGATGCTGGATCATAGGCTTACAATGAAGTCCTAGATTGCTAATGTTGTTCAGACAGCCTTTGGACAATTACATATGATTTTAGATTAAAATCTATTCTTACTTTGTATGATTACCGTTGTGCGGTTCAGATGGGACTGGACTACTGCAATTCCTTGTACGTTGGTATGGCTGCTTCAGGAGTTAAGGCATTGCAGATAGTCCAGAATGCTACTGTGAGATCAGTTGTGGATTTATCTAGATGTTCACATGTGACACCTGCTCTTAAGCAACTACACTGGCTTCCAGTGGCACAAAGGATTAATTTTAAGGTGCTGACAATTGTTCATCAGGCGTTGTTTGCTTCTGCTCCATTTTACCTGAAACAAGCACTTCAGGTGTACCATCCCAGATGTAGAATCTACTATGCGTATTTCTGTTGATGCAGTAATGCAATTTTATTTTTGTTACATTTGTACCCCGCGCTTTCCCACTCATGGCAGGCTCAATGCGGCTTACATATTGTATACAGGTACTTATTTGTACCTGGGGCAATGGAGGGTTAAGTGACTTGCCCAGAGTCACAAGGAGCTGCCTGTTCCTGAAGTGGGAATCGAACTCAGTTCTGCGATATGCTGATACGAGAGCTTCGGCTTTTGTGTTGGTTCATTCCACAAGGAAATTCCAGCTATCTGGCCAGTTTCACCGATGCTCTGACCTTAAGTAGTTTAAAAAAAACTTTTGAAAACAAAACTGTTTGTTTCTGTGTTTTGGTAATTATACATGAGTTTGCTGTTTGATGCTCAGTGATATTTTGTATTTGTGGTTGCTTATGAATGTTTTTATGGAAACCACCTAGTTATAGGAGGTATATAAGTTTTTAAAATAAATGTGATATTTGTTTTCTATTTCAAAGAGTACAAAGACTAGGGAACACTCAATGAAGTTACATGGTAATTTTAAAATAAGTAGGAGGAAATATTTTTTTCACTCAAATAACAGTTAAGCTTTGGAACTCATTGCTGGAGGATGTGGTAACAGTAGTTAGCACCTTTCATTTTATGCATTGAAAACCCCTGACATAGATGTTTAAATAAATTTCATCTATATAGCATGACTCCTGTGGTATTTCCTCCACTCCTTGGCCTTTGTCTGTCTTTTGTTCTCCATGTTTGCAGATTGTATTTCTTGGTTACTTCAGGAAGGCTTAATGCAAGTTGGACTCCACAGTGTTCTTTTTAACCTGTTAGTTCAGACCAATCCATAACTGATGGTTTTTGGTTTTTTTTTTTCATATTTCAGTTAACAATACAAGATTAATCTTGCTCAAGTAACACAGAAAATACATATTTAACAAGCAAATTAAAAATATAATAAGGAAACATTCTCAAGTCTTCCTTAAACACCACTGTTAGTGTGTGTGTGTTGGGGGGGGGGGGGATTTAAAGAATATTGGGAGAAAATAAAAAGAAAAAAATGTTTTCTGAATCTGAATTAACAGATCACCAAAGGCATAGCAATATGAAAAAACAAATAACCTAAACCTTAATTACAATAATGTCTTATCAGAAAAACACTCAAATGATCTTGTTCTTATTTAGAAAAGCCCTCAACTGCTCTGAGCTGAAGAACACATATTTTGACCCTCCAAGTTTAACCATACATTTACACGGGTTTGCCAACAAAAATGTTGCACCCAAATCTTTAGTCTCTTTTTCCTCATAGCCAAGAACAATTTTCTTCTTGCCTGAAGAAGGGCGACGAAAATGATAAAGGGGATGGGACGACTTCCCTATGAGGAAAGGCTAAAAGCTAATAGGGCTCTTCAGCTTGGAGAAAAGGTGGATGAGGGGAGATATGGTAGAGGTCTATAAAATAATGAGTGGAGTTGAACGGGTAGATGTGAAGTGTCTGTTCACGCTTTCCAAAAACACTGGGACTAGGGGGCATGCGATGAAGCTACAATGTAGTAAATTTAAAATGAATCGGAGAAAAATTTTCTTCACTCAACGTGTAGTTAAACTCTGGAATTCGTTGCCAGAGAATGTGGTAAAGGCGGTTAGCTTAGCGGAATTTAAAAAAGGTTTGGATGGCTTCCTAAAGGAAAAGTCCATAGACCGTTATTAAATGGACTTGGGGAAAATCCACTATTTCTGGGATAAGCAGTATAAAATGTTTTGTACATTTTGGGGATCTTGCCGGGTATTTGTGACCTGGATGGCCACTGTTGGAAACAGGATGCTGGGCTCGATGGACCTTTGGTCTTTCCCAGTATGGCAATATTTATGCACTTATGTTTTTTGCGACACCCGGTAAATCCAAATTTTTCCCATTAAATAATTCTGATGCATGATATAAAATACAATTTCAAAATTGCATTGAGATCTTGCTTAAATACTAAAGAGACAAGTAGCTCTTTCAGAGGCCTCGGACAAAGATTCTTTGAGAATAGCCAATTATATTTTCAAGTCCAACTGAACCCTCGGGTCACGATCACTCTCCATTTCACCCTGAGAATTTTTTGGAAGATATAGGTACGTAATATATTTTATTTATAAGAGGAACAGCTTCAGAAGAATATTTCAAAACTTCAATATGATACCTCTTGAAGAAATGAAGAGGAAGTATTCCAGGGGACTTTGGAAAGTTCAGCAGCCTGAGATTGTCTATGATTATAGTTCTTGATCTTTCTATGCATAACAAGGTTATCTTTAACAGCAGACAATTTAAAATCCTGAAGACTTTTTATTTACTACTACTACTATTTAGCATTTCTATAGCGCTACAAGGCATACGCAGCGCTGCACAAACATAGAAGAAAGACAGTCCCTGCTCAAAGAGCTTACAATCTAATAGACAAAAAGTAAATAAAGTAAGCAAATCAAATCAATTAATGTGAATGGGAAGGAAGAGAGGAGGGTAGGTGGAGGCGAGTGGTTACAAGTGGTTACGAGTCAAAAGCAATGTTAAAGAGGTGGGCTTTCAGTCTAGATTTAAAGGTGGCCAAGGATGGGGCAAGACGTAGGGCTCAGGAAGTTATTCCAGGCGTAGGGTGCAGCGAGACAGAAGGGCGCGAAGTCTGGAGTTGGCAGTAGTGGAGAAGGGAACAGATAAGAAGGAGTTATCCATGGAGCGGAGTGCACGGAAGGGGTGTAGGGAAGGACGAGTGTGGAGAGATATTGGGGAGCAGCAGAGTGAATACATTTATAGGTTAGTAGAAGAAGTTTGAACAGGATGCGAAAACGGATAGGGAGCCAGTGAAGGGTCTTGAGGAGAGGGGTAGTATGGAGTAAAGCGACCCTGCGGAAGATGAGACGGGCAGCAGAGTTTTGAACCGACTGGAGAGGGGAGAGGTGACCAGTGGGAGGCCAGCAAGAAGCAGATTGCAGTAGTCTAAACGAGAGGTGACAAGGGTGTGGATGAGGGTTTTGGTAGAGTGCTCGGAAAGAAAGGGGCGGATTTTACGGATGTTGTAAAGAAAGAAACGACAGGTCTTGGCGGTCTGCTGGATATGAGCAGAGAAGAAGAGAAGAGGAGTCACCTTTCATTTGGTTAACTTCAGTTGAAAAATCTTGTTTAATCTATTCTACTGCTTAGTCATGTCTTCCATCTTCCTCCCCAAAGCATTTACCTCTCCAGAAATTTTTGGTAGTCACAGTGTCCAAATTTGCAGCATTTTCCAAATCGCTCCAGTGTGACCTCCATGGGAGACTGTAGAAACTCTACAGCTCCTGATGCCCCTTGCTTGGGCCAGCCACATCCACTCTAGTGCCTTCCAAAGCAGCATTCCCTCAGCAGCTTTGGTAGCGGAGTCTGGCGTTGTACATGGAGGAACTGAATATGTCAAGACTTGAGGAAAAAGCTTTTATTCTCTCCCTGTCAGAGATGTACAGCAATCCACCAGCTGCTGAATTTTGTGTTGAACTTCCTTTGGTTGTCCTCGTGGTTCCTGCCTAGCCTGATTTCTCATGGATGGTTCAAACTACATGCTTCTTCTCTAGCATACTCTTATTCAAGCCTGTCTTCAGCTTTCCAGTGTTTTTAATTGTGCAACCTTTTACAGTTGATGACCAAGGTATAATGAACTGAAGAGAACATTAATCATTGTAGTGGGAGCCAAGGAAACTGTTTCTTCCATGTACATAGTTGTGTGGAATTTACTGTCATGCATCCAGAAAGTGGGGTCTTTTCTTATAAACTTATAATAGGAAAATGACTTAATAATCAGATCAAAAGGTGGTATGCTTGCATGAATTCTGTCCAGTCTATTGTTAGTTCAGTGGCAGTGTGATAAACAGGATTATAAATCTCTGATGATTTAGAGATGGCAATTATATTGACTAAATTCTGTGCTATGCTATATGATTCTGCTAAGTTCAAAGGAGATTCTAAGCAAATTACAAACAAAATAAGTTCCCTCCCCACTCATACTTCTCATAGGGGCGAATGGGGTGGGGGTGCATGTTTTTAGTGAATGCATGTGAGATTTGCTGGTATGTGGATGCCAGCAGAGGGGTAGGCCAAAACAAGGAAATTGCAATGCTTAGGAGTTTTTAAGGATGCAGTTAAAAACATAAAACATGATGGCAGATAAGGGCCAAATGGCCCATCCAGTTTGTCCTTCTGCAGTAACCACTAACTCATCCTTTCCTAAGGGATCCAAATGCCTGTCCTACGCTTCCTTAAATTCTGACACAGTCTTCGTCTCCACCACCTCCACTGGGAGGCCATTCCATGCATCCACCACCCTTTCAGTGAAGGAGTATTTTAGATTCCTTCTAAGCGTATTTCCTATCAACTTCTTCCTATGCCATCTTATTCCAGGGTTTTCCTTTATTTGAAAAAGGCTCACCTCCTGTACATTGATGCCACTGAGGTATTTAAACGTTTCTATCATAAGCCCTCTCTTCCAGCATGCACATGTTTAGGTTCATAAGCCTGTCTCCATATGTTTATGATGGAGACTGCTTACTAATTTTGTAGCTGCCCTCTGGACCGACTGCATCCTGTTTATATCTTTCCGTAGGTGTGGTCTCCAGAATTGTATGCAGTACTCTAAATGGGGCCTCATCAGAGACTTCTACAAGGACACTATCGTCTCTTTTTTTTTTTTTTCCTGCTGGTCATCCCTCTCCTTATGCACCCAAGCATACTTCTGGCTTTGACCATCGCCTTTTCTACCTGTTTGGCCACCTTAAGGTCATCAGACACAATCACCCCCAAGTCCCGCTCTTCTTTAGTACACAGAAGCACTTTACCCCCGATTTGGTACTGTGCCCTTGTGTTCTTCTAACCCAAGTGCATGACCTTGCATTTCTTAGCATTAAATTTTAGTAGCCAATTACCGGACCATTCTTCAAGTTTTGCCAGATCTTTCTTCATGTCATCCATACCCTCCAGGGTGTCCACCCTATTACAGAGTTTTGTATCATCCTCAAAGAGACAAACCTTACCAGATAGTCCTTCTGTAATATCACTCACAAAGATGTTAAAAAGAGCCGGCCCAAGGACCCAATCCCTGCGGTACACCACTGATAACATCCCTGTCCTCAGAGCAAGCTGCATTTACCACTACCCTTTGTTTCCTCCCGTTTAACCAGTTTTTAACACAGTTAGTTACTTTAGACGTCAACCCCTACGTTTATTTCACTCTTTCTCTTCACTTGTTCTGTGTTCTCACTGTGGCAAAAGTATAACAAGTTGGAATTTTTTGTACAATGTATTTGGTTTACACTTTACTCTGACTCATGTTTTGTACATGATACTCTATCTGTTCCTAGGCATTGTGCTTATAAATAAATAAAGGAAAAACAAACAATAAGTCCATCTTCATAGCATATCTAATATATTGAAACTAAAAATAAAAATCTTTCTCATCAGTTGCACATCTCAAACATTACAGTTGTATATCTAATACATTGAAACTAAAAGCATCTTTCTCATCAAAAAAGACTTTAACGCTTTCCTGAAGGAATAATATTGTGTTATTCTCCGAATTTCTAAAGGCATTCTGTTCCAAAGCCTAATTCCCTGTGTTAAAAAAAGAATACTCTAGCATGGATTTCTTCTGAACACCTTTAAAAGATGGATAATTTAATTTCAAACAGCGTTCCGATCTACTTGAAGAAAAGGATGATGGGAAATCCAAATAATTAATCAGTCTACCAGATTCATCACTGTGCAGCATTTTGTACATCATACATGCTTGCTTAAACTTGAATCTTGAAGATACATGAAGCCAATGTAGCTCCTTCAACAGTGGGGATGCTCTTTCATATTTTCCCAGACTGTAAATCAATCTCGCTGTATTCTGCAGAAATTGAAGTTTTTGTTAGTTTTTTTTAAGTAAGACCCCCAAATAGCGAGTTAAAATAATCTGAGTATGGAATCTGGATTGCTTGTGCCACTCTTCTAAAGTTATCCGGGTGTAATTTAGATCGAATTGTTCTCAGCTTCCGTATGACTCCCAACAGTTTGAGTGGTCTTCAGTCATTAGTTTCTTACCTGTACCCAATTCCAAACACTTAGCTGTCAGCTTCTCATAATCTCCAAACCAAACAACCTTAGGGCCCTGTTTACTAAGGTGCGCCAGCGTTTTTAGCATACGCTAATTTTTAGTGCGCGCTAAAAACAATAGTGCACCTACAGCACAGCTTAGTAAACAGGGCCCTTAGTCTTTAGTCTATTCAATTTCAGAAAATTAGCTTTAGCCCACAAGAAAGTCATAGTATGTATTGACTAAATGAAGATGTAAAACAAAAAGAGCAGATCGTGTGGAAATGAAATACAATTTATTTAAACAATACAACAATATTTATATGAGTACAAACAGCCCGACACAGGCCGTGTTTCGCCCAACTGGGCTGCTTCAGGGGCTATAAAAGATATTTAAAAAAATAAATAAAATTGGTGAGTAATCTGCTATAATATTACATATCTAGGTAACATATATAAAATATATAAAATATATACACATACATGTATATGCACGTACAACAGATATATCATGTATATACATACATAAATTTAAAATCATATGTATCTCATAAAACATGCCCTATATATAATACTTATCGCTTGGGCAATACATATATAGAGAACATCATCTAAAATTATATCAAATATTGATAAAACAGAACTCAAAGAAATCAAAAGAAAAGGAACAGCTATACCCTATGTATACATAAGAGTAAATTAGATTGACATAGGCTAAGACACCCACCTATACAGAAAATCCTTTGTTGCCAAATCTAAGGCAAACTGTAGAAATCCTGTTAATTTAAAAAGATTTGTATGAGTGAGTATCACTGTTATATACTAAAGTGAAGAGCCAGACTTGTTATAAAAAATATATATTGGACTCACATGCATCAAGGTTTGGTTTGGAAAAAAACAGCTGAGTCAGAGATTTCAAAACATGGTCCACTGATCTAAAAAGAGGTGGAGACAGTAATGTATTTGTCTCTATGTATAATCAATAACGTAATTCTGTGCATGGTTTATAAAAAGATCGATAGTGTTAGCTTATTTGTTTAACTCAATTTCAAATTCGCCGTTGAAAGAGCATTAAAACAAGGATTCTACTTACATAAAGCCAGCGCTTCGGTCGCGTATCTATTGAAATCATCAGAGAACAATTACTCGAACATAATACATTATCTAGGTTTCCAGTGCAATTCATCATTAAATTGGCCACAATAGCACTTACCAAGAATTTCTTTTCATTCAAAGGAAAATTTTACCATCAGATTAAAGGAACAGCTATGGGTGCAACATTCGCACCATCTATTGCCAACCTATATGTAGCAGGGTTTGAAAAAAACTTTTTACCAGGAAATAAATATATGGCTAATGTATTTCTGTGGAAAAGATATATAGATGACATCTTAATGATTTGGAAGGGAACAGAAAGTGATTTGAAAGATTTTCATAATTGGTTAAACACTTTAGATACTAATCTTAAATTCCAAATGAATTACAGTAATAGAACCATCCCTTTCCTGGACATCAATATACATATCAAACAGAATAAATTTACTACAGATGTCTACCGTAAACCAACAGATGTTAATAAATATCTACATTATACAAGCTGTCACAGTAAGAGTTTAAAAACCAATCTACCTTATAGCCAGTTTCTGAGACTGAGACGATTATGCTGAGACTCAGGAACATATGTAGAAAGATCTAAAGATATGTCTAAACGGTTTATAGAAAAGGGTTATCCACAGAAGTGCATAAGAGAAGGTTTTCAGAAAGCCTCGAAATTCACAAGAGAAGCACTACTTAGACCAAGTCCTAAAGGAAACAAAGATAAGATTATATGCACACTACCTTTTACCAACATGTCCTATTCTATTGTCAGTATAATTAAAAAGCACTGGCATTTATTGGAAAGTTTAGAAACATTTGACCAAAAAAAACTTATTGTTGCTTATAAACGAGAGAAGAATCTGAGAGATCTTCTCGTTCCATCTACACTACCAGGTACAGATGCATCATTAAGTAATCTTCCTAAAGGACATTTTCGGTGTGGTAAATGCTCTGTATGTAATGTAAATATTAAAACTAAAAGTCTGTACATACAATCAGCTAAACAAGTAAAGTGATATACATCGCCATATGTCCCTGTGAATTAGCCTATATAGGCAAAACCAAAAGAAAACTTAACACTAGAATTATAGAACATAGGAGCGCTCTAAAGAATAAATCATTAGAAAAACCACTAGTAGCACATTCACTGGCTTTTGACCATAAATTTGAAGAGTATAAATTTTGTGCTATTTATGTATATAAGAACAAGTGGAGAGGTGGTTCAGCAGATACATTTTTGTTACGAAAAGAGCAAGAATTTATCTATAACTTAAATACCCTTCACCCACATGGCTTAAATGCTGACACACATTTGTCTGTTTTTCTATAACCTCTTATGATAGCTGCCTTCTAAGAATTAATATTATATTATATGTAAGATAGGCATCTAAGACATCCACCATACATCTATTTTTTACTTAGTGTATTCGCTATGTCATTCAGACCTTTTATTCAAAATCCATTCATTTTATATTTATATGAATATTTTTCACTTTTTAAATTAAAAGGAAAAGTATATTAGTAACACGCCGCTGACAACTGGTGCTCTTTCAATAAAGGTGGCACGTCGCTATTTATTTATATATTGTGACGTCATCAGCTATCAACGATACTCTTATATCTATATGTTTTAATATATTCCGTTGTTGAATATACTTCACTCTACATGATCCACTCTTCCCTCGGTTGTCATTATATATTATTGATCCCAAATACAAAATACTGCGGGACCATCGCGTCCTTGAGGTTGACCTATGACCCCCTGCTTCCTGTTTTAAGCTTCCTCTGTTTGCTGTGAGCTTTTTTTCAGCAAACTCAGAGATACGCGACCGAAGCGCTGGCTTTATGTAAGTAGAATCCTTGTTTTAATGCTCTTTCAACGGCGAATTTGAAATTGAGTTAAACAAATAAGCTAACACTATCGATCTTTTTATAAACCATGCACAGAATTACGTTATTGATTATACATAGAGACAAATACATTACTGTCTCCACCTCTTTTTAGATCAGTGGACCATGTTTTGAAATCTCTGACTCAGCTGTTTTTTTCCAAACCAAACCTTGATGCATGTGAGTCCAATATATATTTTTTATAACAAGTCTGGCTCTTCACTTTAGTATATAACAGTGATACTCACTCATACAAATCTTTTTAAATTAACAGGATTTCTACAGTTTGCCTTAGATTTGGCAACAAAGGATTTTCTGTATAGGTGGGTGTCTTAGCCTATGTCAATCTAATTTACTCTTATGTATACATAGGGTATAGCTGTTCCTTTTCTTTTGATTTCTTTTGAGTTCTGTTTTATCAATATTTGATATAATTTTAGATGATGTTCTCTATATATGTATTGCCCAAGCGATAAGTATTATATATAGGGCATGTTTTATGAGATACATATGATTTTAAATTTATGTATGTATATACATGATATATCTGTTGTACGTGCATATACATGTATGTGTATATATTTTATATATTTTATATATGTTACCTAGATATGTAATATTATAGCAGATTACTCACCAATTTTATTTATTTTTTTAAATACCTTTTATATAGCCCCTGAAGCAGCCCAGTTGGGCGAAACACGGCCTGTGTCGGGCTGTTTGTACTCATATAAATATTGTTGTATTGTTTAAATAAATTGTATTTCATTTCCACACGATCTGCTCTTTTTGTTTTCCATCTTGGAGTTTGCAGACCGTCTGCCTTCGTGCTTTCTTGGACCCTAAATGAAGATGTCCCTGATGAATTTTGTCTGTCATAGGTGAGCAGAAAAGTGATGACCACTGTTGCATGTTCAGTAGCAAATCAGAGGAAGTTTGTGTGTAACTGCACATTTTGATCTAGTTGGTGAGATGTGAAATTGGGAAGGGGAGAGAGTGGGGTAAGGTTAACTTGCATTTGTCTGCTTAAAGGCCTCCTTAGGCTGATCTCTGAAATGGCAGAGGCATTTTTAGTTCAGTATGTTCTCTGTAAAGCTGGGATTAAGGGAACTTTGGTACACAGTCCATATAGAATTCTGGCATTCAGACTGAGGATAAAGTCAATGTATCGTCCATTAACGAAAAGGAAGGTACTCATTATAATCAGCCTTTTTATACTTTTAGTTTTAGGGACCAGTTATATTAGGCATTGAGTGGGGATGCTTATTTTTATGTTTCTGTGGTGATTTAGTATGAAAGTGTTGAGGATATGTTATGGAGTGGTTACACCAAACTGTTATGAGTGACCTTTCTATGTGGATGAATAGTATTTGAGTATTTTATTTACTAGGCTATGATAATTCACATAGTGCTGTAATAGTATGCTTGGAGCATAGCTTTGATGTAGTAAGCGTCTGGTAAGTGCAAATAAATAAACAGTAATATGACTGATGTTTCTCAGGGATTTTAATTTAGTTACGGTTGGTGGATCTCGCTTTCTGCAGCTGTTGATGACTGCATCAGCAAAGTGGTTAGATTCTGTGAGTAGAGAAATTAAGTTTTCTCCTTCAGCTGTTGCAGTTGCGCTTTCATCCGGACTTGTTCAAACACTCTGACCGTGTCTTCTGTTTTGGTGAGGCACCCACCTCTGTACAGACTCCCTCCAATGATTACAACTTATCAAAGACAATCTGGAAGTATTTATCCAAAGCTTTATTCATCACCGCAGTCACCTCATTAATGACCTGCAAGTCTCTGTTCATTCTGCCGTCGGTTCCACCACCTCCAATATCACCTTCCTGTATTGGGACAGAGCCGACAGCCATGCTTATAGAGGTTGCGACCCCTGGACTACTTTATTTTGGTGCTGCTGGTTCTGAAAAGCAGCAGTGGCTGCAGCATCGGAGGGTGAACATGGAAGGGGGAGAAAATACACTGGATGGAAGGAGGGTGAGAGGGAGCGAGAAGGGAGATGCTGGATATGGGGGAGGGGGAGGATAGTTAATGAAAAACTGGGGAATAAAGTGGAACGGAAATAGGAGAGCTGGAAGCTCTAGGCAGACACAATAAAATAAGAAGATTTGAAGTATGGATAGTAAGAATGAATTAAATCTATATAGAGTTGGAAAAATAAATTGAAGAAAGCCAAAACTGAAAGGAGAGAGAAAAATGGCAAATGGACAGGAAACCCTGGTAAGAAGATTAAAGGAAGACGGAGGAAAGAAGAAACCAGAGATTAGGACCAACCAAATTAGAAAAAGTAAAGGGTCAGAAAACAAAAGTAGAAAAAAAATTACTTTTAATATAACATAAAGTGGTGTGGTAGCTGTTCTAATTAACCTTAATAAATACAAATAAAACAAAAAACGGGAAATAAGGTGAAACCTTTTTATTGGATTAATTTTAATATATTTTTGACTAACTTTCGTAGGTAAAAACTTCCTTCCCCAGGTTGACAGGATACCATAAAAAAATATACTGTTTTGATCTGAGGACCGGATGAAGAGGTAGGGATATGTGCATAGGAGGAGACCTTTGGGACAGACAGAAATTGGGGTCTTGCTAGGAGTTAAGAGGACGAGAGAACTGCAGTTGGAGTGAGAGGGGGAGCTGGGGAGACTGGAGCCTGAGGAGGGAAAGGGGAGGAAAGATTTCAGGTCTTATGATTGGGAATTCTGCCCAAAAAGTTAAATATCCTGAAAAATTCTGTATAATTGTAGTTTTTTTTTTTTTTGGTGGTGTGGGGCAGAATTCCTCCAGAAGTAAATGTATATATGGTAATATCTTGTGTTGGATGATGTCACCTGGAATAGACTTCCAACAAAGTTGTAGGAGCTAGAATAGTGGCAGAATTCAAGTACTCAGGGACTGACAGGAAGGGGTGGGAGGAAGATCAGATTGCATAAGGCATATGACAACACGGTGGACCAATCTGTTTCAGTGATGGTTGGATTTGTCAAAATATGTCTAATGGTATGGTAAACAGGTAAAGATGGCATGTGTATAAATAACTTGATCATAGGATACCTGTGAACATTTAAAGCATGATAGGGGTTATTGTAATGTGCATAAATAATGGTCAGTCTGGAACACGGCAATGGGTGAATCTCTTCATAAAGGCGTTTAATAAATCTCAATAAATAAAAATAAATGTGTATTAATAATACCTTTTATAGGATGTATGCTAGGAGGTTAGTTACAGCTATGAAGAGTGAAGGTTTTCAAAAATGTTTTTGACTTAGCTGTTTCACAGCAGGGACTGGAATCTGGCATCAAGAGCTTTTTTAGTTCATAACCATCAGAGGGATTTTTTTAGCCTGTCTTATACCCTCTACTCCCTCTCAGTGATAGTCCTGGGTTATAGGGCACACTGAGGCTCTTTCAGAACCTTCCAGGCATTTATTTAAAAAAAGTATATACCTCACCACATTACTTAGCACAATGACAACCTGCCCATTTTAAAACACAGACCTTCACAAACAATACAGAACACAACACCAACCACATGAAATAAACCGTACTTATTACAAGCCTTTAAAGAAAGGAAAATCACTTTTGGGTCAATATTTAAACTCCATGATTTAAAATTTTTTTTAAATATGACAGCTGTGGCATTTAAATCATTCATATATATTCTGTGCTGATTTATATGTATGACCATTTTAATATATGCATAGTTGGCCTAAATTAAACTGCTTAGTAATATGGATACCCCCTGATTCTATAAAGGGCGCTTGGAGATGCACACATCTTAGTTGAATAATTAGCCAATTATATCCAATAATTGGCTCTTTAACCCTTTAGTGTCCAATGTCCCGTAATAACCCATATGGGAACAGATTGATGGGAACATTGGACACTAAAGGGTTTTAACGTGTTATTATTGGTGCTAATTGGAATCAATTAAGATGTACGTATAAATTTAGGCGCGGCATGGAAATGGGTCATGGATTCAGGCGGATTGTGGGAATGTTTTTTGGTTGTGCATGCCTGTGCACCACATTTTTGTTGGTGCAAATGGTGATGCCTAAATTTAAGCACAACCCCTGGGACTTAAGCACTATTCTATAAACCGCGCCTAAATTTAGGAACGGTTTGTAGAATAGTGCTCAGCGTTGTTGGTGGTTTTTTTTTTCAGCGTCATTTATAGAATATAGCCCATAGTGGCTGAAGATCATTGGCTGTGGATACTGTTGGACAGAATGTTCTAGCGCCAAGTGTATGCAGTCTGGATAGTTCCAGAGCGCCCTGTCATGATTTTCAGCAGCACTGTGCTTATACTAGAGAATTCTACGTGTGGCACTTAGTGTTTTTTCTATTTCAGTCCATAACAGAAGCAAGGCCCTGAAATGGCCCAAAAATGGCAGGTCTGTGCAGAACTGCTCTTATGCGCAGATATGAAAAGGGGTGTAATGATGAGAGGGACATGGGCAAGTCAGAGGCAGTCTGTGCAGTGTTACAGAATTTGAGGGATCTGCGCCCAACTTGCGTACTGTGATTTTGTTTGTTAGTGTAAATGCTTGCGCCCAGAGTTTGACGCAGATTCCGGCACTACAAGCTACTCTATAAAGTGCACCCATCCGGGAATGCCTTTTATAGAATATTGTTCAGCGTCAATTTTTTTTGTGCCACTGATAATTCAGATAGGGCACGTAGAAGTGCTTTTGAATATTGAACCACTTTATTTTTTAAATCCTAATTTCTAGACAAGTGGCAGTTCACTTCAGAGAACTGGGCCAGCACTGAGAAGGCCTTACCATGAGTTTCTGGCATTAATAATAGAGCCTCACCTTTGGAGTGAAGGTGACAGAGCAGGCCATATTCTTGTAGTAAGTCCGAAAAGTATTCTGGGCCTGTTATGTTTATGTATGTTTATTAATACTTGATAAACCGCTAGGCTTCCTCAGAACCCAAAGGTTTATAATTAGTATTGCATCTAATTCTGGTCATTGTATCTCAAAAAAGATATAGCAGAATTAGAAAAGGTTCAAAGAAGGGTGACCAAAATGATAAAGGGATGGAACTTCTCTCATATGAGGAAAGGCTAAAGAGGTTAGGGCTTTTCAGCTTGGAAAAGAGATGGCTGAGGGGGGGATTTGATTTGAGGTCTACAAAATCCTGAGTGCTGTAGAATGAGTAAAAGTGAATTGATTTTTAACTCTTTCAAAAAGTACAAAGACTACGGGACACTCAGTGAAGTTACATGGAAATACTTTTAAAATGACTAGGAGGAAATATTTTTTTCACTCAACAAATAGTTAAGCTCTGGAACTCATTGCCGGAGGATGTGGTTACATTGGTTAGCATATCTGGGCTTAAAAAAAGATTTGGACAAGCTCCTGGAGGTAAAGTCCATAGTCTGCTTTTGAGACAGATGTGGGGGAAGCCACTGCTTGCCCCAGGATTGATAGAATGGAATATTGCTACTGTTTGGGATTCTGCCAGGTATTTGAGACCTGGATTGGTCACTGTTGGAAGCAGGATACTGGGCTAGATGGACCATTGGTCTGGTGCTATAGGGGTTGTGCTATAGGCTTAGCGCCAGAACTTTAAGCATCGACCTCCCTTAGATTGCAAACCGTCTAGGAACAGGGAGATGCCTATTGTACTTAAATATAATTCATCTTGAACGGCTACTAAAAAGTGCTGAGCTAAATCCAAACCCCTTTCCCTTTTTCTATAATCTGTTGTTTATTTCCTACCTTCTCTTCAACTTCAGGGCAGGCTATAATAAAGAGCACCATTAAAACATAACAATAAATTCAAATCTGTCAGTAAGATGGAATACATTCTGTTCTGAATTGGAGCGTTTTTAATTATTAGTTTATTACCTTAGCATCTAGCTCAATCAACCTTACTAAGGCCCAGCAACACAAATAAAAGCTGCATTATCATAGGCCAAACACCTGCTCATATAACTGCTTTTCTCGCTTTCTCAAATAATTACTCTAGTCAATTTTCAATGAAAAAGCAGCCAGTGTTGGAACAAAAAACTAAAGGCAGAACACATAATTGTAGACCCAGAAGAAAGGTTTAGTAGGGCGTGCTGTGATGACATGAACTTGGACCAGGATGAATTAAGAAAATATTGAAGGTTGATGCACTTGTGGTTTCTTCAGCAGCCTTACTCTAGCTCAACACCATGGCTTTGTTAAGAGTAGCCATTACAACGGAGAAAGAGAGGAAAACCGTCCCTACTCATGCGTTTATAACATCAATCATTACATTGAATATATGTGACTAGTGACATTTAGAAGATATGGACTACTTTGTGTCATAGTAACATACGATACAGAGTTGAGGGGTGTTGGACTAGTGTGCAAGGAGTACTGAGGTTACTTGTTGTGGGATAGGAAATATGAACATATCCATATGATAAAAAAATTAAAAGAATATTTTGTAAAAATTGATAATATAGTTGTAGTGTGAGAACTTTATTGGTGATCTAACATTTATTTATTGCCACATATTTGGTATACTACAAGGGGGCCAAATATGGTAGCTATGCGGTTAACTTAAAAGAAATAAAAACCCCATAATGTTTCTGCGGTTAATATAGTATCAGTGTGGCTTAGAGAGGAAGGATGGTAGAGAACCAACATCAGGAGTGAGCGAGAGAGGCAAAGGCATCTTGCAAGAGGTAGATTTTAAACAAGGATTTGAATTTAGGGAAGGAGGATTCCAATCTGATGTGTGTGTGTGCGTGGGGGGGGGGGGGGGGGGGGGGACGAAGTTGCAAAGTTTGGGCCCTGAGTAACTAAAGGCAGTTTCTCTAGAAATACTTAAATGGAGGGAAGTGGGGGGTGGAGGGAAAAGAGATTATGCTGAACAGGATGGAGTGCATGGGAAGGGAGGTATGGGATGAGGAGGTTGTTGATGTAGGCAGGAGCAGTGGGGAGCTAGCCTTTAAAGACTAACAGAAGGACTTTGAACTTAATGTGAAATGAAACAGGGAGCCAGTGTTTGGAGACGGAAGCATAATCAAAGCGCTGAGCACGATGAAGATTTACTGTGGTAAACTGAACAAGATGAAGAAGCTTGAGTGAGTAGAGAGGAAGACCGGCATAGAGAGAGTTAAAGTAGTCTAGATGGGAAATGACAAGGGTGAGAAGTAGTAACCAACCCACCCAAAATGGGTTTATTTTGCGCATATTATAATAGTAATAAACCTTATTCCTAAGCTTAAGATATTTGGATCAGATCTCCATCTCTCAAATGTTATTGGTAATGCTCCCCATAATGGGAAATATTACTGTATCTTTCTGCCACATTTTCTTGTTCTTTGATTGTGTTTCTTGCTATTGGAGGATCTTCTCTCTCCATATTGGATTGGACTCATTTTTTTATTTTTATTTTTTATATACTGCATTTATGCTTTGGCGTCAAAGCGGTTTACAAATAATAATTGGTAATACAAAATGCAGTACACATACAGTTCCATAATAATAAAATTCAGAAAAAAAAATTAATTAAAGCATTGTTGATATTAGCCAAGGTTTTAACTATTTTTGAAAGCTAAGATAGAAAGAAGCATTATGAAGTTCTTCAGGCAAGGATTTCCAAAGTAAAGGTCCTATATATGAAAACACTCTATTTCTAGTCGTAGAAAGTTTGATAGTATCCAGACCTGGAAGCCAAAGAAGACTTTTTTTGGTGGGGGTAATTCTCTCTCTATAGATTGCCTAAAATTAGCTGCAAAAAAACCTTGCGCTTAGCACACACCATCCTATCATAGAATACTGGTGTAAGTCTGAATTTACACGTGCGCAAGGACTTATGCTAGCTCAGTGGCTGGTGTAAATGCTCATGCCTAACTGTAGGTATTTAGGTACATAAATTGCAGGTATTCTATAACTTGGTCGCATAACTGACACACTCCTGACCCTCCTAGGTCCCTGCCCCCCTTGAAGTTGCACACTCTGGAATTTGAATCCACAACATATAGAATACTGACAAAGGGCGTTTTATATCTGTTACTTTCAACCTATTGCCAATTAGCACCAAATAATGCCAATTATAGCCAACAATGGGTTAAGGCTAATTAAGGGGTCTTTTACAAAGGTGTGGTAGCGTTTTTAGTGCATGCTAAATGCTAGAGAGGCATATTTTCAAAGCACTTTGGGAGGCTAAGTTCCATAGGTTTCTATGGAACTTTGGGAGGCTAAGTGCTTTGAAAATATGCCTGAGAGACACCCATATGAATATATGGGCATCTCTAATGTTTAGCAGATGCTTATTCTTAGCGCATGCTAAAAACACTAGCGTTACTTTGTAAAAGGCCCACTAAGTCATTGAAGGGCAGGTGATTAAATGCGGGTTCTAGAAGACATTGGTGCCGGTCTAGCACCCATATTTATTTGTACTTTATAATCAGCTGCCCATAGTGCCGGAACAAAAGAGCATGCTGCAGATTAGCGCAAGTAGCATGCTAATGTATGCTGGTGCACTCTTTCGTTCTGGCGCCCCATGATTATCGTTAGAGTGCACTGAACAATGATGCTGTACTACTCAAAACCTTACGCCAACTTGGAGCTGGTGTTAGGGAAGGAAAGCAGGACAGCAGCCTGGCAGAAGGATGCAGTTGTCCGCCCAACTGTGTCAGCCGGTGGTCCAGGGGGCCCCTCCACTCGCCAATCTTTATGGCCCCAGCGACTACTACCCCCCCTCCCCAGAGCCCCCACACTCCCCGAACTCCAACATGGGGGGCTGGAGGTCCGGTAGACCTTCAGCCCCCTAACACTCCCCCCCCCCCCACAGAAGAAAATGCTGGAGGTCACCTCCAACCCCCTGTGTTGGTGCCCAGGGAGGTGGGGGGAAGCCTGGGCGGGTCGTGGTCATGGTCGCCGGAGGGTGTAGCGGGGTAGCTCCTTGGAATGTTTGATGTCCAGGCTTTTAACAGCCCAGACCTGTCAAACAAGTGCGGGAGTATGCACTCAGGCACAATCCTCCCGCACTTCATCCCTATGATCAGAGCTAATAGTGTGCTTAAATTTGCATGCTATTATCTCTGATCATAGGGGCGGTATAGCCCTGTGCTTGTTCCGGCGCTATTTTTAGAGCGCTGTTTGAAACAGTGCGGGGCTTCTGATCATTTGCCTATAAAGTTACGTGTGCAACTGACCTTATTCTATAAGTTGCACAAGCAAATTTGTTTGCTAGTTGAAAATTGAAGGGCTTATTTCCAAAACCCATTAAGTCCACTTTTGGTTAAAAAAAACCCTCCCAAAAAACTCTATAGTTTCGTATGGACAAAGGATACTGTTATTTACCAATGTAATTGTTGAGATGACAGGTATGTTTGTCCTTCGGCAGCTGCCAAGCTAAAATAAGATTTATTTCCAAAATCTGGTCCAGGCGGATGTTAATTCCAAAACTAGGTAAGTCCTGTAGCCAAGGTCTGAGGCTCTAGCAAGTCATATGACTGACCCAAAATGATGTGTGTGTTTTGGTAATGGCTAAATATGCCATGTTTTAAATGGAGAATACAAATACTGTGTTGTGGCAAATGTTGTGTTGCAATGTAGTCAACATGACACTTCCAAGGAGGACCGCTGCTCAACATTTTACCCTCTTACTGGATGATTGCTACCCTTTATAAATCATATCTTTTTAAAACTGCGATTGCTGTTTTGGACATTATTCTTAGACATTAATTTTGTATGTTTACATTACTTTACATATATTTACAAAGACTCCTGAGGCAGGCACTGTTGCTGATACAGTGCCATATTGGGTCTTTCATTGAATAAAGTTCTTTTGTTGCAGCTACGTCGTTCTCCTCTCCTCCTTGGAAGTGTTGTGTTGACTACAGTACTCCTCTTGTCTGGTTTGTGCTTGTAGTGTTGTATGTTCCTCCTCCCCTGTGGACTCCTTTTTTTAAATGTTGTGTTGTGACATGTATCTGTTGTCAGTACCTAAAAGTTTAGTTTATAGGCTCAACCGTAGGTTCTTTGCTGCTCTGATATGACCAGTTTTATCACAGGTAGTGACATATTTTGAGTAAACAGGCAACAGAAAAATGTTTTTCAATTTTAATCTTCAGTATTTTTAATATGGTGCATCTAACGCACTATTAGAAAAATTCTAAAATTGCCGCTTAAAATTGTATGCGCAATTTAATTGAGTAATGATCTTATTAGCACCTTTAATTGGGTGCTAACAATTATTGGCGCTGGTTCACATTAAATTTTGGATTTACATACTTATCTTCTTAAGCGCTATTCTATAAAGATGCGCACGCAAATCCTTCAGTGCACAGCTGAAAATGGGGTATGGCAGGAGTAGGCAACTCCGGTCCTCGAGAGCCACAGGTCAGGTTTTCAGGATATCCACAATAAATATGCAGGAGATAGATTTGCAAGCACTGCCTCCATGGTATGCAAATCTATGTCCTGCATTTTCATTGTGGATATCCTGAAAACCTGACGGCCCTCGAGGACTGGAGTTTCCTACCAGTATGGCCATTAGAGAGGCATGGGCGAGTCAGAGGCATTCAATAAGATGTGTTCACTATTATAGAAATCGGAGGATCCACGCCTAATTTAGGTGCAGGGATTTACACCAGGGTTCAGCTGGTATAAATTCTCGCACCTAAAAGTTGGGCGTGGATCCTGGCGTTAAGTGCTATTAGAACATAAGAGTAGCCATACTGGGTCAGATCAATGGTACCTGGCAGAAACCCAATTATTAGCAAAATTCCATGCTACCAATCCTGGGGCAAACAGCTGCCTCTCCATGTCTGTCTCAATAGCAAACTCTGGACTTTTCCTCCAGGATCTTGTCCAAACCTTTTTTAAATCCAGATACGCAAACTGCTGTTACATCCTCCAGCAAAGAGTTCCAGAGCTTAACTGTTTGTTGAGTGAAAAGATATTTCCTCCTATTTGTTTTACAAGTATTTCCGTGTAATTCCTTGAGTGTCTCCTAGTCTTTGTACTTTTGGAACAAGTAAAAAAAATCGATTTACTTCTACTTGTTAATCATATCGTCCCTCATCTGTCTCTTTTCCAAGCTGAAGAGCACTAACCTTTTTAGCCTTTATTCATATGAGAGGAGTTCCATCCCCTTTATCATTTTGGTCGCTCTTCTTTGAACCTTTTGTAATTCCGCTGTATCTTTCTTGAGATACGGTGCCCAGAATTGAACGCCTAACTCGGCACGCCATTTAGAGAATAGCACTTGGTGCACATTTTTTTGGCGCCCAAATGTGGATGTCATTTACTGAATTTAGTCCTATAAGATTGCATTTCAAGATTTTTGTGGCATAGAATGAAATACATGGCCTAGTGGTTAGGGTGGTGGACTTTGGTCCTGGGGAACTGAGGAACAGAGTTTGATTCCCACTTCAGGCACAGGCAGCTCCTTGTGACTCTGGGCAAGTCACTTAATCCTCCATTGCCCCATGTAAGCCGCATTGAGCCTGCCATGAGTGGGGAAAGCGCGGGGTACAAATGTAATTTAAAAAAAAAATACATAGGCTTCATTCAAATTCAACATTTTTTTAACATGTAACACTCATGGCAGATTTTAAACACATCATGTTTTAACTTGTATTTACTCTACCTCTTGTAGGAAATGAAAAATATCTATGTTTACATGAAAATGTGATTTTTCTTTGATGCAACTAAAATGGACTTGACGAGTTTTGGAAATAAGCCCTTGAATTTGGGCGTGCAACTTTCTAGAATTAAAGGGATGATGCACATAATAATCACACAGCAATAATAAACTAGAGTACTTAATTCAAGCATTTTTAGAGGACATGTACTAAAAAGTTCCAAAATCAGTATAACAAAATATCTATAACCAAACTGTATGATTGCATATATATGGCGCAAAAAACTTCATGCAAAAATTTTTTTAGGAAAAATTCAGAGTTGCAACTCACCTAAGCAGAGTACTCACTAAAGTGGGAAAAATACTCTTAGAGGGTGGATATGTTCCTTCTGCTCCACATATATAATGGTCAAACTATGTGACGTATCAATCACAACCTTCACAAATCATGTAACGTTTTACTATGTCCCCCACATTTGTTAAAAGCACTATGTTATATACTTCACAATATTAATGTCAATTACAGTATCAGTGAGAGGTCGCTAGATGACTGAATAACACTTACCTCAGAGCTGCCGGTTGAACTCACCGCTCCCGACAGCCTTTGTAATAAATCCTCCAGTGTATCTCTATGCACCGTGTTATGCTGGCAGTGTCCCTCCTATTATCCGAAACCGCAGAGTTTCGAATACCTCTGCTTCAGGGACCTGGATTCGGTCTGCATCAGCCTACAATAAATGTGCTATTATCAATTCTGCTCTGTTTTTCTCTATTACCACAATGCATCCAGATTTTTAGCAGTTGTGATGGGAATGTCCCAGGTGATCAAAACCTCTTCTTTCTCCATAGTTCTTTGGGGTTTGTGATCTCAGTTCTTCTCTGGTATAACAGATCTGTAGTGTTTGCACATTGTCCACTTCTAGACCTTTATTCTGTGATCTACCTCTTCAGGAAATTCTGTGAGTAAAATATACACGTATCATTCTGGAACAACAATACACAACACAACCTCTAACTGTAATGCATCTTTTCATTTAAGAAATGAACAGAGACCTATCTTCTCAAGAAACCCAATGACTATTCCATACATAGCAATAGTTATCTTGCCAACCACTGTAAAACATCATCATACAACCTTGTAAATGTAATTGAATCAATATAATCTCTAACAGCTATTAAATGTGAGCTACATTGAAACCAAAACTCATTTTTGGATAATTGTGGGATACAAGTATGAATAAATAAAATAAATAGTATGTAGTGGTTGTGCAGGAAAGCCTAGGCAATAGTCTGTGCAGGCCACTTGCCTGCAGAGTGAATGGATTTTTTTTTGTTATATAGTTTTTAGTTTTAAACCGCTCTGAGATATGAAGTCGAAAGGGGATGGGATTTGATGTACTGCCTTTCTGTGGTTATAGTCAAAGCGATTTACATATTATATACAGGTACTTATTTTGTACCTGGGGCAATGGAGAGTTAAGTGACTTGCCCGGGATCGCAAGGAGCTGCAGCGGGAATCAAACCCTGGTTCCCAGGTCACTGAGCTAACCATTAGGCTACTCCTCCACTCCAGGCAGTATAATAAAATTTTTCATAAACAGAAACAAAATAGGGGATCAAGGTTCAATACTCTGTGGCTGCAAACTGCTCAGGTTTTCAAGATCTCTACAAAAGGTAACTATGAAATGTGTTTGCACATGGTATGGAAATATATCTTATGCATATTTATTGTAACCCTGGAAGATTGCTGTTTCATGCTGTTGATTTTCACATGGATTCTTCCAGCTGTGCAGTTTGTTTCTAGCACATGCACAGTGGGACATACAGCAGTCCTGCCTGTTGTATTTTTCGGTCTGTACCTCTGAGGTGTTCTAGTGCTTGTCGGATTGCTTGTGATGTTGCTTTTCCTAAGCTAGATTGTCACTATCTGAGTCCTTTCGTGTTAGTATTGGGGCACAGTAGCTTGCTGTACAGGTGCTGCATGTATGTTTCCTGCTGTACCTTTTGAAGTTGAGAAGGAAATGTCTCTCACTGTTTAAGTGGGGTTGGACTAGATCCCATCCAGCCTTTCAGGGCCCAGTGCAATTCTGTGGTTCCTAGCCACCATTAGCATGGACACAAGAACCGTGTAAGCCAAAGACAGGCTTAGAAGAGGCTGTTCTGTACAGAGGACGCATTGTTTTCACAGATCAATTTTTTGCAGGAGCAAAGCTAGAAAAAAGAATCGGTCGAGGCTAGGAAATGTTCTCTAACCAGAAACTGATTCTCTCTGACGTATGGAGGGGGAAGAGCATTCTAGTGTTCAGCTGCTGCTGTGATTCAGCATTCATCTTCATGCTTTTATTTATTTATTTTGGTGTATCACTTTCCTTTACCAAATCCAATCTAGAGGCAAATTCCATTCAGGGGCGAGTTACTTCCCTGCCTGAATGGGCTCACAATTCAGATGCCACCTTTTGGCTTTCTGAGTGTATATCTACTTAAAATCCCACTGTATTTGGCTGAAACAGAGGTTGAGGATGGGTATCAGTGAGGAGGTATGTATATTAGGAGAGGGGAGAATGAAAGTGGGCACAGTGTTTTGTGAGCACCTACTTCTGGCCCATATACCATTGGGAAATTGTGTAAGCACCTACTTCAGTGCATTAAAGATTGACATTTGCATGCAGAACACTTAAAATTCTCACTTAGTTGTGGGACTCTCTCACTGTGGCAGGAAAAGTTAACCATATCATTTTGAGAATCCTGGGAGGCTCCCACCCCCCCTCTTTCCAGACACACAATTTCCCCTAGATTCTTTAACCCATTAGTGCCCACTGTTCCCATATGGGAACAAATCAATTTGTTCCCATATGGTAACATTGGGCACTAATGGGTTAAACATGCATGCGTTAAGAAAAGCTTTGCATGCCATGTGTGCAAATTAATTGTTTAATTGGTTTTAACAAGCAATAATTGCCACTAATCTGCACCAGTTGGCATCTATATGTATACATGCCCTTAGCTGTTATTCTATAAAGTCTGCGTGCTAAATCTGGTTCGCTGTGGCAAGGTAGGAGTGGCAGTGGCAGGGAGTATTTCTTGGATTAATGCACTTTTAAAGAATAATAGCATTTGTGCATCTAGCCAGCATCAGAGCAGGCATGTGGGAGCGCCTGAAGTTAGATGCGCTCATGCACACTTAATTAGTATTCTAATAAGGGCAGTTGTATGTGCAATCACCCCTACAGCATTTATGCTTAGTATGTTCTGTCCCAACACCTAACCTTAGGCGTCCTTTGGAGAATTTACCCCATTATGCTTCTTTCCTATTTCCCAAACTGGTGAAGGAGTACTTCTATCCATCCCGTCTCTACCTGCAGGGTGCCTTGGCACAACATATGCATCCATGTGTCTCAAGCTCTGCAGGAATTTCATAACGTGGTGCCTGTGAGGATTAGCCACCCAGAAGTGACCCTGGTATGCTCAAATCCTCACATTCTTATGTACACCTGCTCTAAAGATGGTATAAAACTGTGTGGGAATGCAGGCGTTAAATAAAATGTGCAGGTACTGCAAAACTCCACCCCAGGAGCAGCTGTGCACCAGAGATGTATATGTACCAGCCATCTTGAGAGTACACATATTTAGATACATGCATTTGGCCTCTCAAAGAAGAGCATTTTCAACATATGAAAAAAAATTGCACTCATAAAACTTAACAAAGGTACACGGAAAAGGTAATTTTATATTACTTAGAATTTGAGAGCCAGTCATGACTTAGGTGGTCACGTTATTGTGGACGGAAGGGGCACAATGCCCTATAAATCGTATCTGATTCTCTCTCTCGCTCTGACAGGACTTTATTTGTAAGCGGTTTGGTTTATCAGTAGTCTATTCTGTGTGCTCAGCTGGTTCAGTGTCTGTCCAATTGCAGCTTAGCTATATTGTCTTATTTGTCAATTAGGCAATGCTACCAGATATACCCTATCTCCATGAACATGTGATCTCTCCACTCCAGCCAGCATGATATGGATATGTATACTTTTAATCCCTTAAAATTGAACTCCCTGCAACCAAATGCAGCATTTGGGTCTTCAGTGGATAATTGAATTCATTGCTTTTGGTGCCACTGAGTGGTGAAATTGTGAATTACAGATAATGCATCTGACAATGTGACCTGTTGGCTCTGAAAGTCATTATACTGTCACATCTGGGGGGTGGGGGGTCTTTTCTAAGGTTCTGCAACTTTAAACTGCAGAAAACACTGCAGCCAGACTCATATTTGGCAAAATGAAATATGAAAACGCCAGACCCTTAAGAGGAAAAACTACATTGGCTTCTACTACTAATTAACACTTGTAAAGCGCTACTAGGGTTACGCAGCGCTGTACAGTTTAACAAAGAAGGATAGTCCCTGCTCAAAGGAGCTTACAATCTATTAAAAGAACGCATTGCATTCAAGGTTTGTACCCTGGTTCATTAGATCATACATGGTGAAGCTCTGGGATATATGTCAGGCCTCATAGACCTATCAACCACAAACTCTACTAGCTCATCTCGTACGTTCCTGAACCTACACTATCCTAACTGTAAAGGACTAAAATACAAACTAGCATATGTATCTAGTTTCTCCTACATAGGCACGCAAATCTGGAATGAACTACCAAAAGCCATAAAAACAACCCATGACATAATTAATTTCCGTAAACTATTGAAAACCAATTTATTCAAGAAAGCTTATCATAACAACACACCCTAATTGTTAATTAATAAGATGTACACTGGACTTTCACAATATCTAATTCTTTATTTTCTATTGCTCAGACTTTTTTTTGAAGTTTAATATTCATGATGGTTTAAGCTAAGTTATCCTGAGTTTTATTATAAGATGAACTTTCCTTCCTGAATACCTACTCCATTCTGTCTACTCTACCTTAACTACCATATTTTTCGGACTATAAGACGCACTTTTTTCCCCCCAAATTTGGGAGGAAAATGGGGGGTGCGTCTTATAGTCTGAAGGTAGAGATTTCCCTCCGAGTTCGGGATCGCCCACCCGCCCGCCCCTCCCTCCCTCTGAGTTCGGGATCGCCCTCCCCCCCGGCCCTGTCACCACTTCTCCCTACTCGCGTCACGCGATCTTCCCTGGTGGTCTAGTGACGGGGCAGGAAAGAGCCCCTCCTGTATGCTGCCTGACGGTCTCGGTGAGATTCAAAATGGCCGCCGAGACTTCAATTCTCGGCGGCCATTTTGAATCTCGCCGAGACCGTCAGGCAGCATACAGGAGGACGGAGAGCAGCGCGCTGGGTAGGAAAGAGGGGGCTCTTTCCTGCCCTGATGTCACTAGACCACCAGGGAAGATCGCGTGACGTGAGTAGGGAAAAGTGGTGACAGGGCCGGGGGGAGGGCGATCCCGAACTCGGAGGGAGGGATTCGGACAAGACGCACCGGAGCACCTAGGTTTTAGAGGAGGGAAAAGGAAAAATTTTTTTTTTCTATTTCCCTCCTCTAAAACCTAGGTGCGTCTTATGGTCCGGTGCGTCTTATAGTCCGAAAAATACGGTATATATTTCTTTTTTCCGGAACTGGTAATCACCATTTCGGAACTATGTAAGCCACATTGAGCCTGCAAATAGGTGGGAAAATGTGGGATACAAATGTTGTAAATAAATAAAGATCCCTGGTTCCTCCATGCCCAGCAGGGGCGTAGCCACGGGTGGGCCTGGGTGGGCCCAGGCCCACCCATTTCCACCCAAGGCCCACCCAAAAATAATGGATCAAAACCGCGATCGCAACCGCAGCTTCACTTGAGTCTTCTTTTCTCTTTCCCCTCCCTCACCCCTGTCGTAAGCAATAGCATCCGGTTTAAATTAAGGGCGGGGCCAGCAGTGATTCGCTGAGCACTCCAGAGCCTTCCCTCTGCCACGATCTGCCCTCTGAGAAACAGGAAGTTGCGCTGAAGACAGCTGATTGTGGCAGGGAAGGCTCTGGAGCAGGTCTCTTCATCTGTTATCAGCGATAGTGAGGGAGGAAAACGGAGTGAGTGGCTGTACCTGTAGGGTGGGAGAAGGACAGGTTGGGAGACAGTGGCTTCACCTGCGTGGGGGTGGGAGGTGGGGGGGGGGGCTTGAGGCATAGGGAAGGGATTGGAGAGAGGTTCTGGACCTTCAAAAGGGGAGGGGGGTTGGCTGGAGAAAAGGGAGAGAGATTCTGGACCTGCAAAAGGGGGGAGATGGCTGGCTGAAGGGAAGGGAGAGAGGTTTGGGACCTGCAAGGGGAGAGGTTGCTGCTTGGAGGGTAGGGAGAGAGTTTTGGATCTTCAAAGGGGGGTGGTGGCTAGCTGGAAGGAAGGGAAGTTCTGGACCTGCAGTGGGGGGTGGCTGGCTGGCTGGAGGCAAGGGAGAGAGGTGCTGGACCTGCAAGGGAGAGAGGCTGGGGGCTGGAGGAAAGGAAGAGAGTTGTTAGACCTGCAAGGGGGGCAGGCTGGAAGGAAGGAAGGAAGGGAGAGAGGTGCTGTACCTGTGGGGAGGGGGCTAGAGGCTGGAGGGAAGGCCTGCAGGGGAGGCTTGAGGGAAGGGAGAGAGGTGCTGTACCAGGAGGAGAGATTAGAGGGAAGGGAGAGAGATGGCAGATCAAGGGGATGAAGGAAGAGGGAGACAAATTGTTTAACCCACAGTGGGAGAAAGAGCCAAAAGCTGGAAGAGATAAGCAGAGTAGCTGGATAGGTGGGATCGGAGAGCAGAGAGAGACATTGGTGTGAGTGAGGAAGAAAGGGGAGATACAGAAACAGACGTGAGATGCTGTATTGGAATAACATATGAACACAGAGGGGTAATGCCTGACAGAGAGGGGGGAATGTGAGAATAGAGAGGCTATGCTGGACACTTGGAGGGAAGGGTATATGGTCACAGGGGAGAGATACTAGACATAGGGGACAATAGGAACTCAAAAGGGAGATACTGGGCATGTGAGGGCATAGGGACACAAGGGGTGATGCTGGACACAGGGGTAGGGGATAGAAGGGTGGTGATGGATGCAGGAATTTGAACATACTGGAGATACTGGACAAGGAACTATAGGGACACAGAGATTGCTAAATGGTCCAATAACAATCTGTATATTTCTGGGCCAGGTTTGGGTCAGGACAAGGGCAGACTAAAAAATTATTAGTTTTCCCAATAGATGTATTGATATTTTACGGCCCCACTGTAATATGTAGGGCAATGCCTTTTTCATAGATAGGATCCTTCTTTTGGAAGTTAGTGCTGGCATTGTAGATTTGCATTAGGTTATGAGTGACATTTTGTTTTAAAGATTGTTTAATTTACTATATGGCGGCTGTTGAGATTACGGTGAGTTTTATGGGGAAATGTCCTAACTCTGCTCTGTACCCATTGGGGGAGGGACCGGGGGTTCTGTGGATGCAGAATTTATTTGCCTTTAATACTAGACTATACTTTCTGGGATCATTTCTATAGCGTGTAACTGGAAAGATATGTTGAAAAGTGTTTGGTCTTGCTATACAGGCTAAGTATGTGTGTTAGGGACCCGAGGCTCAATGGAGGCGGAAGAGTGCAATCTCTTGTACTTCCCCTGAAGCCTGCACTGCTACCCTTATTGAAGTTATTGGGAGTGGAGTAGAGCTGGAGCATGGGGTCGGGTATCAGGTGGCAAGTTTTTCAATTTCAAAAAAGTTGGCAACCCTGGTGCCCACCCATCTGACTTGTTGGCCCACCCAAAAATTGCTTTCTGGCTACGCCCAGTACAGCTCCTTGAATTCTGCAGTGTCTGGCAGAAACCCAAATAGTAGCAATATTTCAATCTACCAATCCCAGGGCAAGCAATGGCTTCCCTGTGTCTCAATAACAGACTAAGACTTTTCCTCTAGGAACTTGTCCAAACCTTTTAAAAATCCAGATATGCTAACTGCAACGAGTTCCAGGACCTAACTATTATTTGAGTGAAAGAATATTTCCTCCTATTTGTTTTAAAACTTTTTCCATGTAATTTCATTGAGTGTTCCCTGGTCATTGTACTTTTTAAGAGTGAAAAATCGATTCACTTCTACCCGTTCTACACCACTCAGGATTTTATAGACCTCAATCATTTCCCTCCTCAGCCATCTCTTTTCCATGATGAAGAACCCTAACCTCTTCAGCCTTTTCTCATATGGGAGGAGTTCCTATTTCTTTCAACAGCTTGCCTTCTGACACTAAAACACATTTGGGCTGATATTCAAAGACAATTATCATTATACATAATTGCTTTCTCTATGTATATTCAAAAAGCATACGGATAATATTGTGCTGTTAAAATTGCTAAATGGTCCAATAACAATCTGTATATTTCTGGGCCAGGTTTGGGTCAGGACAAGGGCAGACTAAAAAATTATCTGGATCACAGTGATATTCAACTGCTAAATGGATAATTAATATGTTTAGTTTAGGTATAAACTTTAGATAATGCTGGCATGGTCAGTGCACTGATTTTATAACCTAGAGTGCTCACGTTTATGTGCGCATTATTCATGTAGATATTTAAGCCGCGTTATAGACACGTTAGCATTTTTAACGTGCATTAACTAAGTAAGCGTGTTAACCATGTACGCGCCTACAATATCCCTATAGGTGCCTACACAGTTAGCATGTGCACTAATTGGAGGTGCGTTAAAAATTCTAACGCACCTTAGTAAACAGGGCCCTTAGAGGGACATTTTTGATATGACATCTAAATCCAACTTTGAATCTAGTAGCGAAGATGGCCATTTTTGAACCTACTACTACTACTATTTAGCATTTCTATAGCGCTACAAGGCGTACGCAGCGCTGCACAAACATAGAAGAAAGACAGTCCCTGCTCAAAAAGCTTACAATCTAATAGACAAAAAAATGCTACTATTTAGCATTTCTATAGCGCCTATCTTTTTATTTCGAAAATAGTCATTTTCTAGATTTTGTTTAGATGTTTTGTTCTCAGTACATTTATGTTTTTGGACCATTTTCGGACCCCCCCCCCCCCATCCAAGTGAAAAACGCACAAAATCAAGACATTGGGATATATGGGGGGAGGTGGCAGCATTTTTAGTAGGCTGGCCACACAGAGATTCCTGCAGGGCAGTGATGGGCAACCTTTTGAGCTTGGCGTGTCAAAATTCGCCAAAAAAACGAGCATAACTTGGGTGGTGTGTCACTTCGAGAAAAAAAACATAATTTCGCGATATTTATCATGGCATAACCTGCTGTTATATTACTTATATTTATCCCAAACAATTTATCATGGGAGCCCATTCTTAAGAATCTTACCTCACTGTTATGGCGGCGGCTAAGCAAGAGGCAGGCAGGGCACAACAAGAGAAGAATCAGAAGACAGAGACCAGACCGTCCCGCTGCAGCCTCGTGCTCTCGTCGACTCACGATTATTATGGCAGCGGCTGAAGAGAAGGTGGCAGGCTGCAGACAGTAGAAGTAAGCCACTGCACCTGCGTGAAGCGTGCAGGATTATCACCAGCTGATGCTGAGCAGGCAGGCGCTGGCTGGCACGCGCACGAGCACAGACGCTGCCTCTAGCCTGCCTGCGTCGCCGTCACGCATGCATCAGAGCAGAGGAGTTAAGAAGGTGAGGTGGTCGCATGCTCATCGGAGGATTCTGTCGGTGAGTGCGGGGCGGATTTGTCGAGAAACCTGGACAAATCAAGGAAATGCTGAAATCCGCCACGTGTCAGCGAAAATGGCGCACGTGTCAATGCTGACACGCATGAAATAGGTTCGCCATCAGGGCCCTAGGAGGCACTGAAGTGGACTTCGCATAAAAGGTCTCAGGTACACATCTCATCCTTTCCCCTGTATATTGTATGTGAGCCCTCCAAAACCCACCAAAAAATTACTGTACACCACTACAATAGCCCTTATAGCTGCAAGTGTCACCTATATTTATTTAAACCATTTATAACCTGCACAATCCATAGAACTTTTGGCGGTTTATAATAAAAACATTCATAGTGATGAACTGACAAATCATAACAAAAATATAACCATCACATACATACTACACCAAGAACTCCACACACAGTAAAAAAAAAAAACCAACACCACTCACATTACTTACTAGTTTACTAAAGCAGATATGACTCATACCTAAACAGAGGCTTGCTGGTCACCAGATGCTTCTAAGAATAACATTGTTTTAAATTCCCTCCTAAATGTGGGTGCAGAAGGTTTTTTGGTGTGTTTTGGAGGGCTGACACTTTCTACCACAAGTGTAACAGTTAGACTGGATTATGGGCCTAGGTCTCCTTCTCTACAGTGCACTGTGCCATCCAATAGGGGCCTGCATTTTGATCTAATAGGACTGGCCATAACATCTGAAGCTGTCATAGAATCTGGTATGTACTGTTTCATTCATATTCTTGTGGGGGTGGGGTCAGTGACCACTGGGGGAGTAAGGAGGTGTCATTCTTTTATTCCTCCAGTGGCCATCTGGTCATTTAGGGCACTTTTTTGTGGCTTAGTTATTACTAAAAGAGGTCTAGACCAAAAGGTCCAACTTTTAACCCGAGACGTTTTTGTTTTGTTCCATATGGCAGAAGAATGTCCAAATGTTAGCATGTCTAAAAGCTACTCTGAAAATACCTGCTTAATTTACATAGTGTATATTTGCAAAGGGGGTGTACACGGGGGCGGAGCATACGTGGGGCTCCCACTGACACACACAACTTAGAGAACTCTGTTAATTACATGGGTACCTGCTACACTTAGGCATGAGTGCTTATAATCGGCTTTATGGCTGGTGCAAGTGTTCAAATTGTAGGCGTGTTCATAGACAGTTACACTAGTACTATCTACAGCGGAACCTAGGTGCCTTGGTTTATTTATAGAACAGGCTCCTACTGCATACCCTGTGGGCACCTAATTGGAGACACCTAGTTATGGAAGTGCCCCCTAAATTTATATTCAACATCACTACCTATACAGATTGAGGCGCCAAATCTATCGATTACATTACATGCCGACATTTAACTTAAACTGGTGACCATGCTAGCTGAGTGTCAGCCCTATTGTCTTCTGTCAGTCTGTGCTAATGGGACCTAGTCTCAGATCTGCAGTAAATTTCAAATAATGCAGCCTGCTCCATTAAATCCCAAGGGTGGTGGTGTTTGTGTGTGTGTGTGTATTAAATACATTTGCAAACCTTGTTACATAATATCTTGAGTCATTTTGCCTTTTATTATGAAGCCGAATGCACCTGCATAGATGTGTGTCTTAAATTCAATATGTGTAATTTGTGACTCTGCTCACACTGCACCCAAACAGCCCCACACGAGGCTTGAATAAAATTATGTGCCTTGTTACTTTGCATGCTTTTATGTGCGAAACCCCTGGAGCAATATTATAAGAGGCCCCTTTGTGAATGAAAAATCCTTCATAGAATTACCCCCTTTATGCTGTACAGTTCCCTACCATGATTCAACAAGCCTCTTACTGACTGGGCTGTCAGTCAAGTATTTTTGCTTTCCTTTGTTTGTGCGAGGGTTTGGTATGTACTCGGTTGGTATCTTTCATTCACTGCATAGAAGTAATTCTTTCCTCCTTTTCTTCCTTGTATTTTCCATATATATCTGAACTGACCAGGAGAACAGACCAATCCCATATTGTACTGGGGTTTGGAAAGTCCAGATACCGTTTTAAGAATATTGCCCTAGGTATGTTTTTAGGTTCAGGTTAAATTTATTTGATAAACTTCTTAGGGAAAACCATCAAAGCGGGATACAATCAAGAAAACAAAACAAATCATTATCAGAAAGGAACTCCGACCCAATAAAAGGAAAGAAAAGAAAATGTATACCTGAGTTACCGTGCTTCCAAGTTCCAGTGGCGTACCTAGGGTAGTTGACACCCGGGGCCGGTCATTTTTTAACACCCCCCCCCCCCCCAAATCCAGTACTAGGCATACCGAGAATACAAAACACTCAGGACCTATAGAGCAATTCTACCATACCATAAGCAGTAATTTGTACAAGTCACACAAGGAAAAGGAAAGCATCTTAAACACTACAGTGAGCACTAGAACATCAATTCACCTATTGTAAAACGAAAACAGATTAGTACAGATCGTCGATCCTGCAGTCAATGCCAACCGAAAGCCATGTCTTTTTCACAAACACAGATACACCCTAATCCACTATAGAATAAGTAATCATAAATTTTCTATTTAGACAAAAATTAAACTGAACCCCCAATGCCAGACTCTGCATACAATACAACACCACAGAAACAGAAAATGTCCCCTAGTACTATGCAAAATATATAGACAGAAGATGTAAATTTGAAAAAACTAAAAAATACCAATCACCACTTTACAAATTAACAAATAGAAATAAAACAAATACAGAAAATAAAATAATACCATTTTATTGGACTAATACATTTAGCTTCCAGAGGCCAAAATCTCCTTCCTCAGGTCAGTACAGTATAGTGCTGTTATATCCTATCCTGACCTGAAGAAGGGGGTTTTGTTCTCTGAAAGTTAAGTCAAAATGTATTAAAATTAGTCCAATAAAAAGATTACCTTATTTACATGTTCTATTTATAAACAGCACAGCTACAATACTATATCCTAAAGCAAAATAATAAAAATATATATTTACAGTTTGTTGTCTCTGGTTTCTGCTTTCCTCATCTTCTTTTCACTGTCTTCCTTCCATCCAGGATCTGTCTTTGCTCTCTCTCTGCCATCCAGTGTCTGCCCTCTCTAATGTCCCTTCCATCCACTGTCTGCCTTCTCTCTCTGCCCCTTCCATCCACTGTCTGCCCTCTCTCTCCCTTCCATCCACCATTTGCCCCAGTCTGCCCTCTTTCTCTCTCCCCCTTCCACCCACCATCTGCCCTTTCTCTCTGCCCCATCAATCCGTCTGCCCTCCCTCTCCCATCCATCCAGGGTCTGCCCTCCCTCACGCTCCCCACTTCCATCCAGGGTCTGTCCCCATCTCTGCCCCCTCTTTTCAGCCCCCAGTTCCACCTGCCCCTAGTTCCAGCCCACATCTCCCACCTGCCCCCCTTTTCAGCCCCACTATCCCACCAATCCCCAGCCCTTTTCTCCCATCAGTCCTGAGCTTCAGCCCCCAGCCAATTCTCCCTGTCCCCTTTTCAGCCCCTAGTTTCAACCCCAACCCTTTTCTCTCACCAGTCCTGAGCTTCAGCCCCAGCCAGTTCTCCCTGTCCCCTTTAAAGCTCCCCCACCTCCTTCTCCCATCTGAGCCCCCCCCCCCTCCGTGGAGAGCAACAGCCCTCTTCTGCCATCACCCTGCGTTTTTTTTAAAATCCATGCAGCGACGCAGGCAGCGCCTTGTGTCTGCCCTGCTGTGTGCTGTGAAAAAAGAAAATCGCTTCGCTGGCGTCGGGCCTTCTCTCGCTATGTCCCGCCCTCGAGAGCCCAGTAGGAACAGAGAAAAGTACCCCCACAGAATATGTAAACCACTTTGGTTGTACCACAGAAAGGCAGTATGTCAATTTCATGTCCCTTTACTTCTCAGAAGGGTAGGGATTTTAAAACAGGGCAATGCGTTTGGTTACATTCCAGAGCAGATAGCACGACAGTGAATAGAAACACCTGGAGGGGAGCAATTAGACACTGTAATTTTTTATTGAGGGATAAAAAGGAAATATTATTCCCAGCAGTTAGAAGATAGACTTGATATTAGGAAGCTATTTAAAATTGTGAATTATTTTAAAGATCCAAGCAATTTATTACAGAATGCAATTTTGGACTTACTTTGCTAATGCATTTGCGGGGGGGGGGGGGGGGGGGGGGAGGGGAGGTATTTCAAACAGGTCAACATATTTCAAGGAAAAGGAATAGAATATTCATTTAAATTTACAATCAAATTTTTGTACTCAAGCGCCTGATGAGGTTATTAAGAAGGTTTGAGGTATTCCTTGCAGATAATCTGGTCTAATTTTGATATGCTCTATTGAAGAGATAACTAGACTATTCAATAAGTATACAGTAGCTGTTACTTAGATGTTTGTCCACCCTACTTAATGACATTGGCCCCTCCATTTTTTTTTCTTCAGTTGTTAAGCGATTGGATTAATTTTCTTTTTTCACAGAGCCGGTTTCCATCTCTTTTTTTCACAGAGCCGGTTTCCATCCGAGGGTGGGCTGATTATATTAATCCCAATTCCAAAAAATGTTCAACTAAATTTATCTGATGTTTCAAATTATAGGCTGGTGGCCTCAATTCCATTGTTTGTTAAACTTATAGAAGGCTTAGTGACAACACAGGTTGGAACTTATTTGAATTTGTTTGACATCCTTAACCCTACACAATCAGGATTCCTTAGGAATTATAGCACAGAGACTGTCTTGAGTGCTTTATTTGTGGAGGGAAGATGACTGCTGAGTAGGGGGCACAGGGTGGTTCTGCTTCAGGTTGATCTGTCCTTTGCCTCCTTTGCCTTTGTTCTGGTGGATCTTGACCACCTTTTGTTGATTTTGAGTGAGATTGGGCTCTCGGGAAGGGTCTTGGGACTGGTTTTGTGGATTTTTGACTTTAAGATCATATAAGGTGAAGTTTCAAGTATTTTTGGACCAGTTGAGTCATGGTTATGGGGTGCCTCATTGCTCACCTCCTTGACCTACTCTGTTCAATTTACTGATGCGGTCTCTGGGTTACAAAGTTTATAGGCTCCTTAAATAGGATGAAATCTATGATGCTCATAAATTTTATACGCTGTCCATTCCAGATCCTAGAGGTCTTTATTCCAAAAAAGATTTTTACAGCCAGATTTGTTTATCAAGCTGTATTAATGTGGAATTCCATTCCTTATCAGATTAGAATTCTGTATAGTTATCCATTTGTTTTTGTAAAGCCCTAAAGTACCTGTAGGAGAAATTTTTAGAACATTAGTATGAGAAATTTTTGCAATTCCCAGTAATTGCCTGGCTTCTTGTCTTTTTGTGAACTGCATAGAACTTAACGATGTTTGCGGAATACAAGAAAATATTTTGTATTTGTAGTCAGATGTGTTGAAATATCCTCTGTATAGTGAGTCTGGTCGCACTCTAAAATTACTAAATTATATTTTTGGCCCAGTAGAGTCCTCTTGTTGGCTTGGGCTTCCAGATCAGTTGGAACTGTATCAACTGTACTATGAACCTATCTTCATAAGTTCCCTTTCATTCTCTTTTTTTTTTTTTTTTAACTCTCCCCTTCTGTGTAGCCCTGCTATTGGTGAAGTCATAGACCGCAGCATATTCTAGTACCCAGTACACATGCACTCTAGCCAATGAGTGTCGCTGTTGTGCAGTGGCTAGAACCTCCATCCCCCAGGGTTATAAGCGATACCTCCACAGCAGCTCTGACCAGCCTTAGAAGCAGAAGCTGGGTGAGGGAATCAAACTCAGGTCTAGGTTCGGGTTAATTTATTTATTATATCACCTATATGATAAAAATCTAAGCAGATTACAAATTTCTTAAAATCAGGGGAAAGAGAATAAAAATAACATGAAACATTAATAAAAATCTTCATTCTTTAGGTACAAATCACAAAACAGGTAACAGAAGGAAGGGGAAGTCACTATGTTATTTATGGTATAAGAGAGGAAGGGATAGACAACAGGCCTTGTTTGTTGCAGGTCAGTAGCAGAGTTAAAATTAAATCATACTTAATAAGCTGAAGGAAGTAGGGATATCAGAAAGTGAGGGATGGGGAAGGCGAGGGAGATAAGGGGAATAGGAGATCAGGTGGGTTGAAAAAGCCTGGGAGAAATAGTAGCTTTTCAAGGAACTTTTACATTTGGCTAAGGTGTTTACCAAATGAATGGATAAAGGGAGATTATTCCAAAGAGTTCTGCTTTTATTGAGGTAGAACTGACGGAAGGAAGGGATAGATGGGTAGAACTGACGGAAGGAAGGGATAGATAATGGGTAGAACTGACGGAAGGGATAGATAATAAACGGTGCTGAGAAGAATGAAGAATCTTAGTGGGGGAATGGAGGATAAGTAGGTTAGAAAGAGATAGTGGTGGAATGGAGGAAATGATTCAATGAGAAAGAATTGAGTATTATATAGGATTAGTAAAAAAGGCCTGTTTCTGAGACCAATGAAACGGGCGCTAGCAAGGTTTTCATCATAGTGTGTATGTTTGAGAAAGTGTGTGTGATAGTGATTGTGTGTGAGAGAGAGAGTGTGTGTGTGTGTGTGTGTGACATAGAGTGAGGCTGTCTGTATGAGAGTGTGTTGACTGAGTGGCTGGCTGGCTGGTTGGGCGGGTGGTTGGCTGTCTCCCTCCGACGTTCAGGCTGGCCGCCTGTCTGCCTGCGTGCCTGCAGGACGTGAGGGCAGGGCAAACACTCATGGGCAAACTTTGATCTACACCACCACAGATTTAGAATGTTGGGACTTATGGAGGCTTCATTAGAATGTTGGAGGTGTGTTTTATATATAGAGATATTCGCTAAGGTATTGGAAGCCAGTGTTCCACTTTAAAAAAGAAGGGGGATTAAAGGGCAACCATTTTGGCTTTGGTTTTGTATTCGGCACTGAAACCGGACTGAAATCTGGATTTGGGTTTTGGCCAAAAATGCCTGTACATTTTTTGGCCGAAACCCAAAGCTCTCTCCTTCCTCCCCATCCCACTCGACCACTTGTTGGCAGGAATGAACCCCTCTCGTTGCTGCCCTGTACCACTGCTGTGACGCGATAGCTACTGAGACTTCCCACAGCAGTCTCGTGAGACTGCCACGGGAGTCCTGGCAGCCATTTATGATTGGAACCAGCATGGACAAGAGCAAGTCTCCTCCTGCCTGTGCTGGTTCCAATCGCAAAATGGCTGCTGGGACCTTCCATAGCAGTCTTGGAAGTCATTGTGTGAGTGCAGTGGCATGGGGCAGGAATGAGTGGGGTTCGTTCCTGCCCCGAAAGAGGCCGCTAGACCACTAGAACTTCCTAAGGTAGGCCTGGGGAGGGGGGGGCCTGTAGAGGGTGGAGAGAGTGGAAGGCTGCTGCCGGAGGGGAGGAGGGCTTGGGAGGGGGTCCTTTTTGGGTTGAGTGTGGAGGGGGGAACAGTTACATTACGGTTTTGGTTTCTGCCGAAACAGAGCGGCCAATTTTGGTCACAGATTTGTTTTCAAGAGAAACTGAAGAGCTTGGGTTTGGTCTTGCTGTAGGGGGGATATCTGATCATATTTCTTACAACAGTAGAGAAATTTAATGGCTGTATTTTGAACAAGTTGAAGATGAGTGTTTGGGCTGCCTCTGCTTATCTATTTTACGTCATGGTACACTGGGAAAAATAGGGTTATTTGTGAAACAAAAAATACAGCTAGATTTTTTTTTTTTTCTTTAGAAAGCCTCTCAGCTTGCAGCAGTGGAAGAGCTAGCATCTGACTGTGCCTAATTCATTGTATTGATATTTGTTTAAAAAAAAAAAAGGTGGAAGAACAGCTGGGTGAAGGGGCTGGGAATCTGTTTCATCACATGCTCAGCATAACTGTGGTTTCCCTGCCTGCACTGCAGCAGGACGAATGGGAAGGGAGAGCCCCACTCCTTGCTGCACCTGGATAGATGCCTTGCTTGCTCATGCCCTCGGTGAATGCTTTCTTC
The DNA here is from genome assembly GCF_901765095.1 of Microcaecilia unicolor. Classification (NCBI taxonomy): domain Eukaryota; kingdom Metazoa; phylum Chordata; class Amphibia; order Gymnophiona; family Siphonopidae; genus Microcaecilia; species Microcaecilia unicolor. The sequence goes on from NC_044034.1 coordinate 217,550,131, forward strand.
AGGCTGCCTGAAAAAATGAGGTGCGACCTCATCCTTTGCTCACGCCCACATTCTGCAGGCTGTGATGCACCCAGTGCTGGCTAACTGCCCAGCCCCCAGCCGTGCCTTCCTTCCTTCATTGCTAGGAGCGAGACGTGAAGAGGAGACAGGTGGGTTTTAAGTTGGAGACTCCAGCACCGTTCGCTACTGTTGGCTGTCTCTGTTTGTCGTATGTTCTCTCCGGTTCAGTTCACCAGATTAAAGTAAGTGGAATTTTTTCACTTAAAGCAGAAGTGATGCAGCATTATTTGGGATGTTTTGTCACTGCTTTTACAGGACCGTACTGTTACATAGTTTGTTTATGGCATAGTAACAGTTGTGTGAATGATCACATAGCCTGCATCGAATGAGTGTCTGAATCGAGCCACACAGCATATGTGTTCGAAGGCATTTTTTTTTACAGGGTTTATATGGGAGCACAGCTTCAAATTATTATTATTATTTTGTAATATCAGGAAATGGTTGTCAGACCCTTGGTCTGACAAATGTTTGCTACAGATGAACAGGGAGAAACTGGAAATGGTAAACCTAGGTGTACATAGCATTTGGGGTTTTACTGAAATCTCTTGTAATGCTCCCCATTCCTTAGACGACTTGATTGTGGCAGCACTGGGATGATGGGCTCCCTTCTGGTGATAGGTGGTACTAAAGTATTCAACTTCAAAATTAATTGCTCTCCTAGGTGCCCGATGTTGCTAGAGGGGTAAAGAAGTAGAAAGTAGGGGGCAAAGTAATAAAAAGGGTTCCCTATATTATGCCAAGAGTGCGAGATTGTTTCATTTTTAAAGAGGACATGGGCTGGCCTTGTGTCCTGCACTGCTGCCAAACTTCTCGGTGGCAGGCCATTGAAATAGTGCATCGGAGCAGGGTAGGAAAGGGGTTCTTGATACTGCAGTGATCCCCTCCCTCACTGAGAAAGAACGGCAGTGGAGTGCTTTAGTACTGGAAGAGACTTCTTTTTTTAACTTGCCACTGGTGAGGGTTCCCAAGTCTCACAGTCAATCACCTTGGGAGATGGGTATCATTTTTATTTTAATTTAAATTGGCATTTATAGCCCACTCTTACTGAGGTTTAAGACAGGTTACACAGAATCAAAATAAAATGCAAATATTTGCCATCTGAAATATTCACAGTTCACCTATCAGGTATAGCATAGCTACCACAGATAAAACCATATTGATAATTTAGGACCTAGTAAAGACAAAATAACATTCTACCAAGTTCATCTATCTCCTAATATTTCCACTCAGAAAATAACCGTTTTGAGCTTTGATGTCTAAAGTACGGAGAGCGCTCTATACTGAATATGTGAAATGAGTAAAAAATCGAAGCAGTCTGGCTGCTTTTACTTTGCTTAGACATTTGAGCGTGACATTGAAAGATTGTTTTAAAGGAGTTCTATAATCAAATTCTTGTTTCAGAGGTTGTTATGGCTTGTTTTTGTAGCCTGTTTGCTGGCTTGTCCAGGTCTTGCTTGTACCATGTATACTTGAATATAAACCAAGATTTTGGGTCTAAAAAATGGAGATCTCTTTATATTTGGGTCCCCTCCTGATGACCAGCACTATTGTCCTCCCCTCCTCACCCAAGTACCGGTGCTATTGTCCTCCCCTCCCTCCAATGTCAGGTACTGTTTTCCTCCACCCCCCCCCCCCACCCCCTTACAGGCATTGAGCTTACTGTTCTGGTGTTCACTGAACCTGATGCCAATGCTCTGTGCTGGGCTGTTGCAGGGCCTTGAGCTTGCAATGGAGGGGGGGGGGGGGGGGACAGAAGTGCCAGTCATTGGGAGGAGGGGGAGAACAGAAGCGGCAGCTGAAGGATGTTGGACCTGTGACTAAAATGCAGTAACCGCAGGGGACCGGGAGGTACAGCAGAGCAAGAGTGGGAGGAAACTACCTTATACTTCAATATAAACCCTCCTGTTTGGGGGGGGGGGGGGGATAACTGCTGTCTCAGTAGAAGGAGTACCTAATGGTTAATTCAGTGGGCTTTGATCTTGGAGACCTGGGTTCAATTTCCACTGCAGCTCCCTGTGATCTTGGGTAAGTCATTTAACCCTCCATTGCCTCTGGTACAAAATCTTAGATTGTGAGCCCTCTAGGGACAGAAAAAGTACCTGCATATAAGTATATATAGTCATTCAAATTTGCTTTTAACTAGAGATTCCATTATAAATTCCTTATTTTTAAACTTCACATGTTTATTAAATATTGCAAATAAACTGTTCTGTTCCTATGTTCTTATTATGATATTATTAACAAACCTCAATAACGTATTTTCAATGACGCAAAACACAATCACAGCTAAGTTTTATGATTGTCCTTATTGAAATTGAATCTTAGGATCTAAACAAAATTTTAAAATTAATAATACTTGTTAAATGAAATAGGTAGATTTAAAACTTTATGCCTGCTTGTTTTGTAATTGAAAAACCCAGAGATCTACAGGACTTTATTTAATTTTTTTTTTCGTCAAAATTCTCAAACTAGGCCCATTTAACATGGTCTTGTACAGACTTTGCTTGTTCTATGATCAGGTTTGCAAAAATTGTAGGATACAAACTTTTAAGTAAATAAACTGCCCTCCTCCCAGAGAAGGGGGGAGGTAAGATTTTGCTCGCACCTTTTTTCATTTGTAGCTCAAAGTGAGTTACATTCAAGTACAGTAGGAATTTTCCTGTCGCAGGAGGGCTTATAGTCTAAGTTTATACCTGAGGCAATGGAAGGTTAAGGGCTTGTTTTACAAAGCCGTGCTAGTGATTCCCGCGTGGCAAATGAGAGGAAGCCCATAGGATTTGAATGGGCTTTTTCTCATTTGTCACACTGAGAATTGGTAGTGCGGCTTTGTAAAAGAAACCCTTGGTGACTTGCTGAAGACCACAAGGAGCAATAGTAGGATTTGAACTGGGATTCCTTGGTTTCCAGCTTTCTGCTCTAACCATTAGGCGGCTACTCTACTCCTAGTCTATAGAAATGGAGAACATTGCTAATATTACTACTGGTTGACTGAGGAAAGGAGACCTGTCCTCTTTAATGTAGGTAGGCTATTTTAAAAGCCATTTAAGCAGGTAACGCCAATTTATTTGGGTAAAATAGCATTACACCTAAATTTTATAGAATAGGCTTAAATTTCTGCGCGGTACATAGAATATGCTGAGTGCCTTTCCATGCGACCAAATTGTAGTCTCATCCATTTACACCAGGTTTTACTTGGCGCAAATCCCGATGCCTAAGTTAGGCGCAGAGCAGGTGTATTCTATAGCATAGGTTTTTGAAACGCTCATATGTGACTTAGAATTTACATGCATCATGTTACAGAATATGCTTAGTGAGGTGTGTGTAAATCTTAATGCAATTAGTGTTAATTGCTTGTTAACATCCAGTTGACAGTGCTGATTAGCTAGTTAACCAATTAAGTTACACGTGTTGTTATAGAATACGCATCGATGTCCGCACAGAAATTAAGGCGCGATATATAGAATCCGGCAGTTAGTATTCAAATGTAATATGCTATTTTTCTCTGACTATCCCTACCAAAAGGCACATGTGCCATTTGTACACATATACATCGCACTAGTTAATTTTCCAAATGAATCAATGTGGGTTTTTTTTCTAGAAGATTTGCATAAAATATGCATGTTACAAGTGCCAGCCTAGTTTGCAGTTGGATAGCTGCTTTGAGTTGCCCTCAGCCAGGGACCAGCCTTAATCAATCTCTTTGCGTTCTGACCTTTCAGTCAGAATTTGAGGTGTGATATTTTTTCACATCTCAGCTCAACTTATCTGCTTTTAACCATGATGAGATTTATATCACCAAAATGTTGTGGCTACTTACCAGTAGACCAGCTATAAAAAAACAAACAAACTTACTGATAGGACTGTCTTGGAGGGGAATGGTCCATGGGGGTCACTACACTTAACTGTAATTTTCAATTAAAAAAAACTAAACCAATCAGTGGTTTAAGACGTATTCTTCTGGCTACATTTTGAAACATGTTTCTAAGGTATTTCTCTCTTTCATTTAAAGCAGTCCTCTCTTTCATACCTTAGTGTCAACACCTATTCTGTGCAAGCTTTTGTTTAGTAACTGTCCTCCAAGGACAAGCAGACCCAATAAACTTCATTTGTGGGTGACGTAATCTGGTACCGTGCTGCCTAGTGCACATAGGTGTAAGAAAGTTCTGGCATCGTCCCACTGTGCATGCTTATGTGTGTTCCTGCCCAATGAGCAAACATGGATACCTCAGTCTCTTCTTTTCCATGGAGCTGGTTGAGCGTGTTTTTGCTGTCTCCCTTCAGCGTGTAGTGCATAAGAATAACCATACTAGGTCAGACCAGTGGTCTGTTTAGCCTAGCATCCTGCTTCCAACAGTGACCAATCCAGGACACAAGTACCTGGCAGAAACCCAGTTAGTAGTAGCATTCCATGCTACCAATCCCGGGGCAAGCAGTGGCTTCCCTCATGTACATCTCAATAACAAGTCTATGGACTTTTCCTCCAGGAACTTGTCCAACCTTTTTTAAAATCCAGATACTATAACCACTGTTACCACATCCTCCAGCAGCGAGTTCCAGAGCTTAACTATTTGTTGAATGAAAAAATATTCCCTCCTATTTGTTTTAAAAGTATTTCCATGTAGTTTCATTTAGTGTCACCTGGTCTTTGTACTTTTTGGAAGAGTGAAAATTCAATTTCCTTCTAACACTTCTCAGGATTTTGTAGACCTCAATCGTATCTCCCGTCATCCGTCTCTTTTCCAAGCTGAAGAACCCTAACCTGTTTAGCCTTTCCTCATATGAGAGGAGTTCCATCCCTTTAGCATTTTGGTTGATCTTCTTTGAACCTTTTCTAATTCCGCTATATCTTTTTTTTGATATACTGCAACCAGAACCGAACGCAATACTCAAGGTGAGGTCAAAGAATTGATGAGATGTTGTTTGATGACACCTGTTGTTGCTGTTCCCATCTTACTTTTATGAGTACAATTTTTTTTCTGTTCTAGGTTTAATTAATTTACATGTATTTTTGTACAGTTTTTGTTGGTGGATATTGCCTTCTTCCGAGGCATAGAGGGTTGAGTGACTCACCCAAGGCTACAAGGAGTTGCTATGGTATTTCAACCTGGACCTTTTGGTTCCTAGCCTGCTGCTGTAACCATTAGGCTACTCCTCCACTCCAGTACATACCAGAATATTATTAATTCACCTTAAGTGTAGCTACTGTCTTCAGTTACCACCTCCTTTTGGGTGAATTTTGGCAATTTTATAAATCTGTTTTGGAAAATTGTCAACTTCCTCTATAAATGTACACATTTTTTTTGTTTGCGGAATATACTTTGTGTGCTAAACTGTACACCCCCAATATTAAGGATTTATGCTTATAACTTTGAGAGTTAGACTCCTAAATTGGCATGTTTTGAAAATTTTACTAGGCTAAGTAAAATTAAATACCTAAATATAGAGGCATAAAAATGGGTGGCAACAGAGGCAGATCTAAGGCAGGGAAAACAAGTTAGGAGCTTAGCACTATGCTCTTAAATTAGACTTATAAATCTAGACAAAGAATGGCAGTCTTAAATATATAAGCATAACTTTCAAGCTCCTAAATTAAAACAAAATTTCACCTGAAAAAGTGGAAGGGCATTTTTCAAAAGGAAGTCCAAGTCAGAATTGGGACATCTCTGCTTATAGTGTCCAAAAAAAATCCCCCATCTCGCTGCCATTTTTGAACAGGAAAAACGTGTTTTCCTGTTAGAAAATACAAGAAAACGTCCAAAATGAACAGCCATCGTCCAAATAACATGTCCAGGTTATGAATGCCAAAAAACCAGGGACAAGAACTTCTGTCTGGCAGCATTTGCACAAAAATGGCCACATAGATGTCCCTGCAGAGCAGAGGGGCAGCCTAGTGGTTTAATCCAGGGCATCCAGGTTTATATTCCACTGCAACTCTTATTTTAAATGGTGAGCCCTCTAGAGAAAGGGAGATACCTACTGTAACCTGAAAGTGCACCAGCTCAATAGCCCTCAGGCTTGCAGTTGTTTTTAATATTTAGGTATAGTAGGTATATCTCTGGTTCTGGTGAGCTCACAATTTAAAGGTAAAGAAAAGAGTTGAAGTGGGATTTGAACCAGTGGCGTAGCCAGACCTGACATTTTGGGTGGGCCCAGAGCTAATATGGGTGGGCACTATATATATACGTATAAGTAGCATGTCTCGGGACACATACAGAACACAGAATGTTTCCTCTAACAGCTTTCCATAGGAAATGTATTCAAATTCTGGTAGCACCTCAATAATAGCAACACAGAATCCCTTTACTGCCAGGTACTTTGTGAAGTAACACTATATCCTGCAAATAAGCTTCTTAGAGCCAATGCTGCAAACCTTAACACCAATTCTGAACAAGAATACCAGTAATAGTACCTTTAAAAAGGCAGCAGTCAATATGCACAACAGCAATATACATCCCATTGGAATAGGCAGACAAGTCAGACTCATAGATCCTGACACAAAGCACATGCCAGCAGAATCTCTGACCTGCTCAGTCACAGGCAGAACACAGACCAACCTTAACAATTACAAAATAAAGGACCAAAAATTAAAATTTGTCCTGTAGTCCTTCCTTTCCCTACCCCCCCCCTCCCATCCATCCCCGTTGCCCAGCATCAGCTCTTCTCTTCCCCACCATCCTTCCCATAGCTAGGCATTAGCCCTATCCTACCCCCCACCCCCACTCCTCCCTATAGCCCTGTCCTACCTCTACCCTTCCCTGCCCTTCCCAATCTCCCCCTCCCCCATCCTGAAGCACAACAGCATTAAATAAAAAACATTTTGCATTTTAAGGTCCTGGGCACTGGCGATTGCACCCCCACCCAGAAACCTGCCTACATTAAATATAAAACCTTTATAATTTTTCTTGTAATGTATTAATCACAACAATGTGAAATGTAAATTCATAGGTTAAAAAAAATTAATATAAAACCTTTTTTTTTAATTTTAACCTGGGCACTGTAGAGCCCACCACAACCCAGAAACTCACCTTTATTAAATATACAACCTTTTTTTTTAACTGGGCACTGAGCCCACCCCGACCCAGAAACCCACCAATATTAAACTTTATTGTTGGTGGGTTGCCATTTAAAACATTTACCATTTGAGCACTTGCCACCTAAGGTCTCCTGTCCTAACCAGTTGGCAGGAACGCCTATTCCTGCCCTTGCCTCCCTCAAAAAGTCCCAGAAAATAACTTGCGGTTATTATGTGCAGGTGCCAAAACTAAAGTTTGAGGCTTCAGCGCCTAATGGAGTTTAAGGACCCCTAAATATTTGATTACTTTTATTGGGGGAGGGGTAAGGAGATCGTGTTGTTCATGATAAATTTAAGTTAAATATCAAAATACCTACACAAGATAGATCTTTTGCTGACGAAATTAAAGGAATTAACGATTTCACCACCGAAAACAGGTCTTCACAAAATAAGTTACCTAGAGTTGCACCTTTTTCTTTTTTTGCAGTCTATAATCTATCATCTATATCGCAGCCATGCTCACTGAAATCCTTCATGAAACCGGAAGCCGTCATTGAGTCCGTATCGGGGGTCGCATTTCAAATCGGATCCGTTGTAGCGCCAGTATAGGTGAAGGTGGGGGCTCAACTCAAGGCTGATCGAGCGAGCCAGCGAGGACCCAATAACTTCTCCAGCTACTGCTGGCATGGTGGAGGACACCCGGCCAGCCAAGCTGCAGCGCTGGCGGCATCAGATTTTTTCTGAGCATGCCATGGGAGTATGGGGGAGGGGGGAAGCAAGCCAGGCGCCCTGAGACCAATGGTCGGAACAGCCTGTGTACCAACTTGTAAGCGGCGACGGCGAGCACGCATCCTTAGCTTTAGAAAGTATAATAGACTGCAGGCCAGCTCGGAGTGAGAACACAGAACTGAAGCAGTGGCGCTAGAACGGCTGATTTCCATTCTGACCCGGATTCTCACTAAAAAAAAATTAAGGCACTTACCGCAGGTAGGAGAGCTGCTGTCTGTTTTTGCTGCCAGTGCCGGCTGGCGGCTGCCTAAATTTATGTAGCTGCGCAGCGGCAGAACTGACAATGACTTCTAGCACCTAGAAGATCCTCCTGATTGGAGGATTAGGACAAAGTGGGTGGACCTGAACCGAGATTGGACGGGCTTGGGCCCACCCGTAGCTATGCCCCTGATTTGAACATGGGTCCCCTGGTTTACAGTCCACTGCACTGACCACTGGGCTACCCTTCAGACCTGCTTGCTACAGTCTTCAGAATGCCTGATGTCAGGGAGCCTAGTTTCCTTTTCCACTGTCACTTTAAGGTGTGAGGGAGGGGTCATACCTTAATCCTTCTAGTGGTCGGCTACTCAATCAGGGCACCTGTTTCTACCCTGGATGTGATTGAAACAGGTCTAACTTAGGATGCCTTTCTTTTTTTGACTAGGATATTTCTTCCCATTCCATTATTGCTGTTGGATGTCTTAAATTTTGACCCTCCCTAATTCCACTCTGAACATGCCCCCTTGCTATTTGGACGAACTGCAGTGTAGAACATCCTAATTCTGCTGATTTGTATGTTTTTGGCAGATGGATTTTTTTAAATGCATTTTGAGACTCCCATCTGCTTTGAAAACGAGTGCCTTAGGCTCGTAAGTTTGGCTGAAAGCATGGTACAAATTTAGGGTTCCTTTTACTAAACTGTGGTAATAGGGGCCCTGTGCTAGCAGCAGCAGCTGTTTTGCCATGCTCTGAGGCCCTTTTTATCACAGTGGGTAAAAAGGCCGAAAAAAGAAATTGCCATGCAGTAAGATTGTACTTAAAATGTGGCCAATTTGGAGGGGAGGGGGAGCATTTACTGTCACCCATTGAAGTGGCGGTAAGGTCTCCCGCGCAAATCGGGCAGCGTGCGGCGCTAGGTAACCCCCTGTGGAAATATTTTTTAAATATTTCCACTAGCACTGGAAACACCACTTGCTGGGGGGGGGGGGGGGTGGAACTACTGCTGGCATCAGCGTTGGGCCGGCCGGCGGTTGTTCCAAATTGTCGTGTGGTAAGCCTGCGGTGGACTTACCGCTGCTTTTGTAAAAGAGTCCTTTAGGAACCTAGCTTAGGTGCATAAATGTAGGAGCTCAGCCTTTTTTGACTATTGGGTCCTACATGTTCCTCAGATGCTTAAAGTAAGTCTTTGTATCTTTTTTGTTAGCAAATCCAGTGCAGCTCTAAACAAAACCCACAGTAGAGCCCTCTTTGTATCCAACCAGTAGATGAGCTGATTTGAGAATCATGCCGTTTGTTACATAAAATGAATTTGAAGCAAATGCCTAAAAATGCTGAAAAACGTGTTCAGTATTTGAACATCTCTTTGGGGCACTGTCAGGTCCAGCTTTTTAAATTGAAAACCTGTCCCTTCAAAGTCAGTAGCTATGGTTTAAAGAAACTACTGGGAACCAATTGCTGTGAGGCCTCAGATTTACCTAAAAGAACTATAGAGATGTCTGGCTGCTGAGAATGGGGAAAATGCTGACTATTGAATAATACACACCAACGTTCCCCAATAATCCTTGATATAAATTAATATCCAAAATTACACAGCCAAAGATTCAATAATATATACTGCAAACTAATAGCATCGTATCGGAGGACTTATCATTGCATGCTGTTAATATATTATAAAGCTGTTCAATGTCCACCCTTTACTAAATCGTTGTATTTAATTTTTAATTTTTAATTAATTGAAAGAGAGCCCTCAGAAACTACCACCACTTTCAAGGCAATATCATCATTTCTTGCCTGGTGGCATAGCACATCTTTCATAGGGCTATCTCTTTTTTATATATATAAGTGTACGTGCTATTGTTGCAATACAATATAAAGTGCTCAAAAAAATTGCAAGTGCCCATTATTACTGTTGAATAATGTCAGGATCACTCTACAAACATTACCTGTGTAGAAGAGAAGCAAGAAGGAAGCCTTTGATGAAGAAAAAGTATATGATATGCTGCCTAGTAACATAGTATATGATGGCAGATAAAGACCTGCATGGTCCATCTAGTCTGCTTAGGCAGCCAGAGCCACATCTGCCGCTCTGTGCAGGTTACATTCCATCGTAGTCAAATACTGGCATCACAAATAGGGCAGTCACGCCATCATGGAAGAGTGGTCTTATAATTTTGATGCACCATATTCACATTCATTGTCAATACTTGATTAAATCTGCAACGAAACACTTGGGGACACTGCACACATATGGGAAACGTTTTTGTGGTTTGAGACCAAAGTGGAATTTTTTGTTTTCAGTGCTAACTGATGTGGGTGGCATTAAACAAACACAACTAGTCTTTTTATATTCATTTGTGTATTCTTCTGATTCTCCCCCTGGTAGTTATGATATTATTGTAAACCGCTTGGCTATATTTTTATTTGCAGTACAGTATATAAAGATAAAATATGAAAATGCTAAGACCATCCCAACAGGGAAGCATGGTGGTGGCAGTTTTATGTGGTGTGGATGCTTTGCAGGAGGCTTGTGAAGATGGAGGGGAAAATGAATGGTACATTATGGACAAATTCTCGAGGAAAACCAGTGCTGGGGAGAAGATTCACCATTAGGACAGTGATGTTAAGCACAAAGCAAAAACAACAATGGAGTGGCTCAACAAGAAGAAAGTGAATGTCCTGAGGAGAGCCTGAGCTATTCTTTCAAGAAGAATGGTCAAGAACTGCCCCCATCCCACTGTGCAAAGTTGGTACACATGCATCTTAAATGACTCAATGGCCGTTATTACTGCAAAAGGGGCTTCCACCAAGTGTGTAAGACTTGCGCAGTCAAGACTTTTTGTTTTGTTATTCTTAATTTATTTTTGGACTATTTCTATAATTGTTTTTTTCATGTTGAAGGTATGGAGTATGCTGTATAGATCAGTTAAACTACTTTAACAGTGTTTTGAACTCTAATATTTTAGACAGCAGAAAGTGAAAAATGTACAAAGACCTGAAGACTTTTCTTGATAGTGTTTGCTGGATCTTGAATAGGACAATCATTCAGTTCAACTTGTTTTATGCTGTTTTGACATGGCTATCTGCCATGACTATCAGCTTTAGAGATTGACTCAATTTGGTCTTCACCAACAGTAGTCGGAGGCATTGAAGCTGAGTTAGACTGTTAAGCCATATGTTTCTTGAAACTGTTAAACTTGTTTTCCTGCTCATCTAGGCTTCTTGCCCATGTACAGATGACTTTCTTAACAAAACCAAAAAAATAATACATTGGAAGGATTTGGCCATCTGTAATTTTTGAAACAAAGCACTATGTTCACTGAACAATGCCTGAAATAGTTGTCAGTTTTGATTTAACTGTTGAAAAGTGGTTACTCATATCCATATATTTTTTTGGTCTTGATATTCCACTTTCATGACTGCATTCAAAGTGAATTACAACTAAATATTTGCATACATATATAATTATATATTTTTCAGGCCAAACTCTGTGGAGGAAGTATTCAGCCACATTGCTGCTGCACAAAGATAAGTGGGCCATCTTAAAAGAATCAGTGCATACCTTACCCAGAGAACACAAGAACAGCCATACTGGGTCAGACCAATGGTCCATCTAGCCTAATATCTTGCTTCCAAAAGTGGCCAATCCAGGTCTCAAGTACCTGCAGAGTCACTTAGCGGGCAAATTCAACAGCCTGTCCGACAGACTGATCACCTCTCCGAGTCTGGTCTCAAGACTAACTCTATCAGGGTTCACCTCAGTGCAATTAGTGATTATCAACATGTAGATGGTAAGCCCATCTCTGGAGAGCCTCTAATTGTTTGCTTCATGACAGGTGGTAAGGTATACACAAAATGTGGCACATATGAGTTATCTTGTTGGGTAGACTGGATGGACCGTGCAGGTCTTTTTCTGCTGTCATCCACAATGTTTATTTACACTTGATGAGTCGCTTTTTTTAAAAAATTAAATCAAAGTGATTTACAAAATAATTTAAAGAAATATGAAAAAGAAAGGATTACCAAAATAAAACGGGAAAGGAACCAGACTCAAAGAACAGTTAAAACATAGCTGCATAACTACTGCACACTCCTCAGGCACAACTGCTCTGCATTTGCAGAAATGCACTACATTTTTGAGAAAAAATAAGTTTTTAGAGCTACTTTAAATGTCACAGACTCAGGAAAAAAAAAAACGAGGTCTTGGGCCGCTGCCGACGAATGGCAGCAGCAGATAAACCTTCCAGCCAGGACTGGAACAAACTAGAAGTGCAATAAACACACAGACAGGAATGGGGTACGCAGGAACTGAGCTTGACCGGGCAGGACTGGAACAGACTAGAAGTGCAATAAACACACAGACAGGAATGGGGTACGCAGGAACTGAGCTTGACCGGGCAGGACTGGAACAGACTAGAAGTGCAATGAGCACACAGGCAGGAACCGGGTACACAGTTGCTGAGCTTGACTAGGCAGGACTGGAACAGACTAGAAGTACAAGAAGCACTCAAGCAGGAACAGGATACACTAGAGCAAAGCCAAGTAAATCTAGTGGAAGGGCACTCAAATGGACCGCAAGGCCGAACTGGAACCCATGCACACGAGAGCCCTGTCATACGGGCTGCAAGGCTGAACTGGAACCCATGCACAATGGCAGAAGGCAAAAGAAAAGGCACATACACACAGGCAGAAGCAGACTAGGCAGAACACATGGCTGGGCCACACGGCCACAAGGGTAGAGGGAAGCCACACAGAAGAGCAAGCCACACAGCCACTCAGATACAAAGAACAGAACAAACAGGCAAAAACCAAGACAGAAGTGCTAATACTAGCACACAGACAAACAGACAATAACCAAGACAGAAGTGCTAACCCTAGCACACAGACAGACAGATAAGAACCAAGGCAGAAGTGCCACAGAGGCACACTAGCTAAGAAACAAAACAGAATTGCTACATAAGCACACAGACTAGGAAACAGGGCAGAACTGCTACACAAAACACCGACAAACCTGGAGACCTTTGGCTTTGCAAAGGCGCTGAATGAATGCCCTCACCTTCGTAATGAAGGCCTCCACTGATGATGTCACGACTCCAGGAAAGAGGCATGAAACGCACAGAATACCAGAGTGAGGCTTGACACAGAAGTTGTAGCAGAGGTAACAATGCAAGGAAAAAACAGACTGGAAATACCCCTGAAGCTGACCACCGGTAAATGCGCTTTTTCTTGTAACAGCAAAAGGATAGTGGGAAATGGACCATGGACTCCAGAAACGAGGAAGACAAACTTGATGCTTTAGGAAGATGTATTGATCATAGTCAGGAGTCTTTTGGTAATGAATTGATTACAAAATCTCCAATATCGTGTCTTTTTAATCTGGTAACACAAAGGATGGGACTTGAGCATGACCTTTGTAACAGTGTTGCAAATAGTAGAAAATATCTTCATTTATTTATTTATTAGAATTTACCACTTTTTTGAAGGAATTCACTCGAGGCGGTGTACAGTAAGAATAGATCAAGCATGAGCAATAGACAATTACAGCAGTAAAAATATTCAAAAACAATACAAAATATGGCATAGTATACTATTTACAATGTTAACACAATACGTAATAGAACATTATAGGTGATAGCGAAGGGTAAAGCAAAGATATAACATATAGAAGGGTAAGAAAGTAGGAAGAATTAGAAAGTAAGGTGGTTGATTTAAAGAAAGTTGCACATGAGGTCAGAGAAATGGTTAAATGTTATCTTAGCTAGAGTTGGAGTGGGTAAACATGCCCTGCTGCAGTATATGCAACCTGAGTACTCCTTGTGTATGTGAGCGAGACTAACGAGTTAGTTACTTCTTCCAGTAAAGGCCTGGTTGAAGAACTTGAAACAAGCTACACAATCAGAAGATGCAGATATCTTCTACTATTTGCAAAATTGTTACAAAGGTCTTCCTTAAGATCCATCCTTTGTGTTACCAGATTGAAAAGACACTATATTGGAAATTTTAAAAGACTCCTGAAGCAGGCCACGGGCCGAAACACAGTACTGTGTCGAATCTCTATAAATCTTCTTAAATGATCAAGTTTGTGTCTTATGCTCAGTGACCTATTTTAAAGCTTGTTACAATATCTGGACCAGCAACCCAGACCCGCGTTATCTGTTGACCTTGGAATATACTTGCTACAGATAAATAAGCAAGAAGAATAGACAAACATATAGAATACATTCTCTGGTTTTCTCCAGTTTATATTTATTGAGAACCTGATATACTGCCATAGCTAAATGAAGGTCAAAGCGGTGTACAATAGCTCTTTCAAAATTTTAATGGAATAAGTCCAAATTTGGCATAGGATAAAAATTGGTGAAAAACACCTTGAAGTTAATCTTGTAAATATTTTATGCCTGAAGTACTGTTCTAGGTGAGTCTTTTTACAATAGGCAAGCTCAGGGCAGAAGTAAAGGCAGAGCGTGGGTGGAGTGGAGATTGATGTACATTTTAACAAAGTACACCTGTATGTGTGAAAGTACATGCTGACATTTATACTTGCGCTTGAACAGGTGTAATGTTTTTGCCCCTTTAATTTAGTCTAGCACTTATCAATCTCATGACATTTTGATACACATTTGAGTGGAGGGGTTTTCGACTGATGAAAGAATAAAGAGCTGGCTATTTTATGCTTTGAAGGCCATGCTTTTTTGACTCTGGTCTTTTTTTTTTTCTCCATTTTTTCGATACTTTGGGCTATTGTGTTGGCTCTTGTTGTTCTACATTGATCATCAATCCATAACACTTGGATAGTATTTATATAGGAGCAATTTTTAAATAGCCCATTTACCCAAGTACATTGCTGATAGAAATTAGATTGTTAGACCTCTGGGGACAGGGAAATACCTAGTGTATCTGAATGTACTGTAACTAACTGAGCTACTACTAAAAAAAGGTGTGAGTTAAATCCAAATAAATAAATAGATGCATACACATAATGAAGGGAAAGTTAAATATTTAAAAATGGAATATCAAATTATGCATTTTTTCTGGATTGTTCTGGGAGGGGTGATGTTGAAGTGATCATAAGTTTTAATTATCAGAATTTTGAGGGAGAGTAATGACCTGAAAATTAATCAGAGGAGGTGGGGTATGGCGGTGGCACACTGCAAGGCTGAAAGTTTGCTTAAGATGCTTAATACACTGGCACCAGGCATGTATGTACCTCTAATTCGAGAGCTCATACATTTTTTTAAAGCAATACTGAACCTGATACTGACAAATAGGTGTCACATATGTCATGTTAGGAGATGTATTGAAACTAGTGTTGGTTTACAGTGTGATTCAATATTTAGATTCAGATTATGGACTTAGAAGACCAACTTCATAAGTACATAAGCACCACCATACTGGGAAAAGAGCAAGGGTCCATCAAGCCTAGCATCCTGTCTCCGACAGCGGCCAATCCAGGCTTGAAGAACCCGGCAACCCCCCCCCCCCCCCCAAAAAAAAAAAAAAAAAAAAAATTAATAATGTTCAATGGACATTTCCCTCAGGAGTCTGTCCTGTTGATGAGTGGTCACCTTGAGGTAGTCCTCTCACATACGAGGGATTGAAAATGGATACAATGAAACATAAAGACGATAACAAATCTGTATAACAAGTTAAAGGGAACAGAAAAAGATCAATATAGCCCTTTAAGGAGGAAGTAGAAACCATAAAGGCCAGCAATCAAGAAAATAAAAAGCAACCTACTGTGTAAGGGGAACTTGCAATCCTATCATAAAGCAGAGGGAGGCCAGGAAGGCAGTTAAGCAAGGAAAGGTTGAAATAGACAAGAAAATTAGCATCTTAAAAGGAAGGGGATAAACTAAAGGCAGAAGGAGTAAAGAAATTGTTTTGCTTTCTGAGCAGACATCATACACCATCATACATAGAGCCTGGTGCGGACACTACTATAGTGTACTGTCACTTTAAAAACTTTGAGGCAGTGCTTCCACTGTGCATTGGCGGGTGCCAGACCAGCAGTTTTGCATTTTCTGCGGAGCAGAGAGATTGAATTTCTAATCTTTCCTCAGCGTGTCAGATTTTCTCAGGTGCCTTCTCTTTTCGGGATATAATTTTCTGTCCTTTTTCTTTTGGCATTGTTAAATTTAACCAAAATATATTTTTTTCAAATTCTTTTTATTCCTTTATCATTTTTGGCCTATTTTTGGCCGAGGAGCATCAGTCTTTTTCAGTTAGAGATTTACTCAAGCTCCCCTGGACCATTGAGCCTTTTGACCTTGTGTCGGCTGTTTTTTCCCTCCATGTCAAAGAGGATGCTGCGTGCCTTGATAAAGTGTACTAGATTAAATAGGACTATCTCGGGCACAGTCCCCTGTAACTGGTATGTTCAATGCTTGGGTCTGGAGCACCAGGATATACAGTGTAACCTCTGTCTGCTTATGCAAGCAAGGACACTTAAATCCCACAGAGTCCAGTGTGAAAAACATTTTGGTTCTACATTGACATCGAGCATGGCAGAGGATTCGGCATTAAACATGGAACCTGCATTGACGTCGATGTCTGCATCAACATCGAGTACACTGACGAATGGATGTGGTCCCTCTTCACGAAAGTGGAGACAGGGAAGAAGTGGGAAACTACAGACCAGTAAGTGTCACGTCAGTGGTAGGAAAAATAATGGAGTCGCTGCTGAAAGAAAGAATAGTTAACTTTCTAGAAGCCAATGGATTACAGGATTCGAGGCAATATGGCTTTATCAAAGGAAAATCCTGCCAATCGAATCTTACTTAGAGGAGAAAAGTGGGAGCTAAAACCATGAAGTTGCATAGGTTTCTATGGAACTTTGGAAGACTAAGTGCTTTGAAAATATGCCTCAAAGTCTAAATTTTCAAACAAAGATTTATTTAAAAATCACAAATGACTCAACACAAAGTTGTGTTTCGGCTGGAGGGCCTGCATCAGGAGTCGGAAAAGAACATATATAACAAACATATAGTACATAAGAAATTTAAAGTATATATATAAAAACCGTATGAAAAAAAAAAAAAAATATATATATATATATATATACTATAAATCCACAGGGGTCTCTCATGTGTGCTGAGGCCCTCTAGTGGCTTCGGTCCAGACTCACATGCTTTCCACCAAGGCTTAACAGCACTTGGTTTTCAGAGAAGGACTCCAACAGGTTTCCTCTATGGCTTCTTGTACACCTAGCCTCAAGGACTGGGGTTCCTCCTTCACTCAGGGTGACTGTTCCCCCAGTTATCACCGCTTCTGTGAATCCTTCCCTACTATACCCTCTGGTAACCGGTCACACTTCTGGTACTCCGGCAGGGCCCCTTGACACCATCTTTGGGGAATATAGCCCTGGTTCCTCTGCTTTCACAAATATGCAAATTCACTCTACATTGAATGCAAAAATCCACTTTTAGTTCCAGTCTTGTGAGGAACAAGTTCTTTCGAGCTTATCCTTCAACTTGTTTCTGCTCCACTGAGCCCACTTATTTGGGAGACCTGGGTCTCAGTGTAAAACAGCCACCACCCCTGGATAGGACTTTCTTCACTCTAACTCTACAGTCCTATTCTCCACCCCACGGCTGTTAGCCAACTTCACATAATACACAGTGTCATTAATAACATGTCCACAGTCAGGTAAGTACCTCTTGGGTTTTTGAGGGAACCTTCTCTCTCCGCTTCCAGGAGTTCTTCTTCAGCAGGTCTCTTCCTTCACTTTCTTACTCTGACCTCAGGCTCCATTTATTCCAGGTCCCCCCCCCCCCCCCCCCCCCCCATCTCCTCTCTCTCTCTCTTGTCTTGGAGGGCTCTCTTTATAGGGTGACTAATTGTCCTCCCCACCTCTTTAGGCCCCTCCCCCTGGTTCCAGAAAGGTCCAGGCCCAGAACTCTCTCCAACTTTCCATCTCCTATTCTGAGAGTTCCCCCTGGTGGCCTTTTCCGGTCATTACACTGGTGTACCCCTTTTGGCTCCCTCTAGTGACCAGATCAGGGCATTTTCCAGACATTTGGTAGGAAAGCGCCCTCTGGCGGCCTCCTTAGGGTAGGGCAGTCACTGTGTTGATCACAATACAAAAAAAGTATACACTATATAGCCACTACTTTTCATTTTTAAATCTTAGTACAGGTTTCGCTGCACTTTATATATTATATATATATGTTTTCCATTTAAAAAGTTTTTAAAAACTATACAAGTTTTTCTGTGTATATATTTATATACTTTCATATGGTTTATATATATATATTTTAGATTTTTTTTGTACTATATATTTGTTATATATGTTCTTTTCAGACTGGTTGACCGACAGGTGGCAGAGGGTTGGTGGTAAATGGAATCTGCTCAGAGGAAAGGAAAGTGAGCAGTGGAGTTCCTCAGGGGTTGGTGCTGGGGCCTATTCTGTTTGTTATATTTGTGGGAGTTATTGTTGAAGGGTTGGACGGAAAGGTTTTCTTTTTTATGGATGACACGAAGATAGCCAATAGAGTGGATATCCTGGAGGTAGTAGATACAATGAGATCTCCGAATGCTAGAAGAATAGTCGAGGGTCTGGCAGTTAAAATTTAATCGAAACTCCAAACACAGCCTCGCACATGCTGCGTCCAAAAATCAATAATTATTCCCGCTGTCACCCAAAAGGCTAAACATAACACTGCACTGAACAGTGGAGAAAAAAAGCCTCAGTAACACCACCCAGCCAGCCCAAAGTTACAGACTATAAGGCTTGGGCCCGGCGCACCATCATCTGGCTCAGTAAAACTCCACGTAGTATTCCTTAGTGTATCAAGGTATGTAGAACACAGAATGTAGTTTAAATCAGTTGCTTTCAGTTCTATTCATACAGTTTACATCAATTCAATACTGCTAATCATCAATCCTGGTGAAACAGCCACAAATCACAGCTTCAGTCCAATTGCTGCAGTGTTCTGCTGTCCTAAATATCACCAGCTTCAATCCAACAGGGAATCCCTGTTTCGCTTCCGCTGAATCAGGGGTTTCAACGCACATCTGGGATTAGAATCCTGTGTCTATTCTGCTGTATCGAAGAACAGAGCAAGGAACTGTCAAGAAGACGCCTACATCACCTCCCACTCTGGTTCAAACCAACCAATCAGCAATGGTCATTAACTCTATTGTTGCTCCCCCAGTAGCACGAATAAAAAAGAGGAAGACCTACCACCACCCATTCAGCCTAAAATAACCAGGCAAAACAAAAGTCCAAACAAAAAATCTTTGCGAAACATGTTCCAAAAGAATGCCAACCACACTACCCCAACGTTCACTCCATCTGGTTCCGTCAAGTTGAAAAAAAATATCTACTTCTGTTCTGCTTGACGCAACTCATGACTCATATCCCCTCTCCTTTGGAAAGGTTTTAATTGTTCCAATACTGTACATAGTAAGTTATCAAACTGATGGTGCTGGGTCTCACAGTGAGTCACTAACGGAGTCTCCCGCTTCAAAAGCTTGAGCCAGGAGCGATGCTCCATCAATCTTATTTTTAGACTTCTCGTAGTCTGCCCAATATACAGTAAGTCACAGGGGCATTTGATTAAGTACACTACCCCCACAGATTCGACCTTGCAGGTCGTATTGGATTTCAAAATGCATTTTTTTCCTATTGTGGGATGAATAAAAACGCTCCCTTCCTTCATGATGTGGCACACCGAACAGTAGACACATTTCT
Source organism: Microcaecilia unicolor (assembly GCF_901765095.1). Classification (NCBI taxonomy): domain Eukaryota; kingdom Metazoa; phylum Chordata; class Amphibia; order Gymnophiona; family Siphonopidae; genus Microcaecilia; species Microcaecilia unicolor. The sequence continues at coordinate 217,569,879 of NC_044034.1, forward strand.
TATGGGAACCCACATCTGTGTGTATTTTCCTTGGGGACCAGACATCGTTAGGGCTCAAAAGATCACCCAAATTGCAGCCTCTCTGGTAGGAAAACAAAATATTAGATCTCACAAATGTGGGGATGTGTTCTCAATAGATCAAAGTGTCTCCTCACAGCTCTACTAAGCCTGGTCGTATTTGAATTATACTTGATTACAAAAGGTAGTATATCCTCCCGCTGTTGAACTGCTTTATATTGTAAAAGTGACTCCCTCGGATTGTGCCATGCCCTTTTTGCTGCCTTCTTCACTAAGTGATGAGGATAGCCTCGCTGGATCAATTTGTGACTCAATATTCTGGTACACCTTTTAAATTCATGATCCGATGAACAGATCCTCCGGCATCGTAAAAATTGGGCAAATAGGATATTCTTTTTCATATATGGAGGATGCATACTTGAAAAATGTAGTACAGAGTTCCCATCTGTGGGTTTGGAAAATACAGTGGTTACAAACCCATCTGTCTCCTTCTTTACCCATACATCCAAAAACGAAATGCGCTGCTTATTACTGACTGTTTCAAATTTAATCTGTGGGTGACACTGATTTAAAAAGACCACAAACTGTTGCTACATCTCTGTTGTGCCCATCCAGATACAGAAGATATCATCTATAAAACGCTTCCAGCACTGAACATACTGGAAGTGTGTAGATGGGTAGATCCACTTCTCCTCGAACATTGCCATAAATAACATAACATTTAATGCCAAGAAGTGTAGAGTGATGCACTTGGAGTGCAGAAACCCAAAAGAGAGATACCGGATAGGAGAGGAGAGATCAGTAAGCTCGATTCAGGAGAGAGACCTTGGTGTTTGAGGATCTTAAGGTGAAGAAACAATGCGACAAGGCGACGGCTGTGGCCAGAAGGATGCTAGGCTGCATAGAGAGGGGTATAACCAGCAGCAGAAAGGAGGTGTTGATGTCCCTCTACAAGTTGTTCGTGAGGCCCCACTTGGAGTATTGTGTTCAGTTTTGGAGGCCATATCTTGCTAAGGATGTATAACGACTGGAAGCGATGCAAAGAAAAGCTACAAAAATGGTATGGGATTTGCGTTGCAAATCGTACGAGGAGAGACTTGCTGACCTGAACATGTATACCTTGGAGGAAGGAAGAAACAGGGGTGACATGATACAGACTTTCAAATATTTGAAATGTATTAATCCACAAACAAACCTTTTCTGAAGTCGGGGAAAGCGGTAGAACCTAGAGGACATGAATTGAGGTTGAAAGGAGGGGCAGATAGGAGTAATGTCAGGAAGTATTGTTTTCACAGAGAGGGTGGTGGATATGTGGAATGCCCTCCCGCGGGAGGTGGTGGAGATGAAAACAGTAAAAGAATTCAAATATGCATGGGATAAACACAAAGGAATCCTGTTTAGAAGGAAGGGATCCACGGAATCTTAGCGGAGATTAGGTGGCGACGCCAGTAATTTGGAAGCAAAACCGGTGCTGGGCAGACTTCTATGGTCTACGCCCTGATCATGACTGAAAAGATATGGATGGGCTGGACTGTAAATTTTAAGGGGCTTCGATGTTAGCGTCAGAACTTAGTACAAGAAAAGTGCTGGGCAGACTTCTACGGTCTGTGCCCGGAGAATGGTAAGGACAAATCAAACTCTGGTATACATATAAAGTATCACATACCATGTAAAATGAGTTAATCTTGTTGGGTAGACTGAATGCACCATGCAGGTCGTTATGTGTCGTTATTTACTATGTTGCTATATCAGAAATCCCCTTCATCAGACTCGGTACCATGGCCATGTAATTACTCCATATCCTCATCAGATGCATCAAGGGATCTGCAGCACAAAAAGCCTATGAAGCATTGCCATCATTCTCCCTCCAAGCACTCTGCCAAGACTTCTCAATGCATGGGAAGCATCCATGCCACAGTGACTGCACTCCTTCTCTTCAAGTGATTTGCTCCTCTGTAATAGCCTTTGGGGCTCTCGACGTCTCCCATGCCTAGATAGGCTATAACTCAGGTTGCATCCACACCCCTTTCTCATCCAGTACTGACACCTCTTCTACAGGAAGAAATTCAGGCTGTGCTCAAGGAAGAGCTTTCAGGCTACTGCATACGCTGTCTACTCAGGTTTACAAGGTGTTTGTGCCAGCCACAGCCCAGCCCGAGGACACATTGGAGAGGCAGTCATGGGAGAGGTCCTGCTCACCGACTCAGCATCGACCATTGGGGGCAGCATGAATCCGACTGATGCTTTCATTGACATTGGCAGAAGAACTCTATCGTGGTTCAGTCACACCTGCCTTGATGTTCTTCCACACAGAGATGATGCTCTAGTCAAAATACTCTTCCATGTACTTCCCAAGATGAGTACTTTGAAGAGTCAGACTCTGACCTCTCCTGTGAGTTGGAACAAGGTCCACAGGACCTCGCAGCTGAGGAGTCCTATGGCATTCCATGTGAACCTTCTCCGCCACCTGAAAGGTGTAAGTCTCCTCTTGAAACTATATCCTTTCCTGGTTTTGTCCGTGAGATGGACCAGGCCATACTTTTCAAATTAGAGATGGAAGAGGAACCTCATTCAGAGCTTTTTTGATGCTGTACATTGACTCTCCTCCTAGCAAGGGAATAATTTTTTCCCTTTATACAGTTATGAAAGATGGTCTTTTCAAAAACTGGGAAGCTCCACTAACAGTTCAGGTTGCTCCAAAGAAAATTGATACCATGTACAGGATTCAGAAATGCACTGGGTTTGAAAAAACACAATTACCCCATCATTCTTTAATTGTGGAATCCACTTTAAAGCGCGCACACAGTGTGAGATCTCATGCTTGTGCACCTCCAGCAGAGAAGCTAGAACCTTAGACTCTTTGGTAGGCAAATATTTAAAGCCCTATGCTAACCGACCTCACATTAGATTATCTACTTTATTCCTCAACATACTTTGAAGTCTGTAATATAGATTGCTCTCTCCTTTGCTCTGCCTGGAAAGGCTGCTGGGTTTCTTAAACTCCACAGGAAGCTTCTGGATTGTCGCAAATATCTGGCAAGACATGTCTTTGATGCCTTTGATGTCTCTTCCTGCATCTCCGCTTTAGGAGTAGCTATGCAACATCTTTCCTGTCTGTTTCTGATCTTGAATCTGCAATCCAGCAATGCTTAGTACATGTTCCTTGTCGTAGAGACAACTTATTTGGTGACAGTCTAGGAAGTGGCCGACCTGATTAAAAAAAACATACAGATACCATTAAAACTCTCTCCAGGACACAGCCCTCAACTGCTTCTTCTTCTAGAAGATTCTCGGGAGGATTTTGACACTCTAATTACTACACATCTAAGCGTTGTTGTACTCCTACTGCTACTGTTCCTCAGAGGACTTCATCCTAGCACCCATGCCTGCCAACACAACAGGGGCAGAAGTCACAGGCTCCTTTTCAGCTTTATCAGCAACCCAGTTTGATTCCTTACTAGAGACCATTGCCAGAGTCTTGTTTCAACTCCCTACAAATTATAGTACTTGGGAGCTCTCAGCCCTTCTCTGGCAAAATGCAGTAGAACCAGTTCCTCTGGCAGAAAGGGGTCGATACTTTCTCATAGCAAACAAGACAGGGGGAGATCGACCAACTCTTGACATCTGGGTTTTGAACAAATACCTACTCAAATATTTTGCATGGTTTCTCTCTTTGCTTCTCCTTAGAACAACAAGCTCCCCTGCTTCTGTTCCAGAATCTGTGCTCCCAACCATGTAGCCTCAGATACCTTCCTACTTCATTGGAGAACAGATCTTCTATGCGCCTTTCCCTCACTGCCTCTTATTGGAAAAACTCTTCTCAAGCTGTGTCGAGACCAAGGGACTGTGATCCTAATTGCTCCCTACAGGCCATACCAAAAGAGTTGTCATCCAAGGAACTGTTGAGGTTAGATTCCTTTCCAACCCTGATAACACAGAATGAGGGGGGGTCCCACCTGCATCCAGACTTCTCTCTGGCCCTGATGGCGTGTTTCCTGACGACACACACTTCGATTTTCATTACATTACATAGGTCTTATAGCCCGCAAATACCGTATTATAGTTCACTGAGGGTAATAATAAGTACAAAAACTGAACCAACTGTTCAACATTACCTAATATTCATAATAAATCATAGTAAGCAATAATTAATTTAATAAACAATTGTAAAAATCTTTTTAAGAATCAAAGCAGATACATTTTCTAAATAGAAAAGTCTTCAGTAACTTCCAAAACATTATAAATCTCTAATTACTCAGAGTTCAAGGGGAAGAGAATTGCACAAAACAACTGCTTGATATGAAATAGAAGCAGGTAAGAATCTAACATAATAGGTACAGAGGAATGATTTAAAAGAACCTGATTATGTAACCGTTCAGATTTACCACTCATAGAGATGTTAAATGTCTCTTCTAAATAAGGTGGAACTGTACCATAAAGTGTTTTATGATATAGTTAGCTTCCTTAAATCTTCCAGATGGTGCCTCTAAAATACTCCTAACCTCTGGGAAGCCTTCTATGTAAAAATGTTACCGTTTCAAGCAGAGAAGATTTTCACTGTGGTGTACAGCCAGAGCACTCATCCCTACTTTGTGCTTTCTCCCTTCCTTTATGGAGTACCTCATCCATCTTTCTGATTCTGGTCTCAAAACTAACAGAGTACATTTGAGTGCTATTAGCACTTTCCACTTTAGGGCTGATAAGCTAGTTTCTGGTCATCCCTAGATAGTTAGTCATGAAAGGTTTATTTCATACTAAACCTCCTATCAAGCCACCTCCGGTAGTGTGGGATCTTAATGCCATTCTCACAGCTCTCATGAAACCTCTATTTGAACCACTCCATTCCTGTTCTCTGAATTCCACATTTGAAAAGTATTGTGCTTAATAGCACTTACTTCTGCCATATGAGTAAGCGAACTTTGAACTCTTGTGGCAGACCCACCTTACACCAGGTTCAACCACACAGAGTTCTCCAAACCTACCCCAAATTCCTCCCTAAGGTGGTATTGAAGTTTCACCTCAGTTGGTCCACTGTTCTTCCTGCTGTCTTCCCTAAGCCACACTCTTATCCTGGGGAAGTAGCACTGCATACCTTTAGACTGCATGTGTGCTCTAGCTTATTATCTGGAGCATACTAAACTTCATAGGAAATCCTCCCAGCTTTTTGTATCTTTTAACCCTGACAGACTGGGGATTCCCATCACCAAACATACTAATTCGACTTGACTGGCTGACTTTCAGGCTCATTTTCGAAAGAGAAGGACACCCATCTTTCGACATAAATCGGAAGATGGGCGTCGCCTCACAGGGTCACCCAAATCGGTATAATCGAAAGCCGATTTTGGGCATCCCCAACTGCTTTCCATCGCAGGGATGACCAAAGTTCACGGGGGCATGTCGGAGGCGTAGCAAAGGCGGGACTTGGGCGTGCCTAACACATGGACATCTTTGACCCATAATGGAAAAAAAGGGCGTCCCTGACGAGTACTTGGACGACTTTACCTGGTCCTGTTTTTCTTATGACCAAGGCACAAAAAGGTGCCCAAACTGACCAAACTCCCCTTACTCCCCCAGTGGTCACTAACCCCCTCCCACCCTCAAAAAAAAAAAATCTTTAAAATTATTTTGTGCCTGCCTCAAATGTTATACTCGGGTCCATCATAGCAGTATGCAGGTCCCTGAAGCAGTTTTAGTGGGTGCAGTGCACTTCAGGCAGGCGGACACAGGCCCATTCCCCCTACCTGTTACACTTGTGGTAAATGTGAGCCCTCCAAAACCCACCAGAAACCCACTGTATCCGCATCTAGGTGCCCCCTTCACCCGTAAGGGCTATGGTAGTGTTGTACAGTTGTGGGTAGTGGGTTTTGGGGGGCTTGGCACACAAGGTAAGGGAGCTATGGAGCTATGTACCTGGGAGCAATTTATGAAGTCCACTGCAGTGCCCCCTAGGGTGCCTGGTTGGTGTCCTGGCATGTGAGGGAGACAAGTGCACTACGAATGCTGGCTCCTTCCATGACCAAAGGGCTTGCATTTGGTCATTTCTGAGATGGGCGTGCTTGGTTTCCATTATCGCTGAAAATCAGAAATGACCAAGTCTAGGGACGACCATCTCGAAGGACAACCAAAATTTCAAGATTTGGGCGTCCCCGACCGTATGATCGAAACGAAAGATGGATGTCCATCTTGTTTCGATAATACGGGTTTTCCTGCCCCTCCATCGGGACGTTTTGCGAGGACGTCCTAAGCAAAACGTGGGCGTCCCTTTCGATTATGCCCCTCTTTATCTTTTTCACATATGCTTAGGCTAGGCTTTGACCCTTCCGCCAGGGTCGCTTTACTCATACTACCCCTCTCCTCAAGTCGCTTCACTGGCTCCCTATCCGTTTTCGCATCCTGTTCAAACTTCTTCTACTAACCTATAAATGTACTCACTCTGCTGCTCCCCAGTATCTCTCCACACTCGTCCTTCCCTACACCCCTTCCCGTGCACTCCGTTCCCTGGCTAGATCTTTGAGCAGGGACTGTCTTTCTTCTATGTTTGTGCAGCGCTGCGTATGCCTTGTAGCGCTATAGAAATGCTAAATAGTAGTAGTAGTAGTACTTATCTGTTCCCTTCTCCGCTACTGCCAACTCCAGACTTTGCTCCTGTCTTGCTGCGCCCTATGCCTGGAATAGACTTCCTGAGCCCCTACGTCTTGCCCCATCCTTGACCTTCTTTAAATCTAGATTGAAAGCCCACCTCTTTAACATTGCTTTTGACTCGTAACCACTTGTATCCACTCGCCTCCACCTACCCTCCTCTCCTCTTTCCTCTACACATTAATTGATTTGTTTGCTTTATTTTTTGTCTACTAGATTGTAAGCTCTTTGAGCAGGGACTATCTTTCTTCTATGTTTGTGCAGCGCTGCATATGCTTTGTAGCGCTATAGAAATGCTAAATAGTAGTAGTAGTAGTTCATGGCCTTGTCATCATTCACAGTGTAAGAGCCATGTCAGCTTCAGTAGCCCATTTCTGCTGTGCCTTTATTGAAGAGTTTTGGAAGGTGGCAATATGGTCTTCTGTTCACACCTTCACTGGTCACCACTGTCTGGAGCAGCATTCCATGCAGGATAACCAGTTTGGACAACCAATCCTGCAAAAAACCTTTACTACGTAAAATGCCAACTCCACCCTCCGTCCCTATTTTTTTCTACCAGGCTCACTTTCTGCTTCAGTTACCAAGTTCATTATTAACATTGAGAGCCTGACAGCTTGTCTCAGAGAAAGTAAAGTTATTTACCTGTAGTAGGTGTTCTCTGAAAACAACGGGCATATATATATATATATACATTTTGTTACATTTGTACCCCCGCGCTTTTCCCCACTCATGGCAGGCTCAATGCGGCAGGCAATGGAGGGTTAAGTGACTTGCCCAGAGTCACAAGGAGCTGCCTGTGCCGGGAATCAAACTCAGTTCCTCAGTTCTACTACTACTGCTACTACTATTAAGCATTTCTATAGCGCTACAAGGCGTACGCAGCGCTGCACAAACATAGAAGAAAGACAGTCCCTGCTCAAAGAGCTTACAATCTAATAGACAAAAAATAAAGTAAGCAAATCAATTAATGTGTACAGGAAGGAGGAGAGGAGGGTAGGTGGAGGTGAGTGCTTACAAGTGGTTACGAGTCAAAAGCAATGTTAAAGAGGTGGGCTGTCAGTCTAGATTTAAAGGTGGCCAAGGATGGGGCAAGACGTAGGGGCTCAGGAAGTTTATTCCAGGCGTAGGGTGCAGCAAGACAGAAGGCGCGAAGTCTGGAGTTGGCAGTAGTGGCGAAGGGAACAGGTAAGAAGGATTTATCCATGGAGCGGAGTGCACAGGAAAGGGTGTAGGGAAGGACGAGTGTGGAGAGATACTGGGGAGCAGCAGAGTGAGTACATTTATAGGTTAGTAGAAGAAGTTTTTACAGGATACGAAAACGGATAGGGAGCCAGTGAAGCGACTTGAGGAGAGGGGTAGTATGAGTAAAGCGACCCTGGCGGAAGACGAGACAGGCAGCAGAGTTTTGAACTGATTGGAGAGGGGAGAGGTGACTAAGTGGGAGGCCAGCAAGAAGCAGATTGCAGTAGTCTAAACGAGAGGTGACGGGTGTGGATGAGGGTTTTGGTAGAATGCTCGGAAAGAAAGGGGCGGATTTTACGGATGTTGTAAAGAAAGAAACGACAGGTCTTGGCGATCTGCTGGATATGATCAGAGAAGGAGAGAGAAGAGTCAAAGATGATCCCAAGGTTTCGAGCCGAGGAGACAGGGAGAATGAGAGAGCCATCAACAGAAATAGAAACCTAACCACTAGGCCACTCCTCCACTCCACATCCCTCATACTGCCCCTTGGAGTTGTCATCTTAGCTTTCGTATTATATTGCTGGTCCTGTGTTCAAGCGACTGGTGTGCAGTACGGGCAGTGCCTCAAAGTTTTTAAAGTGACGGTTCACTATGGCTATGTTTTCACCATGTGAGAATATGACTGATTTCCTTGGAGAACACCTGCGGCAGGTAAGTAACTGTTCTCTCTCTCTCTCTCTCTGGAGAGAAGAATATGCATACGGCAGGAAATGGGACATTAAGGATTGTGAAATGATTACAAATGTATATTCAAAGAGGAAATACACGTTTGGACAAATGAGAGCATATAAGCCATAACACATAATTGGGTACATCCCTAAATTCTGAGATAACACAAGGCAGAACTGACTTCACTCCTCACAGCTTTGTTGAACTTGTCTATGGAAACAAGAAGGTTGTAGATAGTTGAAGAAAAATAGTACTGATAATGACTTTAGAGGTGTAAATTCATCCTAGGCAGCTTCTACAGTGTGGGAGGTGGATTGTACACAAAGGAACAACAGATTGTAGCTGGTGGATATCTTTAGATGGTGGCAGTAGGTGGAGGAGAAACCAGTGGGGGCCATATGATGGCTTGCTCCTTCTTGCATTGTTCCTTCTTGCATTGGCTTCTCATTATCAAGGAAACCCGTGTAAGGGATAAACCCAACAGTGTTCAAGCGCCTGTATATTTTATAATGGGCTCAATACACTGTATATACTGGGTAGAGTATAATCATAGGTCAGAAAAACCACCACCGGATCGTTTTTTTAACAAAACATTTTTATATGTGAAAACATCATGAAAAAAACAGCACTTATCTGCATCAGATCCTCACGGGAACCTGTTTTGCAAACGCTTTGTCAGGGGATCAAAGCAATCATGCAGTGCCTGTTAAAAATAAAACTCGATCCAAGATGGCGATCTGAGCTGTGTGGGCGTTTTCTCGTCTCCGAGGGACTGCTGTGGCGAAACGCCAGAATTTCCCCATTGTTAGTTTGAAGAATGGGGAAAAGAAAGGGGAAAGCAAAGGCCCAAGCCTCCCCGAGCCTTGCTATAGATCCCGCTGTTTGTCAGACCACATTAGACACCTTCGGGATGAGGCCGCTCGAGGCGCAAGTTCCTGCTTCGGCGAGACCCGTGGAAACGGGTCAGAGCATAGAGGAGGTGACGCTGAGTCCCTCTGCAGGAACAGCCCCCCCACCACCACGAGGTGTTCAGACGCCGACGGAGAGGAACCGGATAGAGGAAGCTAATGTGCAGCCCCTACCTGTTCAGTTGGGGGGACCTGTCGGCTTCTCTACCCCGATCGGAACAACAGAGGGAGAGCTGAGGGAATCGCTCTCAGATCGAGGAGGCACCCCAGATGGTAGCGGGATAATGGTAAGACCGGCTGTTGTCACATTAGAAGTGCTCTGGGATTCAATTCAAGGACTAAACACTTCCCTTAAAATGGTTACAAACTCTCTTAAAGAAGACATGCTGGAGGTTAAACAAAATTTCCAAACTTTGTCTGTCAAAATTCAAGAACAATTGGATAAAACAGCATTGTTGGAAGGAGAAGTCACTAAACTCAAGAACATTACGACTAACTTGATTAAAGACAAAGAAATTCAGGTACGTAAAACTGAATTCCTTGATAACCAACTCCGAAGGAATAATTTGCGGTTTTTAAATTTCCCCAAGTCTCCATTAATTCCAGCAGTGGAGATGCTAAGGAAATATTTTGGTGACGTGTTGGGCCTACCAGTGGAGGGTTTTCCACCCATTGTTAAGGCTCAGTACATAACAGGAGTTACAAACAATTTAAATGAACAACAACCGCAAAATCTGCAGTTAAATTTAACTGAATTTTTAGAGAGTTCCTTGGACGTAGTGACGGAACGGACCACTCTGCTGGCTACTTTCGCCTTTGAAATGGACAGGAACAATATCTTTAAGATTTATTTCCAACATGTTAATGCAGATTTTCTGGGCTCGAGAATTCAAATTTTCCCTGATTTGGCGAGGTGACACGCAGAGGAGGAGAAGAGAATTCTTGCAATATAGGGCAAGACTTCTCAACTTAGGTGCAGTGTTTAAGCTGAAATTTCCTTGTAGATGCTTAGTATCCCTTCAATCAAATAACTATATATTCTTTGACCCCTTAAAACTGCAACAATTTATTTTTTATTTTTTTTTTTTTTTTTTTTAGAAGGAAATATAATATTTTTTATTTCAAAATTTGTTTATTATTTTGCATATGGTTACAATAAAACATTTAACAAAAATCTTCTCTCTCTCCAATGCAAATCTATTCTCTAAGTTATACACAGGTCTGGTTAGGGAAATTTACCCCTTCCCAGCCCTAGTACAACATTCTGTGTAGTCACAAACTTTAAATTTAACTCTTTAAATCTTACCCCCCCCTTCCACCCTCTCTATCCCCATCTCCATCCCCCCTCCCCTCCTCCCATTTCCCACCCTCGTCCCTTTTAAATAAAGACTATTCTGCTTGATTGTAACATTGACCATTTCTCACATATTTAAAATATGTCCTCTACCCCCTGGGGGTATTGATTGCCAAAATGGGGTCCATAGTCTATAAAAGTCTTTGTCTGTGAATCTCCGTTCTCCTCTATAATCTGCTAATCTCTTTTCGAATTTCATGTAATCCATTAACAACTCACGCCACTTCTGCAGAGTCGGTTCTTTGTTTGTAATCCACTCTGTGAGAATAAGTTTTTTCGCTGCCAGTACAGCTCTACAAGTAAATCCCTTGAAGCCTGCTGTAGTTGGTTGAACTATCCTTGGCCTTCCGAACAGCAACAGCGGCCCTTTCTTCCATGTGGCGCCCCACATACTGGATGTCATTTGTATTACTCTGGTCCAAAATCTTTGTATTTTCGAGCAAGTCCAGAACATGTGCCCTAGTGTCGCGCCCTGCGTCCCGCACTTTGGGCATGCTCCATCTGGAGATATGCCCATATGGAAGGCTCTCCTTGGTGGAATGTAAGTTCTTAATGCAAATTTGTATTCCATTTCACAATATTGGACCATCTTTGATGATTTTTGCGTCGAATAAATGTATTCCTGTAGTATTTGAGGCGTTAAGGTCATTTGTAGTTCCTCCGTCCACGCCTGGGCCATAGCTACATAATCTATTTCCTCTGTCATGTCTCTTAAATGTCTGTGATGCATTGTCAATGACACTCTGCCCTGTGCCTTAAATGAAAAGGCTGAGGATATCTCCTCCTGCACATCTTCCGTGAGGCATTCCCAGGGCAAGCTGTTTATATAATGTCTCAATTGCCAATAGTAGAATCTATCTCTTTCATCAAATTTAAACTGGGCCTGAAGCTCCACGAAAGGCCTGATTCTCCCCTCTGATGTCAAGACCTGATGTAAGTATACCAGTCCTCTCTGCTGCCATTGGTTAAATCTACGGTGTAGAGTTCCTGGTAGGAATTGTGGGTTATTGCAAATTGCTTGAAAAGGCGTAATTCGTCCAGAGAATTGATGGTGACGGCAAACCCACTTCCAGACCGCCCTTGCCGTGGGCATTATATGCGATTGTTGTAGGACTTTAGGAGCTTGACCGCCTCCCACATGCAACAGGCTACTGAAATGTATTCCCTGAGTTAATGTTGTTTCCAGATTTGTTGCTGAAAAGTCTGAGGTTGATCTGTACCAATCAGAAATATGTCGCATGCCACTTGCTATTGTAAGATACCTGATGCTGAGCAATCCCAATCCTCCATATTCTCTTGGTATTTGCAACGTCCGTACTGGGAGGCGTGCTTTCCTTCCCTTCCACAGAAAGCGCTGTATATACCGGTGCAAGCGTTTTTCATCTTCTTTCTTAAGAAAAAGTGGAAGGGTTTGAAATTTATAGAGCCACTTTGGCACTATCATCATGTTATAAATAGCAATTCGTCCCATAAGGGACAGCGGATATTTCTCCCACAACTGGAGTTTTATGCGAGTGGTCTCAAGCAAGGGCTCGACATTTTCTTGGTATAATTTAGATAGGTCTTGTGGTATGTTGGTTCCAAGGTATTTAATTTTCTCTTCCACTCTGGCTATGGGGCAGCTTTCCTTCTCCTGCTGAGTTCCTCTCGGATATACATCCATTATTTGAGACTTTTTTTTATTTAGCTTGAAACCAGAGACTTGCCCAAATTCCTTTGTTAGGCTCAGCAGTTGGTCCAATGAGCTCATCGGGCAGGTTGATATTATCATCAGGTCGTCTGCAAACGCTAGGGCCTTTATAGTATCCCCCCCAACTTTCACCCCGGGGATTCCCTCTGCTCTCTTTATAAGTCTCAGTAGGGGTTCTAATGATAGGATAAACAATGTAGGGGATAGGGGACATCCCTGTCTAGTGCCTCTGGATATTCCAAATGATTCTGCTTTAACTCCATTTACTATCACCGAAGCAGTCGGATTTGCATACAAGGATTCTATAGCTCTGTAATACCAGCCCCCAAATCCCATATGCCTCAGTACTTGGAACAAATATGTCCACCCCACCTGATCAAATGCTTTTTCAGCGTCAAGTGAAATTATGGATGTTGGGGTTTTTGTCAGCTGACCAGTCGCCATGGCTAATAGTAGTCTGCGCACGTTTTTGGCTGTCTGTCTGGTTTTAACAAATCCCACCTGCTCCTCCCCCACCAACCTGGGCAAAATTCCGGCCAGGCGATTGGCTAGTATCCTGGCCAGTATTTTTAGGTCAACATTGAGTAATGAGATGGGCCTATATGAGTCAGCCTGGCCCTCTGGCCTCCCAGGTTTTAAGATCAGGGAGATCAAGGCTGTGTTTGCATGATGTGGGAACTGCCCCTCCCCAGCTACTTGTTCATAGTAGTCACTAATGACAGGGTAAAATGAGAGTGGTAAAATTTTATAAAATTCCCCAGTATACCCATCCGGGCCCGGCGCAGATCCAAGTGGTAGTGACTTCACCACCTCCTGTATCTCCCTAGCCTCTAGTGGTTCTTCTAGGACTGCTCGCTCACTGTCTGTTAATTTCGGGAGCTCTGCCTGTTCCAAAATTTTTTGTATTTCTCCTTCCTCTGGGTCTTCAGGCGAACTATACAGTCTAGAAAAAAATTTTGTCAATATCTCGGCTATCCTTTCGCTCTTATTCTGCAGGAGACCCGTCTCATCTTGGAGGGCTATTATCGGTTTGCGTGGTCCCCACGCCGACACTACGTTTGCTAACATCGTCCCTGGTCTGTTTCCAAACCTGCGAAATTTAAATTTCTGGTATGCTAGGTATCTCTTGCTTCGGTCATGAAGTAAGGCATTTAGCGTCACTTGCATTGCTCGAAGCTGGTCTTTATGTTCTTGAGTCTGCTGTTTGATATATCTGGCTTTTGCTTTTTTTAAGGATTGTTCCAGTCTCATTATTGCTATTGTTTGTTTTTTATTGTGAGCGTGTACAAAGGCTATTATCTCTCCTCTGAGTACGGCTTTAGCTGCACTCCAGAACAGACCAGGCTGATCCATGTGTTCCCTATTATTCTGAACATAGTCCTCCCATTTCTTTTTGATATGCTCTTGGAATTCACTATTCTGGGACAAATAGTTTGGGAATCTCCAACTCCTACCCTGCTGATAGAACCCTGGTACCTCCACGTCTATCCATATTATGGAGTGATCCGATATCTCCTCTGGGCCTATCTCAGCGGCCCGCACCCACGGAAACGCGGTCTGGGCTATTAATATGTAATCTATTCTGGAAAGTGTGCCATGTGCTCTGGAAAGGTGAGTAAAGTCTCTCTCCCCAGGGTGTAAACTACGCCAAGTGTCTACCAAATTGAGTGAACGCTTAAAGGAATTAAGTACATGCGCTCTTGGTCCTCCTCTCGAAGCAACTCTCGGGTTTGAACAGTCTGCATTTGGATCTGCCACTAGGTTGAGATCTCCCATTACCAGGAGCTGCCCAGGTTTGTATGGGAGGCACATCTGAACAAGATTAGGATAAAATTGTGCTTCATAAATATTTGGTCCATATATTCCCAGAATTAGGAAGTTTCTCTGTTGTACCCATATCCGTACCAAAATATATCGCCCTTTTGGATCTGCTTTCACTAATTCAGATTTTGTACCTATCCCTTTTCTTATCAGCACTGCCACTCCGCCTTTCCGATCCCCAGAGGATGCTGAGTGTACCTCCCCCACCCACTGCCTTTTTAGTTTGTTATGCTCCTCTGGCGTAAGTCTTGTCTCTTGGAGACATCCGATATCTACTTTCTGTCTCTTTAGATTTGATAAGATTTTTGCCCTTTTTATTGGGGTCGTTATGCCTCCCACATTCCAGGAGGCAAATCTGATGGTTTTAATGTGCTTTTGTCTGTGGGACTCTATATGGCAAATAGTATTTATATGTCTGCCTCAGGTGCCCAGCCTCACCCGAGACTCTGTGAGTTGTTCTATTTACCCAGGTCTCTCTTGTTGTGTTATGGGACTTCTTAGAGATGTGTTGTGTCATGGTCAATGCTTGCTTGCTTCCCCCCTTCCTACCCTTCTGCCCCACCCTTTCCCTCCCGCCCTCCCTTAACTCCTTACCCATCCCCGTACAAACCCTTCTGTTTCCCCCACCTAACATATGAGAGAAATAGTGAGATCAATGATGTGGGGCTTCCCCCTCCCCCGCCATTTACTTTATCTGTGGGCCCCTTTTCAATACCTCCTTGGATGGCTCTGGGCCTCTGCTTTGCCTGCTGCTTAAATCCAGAGTCTGTTCTCTTTAGTCCTTTATTTATTTATCTCTGCTTTGCTGTGACTGAAGTGTCTCTGCCGCCCATTCTTGAGCTTCTTTGGGGGTCATGAACACTTGCCATTTGCCCTGGTGATTGACTCGTAGCGTAGCGGGGTATATTAGCATGAATTTTTTGTTCGCTTCCACCAATGTTGTACAAATCTGGCTGTAGGCCCTCCTCCGTTCTTGCAGTGCGTAGGAGTAATCTTGGTAGATCCTCACCGGAGAGCCCTCGAAGGCCAAGGTTTCTCGTTTCAGTCGGGCACCTCTTAAAATTTCCACCTTATGCACGAAGTTGTGTACTTTTACCATCACCATCCTGGGTTTCTGATTATTGTCCATTTTCCGCCCCACTCGGTGTGCTCGCTCGAGGCAAATGGCACCCATTCCGTCTGACAACGCAAACTCATTTTGCAGCCACTTTTCTAGCACTGAAGGTAGTAGGCGCTCTGATACATTCTCAGGTATGCCTACTATTCGCAAGTTGGCTCGTCGCGAGCGATTTTCAAGGTCGTCTATTTGTTGAGATTGCTTTTGCACCAGGGATCTCAATGCCTGAAGCTGTGTTGTTGTTCCGGCTCCTTCGTCTTCTATGGCGGACACTCTTTGTTCTAGTTCGCCTGTGCGCCTGGTCGTATCGGCGAGTAGATTTTCTACTGACGTTAACTGAGTGGCCAACTGTTTTAACTGGGGATCCAGCGCCAATTTTACCGCCTCTGTTATTTGTATCAGTTGCTGATTTGTGAACATCGGCTCTGGCGTCTCTTTCGGCGGGCTCGCCGCCATCTTGCTTTCCGCGGCGCGGGGCCTCTCAGCCTCTTTCTTTACATTTTTCGGCGGCATCCTCGTGTCTAGGCGCGTAACAAAGCTGTCCATGCACTCCTACTATCTGTACGCTTTAAGTTTATAATTTTGAGGTTGAAACGGACGTTTTTATGGCGACAGGGAGGGTTCCGCCCGAGAGGAGAGCAATTCCACCTCCGCTCTCTTCAGCACATCACGTGATCTCCAGCAACAATTTATAATAGCAAAGGAAAGTGTTAATACCCCTTAGTTGAACCCCAAAGAAAGTAATATGCTGTAAAGTTGGCTCGCAGGATTAAACTTGCTCTTCACGCTTAAGTATAATTAATTTCCTTCTGTTTACCTAGTATCTGGATCTTTATTTGTGGACAAAGTGATTGTGTAATTACCATTCTAAAAAAATTTTTTTTTTTCTCTAAAACAATTTCTTGTATTTCCATTACATTTATGTTGTTTAATAAATGTAAAACTATAAATAAAATAAATAAAAATAAATAAATAAAACTCCCAATGAACAAATACATACATGGCCAATGTAACGCCCATTTTTAAAAAAGTTCCAGGGGAGATCCGGGAAATTATAGACCGGTGAGTCTGATGTCGGTGCCGGGGAAAATGGTAGAGGCTATTATTAAAAACAAAATTACAGAGCACATCCGAGAACATGGATTACTGAGACCGAGTCAGCACGGCTTTTGTGTGGGGAAATCTTGCCTGACCAATTTACTTCAATTCCTTGAAGGAGTAAACAAACATGTGGACAAAGGGGAGCCGGTTGATATTGTGTATCTGGATTTTCAAAAAGCGTTTGACA
Source organism: Microcaecilia unicolor (assembly GCF_901765095.1). NCBI lineage: Eukaryota > Metazoa > Chordata > Amphibia > Gymnophiona > Siphonopidae > Microcaecilia > Microcaecilia unicolor. The sequence goes on from NC_044034.1 coordinate 217,586,625, forward strand.
AGGTACCTCATGAAAGGCTACAGAGGAAATTGGAGGGTCATGGGATAGGAGGAATAGTCCTATTGTGGATTAAAAACTGGTTGAAGGATAGGAAACAGAGAGTGGGATTAAATGGGCAGTATTGACAATGGAGAAGGGTAGTTAGTGGGGTTCCTCAGGGTCTGTGCTAGGACCGCTGCTTTTTAATATATTTATAAACTAGCTCTACCCGGCCACGCGTTGCTGTGGCTCAGTCTGGTTAAATGGAAAAGAAAGAAAAGAGGAAGCGCACGCTTCTAATATGTTTAATTTCACAATGCTTGTGGGTATACAATATTTTTTGTTGTTCCATCGTGTGTGCAGAGATAGAGATTGTCTGGTTTGCTGACTGTAGAACATGCAACATATAATTGTCCATGTGAGAAGCAATCCGTGTGTAGATGTAAACGGGTGAATTCTAAAGATTGGCCCTGAGCTTTGTTGATGGTGATTGCAAACGCCAATCGAATTGGGAATTGCAATCTGTTAAATTGAAATGGCATATCTGTTGGAATCACAGGAATGCGAGGAATGAGGACATGTTCACCTTTGAAAGGTCCTGCCAAGATTGTTGCTTGTACGGCATTGCTCATTAATTGTTTTACTGCAAGCTGCGTGCGGTTGCAAAGCTTTGGCTGGTTGATATTTCGCAACATGATAATTGGCACGCCGATTTTCAATTGCAGTACGTGCGGTGGCATCCCTAGCAGATCGAGTGAATTGAAAAAGTCTGTTGGATAATTAAGTGCTTCATCTGCTTCCAGAACAGTGTCGACGGACTTGTATGTGAGTGGCTCGCTTTGAATGTTAGACTGAATAATATTGTTCAGTTCGTAGACGTCTTTGTTCTTGGCCGCAAGAATAGCTCGTTCACTCAGCGAATCGTGAATCTTATAATTGGTTTGAATATTGGGAAATACTTTTTCAACCAATTGTTCTTTTGAGGTCACTAAATTGCAGAAGTTATGAGGCAATGAAATTTGTCCTGAGGTCAGATCAACCGGCACCTTTCCGTTCCCAATTTTCAGCAATTGATGTGAGAATATCTGAGCTGATTGATTGTTTTGCAGCTGGACACGTATATTTGTAGTTAACTTTAATGTCTTTACGTGTTGCCACAAAGTAGAGTATTTTAGGCAAGCATTTATTTCGTCCGCTGGTGTTGATCGAGGAACTACAAGTAATGTTTGCCTGAAATCTCCTGCAAGCAATATTAATGTGTTCCCAAATGGTCTGATGTTTCCACGCAAATCTTGCAATGATCGATCAAGAGCCTTGAGCGATGTTTTTCGCTGTGCTGTTTCCTTGGCACGTATTTGAGCCATTCTTTGTTTCGCTCGTTCGCTGATGCTCGTTCTTCCTCAGTTTGATTTCCAATTGTAGGTATATAAAAACATGCATGCATTCGAATGCAACGTTGTGTCGAAATTTCAAAGCAATCGGTGAAGAACTTTCGGAGATTTAAGCCACTCTCAGCCTGTGGCGTTGATTCTGTTGAGAACGAAGCAGATCTGAAGCTGCAGAACGTGATCGCCGTGCTCGCAACCGTGCATCGTCAAGTCTGGCTGCACATTGCTCTGCTGCTTCCTCGGCACGTATTCGAGCCATTCTTTGTGTGTTTCGCTCATTCGCTGATGGCCGTTGTTCCTCTGTTTGATTTGCAATTACTCGTCGCACTGCTTGCGCTCCGCGAGTACGACAGCTGTGACATCTATATAATAGTAGGTATATAAAAACATGCGCGTAATTTCAAAGCAATCAGTGAAGAACTTTCGGAGATTTAAGCCACTCTCAGCCTGTGGCGTTGATTCTGTTGAGAACGAAGCAGATCTGAAGCTGCAGAATGCGATCGCCGTGCTCGCAACTGTGCATCGTCAAGTCTGGCTGCACGTCGCTCTGCTGCTTCCTCAGCACGTATTTGAGCCATTCTTTGTTTCGCTCGTTCGGTGATGGTTGTTCTTCCTCAGTTTGATTTGCAATTACTCGTCGCACTGCTTGCGCTCCGCGAGTACGACAGCTGTGACATCTATATAATATTAGGTATATAAAAACATGCACGTAATTTCAAAGCAATCGGTGAAGAACTTTTGGAGATTTAAGCCACTCTCAGCCTGTCGTGTTGATTCTGTTGAGAACGAAGCAGATCTGAAGCTGCAGAACGCGATCGCCGTGCTCGCAACCGTGCATCGTGAAGTCTGGCTGCACGTCACTCTGCTGCTTCCTCGGCACGCATTTGAGCCATTCTTTGTTTTGCTCGTTTGGTGATGGCTGTTGTTCCTCAGTTTGATTTGCAATTACTCGTCGCACTGCTTGCGCTCTGCGAGTACGACAGCTGTGACATCTATATAATAGGTATATAAAAACATGCGCGTATTCGAATGCAACGTTGTGTCCAAATTTGAAAGCAATCGGTGAAGAACTTTCGGAGATTTAAGATTTTGAACAAATGAACATTTACATTTTTATTTATATAGATGATTTAGAGATGGGAGTAACCAGCGAGGTAATTAAATTTGCTGATGACACAAAGTTACCACATTTTCTGGCAATGAATTCCAGAGTTTAATTACACGTTGAGTGAAGAAATATTTCTCTGATTTGTTTTAAATTTACTACTTTGTAGCTTCATCACATGCCTCCTAGTATTTTTGGAAAGAGTAAACAAACAATTCACATCTACCCGTTCCACTCCAGTCATATCATATCTCCCCTCAGACGTCTTTTCTCCAAGCTGAAGAGCCCTAGCCGCTTCAGCCTTTCCTCATAGGGAACTCGTCCCATCCCCTTTTATCATTTACTTGTTCATTTTACTATTGTTATGCTATTAACAAAATTGTAAGTTTGATGTTAAACTGTATATACGGTACATCGCCTTAGGTGAATCTCTTCATAAAAGAGGTTAATAAATCCCAATAAATAAAATAACTAAAATAAATGATGTGATCAGATTTGCATATGGTTGAACTAAACAGTTTGAACACTGTTGGGTTTCTGAGGTCTTTTCCTCCACTGTGAATGGTTGTTTGTTCACATGATGAATATTGATTAAAATGTTATAAAGAGTTATGCAGACTGGCTTCCACATCTATCCGCATACACAAGTACTTGATGTGATAACATTTACATCTGCTCTGTAGCATGCATGTCAGTGCCCACAATCTACATGCTATTTCTATGGGATTTGTGCTAGTATTTTATATGTCTTGTACATGTGTATTGGGCTAGATTCTCTATATAGGTCTGAAAAAAAATATGCCTAGGAGTATTCTATAAACCGCACCTAACTTTAGGCGCGGTTTATAGAATACGCCTAGGGTCCGTCCCCGTGATTAAATCTTGTCGTAGGAATTTATGCCAAGTAAAACTTGGTATAAATTCCGGTGACTACGTTGGGTGTGAAGTGGGTGTATTCTGTAACAGCCTATAATTTTTAGTAACGCCCATGGCCACACCCTCTTTTGGCAGTGTGCATTAGAATTTACGGCCATCACTGTATAGAATATGCTTAGCAAGTTATGCGTGTAAATTCTAAGGAATTCAGTTAGTTTCTAATTGCCTGCTGGTTGGCTTGTTAAAATAATTAAGTTGCACGCGCAATACAGAGTATGAACTGAATTGTACGTGCAACTCAAGCCACACTGTATAGAATCTGGGGGATTATGTGTATTTTGTGTTTTTGTAAAATAGGAGCCTTCCTTTTAACTTAGGTGTACTGTAATAAAATTACACTCCTAGTGTCTTTTTGTTATGTTCTAGAATTAGTACCCTGTGACTGTGTAAGTTTCCTAAATCTTGAATGGGACTGGTTGAGATCACTGGAATTGAACTCGTCTGACTTGCTCCACAGCATGAACTGGAACTGCTGACAGATTGATTTATTTCAGCTCTTACTGCTTCCTCAGGCTTGAGGGGAGGGAATAATCTTTGTGCATTCCCTGCTGTCACAAATATGAATACTCTGTGAAATATGTATTTCCCTTTTCAATTCTGCTAGACAAATGAGTTGTGCTACCCCATCAGCAGATGGAAGCAGAGAAGCAGCACTTTCCAGTGACATCACTGGAATAAGGACTGGGGCAGCCTGGAACTTGTGAATATTTCTATGTCTCCAGCAGATATATGGTACAGATTGAACTGGGGCAGCAGGATTCTTGTCGGCAGGCCTGACTTCCCTAGGCACAGTGCATGACCTGCAGCTAATGGATTGAGTCCTTTGGCTGGTGATGGCTCCCTGAGTTTGGTCCATGGACCTTTGCCCCGGTAGAGCAGGAGAGATCTGTACTCTCTGTATTCTTAGCCCATGGGCTTTCACTCGGTGGAGCGGTCTGGATGGCAGGGGTCCCATGTGGCCTCTACCAGCAGGGGTGAGCCTTTATTTTCCTCTTTTTGCCTTGCTGGTGAGACTTCCATCTCCTCTTCTTTCTTCGGGGGTCTCTGCATATAGGCTCAGAATAGTTGGTAGCTAATAAAGTTAAAAAAAAACCCAAAACAAAACAGAAAAGGCATTCAGTTAGCAGAGCTGATACAGGGAGGACAAATCCCAGCACAGAGCTGGCAGTTTCTAAGGGCTTTTCTTGTATGGCAGATGTTGTGGGGAGCTGACACTCAGTCAGGGCTGCAGTGCAGTGCCAGGAGGCAGTCAATGTTGGGGCATGTGGGAGTAGGGCCTCCAGGTTCTGTGTCCCCGACTATGATAGGGTTTCCTTTGTGGCAGTGGCCAGCTCTTGGGGTTTCCTGCTGCTGGGTCTGGTTGATTTTGTGTTTCAGGAGAATTTGTCTGCTTTGGTTGAGCTAATTGTGGCTGATCTTATTTTAGTGGGAACAGGGGCCATTTTGGTGCCACCCTGCTAAGATTCTACTCGGCTCAAGGGAGGTCACTCTCTGGCTCTTTTGGGGTCTGTGGGGCCCTATCAGCTTCTGCTGAGCATTGGGACCTCAGGGGACCCAGGTTTGGATCTGCAACTGTTTTTCAGGCCTTTGGAGTGATTATACCAGGCTTTTGGGGTCTGCAGGTTGTGGCTCTGAAGGGCTCCGAGGTGAAAGAAGGTCTTCAGTAGAGGAGTGAGATCCTGTGGCCTTGTGGGGATTAGCTAATAAAAGTAAGTACCTTAGGGCCCCTAGTAGAGACTTGGCAGAAGATTGGAGCCTTATTCTGGCTCCTTTGTCTCTGAAGCAGGCCTTGGGGGCAGGATAATTTGGATGATGAATTGGGTGCAAGTCCACAGAGTCAGGGGTGATCTCCGTAGTGGAGGAGGATGACTCCTCAATAGCAAGGCTGTTATGGCAGGAGGGAGTTGTCTTCCTTCATTGATCAGGTGCTTCTGTCTCTTTGCAGCTCAGCAGCACCACAGGAGGAGACCTCAAATGGAGATCTAATCTTGGAAGGTCTGAGAGAGGCTTCAAAAAAACCTTTCCCCTTTATAAGGTGCTCTCGCATATGGCTCTGGTGAAGTGGGAGGACCTGGACTTGGTTCTTTAGGGTACAGTGTTGTTGGGCAGGCTTTATCTTCTTCCTTGTGAAGAGCTAGACAATGTTCTGTGTGTGTTCCTAAGGTAGATGGTTTGGTGACAGTAGTGATGAAGAAGACCACAATCTCCATGGAGGGTGGTTCAGCCCTGAAGGATCCCCATGACAGAAAGGTGGAGTTGATCCTTAAGCAGGTGTGTAGGGTTATGGCACTTGGTGTGCAGGCTGTAACCTGCGGGAGGCTACGTGACGAGGGCTGTATCATGCTGGGTGCAGCAGCTTCCAGCGTTGTTAGAAGTTAACACAGTTGGAGTCAGGTGCGGCCTTCTTGGCTGATGTGCGCTATAACTTGGTTTTATCTTTTCTCTCTCGGTGGCCTTATAGTAGTTGCATACAAGTGGCTTTGGGTCTATCACTGATCATTGGATTTGGCCTCTAAATCCTATTTTTAATATACTTCCCATCTGAGGAAGGTTATTATCCCATGAGGACCTTGAAAACTGGTTAAGGCACTAAGGGAGGTCAGGTTGCAATGGCTGCTGGAAGGATAGGACCAGGCTGGTGGAGAAAGGATCAGGGAGCAGGTTCTGGTGGGTTAGATGGAGTTCAACTCCCTTTTCGTCAACAAAGCTGCAGAAGGTGCAGCCGTTTTTGAGAGTTAGGAGGACGAAGGATGGTGGCACCTCCTTTTCCTCCTATTCAGCTGCAAAAGGACCCCAATGAGGTTCAGCCGGCCCTTGGGAGGGGGGTCCGTCTGTCCCACTGGGAATGGATCCTCATTATCTCTGATCAGTGGATTATGGAGCTTGTAATTTTAATTTCATGTATTGATATTTGTACCCGACATTATCCGAATCATTATCAGTTCAATGTGGCTTACACTTGTCATCCAAAAGTACATTACATCTAAAATGACAATTTTAAGGAATATAGTTACCAATCAATATAAAAAAACCTAGTTACAATTTAGGAACATAATTACTGAACATCCATCAATAAAAATTTCCTAAAAAGATAGATCTTTAATAGCTTATAAAAAGAGAAATAATGTGCCATACATCTGATTTCCTTTTTTTTTTTCAATTATTTTATTTTTAAAAATTATTACTACACTTCCAGGAATGATCTTGTTACAGAAAAAAGAATAATTAAAGCAAAACATTTACATTTACAATTTGTCAATAGGAAAAATATATATTATCCAATTTTAGTCACATTTAGGAGGGGGGACAAGGCACAATACTCAGGAAAAATATCATTCACTAATCTACAATTAGAGACTTGAAGGGAAGTTCACAGGAGAAAAAAATAAAAAAAAAACAGACAATGGTGTAGATGACAATACCGCTTCTGGAAATGAAGATGAAGTTATTACTGTCCTAGATTGCAGAAAGGAGCTTAATGTGAGGGATCAAAGAAAACATATTTCACTGAGGTTAACTTCATTATACATTTAAATGGAAAATTCAGCCAAAAAAGGCCACCCAACTGAAGGACAGGGAGGCGAAATTTAAGGAAACTTTGACGCCTCTTCTGGGTCACACGAGATACATCAGGAAAAATTCTTATCCTATATTTCAAAAAAGTTTCCTCCCTGTGATGGAAGAATTGTTTTAGTATCCAGTCTCTATCAGGCTGTAATACAAAAATCACAATTAATGTTGCTGCTTTTAAACCCAGGCTATCATCTTCTATAGTTTGCATAAGATTTAAAGTCTCAGAAACAGGTTGATCAGTCATTCTTTTCCTATAAGGTTGTAAATAGTATATTTTTGAAACCGGAGGACAAGCTTGTTCCGGTATTTTTAATATTTCAAAGATATAACTTTTAAAGGTAATTCAAGGTGCAACCGACATCTGTCTTGGAAAGTTTATTAGTCGTAGTGTTTTTGACCTCTGTTGGTTCTCAAGGTTTACAATTTTATTTTGCAACCACATATTTTCCTTAATATTTGTTTGAATTTGTTGACATTGTTTTATATCTATACTATTAGTTTCAATTATCCCCTCAAATGTTGCAATTTTCTTTTCCAGTATGGATACCCTTTCAAGGGGAGATTGAAGTTGTTGCAAAGTAGACACTAATTTTTGAGAAAAGGATGTCTCTAGTCCCAGAAGAGCTTCTCATATAGCGTCTAGAGTTATAGTTGAGGGTTTATTTGGAAGAAAAGACTTAATGAAGTTAATTCAGCCAAGGAATCTCCAGAGAGTTTCAACTCTTTCTCCACAGTTGTCTCGCCAGAAGCGCCGACTGTGACATGCCCAATCTCCTGGGAGTACTTTGCAATCCATTGCTTGGGTCTGCCCCGTTGCAGGGGCTAACGCTTCCTCTTCAGACCGTGTATGCCCCTGTTCAAGCAACCCTTGCTTGATTGCGGGCATTAGCGGAGGATTCCTAGTCTCGGGGCTGAGAGATGTATCCACTTCAGGCTGGAGGAGTGGTTCACCTCGCGCTGCTTCCCCTCGCAGCGAAGACTCAAAGCATCCCAAATTCCCTGGAACAGCGAAGCGATCCACGTGCCCGGTTAACAGCAAGAGCGGTACAATGGGGCTTGTATGCTGTCTGCCTCTCCGTTTAGGCATAAGGTAAGCGGAATAGTATGGTCAAAAAAGAAGGAGTCCAGGAGCAACTTCGCTGTACTCCCTTCAAGTCGCCATCTTGCCACCATACATCTGATTTCCTTGGGAATAGAGTTCACACCTGTTTAAAAAACACAGCAGAGTACTCTGATTTATATACTAATTTCTTACAAGTAGGAAAATGGAGAATAAGATAATCCCTAGAATCCAGTACAGTGTTTCAAGTAGATAATTCTATCAAGCCCTGCATGTAGTCTGTCTTCATGTCATAAAGTATCCGATGAATAAGAATACAGAACTTAAAAACAGCCCGTGCCTTTACTGGGAGCCATGAAGTACTCATAAAAGTGGGAATGGTCTCTCCTAGTGTGAGACCTTAAAGATCAAATGTGCCACAGTATTCTGGGCAGTCTGCAATTTAAGACTTGCTCTTTACATCCTGCATAATATGCTACATTGCAATTATCAATCTGTGCTAACACCTATACAAACATTCTGAAAATCAGGAACGTTACACCCTGGAATTTGCAGAACCTGTTTCTAACACCTTAAGGGTGTCCCCTTGCAGCTCAGTTCTCAAATGAAGAGTGTTAGAGTGGCTGGAGTGGTTGATTCAGTTGGGAGCCAGGGAGTTGGTACTTGTTCCAGAGCAGGGTTGGGCCCACTGTTTCATCTATTTTGTGGTTTATAAGAATGGGGAACATTTTGTCCCATTCTAGATTTGAAGAGAACAAACACTTAATGTTCTACATTTTTGCACGGAGACATTGCGGTCAGTGATCTCATTGGTCAGCTGAAGGAGTTTCTGACCTCATTGGATCTGGCTGAGACTTATTTCCATATTGCAATTGGGGATGGCCTCAAATGTTTTTTTTGTTCTGCTTCTGCATGCTGGGCCAGCACTTTAAATTCAGGGCACTTCTCTTTGGGCTAGCAACAGCTTCCATAACCATTTCCAAGATTGTTTGTGGCAGTGGTGTTTTTGCACAAGGAGGGGATTATCTGGCCAGTTAGCTGATTTGGACCCACTGGAGGTGGATTGTCAAGTGGTAATGGCCAAAGTGATTGAGCTTTTGAGCTTCTGGATTGGGTACTGAACTAAGCTAAGAGTCATTTTGTTCCTCTGCAGGTGCTTGAGTATCTCAGAGTCTGCTTCAATACCAGGATGGAGGCTGTCTATTTACCTTATAAAAAAAAAGAGTGGCGAGAAGCTCCTATGCTAGAACAAAGCATTTTGTGTGATGTGATGGCTTGGGACTATCTGTAGTTCCTCAGCTCTAGGGTAGCTATGCCGGAAATGGTTCAGTGAGCTTAGGCTTGCATGAGCCTGCTCCAGTGAGTCCTCCTGTCTTGTTGGTCTCCCAAATTATAGAGGCTGGAAGTCTAGCTCCCACTTTTGTCAGGTCTCAAGGGGCAGGTCACTTTTTAAGCCCTCTTGTCATTTTCTGAAAAGAGTCCCATTGGAAACCTCCGACATTGGGTGGTAGTGATGACTGATGAATTTCTCAGGGTCATTTGATCAGACCTGGAAAGCAGGCCTATCAGCTGCTTGGAGGTAAGGGCCATTTGCTTGGTACTCCCACTGCTGAAGGGGAAGGCGGTTTGGGTAATAACTGAAAATGAAACTGCAGTGGCTTATGCGAACAGATAGGGAAGAGCCAAGAGTACAGCTGTCACACTAGAGGTCAGCTGGCTACACAGCTGGGCAGAAACAATCTGCTGGTGATTTTTGATGGTGCATTTTGCTTGGATGGAAAATACCAGGTGAATCTGCTCACCTTCTGTAGCACACTAAAGGCTTCATTTTTTTTTTGTAGATGAGTAGAATTATTGAAGATCTGAGGGGGCTGTGTAGCTGACAGTACAGGGTGGATATGTATGGTTGGGAGAGCTGAGGGGCCTAGGGAGGGGGTTATACATGGATTCTTGTTTCTATTTAAAACTTGATAAACCACCTTTTAACAATACAATCAAACGTGGTTTACATTTAAAATCAAGACATAAAACAGGAAAGAACTCCATATAACTGAGAGGCAGAGAAGGGGAACCCCTCCCCCCCCACCACATTGCAGGTCAATAACATCAGCCATCATGACAGCATTAGCCCCCTTAAGAAAAAGCCCATTCAAAAAGATTAGTCTTAATGATGGACCTAAACTTACAGTAAGATTGCCGAGAACGAATGTCAGTTGGTAAGGCATTCCAAAGTGATGGGGTAACGGAAATGAATGCTGAATGAGGAGTAGAAGCAAGCCTTGCACAATGAACAGCTGGCACAAAAAGATGATGAGCAGACGAGGAACATAGTGCACAGGAAAGAAGATGAGGGGAGATGAGAGAGGCAAGATACGAAGAGATTCCAGTTTATAAAACCTTATGTGCCAGGGTCAAGATTTTATGTTGGATTTCGTAGGTAATGGGTAACCAGTGGTTCTGCTTGAGTAGTTGCGTAACATGATCAGATGAGTGAGTCGGGATACATATGGCAGTGTTTTGAATAGTTTGAAGTCTTTTCAGGGAGACCATAGGCAGTCCTGCATAGATTATATTAACAGTCAAATTTGAAGCAATTAAGAATACAACAGGGTTGCACAGGCTCTATTGTTGATGTATGGACAAAGTGAACAAATGAGCTAAGAATCCAGAAGCAGGATTTAGAAACCCTAATGTATGAATCTAATGTTAATGCAGTATCTAGCGTAACTCCAAGATACTGGATGGGGGTGTCATTGTATTTTAGGTCAAAATATTAGAGTGGTGCTTGGTGTGTTGGTGCTTTGGAGTTTCTTGGAGACAATAAGCAGGTGATCAATTTGTGGAGTACAAGGAAGGAAGACAAAAATGGCTGTCTGGATAAGGTGAAATCTTGTCTATCCCCTGGTCTGTTGATTGGGATGTGTCCTTAGCAGAATGGAGGGACTGGGTGATATTTTCTGCTTTTACTTATCGTGTTACATTGTAGTAGCTTCTTATATATTGGAATTACCCCATCATAATTATTGAGAACCCAACACTTTCCTTCCTGACTGCCTCAAAAGATTTTACACAGGTTGTCAAACACTATGCAGTAACTATGTATGCAGCTGCTAACATATCAACAAAACTTGTGAATTTAGGAACAAAAATTATTGTAGCCTTGTGCCAGTCTCCTGAACTCCCAGTGTTGTCTATGTGTTGGACAAAATGGAGTCATGCCGTTGTAGTACATGAAGAGGTTGCTTGGCCGCTGACATTACAGTTAGATTTTTTGCATTGGTTATTCATTCTGCAAGTGTGCTGTTTGGGTGACCAGGGTTTGATGATATAGTTCTGTTTTTAGTGCCAAGCACAGGATTTTAAAAGCCATCTTTGCTGGTAAGTGAGTAAGACCCTGGCCCTGGGATTCCTTATGAAACTGTAATGTATAAGGAGGCAGCGGCTCTGCTCCGTGTGAGGCTGCTACCATGCTGCATGGAGTACAGATTATAGAGTAGGACTGACTGTACTGGGGAGTGTGGCAGGATCCAGGTTAACGCTAGTAGGGGAAACCATCCTGAAGGTTGCTGAAAGGCGAAGTGGGCTTTCCTGAGCAGAGTTACTTATGATCCTTAGAACTGCAGGTAAGCGATTGAAGGAGCAGCTCATTCGTGTTAGATCTTTGTGAATCCCTGGGCTTGCAGCACTCTGCACTGAACGGATAGCTCAAAAGGAGCATGAGCGACGTGTCCAGGATATAAAGCTAACTGCGGCTGGGTAGTAGATATAGCATGACCAGAAGGTGAGCTAGAATTGGAGAATTTCAGATTTTATTAAAGCTCTGATCCTGCCATATCCCTTTTCCTCTGCCAGCTGCTCTGTCTCCTGCTTAATGGAGTGATGCCTGTGATTGATGCTCTGTCCTGTAGGCTTTACTCTACATTATGCTTTTATTTTCGTTCCTACCCAAGCTTATGACGCAGTTTGGAAGTGGCTTTGTTCTTTCTGTTTGGGCTATGGTTGTCTCTTTTTCCACTTGGCAGAACATTTGGAATCCTGCACTATGGAGTCAGCAGTGTATTTAGAAATCTTAGGAAGCTGATAAGGTTCATAGGAAAGATTCATGATTGGAAGTGAGCTTGTGCCTGCAAGTAATGAGCATTTTATACCATATTTAGAGAATAAGCTTGTCTGGTTGGACCTATTTAATGTGACTGTCCTGTATATTGAAGATATCTCTTTGTTGAAAGCTAGAGTAAAAGTTTGGGTTTGCATAACACTTTTCATCCAGACTTCTTGTAGACTTAACTGCTTAATATTTAAGAATCATACATGCAGCTACCTCTGGGGTACATGGTCTGGCATTATATTTTGGGCACTGGGAGAGTTTCAGATGAAGAAGGGGAATAGGAATCATGTTATATACCCAAGCACACAAAGATAAAAGATTAAAGTGAATTGCACAAGGTCACTCAGAGGTCAAATTGTAGAGAAGGGATTTGAACTTGAATTCCAGGAATTTTCCGGTCTCATAAGTCTGCTTTTTAGTTACTGGGATGGGACTTGATATACTGCCTTTCTGTGGTTACAATCAAAGCGGTTTACATATAATATACAGATACTTACTTTGTGCCTGGGGCAATGGAAGCTTAAGTGACTTGCCAAAGTCACAAGGAGCTGCATTGGAAATTGAATCCAGTTCCTGTGGCTCTCAGGCCACTGCACTAACCATTAGGTTACTTCTCCACTCATCTATTAGACACTGTCCTCCATTAAGGAGAGGTATGGTATTTTATAATTACCCAGAATTTGTCCACAAGAAGTCTTATTTGCCTGGTTGTGGATTTTAGAATATTTTTAAGATGCTAGCTTTTGGCATAAATTCACTGCAGAGGTCCATGTTGTTCATGAGTACCCCGGTGAGCTGTGCTAGTTTTGTGAAGCTTTCTGCTCTTCTGTGGCCCTCCTTCACATTCCTAACTTCTACGTGCTTCAGCGCTCAGAGACTTAAGTACCACATGCATAGAAACTGTGGAGTCAGACTTCTGAAAGAAAAAAAGAACTCCTCTTTCAAATATTCTATTCCCCTTAATTAAAAATGTTGTTGTCTTTTTCTGTGTTTGTGGGTGATCTTTCCAGAAGGCATGCTTGAGTGGCATTAGATAACTGTAACCAATCTAAAGGGTGGAGGCACATTTTCAGTACTGCTTGTTGGTTGATGGCGGCCTCTGCTCTGGAGATAGCTACTTGCTTTCCTTCCCTGGGCCTCAGTACACTGCCGCTACAATGTGCATAGGGAAGGGAAATGGGACTTGATATACTGCCTTTCTGTGGTATTTTGCAACTACATTCAAAGCGGTTTACATATAAACAGGTACTTATTTTGTACCTGGGGCAATGGAGGGTTAAGTGACTTGCCCACAGTCACAAGGAGCTGCAGTGGGACTCGAACCCAGTTCCCCAGGATCAAAGTCTGCTGCACTAACCACTAGGCTACTCCTCCACTCCATAGGATTAACAGGCCCTGAAAAACAGGATGGACTCTCAGAATACCTGTGCTGTAGCACAAAGTGTTGTAACTTCAGGTACAGGGGCCAATATCTGCTTCCTTTAAAAATTTAAGTATCAACGTCTCTAGATTTCAAATATCCAGAGCCATTTGAATGGCTGAATGTTCAGTCGTAGTCAGGCATTTTGCTCATGCTGTAAGATATTCGGGTCAGTTCAGGAGATATCTTCTCTGAACTCATCTGTATAATTATTTGGCATACCATTAAGTATTGTAGAATAGAGGCCTAGCTCTTTAAGATGTAGGCTTTATTTTCTCATGTCATCTCTACTACAATGAGGGAGGGGATTGTTGGGGACCCAGATCACAGTTCATTTCAGGATTTTTGTATTTTTATATCTTTTATAGCCCCTGCCCCTCTTTGCATATTCAGTGTGGTTTAGTAATTACCAGTGCATCTTTTCTAGCAAAAAAGGTGCCGGTACTCAAATGCTAGGCCACTCTTCAAGGGAGGGGTGATCACCGAGGGATCCACCCCACAATAGCCAGGCCCCCTGCAACCAGTCACAGAACCTATGACAAGGCAGAATTGGTGTGTAGAGCCTCAGCTCTTTCATTAAAACTTGGGGTCCTTGGGTCAATTTTAGCAGACAATGGAAAAGGTGCCGGTACTCAGTACCCCCACAAAAAAGCCCTGGTAATTACACCTGAGAACTGATGGTGCTTCCTATTCATGTGACTTCCTTCTCCATCAATCGCTGTTGATGCACACCTGGCAAAGATCTCTCACTGCTGATTCTACACTTGGGGGGTCCTTTTACTAAGGTGCACTGAAAAATGGCCTGTGGTAGTCTAGGCACGGGTTTTGGGCGCGAGCAGAATCATTTTTCAGCGCACCTGTAAAAAAAAAAAAAGGCCTTTTATGTATTTTTGCCGAAAATGGACATGCGGCAAAATGAAAATTGCCACGCATCCATTTTGGGTCTGAGACCTTACCTCCAGCCATTGACCTAGCGGTAAAGTCACACATGGTAACTGGGCGGTAATGACCTATGCGTGCCTAATGCCACTTGGCACGGAAATGAAATTACCACAAGAGCCACATGGACACGGTAGCCATGCGATAACTCCATTTTGGCGCGCATAGACGCTTACGCGGCTTAGTAAAAGGGCCCCTTGGTTCCTTACAGAAGTCATTACTGCTGGAAAGAATGGTCAAGAAACTGAGCTTAGTTGAATAAAGTAACTTTGCTGGACTCAGTTTTTCCACATTTCTGGCTTTCATTTTCAGTGTCTTTTCTGCATTGTTTTTCAAGTTGCTGAAAGTCCTCAGTGTTTCATTCTGTCTTGCTAGCTAGCTCAGGAGAAGGTGTCTGCAGGATGAAGTTTATTTTTCTAGTGTTCAGGAACCTTATAAACATGTGACTTACCTTGTCCAGTGTTGTGTGGACGTCTAACACTATTAATAAATTTAAAATTAGGAAGGGGTGTGTGGCAAGATGGCAGCAAGGAAGCTGGTGGTGTGAGTCTCATCTCTGGCTGAACCATGGTTCTGAATGTGAATGCTATTACTTGGTTTCTTGCTATTAAGAAGAAGGGGGTGGGGGGTTAATCCTTACTAAGTCTTTACTTTTATTCTCTTCTTTGACTCCGTTTGGCTTTTGGTCCACTCCCCCCCCCCCAACCTATCTGTTATTGTGGGCTAAGAAGGTTTAAATATTTACTTGAAGACTCTTATATAATTGTTTTTTAAATTATCCAGATTATTTTCTTTATTTATTCTTCCTAAGAGTCTAGTTGATTGATAACAAAATGTATGGTTGTTTTTCTGAACAAGTGGATGCTTATTTATGTACTATGAAAATTATAAATAAATAAATTTTCAACCCAGTCCTTGGGGCACACCCAGCCAGTCTGAATTTTCAGGTTATTCCCATTGAAATCAATGGGGATATCCTGAAAACCTTGATTCGCTGGGTGTGCCCCAAAGATTGGGTTGAAAACCCCTGAATTAGATTATAGATGTGCATTGTTCTGGATCTTGCAGTTTCAGGAATTGCACCATTTTTGCAATACCTGGTTTCTGTCTGCCCACGGGAACTGAGTGCAGATGCTGCAGATTCATATTACTAATTACCTCTGTTTTATGGGGCATGTACTGTAGTGGAATCTTATGGCAGGATCTTGTCTTGCCATTTAAGGCTTGATTTACCGAGGGTTCAATTAAAAAAAAAAATGCCTACTCAATGAATAGTTAAGCTTATTACCAGAGGATGTGGGTAACATTGGTTAGCGTATCTGGGTTTAAAAAAGGTTTGGACAAATTCCTGGAGGAAAGTCCATAGTCTGCTGTTGAGACAGACGTGGGGGGACGCCACTGCTTGTCCTGAGATTGGTAGCACGGAATGTCACTATTTGGGTTTCTGCCAGGTACTTGTGAACTGGATTGACCACTGTTGGAAACCGGATACTGGGCTAGATGAACTATTGGTCTGACCCAGTATGGCTGTTTTTATGTTCTTATGATTCTAAATTTAGGGAAATTTTCAGACAAACTTAAAATTGTAAATTGTTAGCCAAAAGTTCACTTAGATTTAGGTGCCTAAATGTAGGTGAATTTTTGACTGAAAATCGGTGATAAGCAGCAAATTTTTCTTCCTGGCCAAACTTCACCTCTATAACCACTCATTTTTTTAGGAATCTAAATCTCAATTCTCATTCTTAGTTAAAAAAAGAATACCCAAGGGAACCATTAAGAGGATAATTTGATATCATGTTGCCTGTACGTGATGGCCTTGTAGTGTCTATTTTATAAAGATTAATAGGCACTTATGTGGCTTTATAAGGGGCAGATTGGCAGAAATTGTGGCTAGATTGAAGGCATGGACATTTATGCCTGCTTGGGATCCTGCACAAATGTTGGTACTTACAAGACATGTCTACACATGTTAATTGACCCCCCCCCCCCCCCCAAAAAAAAAAAAAAAAAAAAAAAAAAACAAGTAAATTGTGACTCTGTTCATGCTGGTACCTGGTCAAAATAGCCCCGACAAAAAAGCTCCAGGCATAAAAAGCTCCCAACATAAATAGTCCCTGACATAACAGCCACTGTCAAAATGGCCTGCCCACAATTCAACCCTTGACAAATTGGCCCCTTGACAAAAGGACCCGATCAGGCTGCCGTGACTATGAGACTGCATTTTTTCCTAATAATCTTACCTTGCCAAACAGGATAAGGTTGGTAAGACTATGAAAATGATGACAATATATTTTTTTTAATTAGCATGTTGATGGAAGAATAGTTTCTTTAAATAGCAGAACAGATCATGAATACCAGTTTGTAGCTATAGAATTTTGTTTATTTACAGTGGTGGAAATAAGTATTTGATCCCTTGCTGATTTTGTAAGTTTGCCCACTGACAAAGACATGAGCAGCCCATAATTGAAGGGTAGGTTATTAGTAACAGTGAGAGATAGCACATCACAAATTAAATCCGGAAAATCACATTGTGGAAAGTATATGAATTTATTTGCATTCTGCAGAGGGAAATAAGTATTTAATCCCTCTGGCAAACAAGACCTAATACTTGGTGGCAAAACCCTTGTTGGCAAGCACAGCGGTCAGACGTCTTCTGTAGTTGATGATGAGGTTTGCACACATGTCAGGAGGAATTTTGGTCCACTCCTCTTTGCAGATCATCTCTAAATCATTAAGAGTTCTGGGCTGTCGCTTGGCAACTCGCAGCTTCAGCTCCCTCCATAAGTTTTCAATGGGATTAAGGTCTGGTGACTGGCTAGGCCACTCCATGACCCTAATGTGCTTCTTCCTGAGCCACTCCTTTGTTGCCTTGGCTGTATGTTTTGGGTCATTGTCGTGCTAGAAGACCCAGCCACGACCCATTTTTAAGGCCCTGGCGGAGGGAAGGAGGTTGTCACTCAGAATTGTACGGTACATGGCCCCATCCATTCTCCCATTGATGCGGTGAAGTAGTCCTGTGCCCTTAGCAGAGAAACACCCCCAAAACATAACATTTCCACCTCCATGCTTGACAGTGGGGACGGTGTTCTTTGGGTCATAGGCAGCATTTCTCTTCCTCCAAACACGGCGAGTTGAGTTCATGCCAAAGAGCTCAATTTTTGTCTCATCTGACCACAGCACCTTCTCCCAATCACTCTCGGCATCATCCAGGTGTTCACTGGCAAACTTCAGACGGGCCGTCACATGTGCCTTCCGGAGCAGGGGGACCTTGCGGGCACTGCAGGATTGCAATCCGTTATGTCGTAATGTGTTACCAATGGTTTTCGTGGTGACAGTGGTCCCAGCTGCCTTGAGATCATTGACAAGTTCCCCCTTGTAGTTGTAGGCTGATTTCTAACCTTCCTCATGATCAAGGATACCCCACGAGGTGAGATTTTGCGTGGAGCCCCAGATCTTTGTCGATTGACAGTCATTTTGTACTTCTTCCATTTTCTTACTATGGCACCAACAGTTGTCTCCTTCTCGCCCAGCGTCTTACTGATGGTTTTGTAGCCCATTCCAGCCTTGTGCAGGTGTATGATCTTGTCCCTGACATCCTTAGACAGCTCCTTGCTCTTGGCCATTTTGTAGAGGTTAGAGTCTGACTGATTCACTGAGTCTGTGGACAGGTGTCTTTCATACAGGTGACCATTGCCGACAGCTGTCTGTCATGCAGGTAACGAGTTGATTTGGAGCATCTACCTGGTCTGTAGGGGCCAGATCTCTTACTGGTTGGTGGGGGATCAAATACTTATTTCCCTCTGCAGAATGCAAATAAATTCATATACTTTCCACAATGTGATTTTCCGGATTTAATTTGTGATGTGCTATCTCTCACTGTTACCAATAACCTACCCTTCAATTATGGGCTGCTCATGTCTTTGTCAGTGGGCAAACTTACAAAATCAGCAAGGGATCAAATACTTATTTCCACCACTGTATATGCTTTATGCAATTGAATGCTTGTTAGGAGTATTTATCAGTGAAGATTCAGTTGTAGTTTATTATATTTTTTGTGATGTGCTGGTTTTTCTTAGGGGGCTATTTTGTCAAGGGTTGTTTTGTGGGCGGAGCCATTTTGTCAAGGGCTATTTTGTTAGGCTGTGAAGTGTCAAGGGTTATTTTGTTACAAGGGTTTTTTGTCGGGGCTATTATGACTGGGTGTCATTCATGCTCCACCCCACAAGATGCCTACACATAGAAGTATATGCCTTCTTGTCACTGCACATATTTTTACCCATGTCACCTCTGGAGTAATTTTATAGAAACTTTTTACATGCATGAAAATGGCTTTAGGTGTGGAAGATTCTTTGTGAGATTATGTTCCACATGTATAATGTGGAACTGTCAGCGTTAAATGTTATCAAATTATACATTCGCTGCATGGCTGAATATTGGCCTACTTATCTTTTGCTGTTACCCCTTCCTCCTCCCTTATAGGGGCACTCCCACAAAAGTTTGGAGAATATTGCTGTAAGTGGCTGTAGTAAGAACTTTTTTTTAAATAAAATGTGATAATCTCTATTAGAGCAAACAATTTGTAATACAGCAGTCCAAATCCTATCTTTTTATGTGAACGAATAAAAATGTTACAGAAGTTCAAACATGTAACTTTTGCAAACTGCATATGACCCATAACATTGTAGATCTGAGACTTCAGTTACCTTTTCCCAGAAACAGTCACAAATGTAGCCCTTTTTTATGGCTGGTAACTTAAGGAATGTTGGAATCATGAAAAAAAGGTCATTATTTATCCATCTGTATCCTCACCCATCTGTAGGGCACAATAACTCTACAAAAAGATGGAAGTTTATCAAATTTGACATACAAATTAGTTAAAAAAAAGCATTGGCTTTCTATGGGAATCGGAAATTGCAGAATGTTGACTAGCTTTTTGACTTCAAGCAACACAGGCAGACAGAGACACTAAACACATACCTTCACTACACGTAGACACCCTCACACCCTCCACAGCAATAGACAGGGAAAAAACAACTGAACTAGCTGGTGAAAGATGACACCAAAAGAAACCTTCATATTCCTTCATTTTACAATTCCAAAATACATACAATCACATGTGTGTGCATACCACAGCACACCTCCCCAAACCAGTCCCCCACACCTATCCCCTGCCCAACCCCCTGTCCTTGCAGGTATAGGGGTGAGGTTATAGAATTCCCTGCTGTCTGTAAATGAATTAGAAACTAATGTGTTTATTTTACTATCTTTTTTTGACAGGCATTATTTCATGTAGGAAATCTGTAATTGAAAGACTGTGATGTAGGGCTGCAGAAAACTGTATTTATTTTTGTTTATGCTCATTTTAAGATTACTGCAATTCAGTATCTTTTATGTTGTCACATATTGTTTGTCATTTATTATTAATGTTATAGAAACAGAAAAATGATGACAGGTAAAGGTCAAATGGCCCATCCAGTCTGCTCATCCACACCGTCTACTGCCTCCTCCTCTCCTTAAGAGATCCCACATGCTTGCCCCAAACTTTCTTGAATTTAGATACAGTCTTTGTCTTCACCACCTCCACCTGGAGGCCAAGTAAATACTTAGAAATGCTTGTATGGAATCTGCTGATGACAGTAGTAATTGGAATATAAATGTCTTATAATGAAAAAAAGGAAATATATATCTGTCTTACTTGATGTACTGCCCTTTTGTTTAATCAAACAGAGAAATTTACAGAAATAGCAAAACTGGAGTAAACTTGATTAACCAAGTAAAAGTTATACATAACTACCAAAACTAATTCTAGAATTCTGGTATGACAGTTCAAAGAAACATCATCATTAAGCTCAGAATATATAACCTACTGGGTTTGCTAAATATACATGAGGCTCATTTTCAAAGCGCATAGACTTAGAAAGTTACATAGGTTACTATCCAGCTTATAATTGAAAAAGAAAAACGCGTATATTGCGACCCAAATTGGGAGATAGACATTTATCTCACAAAAACAAATAAAGCGGTATAATCGAAAGCCGAATTTGGACGTTTTCAACTGCACTCCGTCGCGGATGCGGACAAAGTTGATGGGGGCGTGTCAAAGGCGTGGTGAAGGCGGAACTGGGGCGTGGTTATCGGCCGATCAGAGATAGGTGCCTTTCGCCGATAATGGAAAAAAAATATGCATTTTTAGCGAGAATTTAGGGCACTTTTCCTGGACCCTGTTTTTCCACGAATAGGGCCCCAAAAAGTGCCCTAAATGACCAATGACCACTGGAAGGAGTCGGGGATGACCTCCCCTGACTCCCCCAGTGGTCACAAACCCCCTCCCACCACAAAAATATGCTGTTTCACAACTTTTTATGTTCACCCTCAAATGTCATACCCACCTCCCTGGCAGCAGTATGCAGGTCACTGGAGCAGTTATTAGGGGGTGCATGGACCTCAGGCAGGTAGACCCAGGCCCATCCCCCCCCTCACCTGTTACACTTGTGCTGGTAAATGGGAGCTCTCCAAACCGCCCCCCAAACCCACTGTACCCACATGTAGGTGCCCCCCTTCACCCCTTAGGGCTATAGTAATGGTGTAGACTTGTGGGCGGTGGGTTTTGAGGGGGATTTGGGGGGCTCAACACCCAAGGGAAGGGTGCTATGCACCTGGGAGCTCTTTTACCTTTTTTTTTTTTTGTAAAAGTGCCCCATAGGGTGCCCGGTTGGTGTCCTGGCATGTGAGGGGGACCAGTGCACTACGACTCCTGGCCCCTCCCACGAACAAATGCCTTGGATTTATTCGTTTTTGAGCTGGGCGCTTTCATTTTCCATTATCACTGAAAAACAAAAACGCCCAGCTCACAAATTGGCGCATAAAGCATGGATGTCTATTTTTTTTCGAAAATACGGTTCGGTCCGCCCCTTCACGGACCCGTTCTCGGAGATAAACGCCCATGGAGATAGACGTTTTTGTTCAATTATGCCCCTTCACGTAACTTTGTAAGTCTAAATGCTTTGAAAATATGCCTCATTGTAATTTTGTAAGTCTATGTGCTTTGAAAATGAGCACCATTATTTATGTGTTATATTACCTTAAAAATAAATCACGATGATGAGAATGCTGGTTGAAAAAAATAGGTCTTTAAATTATTTAAAATAATGCCTCACAGTGTCTACCAAGTCTCCTCCCTCCCCCACTTCTCAGTTCACCCTCACATACCCCAGATACATACAAGCATAAGGCCCCTCAATATCCACATCCCAAATACCAATATCTCTTCACAGCTTCCATGGCTGCTCCCAACTTACACAAACAGTTATATATCAGAAAAATACATTCCATAGCTCTCCAACTTACATAACCCTGCCTCAAGGAGCTCCCACCCCACACAGTGAGACCCGGTCCACTCAAATATATACATACAATGTGCACACCCATCTGTCCTGTCTACACACCCCTCCCCACACATACATCCTTATAACACACCCACTAAGTACACCCATAGCCATACCTTCCAAAAATACCTCATAACACCTTCCACATGCCATCTCCCATCCCCCAACACTTACAGACATCATCAACCTCCCATGTACACATAAAACTTCCAAACCCCTTAACACACACATTTGTTTCCAGTCACAGCCCTAACACAAATACCACACCGCATACATTGTCTACATATCAGTTAATCCATTATTTTGTTTAGCTGAAGTCCACAAGAAGAAGCTGGCAAGCATGAGATCAGCCTAAAGATTTTTAGATTGAAGCTTTGTATCATTCTCATGATATTGACATTTAATTACAGAGCACAGGGACGGTGAAAGATGACAGATGACCTTTCATGAGTTACCGCTATGTGTGTGTGAAAGATCTGTTCTGACTCTTTTGATTCAAAGTTTTTAAGGCACTGAAGAAAATTAGTCTGTTTCTTCCCTCATACACACTCTCACACATACTGTATCTTTTGTCCTGTAATTTCCTGCTGACCATTTGTGGGCATCGAGTTCAGTTGGACTTGTTGGGCTACAGGGCCACATGCCTTCATTTATATTGTGGTTTTTTTCCCTTTCCAACTTGGCACACTCATTGCACTTACAGTTCTCCGCTGTTTGTTGCCCTCTTGGTGTTACATAGTAACATAGTAAATGGTGGCAGATAAAGTCCTCCAGATATGACTCTGCCCAACAGTCACACTCATTATCAATCCATGATTAAACAACAATGAATGTGATATAAAATACTTGATCGTGGTCTTTCTTTAGCATTTCTGGAACATAAACCGTAGAAGTCCACCTGGCACTGTTATGTTCCAACTGTTGGAGTTGACATCAAAGTCCATTCCGTCCTATCTGAATTCAACTTGCCGTTTGCAGGACACAGACCGTAAAAGTCTGCCTGTCACCGTCCTCGCGTTCCAGCTACTGAAGTTGCTGTTGAAGCCCTTTCCAGCCCATCCTAAACCGGATTACCATATACAGGACATAAACCATACAAGTCTGCCTGGCACCAGCCTTAGTTCTTCAGAGTCGGATTCACCATCAAAGTGTCACTCAACACATCCACACACATGCAGCCTTTTAAGTTTTGGTTTTTTTTAATATTATCCATTTTCTAATTAGAGATCCTCTGTGTTCATCCCTTGCATTTTTGAATTCTGTCACTGCTTTGGGAGTGCATTCCAGGCATCCGACCTCCGTCTCCATAGAAAAGAATTTAAATCTAGACTGAAAGCCCACCTCTTTAACATTGCTTTTGACTCGTAACCACTTCCTCCACCTACCCTCCTCTCCTCCTTCCTGTCCACATTAATTGATTTGATTTGCTTACTTTATTTTTGTCTATTAGATTGTAAGCTCTTTTGAGCAGGGACTGTCTTTCTTCTATGTTTGTCCAGCGCTGCGTACGCCTTGTAGCGCTATAGAAATGCTAAATAGTAATAGTAGTAGTAGTAATTTGCTGACATTACTCCTAAGTCTACAACTTCAATTCATGTTGTCCTCTAGTTTTACCGTTTCCCTTTCTGTGGGAAAGATTTGTTTTATATTAATACCTTTCAACTATTTAAAGTCTGTATCATATCTCCACTGGCCCTTCTTTCCTCTAGGGTATTCAGGTCTTCTAGTCTCTCTTCATATGTCTTTTGGTTAAAGCCCCATACCATTTTTGTCGCCTTTCTCTGGACAGCTTCAAGTCTTTTTACATCCTTGGCATGGGTTTACCTAAAGTTGCAAAATATGTCTCCAGAAAATGTGGTTAACAGATTATGAAAGGAATGGTCCCTAAATAATGATTAGCCAGGTATTCTGGAAGAAAGCTGTTGCAGCAAGGACTGAATCTATTCTTTGGGGTCTGTCAGGTACTTCCTTGTGACCTGGATTGGCGGCTCTTTTAGAGAGGATGCTGGGCTTGATGGGCCTTTGGTCTGACCCAGCATGGAAAATCTTTTATGATTTTATAAAATGCAAGTACTAATAATTACTGTAAATCTTTCCAGATCATGTATGTTCACTTGCCCTGTAGGTAGGCTGACAGCTAGAGGGGAAGGTCCTGTGTGTGCAGTGTTTATTTCTGTGGACATCTCACTACAATATGACCAATTACCTCCTCTGTTTACATAAAAGGACTACTTTTCAAATGCAGTAGTTCAAAACTTGTTGCCTTCATTAGAAGCTGATGTAAAAAACAGTATGCTAAAATTTAATGCAAAAAAAAAAATCTCCCAGTGTAGTCAGAAAATAGTATACGAATGCATAAAGGGTTAAATAATGCATGATACGAAAAATGTCATCTGAAACTGGATTAAAAAGGCGCATAAGTATATATATTTTTACAGCAGAAGTTGAGCTAAAAATGGTTGTAAATTTCCTCCTGTTTTTAACATCAGTGTTTAGAGGAACAGTTTGTCTAACTCACGTTTAACCATTTATTAAATAAAATAAAAGTGGAGGTGCCCCTGGTCCAGCATGAAGCCCCCAAGTCATATGGGTATCAGAGAGCCCACAACTCTCCCTATCCTACTCACTAACCCACCTGTACCCTGTGGTTTCCCCTGTAGTTGTCTTTCCTGTCTTCAGTGCTGGCCATCTATAAACAGTAACTGAAATTAGTAGCATTAGCTAAACCCTTGCCATTTTCAAGTGACTGGCCCTGAAGACAGGAGGACTAAGAATGATTAGTATGGTGGGGTGGAAAATGGTCTGGTGAGTGGGCAGGAGGGTCGATTACTGAGTGGATGGGGTAAGTTAGTGGGTGAGGTATATTCGGGGGCAGAATTCTTCTGGCTCAAGACTCCTGAATTCAGGTCCTGGATTTTGGGGTTATGGATTTAGGTATTTCAGTGATTAGCGCTGGTTTTTCCCCCAGAAAGTTTTGTTCCTGGGGCTTTTAGCCGTGAAGGTTAACCACATTTCTGGGGTAAGTTTTAGTTTAGGATCTTGTGCCAGTGTAGTTTTGACCCTCCTGGATAGGTGCACCCACTCCAGACCTGAGAATCCCAGATCTGGCACAGTGCTGACATGGCATCATAGACTAATAGTAGCACTAGAAATGAAATTAACTTCCATCTATCTGTGACCCAGGAGTAAACTTTTCTGCACCCCCTCCCACCAAAACAACAAAATAAACAGCATTACACATGTTAGGCTTTAATACATCTCCCTTAGAAGTAAGAGCAATCCCTACCTTAAACAGGAATTCCTTGCAGGTACAGTAATTTTAGTGCATGTTTCTGTACCCATTTTAGTGAGAAAGTTTTGTGTATTAACCTAAGGGCTTCTTTTACAAAGCTGCAGTAGAGATTCCTGTGTGGCAAATGAGATAAAGCCCATTCAATTCCTATGGACTTAGCGCGGCTTTATAAAAGGAGCCCTAAATTGTAAATAAACTTTCTATTACATAGCTTTCCAGTGTTCCAGAACCTGTGGGATAGTTGTGTCCATCAAGCAGCAGGTGCAGATAGAGAACTGATAACTGAGCTGAGACATATCTTTCTTGGCATCTAGTCCAGCTCCTCAGTATTTTCTCTCTCCTGTAGGTGGGTGGACACACTTTTCAACCACTGGTTCTGAGTGATTTGCTCCTGGTCCAGTTGGTCAGCTGTCCCCAGTTGAGCTTTGCTGGTGGCTTGTCTGCAGAGTCATATCTGGAGGTCTTCAGATCCCTGTCTGTAGTGCCCTATGAAATTTACTTCTTCCCTCTCTTCACTCTCCCCGTTTCTTGTTGAGCTCTCCTTTTCCTGCACAACAATCTTAAAAAAAAAAAAAAAAAGAAAAGAAAGAAGGAAAGAGGTTTACTGAAAAGCATGGAACAGAGTATTAGTCCTGATTCTTTCTCATCTGGGACAGGGCCACTGAGAAGGGGGTGCGGGGGGAGGCGGCAAAATTCCCTGGGCTCGGCCTCCAAACTTCTTCTTGCCTGCCTGCCTGCCTGCTTCTGGGTCTGTGTCTCTCCTGCTCCTGTGTGCCAGGACCCAGATGATCATGCTAATGCAATCATCCAGGTCTCGGCACATAGGAGTAGAAGACGACAGATTGAGAGAGGAGTAGTCAAAGCATTAAACCTCCTTGAGTCAGACACAGGAAGGTGTAGGGGCGGCCTAAGTTGAGGGGAGGGGCTGCTGCGTGGTGGCCCATGTGGGGGAGCGGTTGGCAGTTTTGCCTGGGCCCAGCTGTGTGTCTCGGCGGCCCTGATCTGGGGTAAAACTTGTGGAGACTGTGAGCTTGGGGGCAGAGCCGCCAGTGGTAAATCCCCGTGGTGTTTTATCTATTATCATATTTTGTATTTCTTTACTTCTGTCCTGGTGGCAAACCAGTTGAAGGCAAATGAGTATTCTTAGGGTATACAGGTATTGATTTTGATGTACTGTTTTACTCTTTCCTCTAAAGGTCTTCATTGGTGAGCTTCCTCAGGACTTCCTGCGTATCACTCCCACTCACCAGCAGCAGCAAATCCAGTTAGACGCCCAGGCTGCTCAGCAGCTGCAGTACGAAGGTACCATGGGAACCGTTGGCAGGCTCAGCATCACTGTGGTACAGGTATGGCCTTGTCTGCCCCGTCCCTTTCTTAGTGTGACTCTTTTCATTGACCTTTCACCTGGAACCTTCTGGCAGAGCACTGCATGCTGAACAAACTGCTAGTGTGTTATACTTCTAGAATATCAACAAAGCTAGCATATTAGTACTTCACTGAAAATTTATTTAAAATACAAGACTATTTTTTGACAATTTATAGCTCGAAAAAGGTTTATGTAAGGACTAAATATAGAATGATCTTACAGTGCTGAGGAAGTTTATGGACCCACTAATGTGATCTGTATTTTAGTACACTTTAAACTGAAAACATGATGAAAGGTTCAACAATAAGTATCCTTATGTGAAAAAGTATGTGAACTCTTCATTCATTAACCTCTGAGCAGCAATGACTTAAACTAAATGTTTACTATAATTGTTAATCAATCTCTCACATTGTCCTTGAAGGATTTTGGCCATGAATATGTTCAGAGCTGTTTCAGCTTTAATATTGTAGGGCTGTCTTGGACGAACAGCTCAGTTCAGGTCTTTCTATAGCATTTCAGTAGGGTTTAGATCGAGGCTTTAATTTGGCTAACCGCAAACCAAAATATATTCTCGGTAGTAGATTTATTTGGATATTTAAGTTTGTTGCTGTGTGACCCACGTTTGGCTCGGCTTCAGCTCACGGACAGATTCCTTTGTGGGTTTAGCACTTATTTTCAGTTGTTTTCCCGGTATAATCTAAGCTAAAAGCCCACCTTTTTGATGCTGCTTTTAACTCCTAACCCTTATTCACTTTGTTCAGAACCCTTATTTTATCATCCTCACTTTAATATTCCCTTATCTCTTGTTTGTTCTGTCTGTCTGTCCTAATTAGATTGTAAGCTCTGTCGAGTAGGGACTGTCTCTTCATGTTCAAGTGTACAGCACTGTGTACGTCTAGTAGCGCTTTAGAAATGATTAGTAGTAGTAGTATTTCTCTTGGTTTACTTCCCCAATTATTTTCTTAGTTTTTTTTTGGCCTTTCAAGTTTTCTTTATTTTTTTTTCGTGGCTCTTTTTAGGCCTGTTTAGGACTGAGCACCGGCTTCAATTTCAGTCTCATGCTCCTTTTTCTGACCTTCAAAATTTAGGAATTTATATAAATAAATATTTTATTTCACTTGATATACTCCGAAGGGAGCCATCAATGACGACTATGTGGTTTACAAACAATAAAATAGTACTAGGATAAGAAAGAGTTAAGAAAGGCAGCAAAAGGGGAGGAAGAAGGGATGAGAGGTTAGGATTGACTGGGACCAAAGACCTCAGAGAAAAAAGAGGTTTCAGGGGGGCTTTGAATGGATCTAAGGGAGAAGGGAAAGGGAGTTCCACAGTTTTGGACCAAGGTAACTGAAGGCTGTCTCTTGGGAAATAGTAAGATGGAGAAAAGAAAGGGAAGGAAGACATAATAGATTGGAACAATGGAGATGACCAGAAGCAATCAGTGGTGTAATATTGGATTTATCAGATGCTTTAAAACTGACTCAACACGGGCCCTGTTTCAGCTTGTAAAGCCTGCTCAGGAGTGTGTGCATATATGTCACAGCATAGTAAGAAACACCTTGCTAGCCTTTTAGGTCCAGAAACTACCATGAAGTTGGACAGACTCAGACTCGTCCTCCACAGTATATAAAGGAGAAATGCTTGCAAATGCAAACAATGTCTTCAGCAATTTTGGCTGCATAATTAGATTGCTGAAGATCATTGCCTGCTCCGTGCACCCCCTTTCTTTGAGGAGAGGGGTGTGCACTCCCTGAGGTGGGATTGTGCTCTGCCCCAGTTGCCATATGTTAGGTACACCGCTGTCATATTGTTAGAGCCATGGCTACGTCAATAGCCCACTTGAGATCAGCTTCTGTTGAGGAGATTTGCAAAGCTGCAACGAAGTCATCAGTCCACATATTCACATCTCACTTCTTCCTTGAACAGGACATCTGATGTGACAGCCGTTCAGTCCTGCAGAATTTGTTTGGTGTCAAGAATCCAAGTCCACCCTCCTAGGCCTGGTTATGTTCTGTCCCAGGCTGCACCTTCACAACCAGTTTGTATATAGTTTCTGGTTAATTGACTTAAAGGCCTCAGTGTTTCAAATCTCTATTGTACTGTCATTGTTGTTTTTAGGTGAGCCTGGTAGCTAGGGATTTCCACATGTGAGAGTACATTGGGCCTGTTTGTCCTCAGAGAAAGTGGTTACTCACTTGTAGCAGATGTTGCCCGAGGACAGCAGGCCTATTGTTCTTGCATACTTCCCTCCTCCCCTTGGAGTTGTCGTCTTCAGCTATTGCATTAGATTGAGGTACCCATGCTTGCATGTTGGGCGGGAAGGCACCTGTGCATGTGAGATGGGATGCTGCCAGAACCTTCTTAGCGCTATACGCAATAGGCAGCATCTGCACTGGGCTCTATTGGATGACATCAGCCACATATGAGAATACTGCGTCTGCTGTCCTCAGAGAACATCTGCTACAGGTGAGGTAACCACTTTATAGCAGTCTTGAATACCATTTTGATTCAGTTTTTTCCTAATGGTTTGTTCATGAACCACTGCATCAGCCAGAATGCCAGAGACCTGCAGATCTTTACATGTTCTTTCTGTATTTTTGATCCTGCCATGATGACCTCCTTTTTGTAATGTCACAACAGTTTTCAACTTTTTAAGTTGTAGGTTATTAGATAGCTATAGCGAATGAATGGTAGCCAGGATGTTTAGAGAGAGTCTTATAATCCTACCTGGACAGAAAAGCATCAACTACAGTTCTTTTTTTCCTGGGTCCTGTGACATTTTTTTTCACTTGAAATTTTATTAATTTTCAAGAAAACAGTTACAATAAAAGACACACGAATTATAGTGCTATAATAACAAAAATGAACTATCTATCTTACAGGTACACTGCAGTAATCTATAATGTAACCAATATGCAAATTAACAAATTAGAGGGTATGAGTAAAGAATTTGTATATAAGTGATCCATTAAGTATTCATTAAACCATTCAGCTATTATTTCACAGGTGACCATAGTTTCCTTTTATGCAAAGTAGAGCCTTATTTGTTAGCAGATAAGAATTCTAGCTTCTGATAGTTTAAAACAGAATTCCACCAGTAATGCACGTTAAGGAGTTTTGATGATTTTCAATGTGACAAAAGTTTAGTGCAATGGATAATAAAATATCAAGTTCTCGCTGATTATCTAGAAGGATAAGTTGTTGAGAACTGGATTTGTAGATAATAATAGAGAGAGAGTCATGATCCAATCATCATTCCAAAAGAGTTACAACAGTTAATATTCAAAAATCATATGGGCTAAATTTCCCATTTAGAAGAACAATTCCAACACTTGTCCAAAGAAGTTAATTTGGCAGTGTAAAGTTTTCGAGTCCATAACGATTTATGATACAAAAAATATATGGATTGTAAAAAAGATGCAGAATCCAGTGGTTTTATTGCTGAAGTCCAGATATATGACCATTGTTGCTTTGTAAGTACAGAGCCAGTGCCCTTTTCCCAAATCTGTTGTAGGCCAGTGACATGTTTATAAGAGTCAGACTTAATAAGTTTATAGATGGCCGAAGCCGTATGGTCATTAGATATCAATATTTGTGCTGTTGAAAAAAATAGATGGTTCTTGAGCAGTTGATGAAGTTATATGCTGCTGTGAATGAATACAATAGCATCATTGAAGCCATTTGTAATAGTTATTAGTAGTGAATTTGAAACAATCTTGTAGAAATGAGAAGGATGATTTTGTTTTGTTGTCCTCGGTGAGAATATCTTTGAGTCCATATTCCTTTGTCTATCCATTCTTTCCAGAAAAAAGGAGATTTATCTATAAGAACGTGGGTTGTTGTGTTGAGTCTTATGAGTAGTAGTAAAATGTTCTATTACGTACTGTGTTGACATAGGAGCCAACTTTTCAAAATTATTGGGGATGCTAAGCCCAATGGAAATAACCCATTCCTGGACACATCCAAGGAATTTTCTCAATATTGGGGGTGCTGAAGCACCCACAGAGTCGGCTCCTATGTGTGTTGACATTGTAAGTAGTGTACTGTGCCATACTTTGTATTGATATTTGAATATTTTTACTGCTGTAATTGTGTATTGCTTATGTGTTATTTTTTATTTCTGTACACCGCCTTGAGTGAATATTTTCAAAAAGGCGGTAAATAAATCAAAATAAACAGGATGAGTTAGAAGGTTATCAGATTCAACTCGACTATTTCAGCCGCATGGGTACCTGAATGCGGAGTACCACAAGGATCCCCCCTCTCGCCAACTCTATTCAACTTAATGATGATACCCTTGGCAAAATTACTATCAAATCAAACCTCAATCCATACATTTATGCGGATGATGTAACGATCTACATCCCATTCAAACAAGACCTAAAAGAAATTTCCAGTGACATCAACCAAAGTCTAAAAATCATGCATTCATGGGCGGCCGCATTTCGGCTGAAACTCAATGCAGAAAAGACCCAATGCCTAGTACTAACCTCCCAACACAACAAGAAAGAATACACCGCCATCAACACACCAACCCTAAACCTTCCTATTTCAGAAACCCTAAAAATTCTTGGAGTCACCGTAGATCGACACTTTACACTAGAGAAACACAACCAAGAAGATGTTCCACTCAGTGTGGAAATTAAAAAGAATAAGACCTTTCTTCCCAAGGAATGTTTCCGTAACCTGGTACAATCATTAGTGCTCAGTCATCTAGACTATTGCAATGCACTATATGCCGGCTGCAAAGAACAAATAATCAAGAAACTCCAGACAGCCCAGAACACTGCAGCTAGACTCATATTTGGCAAACCAAAATTTGAAAGTGCAAAGCCCTTACGAGAAAAATTACACTGGCTCCCACTTAAGGAACGCATCACGTTCAAAATATGTTCACTAGTTCACAAAATTATCCATGGAGACGCACCAGCTTACATGTCTGACCTAATAGACCTACCACCTAGGAATGCCAAAAGATCATCCTTGATCTACACTTCCCAAGTTGCAAAGGAATGAAATACAAACTAATGCATGCGTCAAACTTCACCTACTTGAGCACACAGTTATGGAACGCACTGCCGTGCAACTTGAAATCGATATATGAAATAACGAAGTTCCGCATACTACTGAAGACCCATCTCTTTGAAAGAGCATACCAAAAGATCAACCCAAGCATTTCCTCTACAAGTAACCACATAGAAGAGTATTCAGAGGCAGTAAAGATCTAATTACAGCCTTGATGCGAAATGAATGCTCTGTAATATGCGAAAAAATCTGGAAAAGCAACACCTCCATTAGAGCGTGTACTTTTTAGTTTTTTAAGTGCAATTCTCGGTTGCTTGGACTTCCATAAGAAGGACACAATGAGTTTATTAATTTGAGAGTAAAATGTAGTATGGAAAAGAATGGGATCATACTAAGCTAATCTAAGTTACTAGACTAATAACATTAGAAACTATGATACACGTGTATCTATATATACAGGCCAAAAACAGGTAATTTGGTATTACTTAGGTGATTGCCTAACTTCCACAAAGTTTGATTTTTTTTTATTTTTTTGCAGTTCACATCATTTAAAAAGAAAAAGGCAGTTTGAGATAACAAAAACAAGTTTACTGCCTTTTGATGGTATTATTTGAAAAGAATGTTTTACTAAGGAGTCCTGGATGTGATTGATACACTGGTTTCTTACCCTGTATTACATGTTCACTAAAGACAGCTGATCACCAACACACACACACACACACACACACACACACACACACACACACACACACACACACACACACACACACACACACAGACACAGACACAGACACAGACACAGACACACACAGACACAGACACAGACACACACACTCCACCTCTTCTGGAGCTGTGCAGATTATTTTAATGACAATAAATTAACATAAAAAAAAAAAGAGAAGATGAGATTATACCTTTTATTTATTGGACTAGCTTAATACATTTTTTACTATTTTTCAAAGGTAGTGCCGCCTTCTTCGAATCAGAATGACAGAACTGAGGTACAGAGAGAACTGTGAGACTACAGGAATGTGGAAGTTTTGTTTTGTGCATACTCAGATGTTTTTCAACAATTCTTAAAAGCCCTGGAAATATTCAGTTGATATCAAGTGGTGGTCACTTCACCTAAGTAAACATAGTAGATGACGGCAGAAAAAGACCTGCACGGTCCATCCAGTCTGCCCAAGAAGATAAATTCATATGTGCTACTTTTTTATTTGTACTGTCCTCTTCAGTGCACAGACCGTATAAGTCTGGCCAGCCCTATCCCCGCCTCCCAACCACCAACCCCGCCTTCCACCACGAGCTCTGGCACAGACTGTATAAGTCTGCCCAGCACTATCCTCGCCTCCCAACTACCAGTCCCGCCTCCCACCACCAGCTCTGGCACAGATCATATAAGTCTGCCCAGCACTATCCCTGCCTCCCACCACCGGCTCTGGCACAGACCGTATAAGTCTGCCCAGCACTACCCCCACCGCCCAACCACCAACCCCGGCACAGACCGTATAAGTCTGCCCAGCACTAGTCCCGCCTCCCAACCACCAGCTCTGCCACCCATTCTAGGCTAAGCTCCTGAGGATCCCTTCCTTCGGCATAGGATTCCTTTATGTTTATACCCATGCATGTTTGAATTCCGTTACCGTTTTCATCTCCACCACCTCCCGCGGGAGGGCATTCCAAGCATCCACCACCCTCTCCGTGAAAAAATACTTCCTGACATTCTTCTTGAGTCTGCCCCCCTTCAATCTCATTTCATGCCCTCTCGTTCTACCGCCTTCCCATCTCCGGAAAAGGTTCGTTTGCGGATTAATACCTTTCAATATTTGAACGTCTGTATCATATCACCCCTGTTTCTTCTTTCCTCCAGGGTATACATGTTCAGGTCCGCAAGTCTCTCCTCATATGTCTTGTAATGCAAATCCCATACCATCCTCGTAGCTTTTCTTTGCACCGCTTCAATTCTTTTTACATCCTTAGCAAGATACGGCCTCCAAAACTGAACACAATACTCCAGGTGGGGCCTCACCAGTGACTTGTACAGGGGCATCAACACCTCTTTTCTTCTGCTGGTCACACCTCTCTCTATACAGCCTAGTAACTTCTAGCTATGGCCACCGCCTTGTCACACTGTTTCATCACCTTCAGATCCTCAGATACTATCACCCCAAGATCCCTCTCCCCATCCGTACCTACCATACTCTCACCGCCTAACACATACGCCTCTCTTGGATTTCTACTCCCTAAGTGCATCACTTTGCATTTCTTCGCATTGAATTTTAATTGCCAAACCTTAGACCATTCTTCTAGCTTTTTCAGATCCTTTTTCATGTTTTCCACTCCCTCCGGGGTGTCCACTGTGTTACAAATCTTAGTATCATCCGCAAATAGGCAAACTTTACCTTCTAACCCTTCGGCAATGTCACTCACAAATATATTGAACAGAATCAGCCCCAGCACCGATCCCTGAGGCACTCCACTACTCACCTTTCCCTCCTCCGAGCGAACTCCATTCACCACCACCCTCTGGCTTCTGTCCGTCAACCAGTTCCTAATCCCAGTTCACCACTTCGGGTCCTATCTTCAGCACATCCAGTTTATTTAAGAGCCTCCTGTGGGGAACCATGTCAAAAGCCTTGCTGAAATCTAAGTAGATTACGTCTATAGCACGTCCACGGTTCAATCTCCAGTCACCCAATCAAAGAATTCAATGAGATTCATTTGGCACGATTTCCCTTTGGTAAAACCATGTTGTCTCGGATCTTGCAACTCATTTTCTTTCAGGAAATTCACTATCCTTTCCTTCAGCATCGCTTCCATTACTTTTCCAATAATCAAAGTGAGGCTTACCGGCCTGTAGTTTCCAGCTTCTTCCCTATCACCACTTTTGTGAAGAGGGACCACCTCTGCCGTTCTCCAATCCCTCGGAACCTCTCCCATTTCTAAGGATTTATTAAACAAATCTTTAAGAGGACCCGCCAGAACCTCTCTGAGTTCCCTCAATATCCTGGGGTGGATCCAGTCTGGTCCCACTGCTTTGTCCACCTTTAGTTTTTCTAGTTGTTGATACACACTCTCTTCCGTGAACGGTACTATATCCACTCCATTCTCAAATGAACTTTTGCCAGTCCATCGTGGTCCTTCTCCTGGATTTTCTTCAGTAAAAACAGAACAAAAGTATCTATTTAGCAAATTTGCCTTTTCTTCATCATTATCTACATAGCGGTTTGCAGTATCTTTTAGTCTCACAATTCCCTTCTTAGTCATTCTCCTTTCACTAATATACCTGAAGAAATTTTTGTCACCCCTTCTTACCTTTCTAGCCATTTGTTCTTCCGCTTTCGCTAGACGTACCTCTGTCTTGGCTTCTTTCAGTTTCCTCCGTCATTCCTCCCCGTGTTCCTCGTCTTGAGTTTTTTTTGTATTTCTGGAATGCGAACTCTTTAGCCTTTATTTTCTCAGCCACTTGCTTGAAGAACCATAGCGGTTTCCTTTTTCTCTTGCTTTTATTTACTTTCCTTACATAAAGGTTTATGGCCCTATTTATAGCTTCTTTCAGCCTGGACCACTGTCCTTCCACTTCTCGTACGTCCTCCCAGCCCATCAGCTCTTTCCTTAGGTATTCCCCCCATTTTACTAAAGTCAGCATGCTTGAAATCCAGGACTTTGAGTATTGAGTGGCCACCCTCCTCTTCAGCCGTCATATCAAACCAAACCGTTTGATGGTCACTGCCGCCCAGGTGGGCACCCACTCGGACATTTGACACGCTATCCGCATTTGTGAGCACCAGATCCAGCGTCGCTCCCTCCTCATGGGTTCCATGACATTTGTCTGAGCAGAGCACTTTGGAAAGCATCCACAATCTCTCTACTTCTTTCCGATTCCGCAGACGGAACCTTCCAGTCTACATCCGGCAGATTGAAATCTCCCAGCAACAGCACCTCTCTCTTCTTTCCCAACTTTTGAATATCTGTGATCAGGTCTTTATCTAATTCTTCCAATTGTGTTGGAGGTCTGTAGACAACACCCACATGGACAGAGGTTCTATCATCTCTTTTTAAGGTGATCCATATCGCTTCTTTCCTTACCCGAGGTCCCTGTCATTTCGGTTGCTGTGATATCATTTCTCACATATAGAGCTACTCCTCCACCTTTACGACCCTCTCTATCCTTCCTAAATAGATTATAGCCTGGTATGTTTGTATCCCATTCATGGGAACCATTGAGCCATGTCTCTGTGATTGCAACAACGTCTAAGTCTGCCTCCAACATCAGGGCTTGAAGGTCATGAACTTTGTTGCCAAGACTGCGAGCATTTGTGGTCATCACTTTCCATTTCCATTTCCATTTCCTGTATGTTTTCAACATTTGATATTTGGTGTGTTTTTTGTCTTTGGGTCCCTCCATATCTTTTTGTTCCACCTTAATTTATTTTGCTTTTGCTGTTTCTTCTGGCTCAGTTCTATTTTAGGAACCTCACAGAGCTCTAATGGAGCAAAAGAATTCTGTAGGGGTAACACTTGTGAGGGTGTATTCCTCTGTCACATGACGAAGTCTGCCTGAGCCTACTGTGAACCATCTATTCTTAGGTGGTTTTATTCTTTGAGGCAGTGGTGTGAATTTGGTTTGATTTTGTGCAGTCTTAGAATTTGCTTTAAGTGCATCTAATTCCTGCTTTAATTTACTGAGCTCTTGTTTTAAACTAGCGAGCTGATTACAGATAGGACAAGCCTTAAGTTTCCAGATGATTGGCCTTGAAACTAAAGCTCCACAATTATTACAGAGAATAAAAGTCATCTTGATTTGTTGAATGGGTATGAGTAGGTACTTTATGATGGGGCTTGACAGTGTACAAAATTAACTTTACTCCTCAGCAATTTGAGACAGTTGTAATTTGGGTGGAGTTAAGTTGTAATAAGTAGTATAGTTACTGCAGATCCCCATCTTCACAGAACACCTGTTGCTTACTTGTAACTGTAAGTTTGCTGTCCCCTAAGCCTGTCTGAATATATATTTTAGCCACCTGAGAGGAGTGCCCCAGATGGAAAATGTGAATTGAGAACGCAGTCCCCTTTGTTAATGGAAAGAAAACAATAATAGTTCCCATTGATGATGAGAGCAAAGATGAAGTCTTTGCTCCAGCAATTATTATTAATTTGCTGTATCAGTGTTTTTGAGCCACAGGAACATAGTGGCCTGGAGAACCTTTTTTCATAGTGACCAATGAAGTATGAAATTAAACTAAAATCAAAATAGGTGTTTCTTGTTAAACAAATTTCTAACTGCTCAAATAAAATAGAGACTGCAAGCCTCATTCATCCCAAACATCCCCCCATGCCTACCTAGCACTAACTCTCTGTCAGGTACCCCCATATCCCTAGCTACCTTGTTTCCCTGAAAATAAGACATCCCCTGAAAATAAGACCTAGTAGAGGTTTTGCTGAATTGCTAAATATAAGGCCTCCCCCGAAAGTAAGACCTAGCAAAGTTTTTGTTTGTCCCCGATGGGACATGGACACAGAAACCTTAATTTTTTTTCGCTGCAACCGAAAGACGAAATAACATAAAAGAAATGCAAGAAACAAGACTGAGGTGGAAAACCGATCGTCCAGCGGACTCCTACCATCCTCCTTCACGCTTTTGTGAAGATCAACTACCGGTAAGTGAGCCCGGAAAGAAAAGAAACATCCCCCTTGCAGAAATAATAAAAGAAAAGAAAATGAGCAACCGAGCCCTTTCAGCGCTCCTCCATCGCCCAAGGGCTAAGTCAGACTAGAAGGATGGAAAGTGTTACGAATGTACAGGAGGAGCTCATAAAGCGCCACCAACGGGGAACGGAGCTACCATAGAATTTTTTTTAATGTTTGTAATACGGTAGGGATGATCCTGCACCCTAAGCCCTCTCACAACCTCCCGAGACCCCCAGCCAGAGCAGCCCGGCCCCACATTCCATTACCTTCCCTAGTTCATACCCCTCCTCCATTCCCAGCCCGGCCAGGGCGGCTCTGCTCCGCTCGAGTCCTGCGGTCACTGTGGACAGATAGGCGAGCCATGGCCTACTCCTGCAGGATACCGCCCCCACTTTAATACTGTTCCCGAACGCCACAGTCCCCCTACTACTCCCGAATAAGACATCCCCTGAAAATAAGACCTAGCGCATCTTTGGGAGCAAAAATTAATATAAGACACTGTCTTATTTTCGGGGAACACGGTAGCAGTCTCTCTCTCTCTCTCTCTCTCGTACCCATCATCTTCAGTCAGCAGTTACTCTGTAAAATCTACCTTCCCACTGACAACATGTCTGCCACAGGTTACAGCCTGTGCCAACATGAATGCTGCTTCATTTGCTGCACCCTGTGTCAGACTTGGAAGTCATGTGGCAGCAGCATTCATATTAGCATTTCTATGCGCTCTGTGTTTCAGGGAGCTCAGCTCACTGGTAGTTCCCCATTCACCCCTAATCCCCACCTGAAGCCACCCAATGTAGTGTGTGACTTCTAAGTCCCCACACACCCTCTTGCTGCTTTCAAATTGCCTGAGTTCTTGCCCCTGGTCTCCAGGGCCTTCATATCTGACTCATCCAGGGTGGTCAATGTCTTATGCTGAGCCTTGGCTGCTTCCTGTGCTCTGCTGTGTCTGTTGTTGCTGCCTGCAGCAGCTCCTGGCAGGGGGAGGGAAGAGCCTACTGTGTGATAGCTTTGTGATGGAATCATAACCTGTACAGTGCTCTGTTCTCTGTTCACTACTAGCCTCAGCTGCTGTGGTGTTAATTTGCCTACCACCCTGCCTGGTCCCAGCCCTTTTGGTTGGGCTGTGGCACCTGTATCTAGCTCTCTACAGATGCAGCTTTCCTCTCAGAGTAGCTATATCCTGCGGTAGTGGAGCTTTTATGCAGCTGCTGTTATACATGGAGATGGGCAGTAGTGTATTACAAGCTGGAACTTGTGCCTCTTGTTTTGTGGCTGCAGCTAGAGGGAAAGGAAAGAGAGGGAAGCATACAGTTAAAGTCACTTGTGCAACTGTGGGACTAATCCGGCATTCCAGTCTCATTGCCTGTTAAGTTCTACAGCTGTGCAAATAGCTTTGCTGCTGTTCCAGCTCTTCAAGTAGCTCAGACAGGAGGTGGAATGTCAGAGGGAGGGGAGAGACAATAGCAGTGGCAGACAAAGGCAGTTTGAGTCAACCAAATTGCATCAGCACAAGTGAATCATTGGATCTCTCCACTTCCACTTGACTGGCCTCACTGGTCCACTGGGGAATGCCTGAATGCTCCAAAAATGAATCATCTGTTTCTTGAAAGTTATAGATATACTAGTAAAAAAGGCCCGTTTCTGTTGAAAGGAAAGAGGCGCTAGCAAGGTTTTCCTTGGAGTGTGTGTGTTTTACAGAGTGTGTGTGAGAGTGAATGTGTGATAGAGAGAGAGTGAATGAGAGTGTGTGCCAGGGCCTCCCCTCCCTCCTTCCAGTTCCAGGGTCCTCATCCTCCCTCCCTGGGTCCTCATCCTCCCTCCCTCCTTGGGTCCTCACCTCCCCTCCTTCCCAGGGTCCTCATCCTCCCTCCCTCCTTGGGTCCTCACCTCCCCTCCTTCCCAGGGTCCTCACCCCCGCTTTCTCCCAGGGTCCTCATTCCCCCTCCCCTCCCAGTTCCATTCCTTCCAAGCATGGTTGCATCATCTTTCACTTTTGCTTACCCACATCACTGTAGCGCACCCGTTCTGATGGAAATGAAATGGGAGGCAGGCAGGCACAACTGAGGCTCCTAGGGGCGGCGGTTTTTTCATCAGCTGGGGGGAGTTTTGGGAGGGCGGCAGCGGTTCGGGAGAAGAGAGGGAGGGAGGTGGCGGTTTTTTTAGGGCGGTTGGCAGGGGGAGGAGTAGCGTGTTTCCCTACTCCTCCCCCTGCCTGGGTCACGGTTTGTTGCTGTGCGTCGGGATGGTGACGTCATCCGAGACGCAGCCAATCAGTGGGATGATCTACTCCATCTACCAGACCACCTTCGAAAGATCACGGTTCCAGGCAGCCTCAGAACGTTGGAGGTGA
The DNA here is from genome assembly GCF_901765095.1 of Microcaecilia unicolor. Taxonomy (NCBI): domain Eukaryota; kingdom Metazoa; phylum Chordata; class Amphibia; order Gymnophiona; family Siphonopidae; genus Microcaecilia; species Microcaecilia unicolor. Next base: position 217,626,242 of record NC_044034.1, read on the forward strand.
GAATATTATATAGGAAGTGGTTACAAATGTAGTGGCTGTGGGAGTGGAGGGTGGCTGCCCATATGGGGATCTGTAACTTTAGTCTATTTTTTAATGACGTAGTTCATTTCTAGTGTAGTTTCATAGGGAATGCATTGCCTGAAAGGTTCGCTTAAGAAAAGACTATCTCTGCTTCAGGAAGCAAGTAAATCTTGCCTCTTCATCCAGGCCTTTAATGGAAGAAGTAATTAACTTTCTAGTCACATACCAACAAGAAGTAACACTGGCTGCATATACTATAGCAGGACATATTTATCCACCTTCCCTAGCTAGATAATATTCGACCACCTTTCTGACCCCATGTGCAACTTTCTTAAATTAGTTCCCTTATTTTCTAACTCCTCTTACCCTAATCTATCTCTGTGCTCCATCTTTGCTTACACCCTATGCTGTCTATTAAAATGTTTATTGCTTATTGTGTTGACATTATAATGTAGCATACTATGCCATACTTTGTATTGTTATTTGAATATCTTTACTACTTGTCTGTTTGCTTATGTTTGACTTATTCTTGCTGTACACGGCCTTGAGTGAAATTCCTTCAAAAAGGCAGATAATCCTAATGAATAAATACAGTATAACAATTTATTTTTATTTGTAAACCACACTAGATGGCATTATTAAGAGATGTATATCTAATGAATAATAAACTTGGAAACTAAACTAAATAAACAGAACGTAGGCAGACATCATGGGATGGGACAACTTGTAGGGGCATGGGGGGGGGGGGGGGTTGCAGTAACAGGAGGAATTTTGTAGCTGGAAAGAGGAAGTGGCCAAGAGGAGGAGGAGGCCATAGCAGAGGCCTGAAGTGGGGCAGTGGGAAGTAAAAGCTTTGATAATAGAGAGGGAACAGTTGTGAACTGAGGCCTTGGGAGGGCAGCAGTAGGGAGCAGTGGAGGAGTAGCCTAGTGGTAAGTGCAGTGGACTTTGATCCTGGGGAACTGAGTTCGATTCCACTGCAGCTCCTTGTGACTCTGGGCAAGTCACTTAACCCTCTATTGCCCCTGGTACAAAATAAGTACCTGAATATATGTAAACCACTTTGAATGTAGTTGCAAAAACCTCAGAAAGGCGGGTATATCAGGTCCCATTTCCCTTTCCGTCTACTTAACTTTACAGTGTGATCACTGCATGCAATTTTCTGGTTTTCAGTCACTTCTATCGCTATGGAGATGTGTAGGATTTATCTTATGTACATTTGATTCAGTGATATAACCAGACAATTTTGGGTAGGCACAAAATTTTCTCTCTGCCATGTCCTCTTCCTCCCCCCACTCTCCCCCCTTTTCTTGCCATCCCAACTCGAAATATACTTTAGCTCATGAGGATCCCCGAGGTCTGTCAGCTGAAGACTTCCTCCGAAGACAACCAGAACCTCTTTTACCATGCTTGGCAGGCAGCAGCAACTCCTTGAGTGATGTCACTGATGCCGACACCCTATGCATACTTAGTTACTGGTGGCTCAAGGATGTTACCGCCATATGGCAAGCTCAGTAGAAGGGAATTTGGCTGCCTTCAGAGAAGGTACTCAGCTGATGGAGCTTGGGGATCCCCACCAGCTACAGCAAGGGTCAGTCGGTAAGCTAGGGCCCAGGGCAGAAAATAAAAAAGTCCCAATACAACAGTTATGAGCAGCGGTCTTGGAGGCTTGGATAACATCACATACGGGTATTTCCCGTTGGATTTTGTCATTGACATCAAAGATATAAGCAGTGGGTTCAAGCTCTGCGTTTGACTGGGTTATTGGATAACTGTGAAATCTGGTCGGTGATCAACTTCAGCGAAATAACTGACAACTTGGGGGGCTGACTGTAGATTAAGCTATTGAGAAAATACAAGAGGGTATGGAATATGGGTACATGTGAATCTCTGCAAAACTTGTGGTGATTTATTGTATACTAGGGAAAAAGCCCGTTTCTGTCAGAAATGAAACGGTGCGCTAGCAAGATTTTCCTTAGAGTGTATGTGTGTGTGAGAGATGGAGTGTGTATGTCAGAGAGAGAGACAGAGTGTGTGTGTGTTTGTGTGAGAGTGTGTGAGAGACAGAGAGTGTGTGTGTGAGACTGTGTGTGAGAGAGAGGGACAAAGAGATAGAGAGAGGCTCGTTTCGGTAGGAAGTGGGGAGAGTCCTTAAGGCACTCGTCAAAGTCCACGGTAACCTTCATGCTCCGCCGGGGAGGAAGGTGACAGGCAGCTCATAACTCCCCGGCCCCATGTCGCTCCCTCTGCTGCCACAAACTGTTCCTGGGCCGGCTGAGAGGACACCGGGATCCTTTACCCCGCCTCCTCTTCCTCCTGCAGCGTCTGCCATGGGGACGGGGAGTGGAGGGGAGACGGGCAGGGAGTAGAACCAATCAGAGGCTCCAGGAGGACGAAGGGGCAGAGTCCACTGACGGGGAAAATGTGAGAGCAGCTCACCCTGTGCTGGCTCACCTTCGTCCTATGCTGGCCGCGAGGGGGGAGGGGTAGGGACTGGTGATGCGCCGTGGGGGAAGGGGGAGGGGCTTGGGTGATGCGACGAGGGGGGGGGGCGGCAGTAAGAGCTGCTTTGTAGGCAGGGGAAGGAGTAAGGAAACACGCGGAGCCTGTTTCCCTACTCCTCCCCCTGCAGTGATGTCAGCTGAGGCTTCGGAGACCCAGCAAGTTACGGACACAGGCAGCCAGGTTTTAGAACGTTGGAGGTGAGAATTATTATATAGGATGTGTATGTGTAGACATTAAAAATTTTGTATATTTATAATCAAGTACATTTGTTGTATAGAGTTATAGATTGCAGAACTCTGAATCAAAGTATTATTCCCCTGTGTTTACAGATTGTTAATTTTAACTGCCAGACCTTTGTCCATTCTTCTAATTTTTGGAGATCTTCTCATGGTTTCTACTCCCTCTGTGGTATCCACTCTATTGGCTATCTTTGTGTCATCCACAAAAAGGCAAACTTTTCTGTCTTATCCTTCAGCAATGTCTCTCACAAATATATTAAACAGAATCAGCCCAGTACTGATCCCTGAGGGACTCCACTGCTCACCTTTCCTTTTCTCTGAGCGTGTTCTGTTTACCACCACCCTCTGCCATCTGTCGGTCAACCAGTTTCCAATCTGGTTCACCACTTTGGGTTCTAAAGTTCAGCCCTCTGAGCTTATTCATGAGTCTTCTTTGAAGAACCATTTCAAACGCTTTGCTGAAATCCAAATAGATTACATATAGCACATGTCCTTCGTGTAGTTCTTGGCCACCCAGTCAAAGAAATCAATCAGATTTGTTTGGTAGTATTTTCCTTCAGTAAAGCCATGTTGTCTCAGATACTGCAGCCGTTGGATTCCCCGCTTTTGTGAAGAGGGACCACATCTTGTCTCCAGGGAACTGGGTTCAGTTCCCACTGTAGCTCCTTATGACCCTGGGCAAGTCATTTACCCCTCCATTGCACAGGTACAAGAACTTAGATTGTGAGCCTACTAGAAGGAGAAAAGTACTTGCATATAATAAATGTAAACTACTTTGTACCACAGAAAGGCACTATATAAGGAATATAATATAAGATAAATAATCAGCAGGTATAAATGTCCTACCTAATTCCTTTCCAAACCAGTCTTCATTATATTATTTAGAATTGTTAGATTGCTAATGCTTTAGAAGTTTTGGGTGTTTATTGTAATGTGTTATAATTTTTTTTTTATTTTATTTTACAATTTCAACTTACATTTCCAAGAATAATCTTGTATAAGAAGTGTTATAGCCTCACAAATTTCAAAGAAATATTTATACACTATAATCAACAGTATTAAGTAATAACACTTAAGTCCTCATTATATGGATTCCAAGATTAAGGTGGAGAAAACAGGAAAAAAGAAAGAGAAAAATCAAAGCAATCTAGCATATAGCAAGGCTAGTACAAAACAATTTTCATTTAACTCCAATAGCATTTTTTGAAGCCACGAATGCGGACAGTTGACTCAGATCCATAAACACATATTTAAGGGAATTATAGTTCACAATACGTTTGCATGGGAATTTTAAGTAAAAAGTTCCTCTAGATGTAAACAGCTGATTTTAACAAGAGGCATTGTTTCCTCTTTCTATTTATTATAATTTGGTGCTTGTTGGAGGTAGCTTATGGTTTATGGAGCCAAATTTTCTGTATGTTCTACTTCAGAAATAAGATATTTAAAAAGTCAGTATAAGAATATTGGCCCTTACACATGAAGTGCAAAGTGATGTGCATTAGGAAGAATAACCCTATTATATCTTCAGAATGCTAGGTTCACATGTCACCACCCAGGAGAAAGATCTAGCTTACATTGTGGACAATTATGGCAGTCTTCGTTTAGTGTGTGGCAGCGGCCAAAAAGTAAACAAAGTTAGGAATTATTAGGGAAGAAAAAGAGAGGAAAAACAGAGAATATCATAATGCCTTCATGGTGAGACTGCCCTCTGAGTATTGTGTGTAATTGTAGTCATTAATCTCAAAATAGATATAATGGAATTAGAATAGATATAGAGGAGGGTAAACCAAAATGATTAAGGGGATGGAAGTCCTTTCATATGAGGAAAGGCTTATGAGGTTAGGGCTCTTCAGCTTGAAAAAAAGATAGCTAGAGGGAGATGTGGTAGAAGTGCACAAAATTCTGAGTAGTGTGGAATGGGTAAGTGCAAATCAATTGTATACACTTTCAAAATTACAAGACTAGGGGACAAGCCATGTCATCACGTCCTAATACATTTAAAAATAAATAGAAAATTATTTGTTTACTCAATGCATAGTAAGCCTCTGGAGTCATTGCAGGAGGATGTGTCAAAACTGTTAGCGTAGGGTTTAAAAAAAGGTTTGGATAAATTCCTGGAGGAAAGTCCATAAACTATTGTGCTACTTACAGGTGTATAATCTGCAGCAGCACAGAGATTTGAACAGGACACAGTGTTGCTGATTAACTTTTAAAATGTATGTTTACTTCCCATTTTAGAAGAGGGATACCTCTTATACAGATTTTCAGTAATCCTGTTAAACTTGGTTCACAGAAAATGGATGGATAGAGCTATTCAGATAATTTATCTGCATAATTTTATCCCGCTATGTCTGTTTTCAGACCTAAATGCATAAGCTATCTGTAGCAGCAGAGATCTTTCTACTCTAGGGCTGATTTCTAAGCCCGGTCAATTCCCCAATTTCAAATGTATAAGTTGCCTATATAGAGTACTTAAGCAGACAAAGTTATGATATAAGTTCAATTATTTGATATACCACAAATGTTCAAAAGAAATCTAACAGTTTACAATATGTCAAAATGAAGTCTTAAGGCATGCCACGACACAGAGGACAGGTCATAACACAGAAGACAAGAGGGGAAAGGGAAAAATTACATGTTTACAAAAGGAATAATGGAAAAGGAAAAAAACAATGGAAGACAGGTGCTGCCAGGTAACATGCCTGAAAAGACAAAGCAAATATAACATCAGAAAGGTGAAAAGGCCAAAGAGAAATAATAGGCTGTAAGATGGGATTTGAAATTGTTAAAGGACCCCTCAAGGCGCAGATAGAGGGGAAGGTTATTCCATAGTGTAGGTGCTACCACACTTTATAACAGGAGTTCCTGAGAGCATCCGGAGAAAACCTGACAAAAAAGAAGGAATGATGAGTAAGCCCCTACTTAGCTGAAGGGATCAAGTGGGAACATACGGATTTGAAAAGAAAAGGCAAAAAGACAGTAGACCAGAGGATAGAATACTGTGAGAAAGGAGGCTAATCTTAAAATGAATCTGGAAGGACACAGGAAGCGCATGTTCCTGCAATGAGGAAGAGGGGTACATTGTTATATTTCTTCCGATTATGAAGCAGTTTTACCACAGTGTTTTGGACCAACTGCAGACGGGTAGCTGATAGGCGGGCAAACCAAGAAGGACAGAACTACAATAGTCGAGCTTAGACAGTACAAGCGAGTGAAGGATAATATGGAGGAAACTGCAATCTAGAAGGGGATGAGTTGTCTGAATGTGAGGAAGGAAGAGGATACCACACGCTGAATGGAATGATAAGCCCCAGAAATTTGAAAAAAAAGGAAGTTATTGGACCTGTGAAAGCATGGGGGTGGCAGCTGGCTGCAGGGCTTCAAAGAATACCAGCATACCTAGGAGTTTGCAGATAGAACAAATAACTTGCCCTCCGATGTTCAAGAACAGCTGCTGACCAGTTAAATAGCATATTGGTGCCTAACCAGCAATATTCAGTGTGAGATAACCAGTTATCTCCCACTGAATAGTGCTGGTTAGTGGCCTAGTGCATAACTGGCTATATTTGTGCGATTTATCCGGTTAGGCTGGTTACGTATAGCGTCCAAATAGGTCTGCATAAATAGCTGTCCTATTTGACCACTAAAAAGTGAATTGGTTAGCATTGCACAGCAGCATAACCAGTTAATTTTTTAGCAGTTAAAAAACCCCCTGGGTGTTCAGTGCTGATCGTCAGAAACAGCCCTTCATCGAATATCTGACTTTAATGCTAGCGGTGGACAGCAAAAGCGCTGCCGGCTGAATATTGGGCCCTTTATTTCTGCAATCAGATAATCAAACATAAGAAACCTGTTCCTTCACAATCATAATGATGACTTGAAGGTCAAAAGCCTCTTTAGAACTCAAATGCTATCATCCTATAGGCTGTGGCAGACAAGCGCCACAATCTCAGCGAATATTATTTTCTATATGTAGGCCTAGTGCTAGGCAGGCCTTAAGGATTAGTGTTGTTGAAGTTCGAAGTTATGCTTGGCCTACCTGAAGTAAGCTTCTGCTTTTTATAATCCTTTTGGTGAAGGCATCAGCTGGTGTGTTGCTTTTGTGTTCCCCGGCCTCTACAGATATGGTAGCACAGCTTGGAGCCGCCTTGGAGGATTCTTTGCTGCTGGGTGTCCCTGACCTGACAGTGCTCTGAGCTGAAATCTTCCCTGGGCCATGCCCTCCAAGCTCTGCCTTTGCTGAGTCACTCCTCCCCTGGGTGTGAGGGGTTTAAGGTAGTACTGCAACCATGAGGGAGTGTGGTAACTTCCCATAAACTCCCACACAGGACCATACACCTTGACGACTGCATTAACTGCTTTTGAATATTGACCAACTTGTTTCTTTACGACCAGAAGGGAGACAACTGCTGTCTTCTTGAAGTCTTGATAATGTTATCGGTTAAAGGTGACAGCTTCTAAAATGGAATCTTCACATTAGAGAGGCTGCTTTATAGAATTTAACAAAATTTGTTTGTCTGAGGATATACTTAAGTGTTTAGCTTGTAAAACAGCAAGGATCTGTGGAATGACTGAGAGCTCTCTCAATGAATTTCTGGTCTTTTTACATATTACATAGAGCTTATTAATAGAAGTCTTTTAATGACATCCAGATTTGTATTTGTTTTGTTTATACTGGATCATTGGTTGGCATATACATTTTAGCTCACTGAAGCCTCTAATTCCCTTCCAGCCATAGCTGTTTATTCATGTTAAATTAGTTTACTGGTGACTGGAGTAACCTCAAGAGTAGCTCCCATCAGCAAGATTATAAAAATAATTTTATGTCTTGGATATTGTAAATTCTAAACTTTGAGCATTTCCTGTAGGCTGGGACACAGATTTATTATCCCTTTCCTCTGAAGACAAGCACACTGACCACTCTCAAATGTGGGTGATGTCCTCTGACAGCACTAGTATTCCGCATTTCGCAGATTCTAAATGGAAAAACTTGAACAGCTTTTCTCATGTATATGCATACTTTTCCATGCTTCTGTTGTTTCATGGAATCCTTCAATCTGGTTTTTTCCAGGACAGTGTTTGAATGTGCCTTACCTCCAAGTGTACTCTTCTCTGACACCTTTCTAATTTTCAGAGAGATCGAGCCTCCTCTGCCATAGAATCCCCATATGTCCTTTAATTTTGTTAGGTTTTTCAGCTTTAGGAGGGTTGCATTATTTTCAATGTGGTTGCTCAGCCTGAGGATTTCCCCTTGGTTGCTTCAGTGTCCTCAATTGAATTTTCATAGCGTCAGCAGCAGATGAATCCAGAAACAAGTGGGTTGTATCCATCTACCAGCAGGTGGAGATAGAGAACTAAATTGCAGAGAGCTATACCATAGTACGAGCCCTAAAACCAATTAGTATATCTGTATCTCCATCAGGTGGTAGACGGACCCAGCTCCTGAGTTTTTGGATTTTTTGAGTCTCCTGGGCTGTTAGCCAGTTGAGGCCAGGGATGTGTGTGTTGGGACCCTCTTTAGAGGCATACTGGTTTTCTGTCCCTGCCTCACCCTGTGAACGCTGTGTCTCTCGGTGCTTTGACTTCTCAAACTTCTTCACAAAAAAAAAGAGCAGTGCTATTTCAGCATAATTCTGTGCAGCATGGGAACAACTACTGAGGAGGAGATCAGAGTACTGGACTGGATTGTCAGTACCTGTGTAGACTAGAACCTCTACCTTTCTTCCTTGGGTGAGTGACTCCTCCGGTTTGATCATGTGGGATGGCGACAGAGGCCTTAAGCGCTGCTCCTGATGTGGGAAACGTCCGGTCGGCAGTGGGGGTGTGCAGCCCAGACTGTGCTGTGACCAGGGGGAGTGAATCGGGGGCTTTGCTGTCTGGCACGCCGGATTCTCGCGCAGAACTCATGAGGCGGGCTTAATTTTCTATCCGCCTGTGGTTCCTTCCCTCGGATTCTCCGCAATTCTCCTCTGCTTTCTCGATTAAGCAAAGCAGGAATTTAGCGGGAAAGGACTACAGTGGGGCTCTGCTAGGACTGGGTGTTCCTCTTAGTGGGTCATCAGCGACCGGAAGTAAGGTGGCTGTTTCGGGGGTCCTGTTTTCTCCCATTCTTCTGTTACATCAAGCATATCTGTTAAAACGTAATCTGCCCCCACCTGCTTTATCAAGTGAACGACATGAGCCTGCGGCGGCACTGGGTGAGGCAAGTGGCAGTCTCTCCTAGTTGAGGTGCTTTAATCTCATAAACGCAGACACCTGGAATCGGAGTCTGGCATGGCTCTGTTGCGCCAAGGTCTCTTGTCCCTTCTCTCTGGATGTTCAAGGGATTCTTTGCGGTCCCTGACTGTGCAAGATATCGAGGAGGGAGAGATCATCTCTGAGGAGCAGTGCGTATTTTCATAGAGAAGAACTGTCTTCTCTTATTTCGTCGACCTTAGAAGTCTTGAACATTGAAGATCCTGAGGCGCAAGGGGCAGCATCGATGAATGTTTGCATGGCAAGTACGAGAAGGCCCACCAGAGCTTTTCCAGTACACAAAGCTATTCAGGAGATCATCACAGCACAGCGGGCTGACCCTGATGCGCCTCTCAAGGTGTCTAAGGCCATGGCTTGTTTGTACCTGGTCCAGAGTAGCCTAGCAGAAAACTTGGATCTTCCACGGATAGATTCTTTGGTGACAGCAGTCACCAAGAAAACCACCCTTCCGGTGGAAGGAGGGGTGGTGTTAAAGGACATACAGGACATGCGTTTGGAAGCCTCCCTGAAGTGTACTTTTGAGGTGACTGCCTTAGCCCTCAAAGCATCCGTTTGTAGTTCTTACTCGGCCCGGGCTTCTCTGGATTGGCTCCAGCAGTCTACAGATCAAGAGCAGGAGCCGGGGGGTTTTCTTGTAGCCTTTGTACCAAAGATGGAGGCTGCTCTTGCTTATCTGACGGACGCCTTATATGATCATTTTTGGTCTTCGGCGAAACTTATGGCTTTAGCTGTCACGTCTCGACGCCTATTGTGGCTTTGTCATTGGGCGGCAGATATGGCCTCTATGCAGTGCCTTACCAGGTTACTCTTTCGAAGCAAGCTGTTGTTTGGAGAGGATTTGGAAAAGATTATTAAGGATTTGGGTTATTCTAAGTCTCAGAGGTTACCCGAGGATAAGCCCAAGACCTCAAGCCGTTCTGGATCCACTAAGCCTTGGTTTCGAGAAGCCAGGTGGTATCGTCCGGGTAGATCTTCCTCTTCCTTTCCTCGATCTCGATTTCAACAGAGGTCTTCCTTTCATGGAGACAAAAAGGGAGTGGGTTCTGCGGCCTGTCAGGGGGCAGCTGCTCGATTCTCTCAATGATGGGACACCGGTCCACTCTTCGGCCTTAAGGATAGGGGGTCAGCTGACCCAATTTACCAAGAATGGGCCAACATCACTTCGGACCAGTGGGTTCTCTATGTTATCAAAGATGGTTACAAATTAGAATTGCGACTCCAGTCTGAGACTCTTCTTGGAATCCTGGTGCGCCTCTTCCTCAAAGCGAGAGGCGGTGTTCAGTGTGTTGCGTGACCTGTTGGCATTGGGGCTGTTTCAGCGGTTCCAGTGCCAGTCGGTACTGCATATTCTTCATAGTTCTGAAGAAAGGGGGTTCGGTCAGACCTGTTCTCAACCTCTGTAAGGTAAACCAGTTCCTCTGTTTCATCATTTCCGCATGGAAACTCTGAGCAGTGATAGCGGCGGTCCAACCACAGGAGGTTTTGACAGCCCTAGACCTCAAGGCGGCTTATCTACATATTCCGCTGTGGCTTCCACATCAGCGATTCCTGCGGTCTCTGTCCTAGGGCAGCACTTCCAGTTTCAAACCTTACCTTTTGGTTTGGCCATAGCGCCTTGCACTTTCTCCAAGGTAATGGTAGTGATGGTGGCAGCGGCGTTAAGGAGAGAGGGGGTTCGAGTTCACCCCTATTTGGATGACTGGCTCATTCGGGCGTCATCGGAGTCGGAGAGCCAAGTAGCTACTCAGAGGGTAGTGGGCATACTTCAGTCTCTCGGATGGGTGATCAACTTTCCCAAGAGTCATCTCTGTCCTTCGCAGAATTTGGAGTATCTGAGAGTGCACTTCAATATGGCTCGGAGGGGGGGGGGGGGGTAGTCTCCCAGACGGAGGGCAGGCGGCTCATGTTGGCTCACCAAGCGAGAAGCATTTATGAGTGCCAAGTCCCCTAGTTTGGGATTATGTTCAAGTTCTCGGGTCGATGGCGGCTACTATCGAGGTAGTTCCTTGGGTGCGAGCGCACATGAGACTTTTGTAAATGTCTCTTCTTAGTTGCTGGTCTCCAGTTTCCCTGGACTACTTGCGTCAGCTCCCTTGGTTGGCTCAAGCATGGACCAGCATAACCTGGTGGCTTCTTCCCTTCCACCTGCAATGAGGGATGCCCCTAGCAGCCCCGTAGTCATGACGGATGTCAGTCTTTCCGGTTGGGGAGCGCATTTTCTGTCCTGCTGTGTGCAGGGGCGCTGGTGGACGGAGGAGGCAACTTGGTCCATCAATCGATTGAAGTTATGAGCGGTTCTGAAGACCTTGAAAGCGTTTTGAGAGTTGTTGTAGGGGTCTCCGGTTCGAATGTTCTCAGACAACACGACAGCAGTAGCTTACATCAACTGACAGGGTGGAACTGTCGGGCTCTTTGTTCTGAGGCGAGCAGTTTACTGTCATGGGTGGAGTCGAATCTTCTCCTGTCAGCGACTCACATTGCCGACCATGACATTGTTCAGGCAGATTTTCTCAGTCAACATCTCTTGGACGCAGCGAAGTGGGAGTTGTTGGACACTGGGTTTCAGCTGATTTGCAGTTGGTGGGGCCGCCCGGAGATGGACCTCATGGCGACTCGATCCAATGCCAAAGTCCAGAGGTTCTTCAGCAGGCAAAGAGAAGTAGGCTTCGAAGGACTAGATGCTCTGCTTCAGCAGTGGCCGCAGGAAGTTCTGTTGTATGTGTTCCACCTTGGCCTCTTCTTGGCCAGGTCCTGCTCAGGATCAGAGACATCAGGGGTTAGTGATCCTGGTGGCTCTGGATTGGCCGCGGCATCCTATGTGGTCGGTTGCTGGTGGAGACTCCGCTTCGCCTTCCTTCGTCTCCGGATCTGTTACATCAAGTGCCTGTTCTGATGGAGGATCCATGCTGCTTTGGTCTTATGGCCTGGCCTTTGAGAGGTTGAGATTGAGACGAAAGAGCTATTCGGATACGGGTGATAGCCGCACTGTTGCAGGCTTGGAAACGTTCCACTATGATGGCGTATGCCGTGTGTGGCGTACTTTTGTTTTATGGTGTGCCCTTCGGGGCTGGAATCCACACGTTCTTCAGTCTCGCAAATGTTGGACTTCCTGCAGGAAGGTCTCCAGAAAGGGTTGGCCTATAATTTCTGAAGGTTCATCTAGTGACGCTTTCCTGCTTCCGAGGTTAGCTTTCTGGATGTTCGTTTGCTACCCATCCGGACATCTCTCATTTTTTGCGAGGGGCTCTTCATCTTGGGCCTCCCTGCCGCTGACCTTGTTCTAATTGGAATCTTAACTTGGTTCTGCGTTGGGGCGGGCTCCGTTTGAGCCGCTATGCAAGGCTTCGGAGAAGGACTTGACACTTAAGACACTCTTTGGTGATGGTAGCTTCGGCGCATAGAGTTTCCGAGTTCAGGCGTTGTCTTGTCGAGAACCCTTTCTTCATTTTATGGAGGCAGGGTCTCTTTATGGCCGGTTCCCTCATTCCTCCATAAGGTGGTGTCAGCATTTCATCTTAATCAGGATTGTTTTCTTCCAGCTTTTCGTCGGGAGGACTTTCCCGCTCAGTTTGATTCACTTTGGTTCCTGGATGTGTGGAAAGCCCTGATGCAATACTTACAGGTTTCAAACGATTTCGACACTCGGACCATCTTTTCGTCCTGTTGGCAGGACAGCAACGAGGGGAGGCTGCTTCCAAGGTGACAATTGTGCGTTGGATTAAAGAGACCATTTTGTCTGCGTATGTCTCAGCGGGTCATTCTCCAGTGGGCATTCGGGCTCATTGGACTCGATCACAAGCTACATCTTGGGCAGAAACCGGCGTACTTTCAGTTGAAGAGATTTGTCGAGCAGCGACGTGGGCTTATTTGCATTCCCTTTCTAAACATTACAGAATAGATTTGGTGGCGCATGCAGATGCACAGTTTGGAGCAATGGTGTTGACGTGCGGGGTGTCTGCTTCCCACCCTATCTAGGGAGTGCTTTGATATATCCCACTGGTTTCTGGATTCATCTGCTGCTGACGTTATGGAAGGTAAAATTATGCCTTATCTGATAATTTTCTTTCCTTTAGTCGCAGCAGATGAATCCAGGAATCCACTCTGTGTCTTTTGGAATCTGTCCGGACCTTTCTTCCTTCTGTCTTTTACTGTTCCCTGAACAGGACCTGTGTTTCTTTTCAGATGGAATTCTTGTCTGTATTAAAAAAAAAAAAAAAAGAAAGTATTTTTTTTACGCAGTAAGAAATTTGTTCCGTTGTTGCCATGTCGGCATTTCTGTTCGGCGAGTCAGCTTGCGCTTTGTTCCTAACTCAGGTTTGTGAGGAAATTTTCAGTCTTTCTTTAATTCACTTTATACTGCTTTGTGATGGGACATACTAATTGGTTTTGGGGCTGGGTACTATGGTCTAAATGAGTCTAATTGTACGTGTATGAGCAGGCAGTTTTGGAGATGACTCCTATCCATTGTTGTCTGTGATATCATAAAAGAAATTTGTGATTCATTTCAAGCTTAAACTGCTGAGGCATATAATCAAATGGATATAAAGTAAATAAGCAACCCCTCAGATAAACCATACAGTCTGTTATGATTTGTGGCATTCTTTTCTACATGGTCTGGGTGATTCCAGATCTCTGATCCCAATGTGACTTCTAATAATTCTGAGTGATTCCACTTCTATTCTAAGCTATACCTTTTTTTTGTTTTCTTTTCCCCTCCATGGCTTTCTGATAGGCAAAAACTAGCAAAGAATTATGGCATGACCCGCATGGACCCCTACTGCCGAATACGTCTGGGCTACGCTGTGTACGAAACACCAACAGCACACAATGGCGCAAAGAACCCACGCTGGAACAAAGTGATTCAGTGCACGATCCCCCCTGGGGTAGATGCCTTCTACTTGGAAATATTTGATGAGGTTAGCATCCCAACTGGGGTAGGGGAGGGGTATAGGATCTATTCTCCAAAAGTACAGCTTATGGTGTACAGAGACAGATGTATTTGCCACTAAGTGTCTCTTGTCTGTTTTGTCCCCCTCAGCGAGCTTTCTCTATGGATGACCGCATTGCTTGGACACACATCACCATCCCAGCGACTCTCAAAGAAGGCAAGACGTTGGATGAGTGGTACAGCCTAAGTGGAAGGCAGGGTGACGACAAGGAAGGGATGATTAACCTAGTCATGTCCTACACGGTAAGTTAGGAGAGACTCCGAGCTAGAGGCAAATTGGGATGCCATTCTCTTGTTCAGTTATTATCATTTATTATCTTTCATGTCCAGCCAAATGAAAGAGAGTTTCTGGCGAGAGACTTACTCGCTGCAAAACTAGTAAATAAAGGTTGCCAGGTGAATTGATTAAAAAAAAAAATACACAGCCAGGCTTGTTTAATGCTTCTATTGAGTTGTTGGTAGCATGTCATCAATTATTTCAGTGTTTGTACTCTGTGGCCTGCCATTATAGTCAGTCAATCATTTCTTTAGGGATAACTTTCCTAATAAAACCCCAAGGTGATTTACAGCATGAAACCAAAATAATAATGCAAAGTAATAAAGTCTAATTATAAATAAGATCATTTTTTGTTTCACAGGTGCCTGAAATTTAAAAATGAAAAGCACCACTAAAACTACACCTGATTAATCAGGACGGGAAAGCTGAATCAAAACCAAGCCTTTACTGATTTTCTAAATAACTTAAAATCTTCAAACAGTCTTGTGACACAGAGTAACATAATATAATGCACATTTCCTTTCTTAATAGTTTCTTCTAGACAGTGGCGTAGCCAGGACCTTTGAACAGGGGGTTGTCTCATGCCACACCCCCTCCTCCCCATACCTTAAAATCACCTCCAGTTTTCGACTGGCCAGCACCAGCGGCAGAAGCACTCATAGGCAGTCTGCGTCTTGCACCGGAGCTTTCTCTCTGAAACTGTTCCCACCCTTAAGAGAACAGGAAGTTGGTGGGATGGTTCAGAAAGAGATCCCTGGTGCAGGCCGCTGGCGTTGCCCAGGCAGACTGGAAGTAATTTTAAGGCCCAGGGGTGGGTGAGGGAGGGAATTGCAAGAGCTTTACAGGGTCTGAAAAGGAAGGGAGAGAGAGATATGGCGAGAGGGAGAAGGGAGGGTCTGACAGAGGATACATATGCAAGATGCACACTTTGAATGGATGCGCCACTGCTTCTGGGAGAGAGGAGGCAAAGACAGTAATGTTTGATTATGTTTTATTAAAACTTTATATATGGCCTTGTCGGATCAAGGCGGTTAACAATTTAAAGTACAATAACATAAATTAGAAAGAACACCATTTTTAACAGGAAAGGCCTAACCCATACATTCAAGCACACTCACAAGTAAAGAAAGAGTTAATGTTTCTTAAATTGCAGTAACCTCAATAAACCTTCCTAATCCCGTCATCAGATGCTTGACAAAAGAACAAAGTTTTGTGCAGGTTTTAAACTTTCTCAAACCCTTTCGTAGCTCATTCCAAAGAAAAGGAACCAAACAAAAAAAAGCTCTTTATCTTGTTCTTTCCCATCATATTCTATTTACACTAGGGACTACCATTCTAAAATCCTGAAGAGAATGAAGTGCCCTAGCTGGTAAATAAGGTATTGCTAGTAATCTCAAATAAGGCGGTTGCAATTCATAAAAGCCTTATGAGCCAATACTAATATCTTAAATTGAATCCTGTGTAAAATAGGCAACCAATGGAATGTACAAATAATGGAGTGACATGATCAAGTTTACATTTATTACCTAATAATCTAACTGCTGCATTTTGTAACATACATAGTGACGTAGTAAATGATGGCAGATAAAGACCTGAATGGTCCATCCAGTCTGCCCAACAAGATAAACTCATTTTATATGGTATGTGATACTTTGTATGTATGGTTTATATAATCTTTTCAGGAAACACACCCTGGCAAGCATGCGTAAAAACATTACTGTAATCGAGCCAAGAAATAAGTAGTGTAATGCTGAATCATTGAATAAGTGTCGCAAATTTTCATAATATCATGAAACCATCTTTTGCCACTTTGTTAAGCTAATTGATTCTCCAGTGTCAATTTAGAATCAATAAGGACCCCTAGATAGGTAAAACATGTCACTGGTTTAAATGGGATACCAAATAATATAGGCATTCCTATTGGGCATTCTTGGTGCCCAGTAATCCAACAGTCTGAGTTTTTGCTACATTTAATACTAATCGATGTACCATTAACCATTCTGAAGTTGCATCTCAATCCTCATACAAACAAGTTAGATCCAGGGTTTGCGGGGAAACTCTTACTGTGATCAAAATATCATCAGCATAACAATAGACTCTAAGTTTTAAAGATCTGTATCAAGGCGATTAATGAACTAAGAAATATATTAAACAAAGTTGTCAAGAGCGCGGAGCCCTGAGGGACCCCACACTCTAATGGAAATTTCTGAGATGTGTGTGCATTTAACAGCAACCTGAAAAGATATGTTCTTTAAGAGAGAGGAAAACTAACAACATTGCAAAAGTAAACTAGGATCAATTAAGTCAAAGGCTGAGGCTAAGTCTAGTGATACTGTGAAAACTATGTCCCCTTTGTTTAGCCACTCGTAGACCTCACTCAGCATTGCAGTTATTAGAATCAGTATGTAGAATCAGCAGATTGTAAATTCTATACTGGATTATAAACTGGATTATAAACTTGAAGGCTGCCACCAAATGAGAGGAGCCTAACTCTCTTAAGTCTTTAAACACAATGCTAAAGACTTTGGGGCTGATACTGAGACCACAGGAGGGCACCCGGCTAACTCCCTTGGTTGGTGGTGAACCTGGAAATTCAATGCCAGGGCCATATCTGGCGACCAGCATTAAATTTCTGTTTTTAATTTTGGCTCCTAAAACATAACCGGTTAAGCTGATATTCATTGGCTGACTGGCTTAGTTATAGTGACCAAAGATATACCTGCTATTTACGCAGGTCTATCCTAGCCTCTAAACTTAGACGATCAGCCAATGAATGTTGGCTGTGCAACATAGCCGGTGACTGGACTAGCTGCTAAGCGATAATATTCAGCGCGAGATGGCTGGCCACCTTGCACTGAATATTACCACTTAGCTGGCTTGAGGCTATTTAACCGGCCAGGAGCCATTCCTGGCCGGTTAAATAGTTTTAAATATCGACCGATTAGAATTTGAATCAGCATACCATGGAGAGTCAGTTTTAGTTTGTTTAAAACAGGAAAGAGAGAGACATAGACATAAGTATCAGACAACTCACTTGCAGCATTCTGTACTAATTGTAGCTTCCTCAAAGATTTGGTAGATAAGCCAAATACGAGGAAATTTAACATTCTCCATGGGCAGCCAGGATCCATCATGACACTGATGGTGATTCCCATCACCTTCCTTAGAATGTCGGAACTCTCCCCTAACAACCATTTAAACAACCACAGTTCCATGTGCACCCTCCTTCTTAGGACCCCTTTTTCTGTTAAATTACCAGTCTTTTTTAACCTCCTAAGTAAAGTCGGTTGATTTTTTTTTTTCTTTTCTCCTGCCTTCTGTTTTTTTTTATTTTGATTGAACAATGCCATTGTTGCCCTCAATGTAAAGGGAAAATGTCCAGGTTAGACACCCACGACTGTTATGTCAGATGTATGGAGTCCAAGCATCAGGTACAAGATTGTTTGATATGTGCCCCTCATGTCATCGTGGGCCTCCCACATGAGGGAATTGAACTTAAAGTTTTTTTAAACGAGGCATCTGACATGGTTCTGCTCCTGAAAAGGGCTGAGGCAAAAATGGAACATATTAGGGATGAAATCCCTTCTTCAAGTGCAGCTCTGCCGTTTATGTAGTCTAACCATTACTTCCCAGTGACACGACATGCGAGTTAGCAGCAGCCAGAGTCCTCCATAGAGACGGCTCAAGGCCTGTCGGCTAAATACACCTCAGAGGTCTTAACAAACCCTGCGCCGTTATCAGGCGCACTGACGCTGTCAGCGTTGAAGACATCACAGGGCACATTGCTTGTCATGACGCGGAGTCAGGAAGCATCCTCATTAGCACAGAGTTTCTTCTAAACTGCGCAGAGATTCTTCACCTCTGCCAGTATGAGTAAAAAGGATAGCTTTCCAGAGTCACAGTGCTCAAGTTTACCCCGTCTAGACTTCAAAGTTCATCCAGTCTTTCAGAGACTGTGACAGGAGTTTTTACAACAAAGTGTACAGCTTTGCCTTCTCTGGATCATTCTTTGATGGGAACTGGGACTGAGGCTGTGCAGGTGTTGGAAAACATAGATGCCCTTTCTTCATCGTCTTCTGACTGTTTCATAGTTCGAGGGAGAACTTTGTGACCCCAGACCCTTCTCCCCTGTTCGTCATCTATTCAGGATGTTCAGGATATGCCGGTATCTCAGGAGGGCATTTCATATCCAGCATTCCTCAGAACTGTTTACTGGGAGCGCAGATCCCAGGTGTCCCACAGTTGCATGGTGCTCTGAAAGAGAGTCCTTTGGCTTGCCCATCCATGAAATAATAGTGGGTGTGCAAGCCAGGATCTGGTCAAACTCCTTTTTCAGTAAAACCTATCCTGAAAAAGTTGTTGACGAAATACAAAGTAGAACCTGTCTGGGGGCATGATTAGATATAGCTTCCTCTTGCTTCTGTAGTTATGGAGTCTGCTCTCCGAAGATTCAAGGTGTCTAGAAGTTGACCATCCTTCACCCCGGGGTGAGACTTCAAGCTTTTGGACTTTAAAGTGGCAACAGTTTGGTCCCACCAACACACCTGCCTTAGGCTGCCCTCCAAAGTCAGTAGCAATGGGTTAAAGAAACTATTGAGGACAGTCACTATGAGACCTAAGTTTACTTTAAAAGAAGCACAGAAGTCTGTGACTGCTCAACAATTTCAAAATTAGCTCACAAACATGACTTGTACGGGAGGGTGGCAAGAAAGAAGTGACTGCTTAAGGAAAGCCATGATGTGTGAATAAACACTTAAGGAGCTGTGCATACATGAGAGAGAAGGTGGTGTACATCAAATGCATAATTCAACTCTGGAATTCATTGCCAGAGGATTCAGTATGAGCAGTTTGTGTAGCTGGGTTTAAAAAAGGTTTGGGCAGGTTCCTGGAGATGAGGTCAGTAAGCAGTTATTAATAAGGTAGACAAGGAAACTGCTGCTTATCCTTGGGATAACAGCACGGAGTCTTCTACTTTGGAGGATCCTGCCAAGTACTTGTGACCTAGACGGGCTGCTGTTGGAAACAGGTACTGGTTTTGATGGACTTTGGTCTGATCCATTTTGGTGATTCTTAGTCCTTTTTCTTTAACAAACTGGCCTGATCTATTGAAGGGAACACAGCACTCATAATTACCAATGTCTTTAAAATGTGTATCACCTACCACTGTTTGACTTCTTTTCTGAAACAGTTTGAGCACAAAATCCATTTTTCCAGCACAAATTCTATCTGCTAGCCTATGAAATTATATCACAAGATCCAGTGATCTCAACCACTTTTCATGTTTTAAAAATAATGTAGGGACCTCAGCAGTACACATGGTGGTTTTAAAGTTCACCACAATGATTTACATATCAAAATCATCATTGGTCCATACCGCCCCTCCGTCCTACTTAAATGCTTTCTTTTTCATATAAACTATCACTAGAAAAACTTCTATGCATCTGAAATGTTGGCTCTTGGATAGAATGTCGGCATAGGGGAACTTATCATCCAACATGACACGTGTCGTCAAAATGAGCTAGGGCTGTTATGAGGGGACATCCTTGAAAAAGCTGTTAGTGAAACATGTGCCATGTTGGACGATAAGTTCCCCTATGCCGACATTTTATTTGAGAGCTAACATTTGAGATGAGTAACAGTTTTTCTATTTGACAGTTATTACTTATAAGAAAAAAAGCACTTAATTAGGATGGAGGGAGGTTTGGACCAATGACTATTTTGGTTGTGTGTGAACTTTAAAACCATAGTGTAACTGCTGAGGGCCTACATTATATTTATTAAACTGTGAAAAGTGGTTGAGATCACTGGATCTTGTGATATTGCTGTATACTTTGATGATTCAGAATTCACTGGATCTTGTGATATTGCTGTATACTTCGATGATTCAGAATATAAAGACCAATTTGCCATATTAAAGTGTAGCCTTTAAAATTGCCATGCAGATGCCAGTAGTTGTGGAAAAAGACTTTAGAGGTACTGTTGTAGAAGTGGTAGCTGTAACTTGGTATAGTCAGTTTTTTGTTCAGTACGAAGCCAAATGATACGAGAATGCTGAATAAATGGTGCTAGATGGCTAGACATAAAGAATCCTCATCTTATGCTAGGCATCTAAGCATAAAATATGGGAGCTTTGACATCATGCGCATGATTCCAAAGTGAAGGTGCTCAGACCAGCTGAGTGTATGTCTACAGTGACCTACATGGAGCAGACTCTGAAGCGCTTCAGAATTTTTTCAGTCTTCTGCATTCTGATGGGGTTGTGAAGGGTGGCCTCTGGGTGCTGGGTCTGCCTGATCTCATAAATGAAGAGGGTCCATGTAGCCTAAAGAATTTAAAATTGGAGAGATAGGGTTTGGTTTTTGAAAGATCTTTGATTGTGGGAAAATATCTTGATAAACTGGGTCATTAGAGGCCAATATCCCAAAGGATTGGGGCTCCTAAATTGGCCTCTGAAAATTTACTAGGGCTGAGTGCCTAAATTGTCATCAAAATTTCACTACGCCTTAATTTAGGAACTAAAAAGTAGGTGGCAGCCAGGTGGATTTAGGTGGGGAAAATAGATTAGCACTGTTTTCAGCATAAAACACCTAAATTAGGGTCATAAATCTAGGCAAATGTTTGGCAGCCCAAAAATTTGGGAGCATAACTTTTAAGCTCCTAAATTTAATGAATTTTCATCAGAATCTTAAGCTTATGTGTTTGATTGAAAATATGGGCAAATTTAGGCATCTAACATCGGAGCCTACATTTCAGAACTCAGCTTTTTCTTAAAAAAAAGTTGTTCCTGTGTATCCAGGTTCTTTCTCCTTGTATGATTTTCTTTATCCATCTTTAATCCCAACAGTCTCTCCCAGCATCTATGATGATGGCGCCCAGCCCGTGGTCCTGATGCCTACAATCTACCCGCAGGTGTTGGATATGTGCCTGTTACTGGTATGTAACATCTCTTCCTACTCTTTTTCTTCTCTTGAAGATCTGCCTGCATATAGGGTCGCCTAGGCCTTAAATACAATGAGAGAAATAATGGCAAGCAGGCTTTAGGGTGTGGAATCCATTATCCTGGAAGAATAGGTGGGTATTGCCCCAGAATCACAGAGTGGAATAGTGTTTCACAACCAGTGTTCCTTCAGACCCTGATCAGATCTGCCATGGAACTTGTATACCACTACCTGATACTTATGTCCAGACCAGCACCTAATGGAAATGGGACTCGATATACTGCCTTTCTGTGGCTACATTCAAAGCGGTTTGCATAGTATATACAGGTATTTATTTGTACAATGGAGGGTTAAGTGACTTGCTCAGAGTCACAAGGAGCTACAGTGGGAATTGAACCCAGTTCCCCAGGATCAATTTCTGCTCAAGACACACTAGTGGTGATTCTTCAGTGTGCAGAGACCTTCTTCTGAGTTCATGTGTAATCCTAGAAACCTTTCTTTCCTAGTAGCAGTATAAGCCCTGAGGTGTGATAATTAACAGGCAGCATACACGGAATGGATAGGCAAGCCCTATGTTGTGCAGCGCACACACACAGTACACAACCTCTCCTCCTCTCTCTTCCCTTCACTCTGCTGAGCCTTCTGCTTTGAATCCTTCCAGCCTAGGTGTGGCTTTCAGGACTCCCCTAGCTTTTCTTTTGGCCATGCAAGTTCTCTGTTGTGTCCATACTACCTGCTCCATGTGATGTGCTGCCCGTCGTTTTGTTAATGTAGGATTGAAAAGGCTATGAGGCACTGCAGTAGTTAACCCTTCTCTAAATGCAGCTCACAGTATTGTCATGAAGCTGTGGTGGTCATGTTAATGTGGCAAAAAAATCTACCAGATTCTCACCTTCCCCTGCAGCTTGTTACAGTGGTGGAATAATTTGCCAAATATGACAGGACTTCTGAGAGTTCTGGCAGGTATCAATATCCTAAGATAGAAACTTATAGGTACTCGGTTAGTATTGGTAAAATGGGAATATGAAGGTGTGAGGCAGTGAGAGACACAGTGCAGATGTCCCTAGGAGTTGCAATTTACCCACCTTGCAGCAGGTGGCGCTAGACCTCCTGGGTTAGAGGCTGAACTGTAGAGCTACTGTAGCAGAGCCAGTGCATTGTGGGAAAGTTAGGCTGCCTGGCCAGGAGGGAGTTGCTCCACGTAGACAGGAAGTTAAGCCTTTTGAACAGAGCAGAATGGAGAGGCCTCAGGAGAAGAGAAACAGGTGTGTGACCTGATTGAGTGCATTTAATTGCTGTGATCTGGCTGATGTAAGCCATGAGGACATTCAATTGCTGTGTGGCAAATTGTAATTTTATCAGTTCTGTTATTGCCCCTTTCTTTATAATTAAGAAATGTCTATAATAAAAATGTCTTCAAAGATCACAGCAGTCGCCATGTGCACTGATAGATTTTGAATTTTGAAATCCTGCCAACTGCTGGTCCAGGTGAGTTCCAGGGCTTTCTACTCTCAGATAGGTTTATTTGTCTTTTTTGATTGGAAAATAGCAAGGCCAAGGCTGATATCTAGGACTGATAGGGCTGATGTTTTTCGGAGCCTGTAATTTGCCCAGGAAGGGCTCCAAGCTGCCAGCAGTGAGGCTTTTTGCTCCTGGGAGCTGTATCGCACAGTGGTTTCAGGTCTTGATGGTCTTCAAAAACAGATTCCATTACGTAGCTGCCCACTATTCCAGAACCTGTGGAATAGTTGTATCCATCAACCAGTAGGTGGAGATAGAGAACTTTAAAACTGAGCTGAGACATGTCTGTATTAGCATCCAGTCCAGCTTCTCAGTATTTTCTATCTCCAGCAGGTGGATGGATGCAGTTTTCAGCCTCTGGTTCTGAGTGATTTGCTCCTGGTCCAGTTAGTCAACTTGTTCCTGGTTGAGCTTTGTGGATGACTTGAGTCTACAGAGTCATATCTGGAGGTCTTCAGATCCCTGTCTTTGGTTCCCTGCAAATTTATTTTCTCCCTCCTTTCAACTCTCCCCTGTTTCCTGTGGAGCTGTCCTTTTCCAGCACAACAACTTAAAAAAAGAAAAGAAAAAAAGAAAGGAGAAGGAAAGAGGTTTACTGGAGAGCGTGGAACAGAGTATCAGTCCTGATACTTCTCATGTGGGGTAAGACTTGTGGAAACTGTGAGCTTGGGGAAGCAGTCAGCAGTATTAATTCTACCAGCAGTGAGATCAGTTTAAATCCCTCATTGACTATGTCTTCAGCCATTTTGTCAGTCAAATTTCTAACTGACCAATTAGTATGTGGGCAATTCTGTTTCAGAATCTGTGTTGGCTGTAGTATAAACCTTTCCCCTCTCACCCCCATAGTGCTCTGATAGAACTCTTTACAGGATAGGCTATGAAGACAGTGCTTGATTAAAGAGATAGGGCTCTTCTGCTAGTAGGTGTTGTTTGCTCACCACAAATCTCATTTCATAGCTTGCTTAGTATGTGTGATATCTATTCATCATACCTGCTGCTTCAGTCATAAAAAGTGCAGGAAATGCAAAGATTTAAAGAAAGGGAGAATCCATTTATTATCAATGTGTTATACAAAGATTTGTGATGAAGAAATCTAAGTATGTGCTATTGGTAGAGTCTGTTATTGTGTAAAGAGCATCATTCTGCACACCTTTGGCCAGCAAAGATTCTGGTGTCATTTTAGGTGGCGAGACCTTTTTAAACGACTGCCAAAAGAGAGAAGGTAGTACATAAACCTTTGATATCACACAGATGTAAAAGGAATTCTCTGAGGACAAGCAGGCCATATTCTCACATGTGGGTGACGTCATCAACATTGCCTGATTCAGAGCTTAAATAAGCCACTAGAACTTTAAGAGAATGCATTGTGTCCCCACCCGCCACGAGAGTGCGGGCTCATCAGTCTCTCTTAATCCGCAGTGAGGAAACAATGCAATTGTCCCATTCTTCTCACAGCGTCTGGTGTGTGAGCATATTTTTTAGATTTTTGTGCCTTCCCTTTGGGATTTTATTTGCCCTGGCTTCTTGTTTTTCTTTCTCCAGAAAGGTTCCTTTCCCTTCCCTTATAGTTTTAGTTATTTTTCCCCACTTTTAGGTTTCCTTTATTTTTGGTGCACTCAATGGGCCCTCTTAGGCCTGAGCGCCATTTGGGTATTCATCCCTCTGGTTCATGTACCTTTTTTAGTCACCATTGAGCCATTTGATTTGTCCATGGCTGTTTTCCCTTACATGTCATCTAAGGTTCCTAGTGGCTTTAAGCGCTGTAGCTGGTGCAATAGGACTATCTCTGGCAAAGACATTCATTCTTGAAGTCTTCAGTGTTTGGGGCCTGACCATACCCCTTCCAGCTGCATTCTTGCCTTCGTATGAAGAAAAGAACCCAGCTGGCCAGACAGGCTCAAAGGGAAAAAAAAGTTTTGGAGCTGTGTCCGAAACTTCAGCATCAGTATCTGCATTGACGTTGGGAGTTGCATTGGGGGCATCACCTCGGTGGATCTTTTGCCACTCATCTCAACAACAAAGTCTCCCAGTTCTGTTCCAGGCTTATACATGGCAGATTAGCGTTGGATGCCTTTCTCCTAAATTGGGTGGTGGGGGAAGTATTATATGCATATCCTCCAATACCTCTCATAGAGATAACTTTGCTGAAACTCAAGCATGACCAGGAAACTATGATCCTAATTGCCCCTTATTGGCAGAGGCATATCTGGTTTCCTCTTCTTCTGGAGTTGTCCTCTGAAGATCCGTTGCGATTGGAATGTTTTCCGACCCTGATCATGCAGAAAGAGGGATCCCTTCTGCATCCCAGCCTCCAATCCCTGGCCCCTACGGCTTGGATGTTGAGTATAGAATTCGATTCCTTAGATTTTCCCAGGAAAGAATCTGCTAAGATGTGTTACTCATTTAAGTGAAGGAGGTTTGCCATTTGGGGTGAGGGCAAGACCTTAGATCCCCTCACTTACCCTACACAAAAACTGTTTGAATATCTCCTGCATCTCTCAGTCTGGTTTGAAAACCAACTGTTTAAGGGTTTACCCCAGTGTAAGAGGTAAGCTCATCTCTGTACAGCCGCTAGTTCGCTTCATGAGAGGTTTGCTATTGACAAAGTCCCCTGTCAAACCTCCAACTATCATGGGATCTCAATGTTATCCTTACCCAGCTGATGCAAGCTCCTTTTGAGCCACTTGATTCCTGTTATCTGAAGTATTTGACCTGGAACATTGTATTTTTGGTGGCGATCACTTCAGCTTGCAGAGTCAGTGAGTTTCAGGCCCTAGTAGCGGATCCACCTTACACTAAGTTTCACCACCATAGAGTAGTTCTCCGCATGCACCCTAAGTTCCTTCCTATGGTAGTGTTGGAGTGCCATCTTAATCAGTCAATTGTTCTGCCAACATTTTTCCCAAAACCACATGCCTATCCTGGAGAAAGTGTACTGCATACCTTAGATTGCAAGCGAGCCTTAGCCCTTCTCTCTGGAATGGACTAAAGCCCATAGACAGTCCATCTAACTTTTTGTTTCTTTTGACCCAAACAGGATGAGGGTAGCTATCGGCAAATGCATGATTTGTAATTGGCTAGCTGATTCCATCTCCTTTGCATATGCCCAGGCTGGGCTGACTCTAGAAAGTCACATCAAGGCTCATAATGTCAGAGCCACAGTTATATCGGTAGCCTACTTGAGATCAGCCTCCATAGGTGAGATTTGTAAAGCATTAACGTTGTCATCTGTCCACACATTCACATCTCATTACTACCTTGAGCGTCAGTCCTGAAGAATTTGTCTACAATCTAACTCCTCCCCCCTAGTCCCAGTTTTCTTTGGTTCTAGGCTACACCTTCACAATTACTATGTAAATAGTTTCAGGTTAATTAACTTTGAGGCCTTGACATTTTGAGTCCCTATTATCCTAGCATTGTTTTCTGTGAGCTTGACAGCTAGGGATTCTCAGCTGTGAGAATATAACTTGCTTGCTTGTCCTTGGAGAAAACGAAGTTACTCACCTGTAGCAGATGTTCTTTGAGGATAGCAGGCCAATTATTCTCACATATCCTCCCACCTTCCCTTGGAGTTGTATTTTTTTAGCTGTTTTACATGACTGAGGAACCCGAGCGTCAGGTGGGAAAGCACCAGTGCAAGCGTGGTGGGATGCTGCTAGAAAATTCTACATTAATCTCGCAAGTCAGTGTCTGCACCGGTCTGTGTCGGATGACATCACCCAGCTGTGAGAATACTTGGCCTGCTGTCCTTGGAGAACACCTGCTACAAGTGAGTAACTTCACTCTTTCCGAGGTCTCCAAAGTTCATATACATCCCTTTGTTGGCTCTCTAGACAGTCTCTGCACCTACAAAATCTTCATTTTATTAGAACAACATGAAGGGAACATGCAGTACATAAACGATACTTACTGTGTCATTACAAAATGTTGTATTTAGCTTCTGTTTCCACAGAGAAATCTTCTTATTGCCTCTTGAATCGAAAACCCATTTTAGTTAATTGCAGGAGTTATAAAGTTCCTGTTGTCTCTCATTCATGTGTTTCTAGGCTTAGGTAGGTATTGGATCTCTCAAGATTTCCCCTTGCCATTTTCCTGACTCTTGAGAATGTGATACATAATTTCACCTGTACTGCATATGTTTGGTCTACATTGTTCATTTTTATTATAATTGACATCATACATCCAGTAGGAAATAATTTGTCTGTGGTAACTTTAACTGCAGCTGTGTATTTAGGGGATTACAGAGCAGGATATTAAAGTTTAGAAAATAACGCAAATGAAAGCTGTTTACAGAATACAAGACCTCTCTCCCCGTTTGCCATAGGGACATGAGGAGAGGTTTTTTTTCGTTTGTTTTTTTTTATTTATTGAAATATATAGGGCTTATTTCCAAAATCTGCTAAGTCCAATGCAACAAATATGGACTTAGCAGATTTTGGAAATAAGCCCTTCAGTTGTTGATTCTGCATAAGGTTTCCCTTCAAACCCCATTTTACGGTTATCTGCACAGGAATTCCTAGATTTAAGGACCTTTGGCAGGGGCCATATCACTAGAGAACATGTGCATACTTGTGTCAGGTAAGTACTTTGGTTTTAAAAGGATTGTCTATACTCCTTTTCCTCAAGTTCTTCACAGCTGCCTCTGCCGGGGGATTCTATCAGATTATACTTTTGAGCTGCTGGAGTTTACAGAGAAAACGGGGCACTCCATATACCCAGTTCTTTTAATAGTAAAACTGTCTTTTATGTATCCAGGTATGTTTCAGTTTTGGTGGCCCTTGAAGTGTCTTTCTTTTGTAATGCTTGCTGTTCTGCACTGGTGCACAAGCCCTCTACTAACAAGTCCTGGGAGTAGTAGTTATTCTGAGGTTCTGACGCAGAACACTGAGCTGGGGTTTGGCGCTGATGGTCGCTTGAAAGTGCTTGACTATCTTCCTAGCCCAGGTGATGCTGGGGAGGAAATATCCGTGGTCCTACGCCAGTGTGCAGGAGATTAATGCTGTGTCTTTTCCCTGTCTTCCTCCTCCTCCTCAGGGTTGGAATACTTTGCTCTGGGTAAGTGTTTTCAAGTGACTTTTCCTCACCCCTGGTGCACTAAAGTCTTTGCACGCTTTTTGCTGGCTGCTTTCTCTTTCTGTGCAGGGCATTATGTGGGGATGTCACAATATACTAAACATGAACCTGAAAGAAGGGGAAAGGAGCCTAAATGAGGGGCTGTTACCTGCATAATTATGTACCATGTATTTTATGCAAAGAAATTCCATGAAGATTTAAGGGAAATCTCCAATGAAATCAAGCAAAGCCTACATATTATGAATTCCTGGGCAGATGCATTTCAGCTGAAACTCAATGCTGAGAAAACCCAATGCCTGGTACTCACCTCGCAATACAATAAGAATAAATTTACCTCCATCAACACACCTAAACTAAATCTACCAGTTTCGGACACCCTAAAAATCCTCGGAGTCGCCATTGATCGACATCTAACACTTGAGAACCATGCAAATAACATAACCAAAAAGATGTTTCATTCAATGTGGAAACTAAAAAGAGTTAGACCATTTTTTCCAAGGATTGTCTTCCGCAATCTGGTACAATCACTGGTACTCAGTCATCTGGACTATTGTAACTCACTCTACGCTGGCTGTAAAGAGCAAATACTCAAAAAAAACTCCAGACAGCTCAGAATACAGCAGCCAGACTAATATTCGGCACACCAAAATACGAAAGCGCGAAACCCTTAGGAGAAAAACTACACTGGCTCCCACTAAAAGAAAGCATCACGTTCAAACTTTGCACTTTAGTCCATAAAATCATCCATGGTAACGCCCCAGCCTACATGTCAGATCTAATAGAACTACCACCCAGGAACGCAAAAAAATCTTCCCGTACACCCCTCATTCTTCATCCTCCCAAGTGTAAGGGTTTGAAATACAAATCAATGCATGCATCTACCTTTTCCTTTACGAGCACACAGCTCTGGAATGCGCTGCCACGCAACTTGAAAACGGTCTATGAACTGACCAATTTTCGCAAACTATTAAAAACCTATCTCTTCGACAAGATATATCACAAAGATCAACATGTGTAACTGTATAATCTTTTGAACTTCTAATACTGTCTTATAATGTCTTTTGTTTTAACACCATTATATAATTCACCACCATGTAACACAAACCTTCTGTAAACCTAATGTATATTCACTTCTATTTCCGGTACCCATGATGTATTGTAAGCCACATTGAGCCTGCAAAGAGGTGGGATAATGTGGGATACAAATGTAATAAATAAATAAATAAATACAAATAGCAACAAAATCATACCATCAATTGAGAATACTGTTCTTTCTTTCTATCTACATATTTATTTCACAAATTTATATAATGCTTCAGTATTTAATCCAGTTAGCAAGGAAAATGCCATGTTGTCCCCCCTCCCCCTGTGATGGCACCATTGGGCCCACTATTCAGAGGATTTATGTTTCTAACTTTGAGAGTTATGCTCATAAATTTGGCCTCTGAAAATTTACTAAGGCTTTTAATCATTTTTTCATTGAACTGTTAAATTTAGGAGCATAAAAATTGGATGGCAGTAGGGGTGGATTTAGGGTGGGGAAGAAAGTTAAGAACTTAGCACTGATTTTCAGTACTAGCTGCATAAATTAGTCTCATAAATCCATGCAAATGAATGGTAGGCCTAAAGTTATGAGTATAATTTTTAAGCTCCTAAATTAGATGAATTTTCGGCTGAAAATAGGGCACAAATTTATGAAGCTGACTTATGAGCTCAGTGATCTGGAAACCTGTCAGGCACATCTTGGACATGTTTAAAGTTGGAAGGCAGCAGGATGAGAAAATGAAAAATAAAGTACTGCTTTTTTAGGACATGATTTTTAAATGGAAGCATACTGTATTTCATTGATGGTATCACTATTTCCCACATGTGGAAATACTTCTTCATTGAAAAAGCATAGCAGAAATATAAACTAGATAAATGAGGCCAGTGGGAAAGATGTTTTAATGTTTGAAATCTAAAATCATTAAATGTCAGTGTAAGCAAGCGAAGGAGCAGTAGTGCCTGAGACTGCAATACTTGGCCAACCTTTCAGCTTAAATAAATAACTTTTGGGCCGATAATCAGAAGCAAACACAGGTGCTAGAGGGTGTTAGTGCCATACTAGTGCCTGTGTTCGCTACTGTCCCATGATCAGAGCCCCCGAGCTTGTGAAACAATGTGCTCGTGGGTTCTGAATGCAACTAGCATGCAAATGCATGCAAAACAGGGCTCTTAGCGCAAGTAGCATGCAAATGCATGCTAAACCAATTTATCCCCAATGATCAGCGACCAGCATGCTAAAGATTGGCTCGCTGGCTGCGGCAAACCCTGCGCCAGCTCGGTGCTGGCATTAGGGTTGGCAGACCATTACGGAAGAATTTTGAGCTCTGTCCAGCATGCATTTGCATGCCAGCAGGTTCCAATTCTCCCCAATGCAGCAGCCGCCCCCCTTCCCCGGCAGGCACCCCAACCCCCCCCCCCCCCCCCCTCAGTGACAAGGGGGCTGGAGGTCCGGTCCCTCCGAATCCCCCAAGTTTGGGGGGTCGAGATCCGGTGGGTCTCAAGCCCCCTAACCCCCCCCAACATTCCCTCAGATGTCCCTGGTGGCCTAGTTGGCCACGGGTCAATCCCCCCCACCTGGTGGTCTAGCGGCCCTTCCCCACCCCCCTACCTTCAGTTGGAGGAGGAGGTGGCCTCCCTCCTCTTCCATCGGCACCGCCCAGCCCTGCCCAGTGCATCCTTGTGGTGGGGGGGTTAGGGGGACTGGACACCCACCCCGGGTCTCCAGCCCCCCCGAACTTGGGTCGGGGGGACTGAAGGTCCGCTGGACCTCCATCCCCTTTTTGCTTGGCTCGGGTTGGGGTAGTTGGGGTCTGGTGGTCCCATGGACCTCCAGCCCCAGTGTTTCACAGGTCTGTGCTTTTGACAGCCCAGATCTGTCAAACAAGTGCGGGAGGATTGTCAAGTGTGGGAGAAATTCCTTAAATTTGCATACAGTTATCTCTGATCATAGTGGCGGTAAAGCCCCGCACTGTTCCAGTGCTATTTTTAGAGCGCTGTTTGGAACAGCATGGGGCTTTTAATCATCTGCCCATTAGATAGGTTCATTCAGTAGGCCATTCTCTGTTATTACCTTTCATTTGCACCTCAAAATATCTCTGCTATTTGTTCTTCTTGAGGACTGGATTTGTTGTAAATAATGCTCACAGATTGGTCTTGATCAACAACTTTGGTACTGAACAGGTTCACTGGTCATTTGCATGACTCAGATGAATGTATTTATTTCCAGGCTTTTTGTTAATTGCTAAAAGTCTTTGCTGTGCATGCGCAGGATTTGTAGATGCTCCAGTGGCGTACCTAGGGTAGTTGACACCCGGGGCCGGTCATTTTTTAACACCCCCCCCCCAAATCCAGTACTAGGCATGCCGAGAATACAAAACACTCAGGACCTATAGAGCAATTCTACCATACCATAAGCAGTCATTTCTACGAGTCACACAAGGAAAAGGAAAGCATCTTAAACACTACAGTGAGCACTAGAACATCAATTCACCTATTGTAAAACGAAACCAGACAGAATAGTACAGATCGTAGATCCTGCACAGTCAATGCCAACTGAAAGCCATGTCTTTTTCACAAACACAGATACACCCTAATCCACTATAGAATAAGTAATCATAAACTTTCTATTTAGACAAAAATTAAACTGAACCCCCAATGCCAGACTCTGCATACAATGCAACACCACAGAAACAGAAACTGTCCCCTAGTACTGTGCAAAATATAAAGACAGCAGATGTAAATTTGAAAAAAACTAACAAGTTCCATTCACCACTTTACAAATTAACAAATAAAACAAATATAGAAAGTAAAATAATACCATTTTATTGGACTAATACATTTAGCTTTCAGAGGCCAAAACCTCCGTCCTCGGGTCAGTACAGTATAGTGCTGTTACAGTATCCTATCCTGACCTGAGGAAGGGGGTTTTGTTCTCCGAAAGTTAGTCAAAATGTATTAAATTAGTCCAATAAAAAGATTACCTTATTTACATGTTCTATTATAAACATTTAACACATCTACAATACTTTATCCTAAAGCAAAAAAAATAAAAATATATATTTTATTTACAGTTTGTTGTCTCTGGTTTCTGCTTTCCTCATCTTCTTTTCACCGTCTTCCTTCCATCCAGCATCTGTCTTCACTCTCTCTCTCTCTCTCTCTCTCTCTCTCTCTGCCATCCCTTCCATCCACTGCCTGCCCTTTCTCTCTGCCCCTTCAATCCACCATTTGCCCTCCCTCTCCCATCCATCCAGGGTCTGCCCTCCCTCTCGCTCCCCCTTCCATCTAGGATCTGTCCCCTCTCTCTCTCTCTCTCTCTGGCACATTTTTTAGCCCCCAGTTCCAGTCCCCTTCTCCCCTCCCCTGTCTGAGACCCCCACCCCAGTCCCCTTCTCTCCTCCCCTTCTCCCCTCTGAGATCCCCACCCCAGTCCCCTTCTCCCCTCCCCTTTTCCCCTCTGAACACCCCCACCCCAGTCCCCTTCTCCCCTCTGAGATCCCCACCCCAGTACCCTTCTCCCCTCTCCCTCTCCTGTCTGAGATCCCCACCCCAGTACCAAAAAACCGCTCTAGCAAAATTAACAAATTGGTGCTTATTTGTTAAAAAATGGAGAAAAGCCCTCAGAAACCGTAGGCCAGATTGCCAATGGGTTTAGAGCGTGGTTAGAGCTTGTATCAACTTATAACACACGCTACAGTTCAATCACTGGGCAAAAAAACTCCATTTGAAAAACAGGGCTCATAAAGTTTTTATCGCCTCAAATTGATTTGTAAATACACAAAAGGATTTTCTTTCAATATATTTTTTTAAATATTTTTTCTCTAAATGTTTTTTACACATCAGCATATCAAAAAGGAACACTTAGCTTTATAGTGTGTTAAGACCAGGCACTCATCACTGTCCGTTCTACGGGAACCCGTTTAGCCAGACGTCTACAATACTTCAAGATGGCGCCTTGGCGTCCACGTACAGTCAGCTGACTAAAGTACTGTCATGCACGTTACGTATCGGGCGTTAGTAAAAGTGGTGCCAATCAATGGCGTTGTTTAGCCCGTTAGGTTCCAGGGTGTCAAGTTCAAAGATCCACCTTGCCTCCCTTCTTAATAAAGTCAATTTCCGATTACCTCCTCTATGATGTTTTCCCACTTGATCTAGGACTGAGCAACGTAAATCTTCAAATTTGTGATTTAAAGAAATGCAGTGTTGCACAATAGGTTCTTTGACAGCGGATCTGCGAATGTTGGATCTGTGTTCCATGATCCTGACTTTTAATGGTCTCGTTGTCATGCCGATGTAGGTCTTATTGCAAGGACAACAAAGAGAATATATAACATGATCAGAAGAACAATTTGTAAATTGCAATAACTTGTAAATTTTATTGGTTTTAGGATTGACGAATTGCTTTGTCTGTACAGTGATATGGCATATCTGACAATGTCCGCATTTATGATGTCCTAGGACTTGTTTCTTGTGAGCAATGAAACGGCTTGCGTCTGCTGGGCTGATGATTTCTTTAATGTTGTTCGTTCTGGCAAACGCAATGCGTAAATTGGTATTTTCAAATGTGCTCATTGATCTCGTAATGTCCCATCTATTTTTGATCAGATTTGCAAGGTGGGGACTGTGCTCGGTATAATGCATGACCATGGTGAGATGATTGTCATCTGTTTGGTGTTTAGATGTGCTTCTCAAGAGTAAATCTCTGTCATTGCACTTGGCTCTGCGGTATGCCTTTTTAAGGACAGACTTAGAATAGCCCCTCTTCAACAAATTAGACATTAATTCTTCTGCTTGGATTTTGAACATGGACGGATCAGTACAAATACGTCTTAACCTTAACATTTGAGAGAAGGGGAGACTGTTTTTAAGATGTGTAGGGTGGCAGCTGGTGTTGTGAAGAAATGTGTTGCGATCAGTGCTTTTCTTAAACACTTTGGTGACAAATTTGTTGGAAACGATGTTAATCTCAACATCTAAATAATGTATGCAGTTGTATGAATGTTGTTCAGTGAACTGAATGTCCTGATGGCAGCTGTTCAACCAGCGCATGAACCGCTGGAGGTCTGACTCTGTACCCCTCCAGAGCATGAAAATATCATCTATATACCTCCACCAGTGGAGTATAGCATGATGAAATGGGGAACAAGCGATCCAAGTCGATTCAAAATTAGACATGTAGAGATTTGCTATTGACGGGGCAAAAGTTGCCCCCATCGCTACCCCACTGGTTTGTAAGTACATCTTATCAAGAAACAGAAAATAGTTCTCCCCTCCCCTGTCTGAGATCCCCACCCCAGTCCCCTTCTCCCCACCCGTCCCCTTCTCCCCTCTGAGATCCCCACCCCAGTCCCCTTCTCCCCTCCCCTGTCTGAGACCCCCACCCCAGTCCCCGTCTCCCCTCTGAACACCCCCACCCGAGTCCCTTTCGCCCCTCTCCTTCCCCACCTCAGTCCCGTTAAAACCGGCGAAGCAGCGTCGCAGGCAGCGCCTCGTGCCCTGCTTGTAAAAAAAAAAATCAAATCTCCTTCCTTCTCCTCGTCTTGATTGGAAGGCCTGAGTCGACGTCAAGACGAGGAGGGAGAAGGAAGGAGATTTGATTTTTTTTTTTTTTTTACAAGCAGGGTGTGAGGCGCTGCCTGCGACGCTGCTTTGCCGGTTTTTTTAATGTGCGGCGCCGCGGGAACGGCCACGGGAGGCGGCGGGAGCGGAGCACCCCCCACCCACTGGCACCCGGGGCGGACCGCCCCCACCGCCCCCCCCCTGGTACGCCACTGAGATGCTCTCCTTCCTTCTATCTGCTGGTGAAATGGGACATCTCTTCAGCAGAAGGAAGTGGATATTCTACCTCTTACTAGCTAGGTTTAATTCAAGCAATGGCTAAGGCTGTTTGTTTACACTACCCCAAAACAGTTGGTGAAAGCACCCATCTACCCTTGCTTCCAGGATGTGCATAAGAGAACTGGAAAACTCCAGTGTGCTCCCTTATTGTTTCCAGGTAACTACATGATGCAGTAAGTTCCAGATATTACCTTACATGTTGTCATTGAATTTGCCTTCAAAAAGGCCACAAATATTAAGATCCATGCTTCAGTATCCATGGTCATGAGTCTGATATCTTGGGCCTTATTGGGAGGCTCAGTTATTAGTATGCTATGCTAGAGCAATGTGTTTCAACTTTTTTATGTACTAAGTATCTCCAGACATCAGAAAAATTTCATTCATAACCTGCCTTGAACTGCTACTGAAAAGGCATGAGCTAAAAAAAAAAGTACCCCCAGCAGGAAGGTTGAACCTAATGCCATATAAAGAATGGTGCACTGATTTTTTAAAAAAATTTGCTTTACTCTGAGTTCGAGAGGGGAAGGGATAAAATGGGCTGGAGTGAGAGAGAAAAAAAGTTGTGTGTGGGGGGGGGGGGGGGGGGGGGAGGAAAAGAAGAGGAAGATCAGAGTGATTTGAGGGGAAGGGATAAAATGGGCTAGAGAGAGAGAAGTTGTCACTTAACCCTCCATTGCTCCAGTTACAAAAACTTAAGATTGTGAGCTCTGTGGGGCATAGAAAGTACCTGCATTTAATGTGTACAGCTCTGTGTATGTCTAGTAGTGCTATAGAAATGATTAGTAGTAATAGTGCTATATGTTATACACATTGTGTGATGCAATTAGGCACAGCCATTTACACCTGCCATTGATCAAGCATAAGTTGTTGCCCCTAAATTTAGGCATGCCGGAGTTGGTTTACAGTAGTATTCTAGAATGGAATTGGTCACCTAGATGCTGTTTTATAGAAATTGGGGTGCCTAAGGAGAGGCGCTCTGTTATAGATTTGTCTTCTTTGTCCTTAAAATAAAAATAAAAAAAACTGAAATCCAGGACTGGGATTCAATTCATATCAAGCCTATGATGGATGGTAAATTCATCTCCCAGGTTTCTAAGAATAGGGATCAAATGTTAGTTAGTAGTAGTAGTCTAAGAATAGGGATCTAGAGCTTTTTTTTAGATTGAGATGGATTATTGGAAACTCTAGTTTCTAAGCTGTTCCAGAGTGCATTTGCTAAATGATGCCTGATTAAACAACTAGGGCCTTCTTAAAATCAGTCTACCATTTAGTCTTCTGTCCATGTACTGGTGTTTAGTGGCTTGAACTAGTGTAACACCTTTATATTGGTCTAAAATGGTGGACCCCAATGCCTGCTCAATTTTAAGCATGTTACATTGGCTACTAGTTACTGACCCCCTGGTACTCAGCAGGCTGTGGTCCAGAGGTTTTTAAAACACTAAACGTGGCTGTCTAAATTAGCCCCAGATTTCATTGTTGGGCCATATGCGGGCACCGGCACAGAAAAGTTCAGTGGTATGGCTGATGGAGCTTATGTGGTTCCTGGCCGATGTTCAGCCGGAGCCTGCATGAGACAGTTAGACAGTTATGCGGGTCCTAGCTGAATACCAACTGTGACCCACATTTAAAAAAAAAATATATATATATATATATATATTAGGGGTTTCTTCTGCTCCCCACTTCCCTCCTCCCTCATGATGCATAACCCCACTTCCAAACCACTGCTTAATATATATATATATTAGGGTTTTCTTCTGCTCCCCACTTCCCTCCTCCCTCATGATGCATAACCCACTTCCAACCCACTGCTTAAGAGTGAAGATCTTATGTCCCCATCCCTCCCTGCAGGTCCTTACCCCCCCCCCTCCACAACCCAGGGTAAGTCCCTAGTGGTCCAGCGGGGATGTTGAGGGCAGGAGCGAAGCCCACTTGCTCCTGCCCCTAGGGGACGACAAATCCAATATGGCTGCCATATGCGGTTGCTGGCACTGAATATCGACATAACCCGCAGAACCCCCAGCTCCTCCTCAGTGCCACACTCTGTACTACCCATGACCTGCCCACTTTTACTGGGGCCCGTCAGAGCTGATATTTAGCAACAGTGTCCATTTTAGTGCTGCTGATTTTTTTTTTTTTTGGGGGGGGGGGGGGTAGGTGGCCCCAGGTGATTTAAGTGGCAGGAGTCTCTCCTGCCCACTTAAATCGCTTGAAATGTTGGCTGGTAAGTGTTTAATATTAAGACTTTTGACCTGGATGGTTTTAGGCACCCTTGAGCCTTGTGCCCCATTTGTTTACTTTTAGACCTTTTATGCTCCCCTCCAAGATCTTGATAGATAAACTTAGCAGTCATGATCATCCCAACACCATCCATCCAAGAAAAGTGCTATAAAAAGTATGTTTGGATATGATACTTTTTAACTATTATTCTCCGAGGACAAGCAGGCTGCTTGTTCTCACTGATGGGGTGACGTCCACGGCAGCCCCTCCAATCGGAAACTTCACTAGCAAAGTCCTTTGCTAGCCCTCGCGCGCCCGCGCGCACCGCGCATGCGCGGCCGTCTTCCCGCCCGAAACCGGCTCGAGCCGGCCAGTCTTCTTTTGTCCGCACTCGGTACGGTCGTGTTTTCGCCGTGTCGAGCCCCGGAAAGTCGACCTCGCGCGTCCAATTTGTTTTGAACGTGTTTTTTTCCTTCGGGAAAGCTTTGTCCTAGTCGGGAAGTGCTCCGGAAACCCCCCGCCGGGTTTCGTGTAAATCCTCCCCGTACTTCCAGCTTTTTTGCCCCGGTAAGTTTTCTTTCGTCGTCGGGGTAGGCCTCTTTTCGGCCTCGGTCGAGATTTTTTCTCCCTCTAAATTTGGTGCTTCAAATTTCGCCATTTCGGCTTTTGATTTCGCCGGCGTGATTTTTCCGCCCATGACATCGAAGCCTTCCAGCGGCTTCAAGAAGTGCACCCAGTGCGCCCGGGTTATCTCGCTCACTGATCGACACTCGTCGTGTCTTCAGTGTCTGGGGGCCGAGCACCGCCCTCAGAACTGCAGTCTGTGTTCCCTGCTTCAAAGGCGGACTCAGGTAGCGAGACTAGCCCAGTGGAACGTGTTGTTCTCGGGCTCTTCGTCGGCATCGGCACCGGGATCTTCGAGTGCATCGACGTCGTCAGCGTCCAGACCTTCTTCCTCGGCCGCCCCTGCATCGAGTGCATCGAGGCATCGGGCCTCTGCATCGGCGCCGAGACATCGGATAGCTGCATCGACGTCGGTGGTACCAGGACCTCGTCTGCTGATGTCGTCGGACGGTGGTGCATCGGGTGGAGTGCAGGTGAGGGCTGTCCATTCCCCTGCTGGTGGCGGTGAGCCCTCGGGTGGGTCTCCGCCTACCCTGAGGGCTCCTGCGGTACAGCCCCCCCGAGATCGACCTTCTTCAGTCTCGGCCCCGAGGAAGCGACGGATGGATTCGACGTCCTCCTCGTCGGTGCCGGGGAGCTCCGGTGACATGCTTCGGAAGAAATCGAAGAAGCATCGACACCGGTCTCCTCCCCGTGTCGGCACCGAGAGCTCTGGGTCGCCGAGGGATTCGGCACCCAGCAGGCATCGGCACCGAGAGGACCGCTCACCCTCTGTTCAGGAGGTGTCGATGCGCTCCGCTCTGGACAGCCCGGAACAGCCTCCACGCCCGGAACAGGTACTGACGTCGACGCCTGCATCGACCTCTCAGCCTTTCTCTGCAGCCGCTCTAAACGAGAGCCTCCGGGCCGTTCTCCCAGAGATTCTGGGAGAGCTGTTGCACCCTACCCCTCCGGTACCGGCGGTGCTTGCGCCACCGGTACCGTCGAGCGTGGCGCCGGCTGGCCCATCGCCCAGGTTGAGGTCCCCGACGTCGGTACCGCGTGCGGTACCGACCGCGGCCACCTCCCAGGAAGGCTCCCCGACTACGTCGGCGGAGGGAGCTTCGCCGATGCGGGCGAGGGAGTCTACCTCTCGACGCCCCCATCGTGGACGGGGTTCCACGGAGTCGAGCAGGGCGAGGTTGCAGACACAGGTCCGTGAACTTGTGTCTGACACCGAGGGTGAGGCCTCGTGGGAGGAAGAGGAAGATCCCAGATATTTCTCTGACGAGGAGTCTGAGGGTCTTCCGTCTGATCCCACTCCCTCTCCTGAGAGACAGCTTTCTCCTCCCGAGAGTCTGTCTTTTGCCTCCTTTGTCCGGGAGATGTCTACGGCCATCCCCTTCCCGGTGGTTGTGGAGGACGAGCCCAGGGCTGAAATGTTTGAGCTCCTGGACTATCCTTCTCCACCTAAGGAAGCGTCCACTGTTCCCTTGCACCATGTCCTGAAGAAGACATTGCTTGCGAACTGGACCAAGCCATTAACTAATCCCCACATTCCCAAGAAGATCGAGTCCCAGTACCGGATCCATGGGGACCCAGAGCTGATGCGCACTCAGTTGCCTCATGACTCTGGAGTTGTGGATTTGGCCCTAAAGAAGGCTAAGAGTTCTAGGGAACATGCTTCGGCGCCCCCGGGCAAGGACGCTAGAACCTTAGACTCCTTTGGGAGGAAGGCCTACCATTCCTCTATGCTCGTGTCCAAGATCCAGTCTTACCAGCTCTACACGAGCATACACATGCGGAATAATGTGCGGCAGTTGGCGGGCTTGGTTGATGCTCTTCCCCCTGAGCAAGCCAAGCCTTTTCAGGAGGTGGTCAGGCAGCTGAAGGCGTGCAGAAAATTCCTGGCCAGAGGAGTTTATGACACTTTTGATGTTGCGTCCAGGGCCGCTGCTCAAGGTGTGGTGATGCGCAGGCTCTCATGGCTGCGTGCCGCCGACCTGGAGAATAGAATCCAGCAGCGGATTGCGGACTCGCCTTGCCGTGCGGATAACATTTTTGGCGAAAAAGTCGAGCAGGTGGTAGAGTCTCTCCACCAGCGGGACACCGCATTCGACAAGTTCGCCCGCCGGCAGCCTTCAGCTTCTACCTCTACAGGTAGACGATTTTTCGGGGGAAGGAAGACTGTTCCCTATACTTCTGGCAAGCGTAGGTACAATCCTCCTTCCCGACAGCCTGCGGCCCAGGCTAAGCCCCAGCGCGCTCGCTCTCGTCAGCAGCGTGCGAATCAGCAAGGCCCCGCGGCTCCCCAGCAAAAGCAAGGGGCGAGCTTTTGACTGGCTCCAGCAGAGCATAGCCGACATCCAAGTGTCAGTGCCGGGCGACCTGCCTGTCGGAGGGAGGTTGAAAGCTTTTCACCAAAGGTGGCCTCTCATAACCTCCGATCAGTGGGTTCTCCAAATAGTCCGGCAAGGATACACCCTCAATTTGGCCTCACAACCTCCAAATTGTCCACCGGGAGCTCAGTCCTACAGCTTCCAGCACAAGCAGGTACTTGCAGAGGAACTCTCCGCCCTTCTCAGCGCCAATGCGGTCGAGCCCGTGCCATCCGGGCAAGAAGGGCTGGGGTTCTATTCCAGGTACTTCCTTGTGGAAAAGAAAACAGGGGGGATGCGTCCCATCCTAGACCTAAGGGCCCTGAACAAATATCTCGTAAAAGAAAAGTTCAGGATGCTTTCCCTGGGCACCCTTCTCCCCATGATTCAGCAAAACGATTGGCTATGCTCTCTGGACTTGAAGGATGCCTACACAAACATCCCGATACTGCCAGCTCACAGACAGTATCTGCGATTTCAGCTGGGCGCACGCCACTTCCAGTACTGTGTGCTACCCTTTGGGCTCGCCTCTGCGCCCAGGGTGTTCACAAAGTGCCTAGCTGTGGTAGCAGCGGCGCTTCGCAGGCTGGGGGTGCACGTGTTCCCATATCTCGACGATTGGCTGGTGAAGAACACATCCGAGGCAGGAGCCCTGCAGTCCATGCAGATGACTATTCGCCTCCTGGAGCTACTGGGGTTTGTGATAAATTACCCAAAGTCCCATCTTCTCCCAGTGCAGAAACTCGAATTCATCGGAGCCCTGCTGGATTCTCGGACGGCTCGCGCCTATCTCCCAGAGGCG
Organism: Microcaecilia unicolor; assembly: GCF_901765095.1. Lineage (NCBI taxonomy): Eukaryota > Metazoa > Chordata > Amphibia > Gymnophiona > Siphonopidae > Microcaecilia > Microcaecilia unicolor. The sequence goes on from NC_044034.1 coordinate 217,666,901, forward strand.
AGGGCCAACAACTTGCTGTCCCTCGTCTCGCGGGTGCGAGCGTCCCAGCAGATCACAGCTCGGCAGATGTTGAGATTGCTGGGCCACATGGCTTCCACAGTTCATGTGACTCCCATGGCCCGCCTTCACATGAGATCTGCTCAATGGACCCTAGCCTCCCAGTGGTATCAGGCCGCCGGGGGTCTAGAGGACGTGATCCACCTGTCCACGAGTTTTCTCGAATCCCTGTATTGGTGGACGATTTGCTCCAATTTGACTCTGGGACGTCCCTTCCAAATTCCTCAGCCTCAAAAAGTGCTGACCACGGATGCGTCTCTCCTGGGATGGGGAGCTCATGTCGATGGGCTTCACACCCAAGGAAGGTGGTCCCTCCAAGAAAGCGATCTACAGATCAATCTTCTGGAGTTGCGAGCGATCTGGAACGCTCTGAAGGCTTTCAGAGATCGGCTGTCCCACCAAATTATCCAAATTCAGACAGACAATCAGGTTGCCATGTACTATGTCAACAAGCAGGGGGGCACCGGATCTCGCCCCCTGTGTCAGGAAGCCGTCAGCATGTGGCTCTGGGCTCGCCGTCAAGGCATGGTGCTCCAAGCCACATATCTGGCAGGCGTAAACAACAGTCTGGCCGACAGGTTGAGCAGGATTATGCAACCTCACGAGTGGTCGCTCAATTCCCGTGTGGTGCGACAGATCTTCCAGGCGTGGGGCACCCCCCTGGTGGATCTCTTCGCATCTCAAGTGAACCACAAGGTCCCTCAGTTCTGTTCCAGGCTTCAGGCCCACGGCAGACTGGCGTCGGATGCCTTCCTCCTGGATTGGGGGGAAGGTCTGCTGTATGCTTATCCTCCCATTCCTCTGGTGGGGAAGACTTTGTTGAAACTCAAGCAAGACCGAGGCACCATGATTCTGATTGCTCCCTTTTGGCCGCGTCAGATCTGGTTCCCTCTTCTTCTGGAGTTATCCTCCGAAGAACCGTGGAGATTGGAGTGTTTTCCGACCCTCATCACGCAGGACGAAGGGGCTCTTCTGCATCCCAACCTCCAGTCCCTGGCTCTCACGGCCTGGATGTTGAGGGCGTAGACTTTGCCTCTTTGGGTCTGCCAGAGGGTGTCTCCCGCATCTTGCTTGCTTCCAGGAAAGACTCCACTAAGAGAAGTTACTTCTTCATTGGAGGAGGTTTGCCGTCTGGTGTGACAGCAAGGCCCTAGATCCTCGCTCTTGTCCTACACAGACCCTGCTTGAATACCTTCTCCACTTGTCTGAGTCTGGTCTGAAGACCAACTCCGTAAGGGTTCACCTTAGTGCAATCAGTGCATACCATTACCAAGTGGAAGGTAAGCCGATCTCAGGACAGCCTTTAGTTGTTCGCTTCATGAGAGGTTTGCTTTTGTCAAAGCCCCCTGTCAAGCCTCCTACAGTGTCATGGGATCTCAATGTCATTCTCACCCAGCTGATGAAACCTCCTTTCGAGCCACTGAATTCCTGCCATCCGAAGTACTTGACCTGGAAGGTCATTTTCTTGGTGGCAGTTACCTCGGCTCGTAGAGTCAGTGAGCTTCAGGCCCTGGTAGCCCAGGCCCCTTACACCAAATTTCATCACAACAGAGTAGTCCTCCGCACTCACCCTAAGTTTCTGCCAAAGGTTGTGTCGGAGTTCCATCTGAACCAGTCAATTGTCTTGCCAACATTCTTTCCCCGTCCTCATTCCTGCCCTGCTGAACGTCAGCTGCACACATTGGACTGCAAGAGAGCATTGGCCTTCTATCTGGAGCGGACACAGCCCCACAGACAGTCCGCCCAATTGTTTGTTTCTTTTGATCCCAACAAGAGGGGAGTGGCTGTAGGGAAACGCACCATATCCAATTGGCTAGCAGATTGCATTTCCTTCACTTACGCCCAGGCGGGGCTGGCTCTTGAGGGTCATGTCACGGCTCATAATGTTAGAGCCATGGCAGCGTCGGTAGCCCACTTGAAGTCAGCCACCATGGAGGAAATTTGCAAAGCTGCGACGTGGTCATCTGTCCACACATTCACATCTCATTACTGCCTGCAGCAGGATACCCGACGTGACAGTCGGTTCGGGCAGTCAGTTCTTCAGAACCTGTTTGGGCTTTAGGATCCAACTCCACCCCCCGAGGGCCCTGTTTGTTCTGTTCCAGGCTACACTCTCAGTTAGTTGGTAAATTTTTAGGTCAATCTCAGTTATGTCCTCGCCGTTGCGAGGCCCAATTGACCAATGTTGTTGTTTTGAGTGAGCCTGGGGGCTAGGGATACCCCATCAGTGAGAACAAGCAGCCTGCTTGTCCTCGGAGAAAGCGAATGCTACATACCTGTAGAAGGTATTCTCCGAGGACAGCAGGCTGATTGTTCTCACAAACCCGCCCGCCTCCCCTTTGGAGTTGTGTCTTCCCTTGAAGTGTATTGTCTTGCTACATACTGGACTGGCCGGCTCGAGCCGGTTTCGGGCGGGAAGACGGCCGCGCATGCGCGGTGCGCGCGGGCGCGCGAGGGCTAGCAAAGGACTTTGCTAGTGAAGTTTCCGATTGGAGGGGCTGCCGTGGACGTCACCCCATCAGTGAGAACAATCAGCCTGCTGTCCTCGGAGAATACCTTCTACAGGTATGTAGCATTCGCTTTCCTTGATTTGTAAATATATCAATAATGAGGATACTTACATAAGTACATAAGTACATAAGTAGTGCCATACTGGGAAAGACCAAAGGTCCATCTAGCCCAGCATCCTGTCACCGACAGTGGCCAATCCAGGTCAAGGGCACCTGGCACGCTCCCCAAACGTAAAAACATTCCAGACAAGTTATACCTAAAAATGCGGAATTTTTCCAAGTCCATTTAATAGCGGTCTATGGACTTGTCCTTTAGGAATCTATCTAACCCCTTTTTAAACTCCGTCAAGCTAACCGGCCGTACCACGTTCTCCGGCAACGAATTCCAGAGTCTAATTACACGTTGGGTGAAGAAAATTTTCTCCGATTCGTTTTAAATTTACCACACTGTAGCTTCAACTCATGCCCTCTAGTCCTAGTATTTTGGATAGCGTGAACAGTCGCTTCACATCCACCCGATCCATTCCACTCATTATTTTATACACTTCTATCATATCTCCCCTCAGCCGTCTCTTCTCCAAGCTGAAAAGCCCTAGCCTTCTCAGCCTCTCTTCGTAGGAAAGTCGTCCCATCCCCACTATCATTTTCGTCGCCCTTCGCTGTACCTTTTCTAATTCTACTATATCTTTTTTGAGATACGGAGACCAGTACTGAACACAATACTCCAGGTGCGGTCGCACCATGGAGCGATACAACGGCATTATAACATCCGCACACCTGGACTCCATACCCTTCCTAATAACACCCAACATTCTATTCGCTTTCCTAGCCGCAGCAGCACACTGAGCAGAAGGTTTCAGCGTATCATCGACGACGACACCCAGATCCCTTTCTTGATCCGTAACTCCTAACGCGGAACCTTGCAAGACGTAGCTATAATTCGGGTTCCTCTTACCCACATGCATCACTTTGCACTTGTCAACATTGAACTTCATCTGCCACTTGCACGCCCATTCTCCCAGTCTCGCAAGGTCCTCCTGTAATCGTTCACATTCCTCCTGCGACTTGACGACCCTGAATAATTTTGTGTCATCGGCGAATTTAATTACCTCACTAGTTATTCCCATCTCTAGGTCATTTATAAATACATTAAAAAGCAACGGACCCAGCACAGACCCCTGCGGGACCCCACTAACTACCCTCCTCCACTGAGAATACTGGCCACGCAATCCTACTCTCTGCTTCCTATCTTTCAACCAGTTCTTAATCCATAATAATACCCTACCTCCGATTCCATGACTCTGCAATTTCTTCAGGAGTCTTTCGTGCGGCACTTTGTCAAACGCCTTCTGAAAATCCAGATATACAATATCAACCGGATCCCCATTGTCCACATGTTTGCTTACCCCCTCAAAAAATGCATTAGATTGGTGAGGCAAGACTTCCCTTCACTAAATCCGTGCTGACTTTGTCTCATCATGGTGTTGCAGGAATTGAGATAGGAATTTGTGATACTTCAGGAGTCAGACAGCACACACCAGAATGAGAGAGTAATCTTCTTTATTTGCCAGCAAACAAAGCAGGACATCAGTTCTAGCTCTCTTCTCCTCTGTCTCAGCTCTCTGTGTCTTTGTCTCAGCTCTCTGTGTCAGCTCTCTCAGCTCTCTTCTTATGCTGTCTTCTCCTTCTTCTGTCTGTTCCTTCTGTCCTTCTCTTTCTTCTGAGCTCCTTCTGACGTAAACTGCTTCTGCTCCTACTTAAATAGGGTCCTAAGCCCTCCTCCTAGCCTAGCCCAGCCCAGCCCCCTTACTCTCCAATTGGTTAAGGAATTAGATTGGCTACCTTGCCTCAACCAATCATTACTTTTGAAATATCAGTTACATAGGTTCCAGACATCCTAAACTGACCTGTGACCTGGGGCCCCTCAAGCCAGACATTTGGTCTCCAGAACTCTTACATTTCTCATTATGATTGATTTCTCATCTATGGCTTAAACTGGATTCCCTTAGAGACTAAGAGGCCCCATCTAACATTAATTATTCTCATATTCCTAGTCTGATTCATACTAACTGCTAACTGAACTCTGGCATTCATTAAAGGGGTCAAAGGCTAGTCTTACTTAATGGCATACTGCTATACTTTCAGGACTATTCCTACAGTTACCTATAATTAATCAAGGAGAAGAGAGCTGACTAGTTCTGACCTTTTTCACCTTCAGCTTATACATTGAACCAGCTAGGACTGCAGAATAACTCAAAACACATGTTGGCCCCCCTTCACTGTAGCCCTACTCAGAACGTCAGACAGAGAGTTGAACAAACATTCCACACAGAATTATTAATTTACACAGAATACAACATATTCTAAAGTAAGCATTCTTATAAAACATATTCTACCTATCAAGAACTTCTAAATTCTAACTCATTTATATCTAGAATTATTTAGACTCTAACTATTTCCTTCTAAGCAGTGTTCAATTTAATCCTAAACAACTGCCTGCTTACAAAACTATTCAGTAAGCCTAATAATGTACAGATGTTGAGCCAGCTAGCATTGGCAATTCACAAGGGACAGAGTTTCATTTCTCACTGACCTTTCCTAACCCAGCCCGGCAGCTAGAGTCTAATTAACTCCAGCTTGCATTCCTTCATTTGCAGGACTGAAGAGAATTCAAACTTCAAGCTTTTAATATCATTTCTTATATATATATAATTATTTCCATGGCTGCCTCATTCCCCCCTTTGAGACTAAAATCAGCTTATGCAGAGATAAGTCTCACAACTCAGACTCTGGAGATTATAGTGATCCTAACTAGGAATAGACTTATGAACCACTATTACCCTACTTGTTAAGGTCCGACGGCATACTGCCGAAGCACATGAGGCCAGGAAACAAAACAACAACCCTGCTAAAACTAAGACTATTAGGGAAATGAACAAGGGACGTATCCAGGAGGTCAATGACCACCACCAGGAGGTAAGGTCTAATCCTCCTCGGTAATCCTCCACATTAAGGCTGGCCAACTGTAGGACTTTATCCATAGCATGCCTAACTACATGCGTCCTATTTATGACAATAGTACAGCACTCTGAAGAATTTAGCACTGTGCAGAGGCCACCCTGAGCTGCAAAGAGATAGTCAAGGCCCATACGATTATACCTAGAAACTATACTTAATTCATTAATTTGATCCTGCAATGCATTGACTACCACATTCAGCTCATGAACTAAAACATGGAGTAGGGATTGAAGTCTCCGGGTAGCCATACCTAGTTCAGTAATACCCGCTACCGGGCCTCCAATTGGAATCCAGGCTGTGGCAGAAAGGGCTACAAGTCTCTTTTTAGTCAGAGGATAAGTAGAATTGATATACTGGAGGGCTAATTCAATCGCCTCATCCTCTGTGGCAACGGAGGAGGGTAAGGACAAAGCCTCTCGCTTAGAGCGGTGCGGGGATAGTGGCTTAAGAGGAATAACTTTAGGAAAATAATTCAAGGTTACCAATACACAAAAATCATATGTGGAGGGAAGAATCATGTGGAGGACATTATCACAGAGCCAGTAATGACCAAGGAGAGGGTGAGGAAAGTTCCCAATAAATGTTGGCTCAGGCTGGACAGGGTACTTAGGGTGCCCATAATGCGAGCCCCTATCCCAGGGGGAACGAAGACGAAATGGAGACTTTGCACACCATAAGCGCCAATCCCCAATTGTGACAGGCTGCTCATTTGTTAGTAACTCTTCATACCCCGGGGACTTATGAAAGTAGAAAATAAGCTTGGACACTATAGTCTTCTCAGTGGTACGCTTAGGAGCCAGATAATCACCTGGGTCATAATCTACAGGTATGGTAGCAGGGCACATAGGAGTACCTGGAGAAACTACCCACACGGATTCTCCTTTTTCTGGGAGAACATTAGTATAGTTACAGGGAATGGGAAGAACAGTTGAGATGCTTCTTGTTAAACAAAACACTCCAGAGGCTGGATAGGGAGACGTAAAAACTGGCCTTAGAGAAGATTCAGAGGGGGAAGTAGCATTATAAAAGGACCACCAAGTATAATCCTGGCTCCAAGGGCCTGAACTCGAAAAGTAGGGAGGTATAAGAGCTGGGAGTTGCACAGGGACAGGAACAGCTGGGACATCTGTGGTATAAGGAGAAAATCGGGAACACACAATACAAGGGGAAGTAATCTTTGCCTGGCTAATTAGTTCCTGGACTGAGTGTAACCAAAGGTTGGAGCGAGTTGGGGTATTAGGAACAAGGAGGCAAGGAGTAGAAAACAACAAAAGCATCCAAACTACTAACATTTTCTTTCTTCCTAATCTAAAACAAATACAGCAAACTAATTAAGCAATAATATTTCAACAGTCTGTGCTAATCACAGATTACTCTCATATAGTGTTCTCAGTCTTTGAGTTCTTATACCAGTTGGGATAGACCCTCAACTGACAAGGATCAAGCTTTCAAATTCCAGGAAAGCCAGAATCAGGCAAGAAAGAGTCTCAGTGTGAAGCCGAAGTTCAGCCGCTCCTGCAGTATGCAGTTGACCCTTCTTTTCAGCTAGTAGATTCTTTGGTTCGGGTCAAGCGCAACTTCAATGGCTCCGCTGGATCTCTTTCTGCTCTCCACTGTTTAGGCTCCGTCTGATCCGTGCTGGGCTCAGTCTGGTCAGCAGACTTAATTCGAGACCAATGGACCCATGGAGTTATCCCTGCGACCTTCACAGCTGCAGGGGTAGAAAGCAAAACAGTAAAAGGTCCTTTCCATCGGGGCCCCAAAGGCTGGAGCTTCCAGTCTTTTACCCAAACTCTATCCCCTGGCAGGAAGGAATGTACCTGAGCCTGGAAGGGGACAGGGTTTATTTCTCTCACATAAGACTGAAGCTCAGAAATTATCTTTCCCAGGAGGGCTACCTGCTCCTGCACCTGGGCAGACCCTAAAATCCCTATGTCTCCCTTAATTCCCTGCAAAATGGCTGGGGGCTTCCCATACACAATTTCAAAGGGAGAGAGGGCTGTTCCTTTAGTTGGAGTGCATCGGAGGCGGAAGAGGGCTAGTGGCAATGCCTGTGGCCATTTCAATTGGGTTTCCTGACAAATCTTTGCTAGGCTATTTTTCAAGGTTCTGTTTGCTCGCTCAACCTGCCCTGAACTCTGGGGACGATAGGCACAATGCAATTTCCAGGTAATGCGCAATGCGCGGGACAGGGCCTGAAGTGTAGCTTCAACAAAGGCGGGACCATTATCTGAACCTATGGCAAGGGGCAATCCATACCTGGGGATGACATCCCTAAGGAGGGCTCGAGCTACTTCTGTGGCTTTCTCAGTGACTGTAGGATATGCTTCCACCCACCCAGAAAAGGTACAAACCATGACTAAGAGGTATCGGAGCCTACCACTCCTGGGCATTTCTGTGAAGTCTATAACTAGGGACTCAAAGGGTGTTAGTCCTCTAGACTGAACTCCTGGTGGAATACGGGGTCCCTGACGAGCATTATTCTGGGCACAGAGAGTACATCGGGCAGAGGCAGTGGCAACCAGACTATCCAATCCTTCCAGCACCACTACTCGATTGAGTAGGCGGGCTAGTGCTGTTTTCCCTAAGTGTGATAGGTCATGAGCTTGAGACACTACAGGCCAAGCTAGGTGGCGTGGCACCAGAACTCTGGTATCAGGGAGATGTAACCAGCCATCAGGTCTCCTTACCGCACCTTCTTCTTGAGCCCATTTCTCTTCCACTTGGGTATACATAGGTGTCCATTCTTGCAATCGGATTTGGAACAGGGGAGTCACAGTACTTGCTGGGGGTCCTCGAGCAGCTTCCTTGGCCACCCGATCAGCATGGCGGTTCCCTCGGGCCACTGGAGTATCTATTCTTTGGTGTCCCCTGCAATGAATGACAGCTACCTTCTTAGGGGCCCACACAGCCTCTAGCAGCTGAAGTATTTCAGGTCCATACTTAACAGGTTGGCCTGCAGCATTTATGAGTCCCTTTTCCTTATACAAAGCTCCATGAGCATGTAGAGTTGTGAAGGCATATTTGGAATCAGTATAAATGTTGGTTACCAGTCCTGCTGCTAACTCCAGAGCTCGTATGAGGGCCACAAGTTCTGCTTTCTGGGCTGAAGTTCCTTGGGGCAGGGCTCTTGCTTCTATCACCTTGTCCTCTGTCACCACAGCATAGCCTGCCAATCGCTTGGAGTTCTCCACATAACTGCTTCCATCTGTAAAATAAATTACATCTGGGTCCCTCCACGGAACATCTTTAAGATCTGGTCGACTGGAATACACTTCATCCATGGTTTGGATACAGTCATGATCCGGTGGTCCCTCAGATGCTGGCAAAAGAGTGGCAGGATTGAATGTAGCCACTGTTTCCAGGTGTATCCGTGGATTCTCACACAAGCTAGCTTGGTACTTAACCATGCGGTTATTTGTAAACCAGTGGTTGCCCTTATACTCCATGAGGGTGAGAACTGCATGGGGGACTTTAACAACCAGTTCTTGCCCCAAGGTCAACTTATCAGCTTCCTGGACCAGTAAGGCTGTTGCTGCAATGGCCCTCATGCAGGCTGGCCATCCTTTAGCCACTCCATCCAGCTGTTTAGACAGGTATGCAACAGGCCTCTGCCAGGATCCCATCATCTGGGTCAGCACACCCAGAGCAACCCCCTGTCGCTCATGGACATACAATGAGAAAGGTTTCTCCACATCAGGAAGGCCTAACGCAGGGGCTTGAAGTAGGGCTTTCTTTATGGCAATGAAGGATTGTTGAGCAGTAGGTCCCCATTCAAATGGTTCCTTTTCACCCCCCTTTGTGGCCTGGTAAAGGGGTTTCGCCATCAATGCAAAATTTGGAATCCAAATTCTGCAGAATCCGGCTGCTCCCAGAAATTCCCTAACTTCTCTTCTGGACTTGGGTTGGGGAATTGCAGCTACCGCTTGCTTCCTACTAGCATCCAGTCTCCGACTTCCCTGGGAAATGCAAAAGCCCAGATACTTCACTTCTGACTGACAGAGTTGGGCCTTTGAGCGTGAGACCTTATAGCCTGCATCCAAGAGTAGCTCCAGCAATTCTCTAGTAGCCTCAAAACACTCTTCCTGAGTCACTGCTGCAATCAGGAGGTCATCTACATACTGGAGTAAAACTCGCCTGGAAGGCTCAGATTTAAAAGTCTTAAGGTCTTGCCCTAGGGCTGTCCCAAAAATAGTGGGGGAATTCTTGAACCCCTGTGGCAGGCGAGTCCATGTATACTGAAGCTTCCTTCCTGTTACTGGGTTTTCCCATTGAAAGGCAAAAAGCAGTTGACTGGCGGGGGCCACCCGAATACAAAAGAAGGCATCTTTTAGATCTAGTGTCGTGAAATGAGTAGCTCCAGAAGGTATCAATCCTAGCAGGACATATGGATTAGGCACTACAGGGTGTAATGAGATAGTGGATTTATTGACCACTCGTAAGTCTTGGACTGGCCGGTAGTCCTCAGTCCCTGGCTTCTGAACTGGCAATAGTGGCGTATTCCATGGAGACTGGCAAGGACGAATAATTCCATGGGATAACAGACGATTCAGATGTGCTTGAATCCCTTCCAGAGCCTTTCGGGGAATTGGGTATTGGCGAAGATGGATTGGCCGGGCACTTGGAAGTAAATCTACATGTACAGGAGGAATATTTCGGGCCAACCCTGGGGGATTATCTTCTGCCCATACCCCACTGACCTGAAAGCTGTCTGCCAGGGGTAGGTCAACTTGGCTATGTGACTGATGCAGCCGCCATTCTTCTTCAAGAGGGCAGCAGAAACTCAATATACCCTTAGGGCTGGAGGTCGGGGGCCGAAAGGAGACTGAAGTCTGGCCATCAGAGTCAAAGGAAATTTGGGCCCTAAGCTTGGACAGCAGGTCTCGACCTAACAAAGGGATTGGACAGTCTGGCATATACAGGAATTCATGAGTGACTATGTGTGAGCCTAATTGGCATCTACGGGTTGTCAGAAAGGGCCTCCGGTTCTGCACCCCCGTGGCTCCCACCACTCGGACAGTTTTTCCAGACACAGGCGCTAATCGCTCCGTCACAACAGAATGTTCAGCTCCTGTATCAATCATGAATGGAATTGAGCGGCTCCCTATAGTTAGCTTGACCATAGGTTCCTGGGAGCCCAGTTTGTAGGAACCCGGTCTGTCCTATTCGTCCCATTCTGCCATCTCGGCTATCCCGATGATGTCAGATTCAGCAGGCTCATATCTTCCCTCTCGAACTCGGCCTCGGCTTCCTCGATCTCCTGGTCCCCTTCTCAGTCCCTGGCGCCTCTGGGGGCATTCATCTTTCCAGTGCCCTCTTTCCTTACAATAGGCACACTGATCCCTCTCCAATCTTGGTCTGGGATTCTCCCCCCTTGGCCGGGATTGATTGAAGGAATCTCGGGGCCTGGCTGGTGGTCCGGGGTCCCACTTTGGCTTCCCATTAGCTAGAGGTCGACCTCGGTTAAGGGTGGAATTAGTAATGGCTGCCGCTAAAAGGTCGGCCTTCTTCTGCATCTTCCGGTCAGCCTCTCGGCGCACCTCCTGATCTCTATTAATGAAAACCTTGGTTGCGATCTCAATTAGCTGGGTGGTATTCATCCCTGCGAATCCCTCCTGACGCTGCAACTTCTTCCGGATATCTGGCATACTCTGGGCCACCAATGCGCTATTCACCATTCTCTGGTTTTCTTGGGCTTCAGGGTCAAATGGGGTGTATGTTCTGTAGGCTTCAATTAGTCGCTCTAGAAAGGCCCCAGGGGATTCAGTTGCCCCTTGGAGAATTTCAGAGACCTTTGCCAGATTAATGGGCCTCTTTATGCCTTTCCTCATACCTTCCAGTAAGTCCCGGCAATAGCCAGACAACAGTTCATAGTGCTGCCCATCATTTGGATCCCAATCTGGAGCTGCGCGAGGAAACCGAGCTCTAACCCATCCCTCTGGGTCCTGTATCCCCCCGGGGACACGCTCTCGCGTGATGGCCTCAGCATTTTGCAAAATCTTCCGCCTCTCCTCAGTTGTGAAGAGGGTCAGGAGAAGTTGTTGACAATCAGTCCAGGTTGGGTTATGGGTGGCCATAATGCTAGTCACTAGGTCCACCACTGCCTGAGGCTTTTCAGTATAAGAGGGATAATGCGTCTTCCAATTCAGGAGATCGGTGGTTGTGAAGGGTACATACTGATAGGCCTGTGCCTGTATAACCTGACCCTGATTATTAGGATCCGGTCGAGTGGTAGTTACCTGACGAAGTGGCAGAACTCTCGAGGAGGTGGGAATGGAACCTGAGGTAGAGCTAGGAGCTACCCTCCTATCATGCTCAAAGGTAATTGCAGCGGGTCTAACCCATTCAGTAGAGGTAGGTTGAAATCCTGAGGGATGGGGAGGGGTACTCATAGACTGAGAGGTGGTCACAGGTGAGTCAGTCCATTGAAAGGGATGCCGGGCCCCTGATGAGTGGGTAGGGGTATTAGAGGGAGAGGCTGGGCTGTCGGGAGTTGAGGAGTCAGGGAGTGGAACCCAAAACGGGTCTTCAGAGGTTAACAGGAGAGGATTTGGCACAGAAGGGTAGAGGCCAGGTGAAAAGTCCAACCTAGGGTGTGGCAGGTTTGGCACAGGAGGGGAAGAACTATCCGGAGAAGCCTGTGCTGGAGAGGCTTGAGCTGGGCGGCGTGGATCTCTGGGGGTGGCACGGAACCCCAACAATGGGCCATAAGGTGGTGGCTCAAGGTCTGAGGGGTCATCAGAGAGTATGGGTTTCTCGGACAGGGTAGGGGCGGAAGCCACCGATTGGGTGGTAGGCTTCCTAGGGCTCTTTCCCTCTTCTAGTCTAGATTTTCTAATCTTTCTTTGAACACGGCCTAACATGAATTTTACTGGGGATCCCATATAAGTTTTCAACCACGAGGGAGGGTCAGTCACAAGGCTGTCCCAGGAATCTATATAAGGGAGTTGTTCAGAATATTCTGGTCCTCCTACTACTATGCTGTAGACCTTCCGGATTACTTCAATATCTAAGCTGCCACTAGGGGGCCACCCCACTCCCATAGATGGCCACTCAACTTCACACAAGGTTCTTAAAGTACTTGAGCTTAAAGTCTGTCCATAGTCATTAATTAAAAAACCTTTTTTAAAATTTCTAAGCATACAATCTAGGGGGGTAGCAATTTGTCTAGATGATGTCCCACCCATAATGCTTACAGTTACAACACACAAAGAGGGGGGGAATTTTTGAGAATGCAGTAAGGGGTCTGCACTCTCGAGACACTAGGTAGACAGACAGCAATCGCTTCCTTCCGTTGCTGACCAATTGAACTCGCGTTAATTGGAAATGCAGCTATAAGAAGTCCGCACTCAGTTAATCATTCACGCATCACACATTCCATACAGAAAATCCCACCCAACAATTTCAAATTTCTCAGATACAGATAAGCTCAAGCGTTTTCGCTTCTAGTCCCCACGACTAGAAGGTACTAGGGCCTTCGCTGAGAATTGATCAGATTCTCCTTCCCTCCTTCTTGAGGGGCTGGTTTTACAACTTCCTAGCTAGGATTACAATACAAAATACAGGATACATACCCGGCGAATGTTCTCCAGTCAGTTGGGTGCTGGGATTAATGCAGGATTTATCCCACCGCTGCCACCAAGAATTGTTGCAGGAATTGAGATAGGAATTTGTGATACTTCAGGAGTCAGACAGCACACACCAGAATGAGAGAGTAATCTTCTTTATTTGCCAGCAAACAAAGCAGGACATCAGTTCTAGCTCTCTTCTCCTCTGTCTCAGCTCTCTGTGTCTTTGTCTCAGCTCTCTGTGTCAGCTCTCTCAGCTCTCTTCTTATGCTGTCTTCTCCTTCTTCTGTCTGTTCCTTCTGTCCTTCTCTTTCTTCTGAGCTCCTTCTGACGTAAACTGCTTCTGCTCCTACTTAAATAGGGTCCTAAGCCCTCCTCCTAGCCTAGCCCAGCCCAGCCCCCTTACTCTCCAATTGGTTAAGGAATTAGATTGGCTACCTTGCCTCAACCAATCATTACTTTTGAAATATCAGTTACATAGGTTCCAGACATCCTAAACTGACCTGTGACCTGGGGCCCCTCAAGCCAGACATTTGGTCTCCAGAACTCTTACATTTCTCATTATGATTGATTTCTCATCTATGGCTTAAACTGGATTCCCTTAGAGACTAAGAGGCCCCATCTAACATTAATTATTCTCATATTCCTAGTCTGATTCATACTAACTGCTAACTGAACTCTGGCATTCATTAAAGGGGTCAAAGGCTAGTCTTACTTAATGGCATACTGCTATACTTTCAGGACTATTCCTACAGTTACCTATAATTAATCAAGGAGAAGAGAGCTGACTAGTTCTGACCTTTTTCACCTTCAGCTTATACATTGAACCAGCTAGGACTGCAGAATAACTCAAAACACATGTTGGCCCCCCTTCACTGTAGCCCTACTCAGAACGTCAGACAGAGAGTTGAACAAACATTCCACACAGAATTATTAATTTACACAGAATACAACATATTCTAAAGTAAGCATTCTTATAAAACATATTCTACCTATCAAGAACTTCTAAATTCTAACTCATTTATATCTAGAATTATTTAGACTCTAACTATTTCCTTCTAAGCAGTGTTCAATTTAATCCTAAACAACTGCCTGCTTACAAAACTATTCAGTAAGCCTAATAATGTACAGATGTTGAGCCAGCTAGCATTGGCAATTCACAAGGGACAGAGTTTCATTTCTCACTGACCTTTCCTAACCCAGCCCGGCAGCTAGAGTCTAATTAACTCCAGCTTGCATTCCTTCATTTGCAGGACTGAAGAGAATTCAAACTTCAAGCTTTTAATATCATTTCTTATATATATATAATTATTTCCATGGCTGCCTCAATGGACTATTTCCAAAACTCACTAAGTCCATATTAGTTGCATTGGGCTTAGAGGGTTTTGGAAATAAGCCCTTCGATTGTCTTTTCTTCCTGCAGGAAAAAGCATGTTGTGATGATTCTTTGAATTTGTGCAGCTATATAAACCTACTGTTTCCCTTTGCAACTGCTCTTTGCTGCTGCTGCCACCCCTCCCCCTCCAGAAGCTGCTGTCCTAGGTGGTGGCCTAGTTTGTCTATTTATTTTGACCCTAGATTTCTGTGTTATGCAAACTTTTAGGCCTCCATATTTGTCTGAATAAATTGCAGTAATATATCCCCAATAGAGAGCTTTGTTACTATTAAGAATGTTTGCTTCAGATCCCCACAATTCGGCTTTTATGATATGTTTGGTTTAGACCTAAAGCATTTTCAATGTGTTCCTGAAATATGGAATAATGTTTCCCTGGAGTTGTAATGGAGACTAGTTTTCTGATCTTTCATAAAAAGCTTAAGGCCTTTTTGTGTCCCTCTGTGTTGACCCACAGCTATAAGTTTCTTTGACTAGCCAGTCCTAAATCAGTCATCTCCTTCATATCTTGTTTTTATTTAATTTTATTTCAGATTTTGTTTGCCTCTATGGATGGTCTGTTCTTTGATTAAAACAGTTTTTCATTTTTTATTCAAATCTTTATTACTTTTAAAGATTGCATTAACATCATATAGATACAGTACACTAAATAAAGTTAAATCCTCAATAAGAGAGATGAAGTCACAGAATTGAAAAAAATGAAATAACATTTTTCTTAGAAGGCAAGACTGTACCAAAATCAACTTATACACAAGTTAACCAAGATAGCAGATCCCAAAAAAATTTCCAAAAACTGGCAGAAAGAAGAATATTGAGAGAACAAAAGAAGCAGTGTGGCAACTTAAAAGACACAAATGAAGAGGGCATTTTTAATGGCAGCATCACTATTATGACTTAGAATTCACTTGGACACATTGCTACAAGCTGGAAAAGCTGCTTTGCAGTTTTATTGCAGTATCTGTTAAGGGCCCACTTTTATGTCAAGTAGTACTTTCTAAAAGGTGGATGACTTACTATTAATTTAATATTCACCCCTGATGCAGGTGTTGTGGAGGCCAAAACATGTTGGGCTGTTTTTGCAATTGGCTTTGAAGTCTAGTTATATTTGGATTTATTATTTACTAGTAAAAAAGGCCCGTTTCTGACACAAATGAAACGGGCGCTAGCAAGGTTTTCCTCGGAGTGTGTGTGAGAGATGGAGTGTGTGTGTCATAGAGAGAATGAGAGAGAGACAGAGATAGCGTGTGTGTGTGTTTGTGTGATAGACAGGGAGTGTGTCAGAGAGAGAGTGTATGTGAGAAACAGTGAGTGAGTGAGTAAAAGCAATGAAACGGGCGCTAGCAAGCTTTTCCTCGGAGTGTGTGTGAGACTGAGTGTGTGATAGAGAGAGAGTGAATGTGTGATTGTGTGTGACAGAGAGTGAGACTGGGGGCAAGAGTGTGCCACCCCCTCCCAGTTTTAGGGTCGTCAACCCCCCTCCCTCCCTCGCATTGCCATGGTTATTGGACCCCTTTCCTTCCCTCCCTCCGTCCCTCCCAGTTGTATGGTTTTCCCACCCCCTCCCTGCCTCCCTCCCAGTTCCAGGGTCCTGAACCCCCTTCCCTTCCAGTTCCATGGTCCTCCCTCCCTCCCTCCCTCCCAGTTACAGGGTTTTTTGTCCCAGTTCCTGTGTTTTCCTTCCCCCCTAATTACAGGGTTTTGCGTCCCAGTTCCAGTGTTTTCCTTCCCCCCCCCCTCGCAGTTCCATGGTTTTCCCACCCCCCTCCCAGTTCCAGGGTCGTCACCCATCCTTCCTCCCTCCCAATTCGAGTGTCTTTTTTTTTTGTTACATTTGTATCCCGCGCTTTCCCACTCATGGCAGGCTCAATGCAGCTTACATGGGGCAATGGAGGGTTAAGTGACTTGCCTAGAGTCTCAAGTGTTGCCCAGTTGCAGTGTTTTCCCTCCCCCTCTGTCCGTCCCAGTTTGTGCCTGTTCCTGCAGCACCATCGCCAGGTTGGGGGGGGGTGGAACCCCTGAAACAGCTTCAGAGTGAGACCTTCCATCAGCATTAAAATAGGTGCCTTTTATATAGAGAGAAGATTTTAGTTTCTGAGACACACCTTGAATAATGTCTCTGTTTGGTCTGGAAAGGCTACTTTGTTTCTGGCAGCGTTTAGTGAAAATCCATTCCCTGACAGCGATAGATGGCTTATTAGTAGCAGTGCTGTGAAAAGGGATATTTTCGGGTGCTTCCTGCTTTGTGTGTGATCTCTTATTGAATACCTGTTTCCTAACACAGTCAGTTTGTACGGTGGGGGGAAGGGGAGTGTTTTTTGCATTGCATAAGACCCTTTAATGTAAACCAGAAAGCAGGTGTTTCCCATATGGCTTCTGTACTCCGAATGCCCTTCCCTTCTTTTAGAAATAGCTTGTTTTCTGTAGAAGTGAAAGTGAAAGTACCTAGCGAGCACATAGAAGACTTTCTGTTGTTATTCGCCAGAGAGAGGGACGGGACTTCTGCTTCTGAGGAGAGACAATTAAATCCTACAGTCCTCCTAATGCCAGGAAGCAAAGCAGAAACACCGGCGGGCAGGCAAGGGAATTCACTGCAAAGCAAATGATGAACATCGACAGCGCAGCCACCCTCATGTACCTCAGTTTGCCCTTCATCCCCTGCAGACCACGCCTCCTCCTGCCCTGGACTTGGTGGTGATTGTCATTGCTCCGCCCTCGACGTCATCACGTTTGACGCGTGGGCGGAGCAGACACTCATGGAGGAAAATTGGTCTCAGCCACCTCACTTTTGGAACTTTGGGAAAGTGAGGCTTCATTAGAACGTTGGAGGTGCGTTTTATATAGAGAGATAACCCACCCTTATCCAGGGTGAGGTACAAAATATACATACATAAATCACACAGACCTAAAAACACAACCAAATATTACAGACTCAAACCTACTTCATAGTCTATAAACAGGCAGCAAAAAGGTCTCAAGCACAACTTTAAACTTAACCAGCAGTAACATAAAAAGCCAGACACATCAAGTGTGCCTTCAGTTGACGCTTAAATGCCAACAAATGGGTCTCATGTTTCAGTCCAGTTGGCAATTTATTTCATTTGAAATGTACAGCAATCAAAAAAGTTCCTCTTCTGGTCACATCCAGATGAAAGTGGTTCAAGGCAGACACAACTAAATTTCTAGCATTAATTGACCTTAACTGTTTCTGTGGTACATACCGCTGAATAGCGTTCTTCAAATACACAGTAGTGTCATGAAACAAAACTTGGGGCCCTGTTTACTAAGCTTTGCTGTAGACGTGCAAACATTTTTAGCGCACACTAATGCTAGAGACACCCATAGGAATAAAATGGGTGTCTGTCATTAGCATACACTAAAAGGTTAGCGTGCCTACAGCGAGGCTTAGTAAACAGGGCCCTTGGTGAACTTACACCAACAATTTAAATTTCACCCTAAATGCAACTGGTAGCCATCTCAATTGCTTTAAGTAAGTTGAAATATAGTCATATTTTAACAAACCAAAAAGTAGGTGTACCGCCACATTCTGCACAATTTGCAAAGATTGAACACAAGTGGCAGGCAATCATAAATAGACAATGTTACAATAGTCCAGGCCAGTCGACACCATGGCCTCTGCCAACCTCACAAAGTCCACCACTTGAAGTAATCAATGCATTGGTGGTCTGGGGGGGGGGGGGGGGGGTCTTTAGGCAGGAGCAAGGCCCAGTCGCCCAGTCCAACGCCTCCAGTAAAATGGTACCCCTAGTGGTATTTTCATGTGACTATCCCTAGCGATAGTTGTGCCATTTTACTGGAGGCGCTGGATTGGACAGGAGTGATTTGGCCTTGGAATAGTGCTGCTTGTGAAGTGGCTCACAAGCAGCGTTATTCTTATGAAACAGGACATAGCAACTTGCATTACTGAGATCTCACATGTTACTGAATCCAGCTGTGAAACGTGGTGCAGTAAAAGATGATCTTGATAATATCCCTTATTAATCTGGGAAAATTCACCAGTCTCTAATTTTACTTACCACATTCTCTGAGTTTTCCATTTTTGTTTGCAGTAAACATATTTTCTTTCATTAGTTACACTGTTAACATCTTGTACATTCTTTAGTTTAGTATGAACACACATTTGTTAGACTTACGTTCACATTCCTGTAGTTGGGCTCAAATTTAAAATTATATTATATTGCAATTCTAATTTACCTACACTTGCATTTTCCAATTTAGACAAAAGCTTGTAATATCAAATTTTGAGGCTCAGTGCCCCTCATGATTCAAAATACAGATTTCAGGCATTATGAGTGATTCCTTCCCACCCCTCTCCAGGCTCATCAAATTTCATATTTCTCTGCAAAGTTTTCTCAACAAGACCTTTTCGGAGAGAACTGTTTTTTTTTTTTTTTCAAATTTCAGCTGACTCCTATCATTAAATGAAATTCAATTGTCTCAGGGCCAGCTAGTCCTTTGCCTTTCCTGAATCATCTATTCCTAGAACTTTTGGATTTTACTAAGTACTCCCAAAAGTTTAGAAACTGAAGATTCTGATTAGTCCCATTTCCTGAGTCTTGAAAATCCCTGGGCATCTCTCAGTTACAATAAGATTTAGTCCACAGACTTAAGACATTGATAGCTGATTCTCTGATTCTAATGAATATGCCAACTTCTATGGTCAAGAGCTGCTGACAGTTCCTCATCTGATGACATTTCAGTCATGTTGCCCAACAGATTTCTGTGGCCCAAACTGATTCTCCAGAAAGTTACCTCATCAGAAGCTTCACACAGAGGATCATGACCGCAAGAGAATTGTGAAAAACAAAAAGGTTATGATCACCTGGGACATCTCAGTCCCAACAGATGAAAAAGATGATGCAATAAAAAGTCCAACGGGCTCAAAAGAGTTCACATCAGAAGCTTTATTCAAAAGAGAAAAAAGCAGACCGGCATTAATCATGGAGGTGTCAATCTCAAGTGATTACTCTGTGACTCACATAGAGAGGGAGAAGATCCTCAAGTACCAAGAAATGTAGTCTGAGACCAAGAAAATGTGGCAGAAAGCATTGAAATATTTCCCATCATTTTAGGTGCCAAAGGCTTGATCAAAAAGAATTTCTGAATGCATCTTGATAGGTTTCCTATATGTGTTACATCTTTTAAACTCCAGAGAGAAGCTGTTTGGCACAATGCAAGTTTTACAGTGAGCATTAGTAATAAATTTGAGAAATTGAGATCGTACTCGTATTGCTGTGGATTAGGAGTGAGGTTCATTCCTATTATGGTATGTGCAAAACTAACTGTATGAAAATTAACAAATATTTTGCCCCATGGATTGTGTAAACATCGTCCAGATGAGGCTTGTATTTTAAATCAAACTAGAAGCCTCAACTCCCCTTAGGAGAGTCTTAGACTTTTCTTTTTTTTAATTATAATTTTTATTGATGATACAGCACATCCAACGTATGCACAAGATACCATCTTCTTAACCATAAAATCTCACAACGTCAATAAAAACAGGTAACAATCCACTCTGTCATCAAAGATTTTACATTTTTTATATTCCCCATCCCCTATCTGCTTTCCAATCCGTCATGGCTATCACAGACCCTCCTCACGCATTAGTATTTAGGATTTCATTCAGATGTACCCATTCATCTGCTGTTGGATTAAATTTGCCCCAGCGGCGATCCGTCAATTTTTCCATTGCTGTCAGCACTTTGTTTCATTATCCAATTATGTATGAAGGGGCCTTCTTTGTGCTTCCAATTCAGAGCTATAGTAGTTTTTGCCGCCGCTAGTCCTATCCATTTAATTCTACATTGCCATCTTTTCCCTCTTTTATTGCCCCACCTCAGTAAACGCCACTTAGGATCGCATGGGAATAAAACGCCCAGGGCCTTAGTGAGTAAGCTTGTTACTTCTCCCCAGTACCCCTGCAATCTCATGCATTCCTACCATATATGATAAAATGTCCCCGTTTCCTTCTCACATCTCCAGCACTTATCTGAAGCTTCCGGAAACATTACTTTTAACTTATTGGGTGTATAGTACCATCTGCTTAAGATCTTATAAGCATTTTCTTTGATGAGCACACATATTGATGCTTTTTTAATCTCTATACACACTCTCTTCCATTCAGGGATACTAATTTCCATGCCTAAATCTCGCTCCCACGCCAACATATACGGCAGTTTGATCACTTCTTGCCCTCTGAAATGCCCATACAACCTTGAGATCCCTTTTCCTCCACCATCTATCATCCCCCACAGATTTTCAAATCTTTCACCTACCAGTGGATTATCCTTAACCCAATTCTCTTTTGTTATATAATGCTGAACCTGAATATAGGCAAAGCGATCAGACTCAGGGAGATCAAACTCTGTCTGAAGTTCTTCAAAATTCTTGGGAGCCCCATCTCCCATTAGTTCCCGGAAGCGAATCAGCTCTTTCTGAGCCCATGCCTTAAAGACCTTATTCTCTCTACCCACCAGAAACCCGGGTTCCTGGGTAATCCAAGCATATGTTGATCTCTTCTGAGTACCCCTTAATTTTTGTTTTAGGGTACCCCAAAGCTCCAACAGATGCGAGACGAAAGGGTTTAATGTCATCCTTTTGTATCTATGCTCGGGGATTGAGGCCCATAGTAGCCCATCCAACTTGCCCTCCTGAACAAAAATCTGCTCGAGTCTGGTCACCGGGGATAGGTCCACCCTGCTCCACTCTCCAATCTGTTTTAATTGTGCAGCCCAATAGTACCACAGTACATTGGGCATGCCTCTTCACCCATGCTCCACCGCCCTCCACATAATCTGTTTAGATAATCTCGCTGGACATCCCTCCCACACAAAACCCCCTAATTCAGACTGTATTTTAAGTATCCCTTCCTTGGGAACATGTATAGGCAGGGTCTGAAATAGAAACAGCAGCCTGGGTAAGATGTTCATTTTGACAGCTGCAATCCTCCCCCACCAGGACAGCCAGCCTTTCTTCCATCTATTCAGCTCCCCTCTTATGGTTTTAAATAAGGGCACATAATTCAATAAGTATAAATTATCTAACTCCTTAGGGATCCAAAGCCCTAAATAATGGAATTTCTTATGTGTCATCCTAAAGGAAAACCTCTCCCTCATTTGTACTGTCTCCTGCTCTGAGGCCGTAATCCCCATCAATTCAGATTTTTCTATATTTATTTTGAACCCCGATATAACCCCAAACCCACTAAGTTCCTTAATAATTATACCTAATGTCGTCAGTGGAGATGCAACATAAAACAAAATGTCTTCCGCAAATAATGCCAATTTGTGTCCCCTTCCCCCCCATCCTAACCCCTCTAATTTCAGCTAGGGTCCGAATTTTCTGTGCTAGCGGTTCTATTGAAATGGCAAACAATAGTGGTGATAGCGGGCATCCCTGTCTTGTTCCCCTCTGAATTTCTAATAGTCCTGACCAGCTCCCATTCACCTTAATCTTCGCCCTTGGTGCGCTATATAGCCTTCTCATCCACCCTACAAACGATCTACCAACCCCATTTCACCCATGACCTCCCATAAATAATCCCACTCCACCCTGTCGAATGCCTTCTCTGCATCAACAGTGAATATTGTCAGTGAGTCTCCTCGCCTTTGGACGCCCCAAATTATATTCAGAGTCCGTCTGATATTGTCTGCTACTTGTCTATGTTCTATGAACCCTGCCTGGTCTTCATGTATTAAATAAGGCAGGACTTTTTTCAGTCTGTTAGCTATAATCTTGGCTAATATTTTAACATCTGTATTTAACAGGGATATCGGTCGGTAGGATCCACAGGCCGTCGGATCCCTCCCCGGTTTTATCAACACCGAGATCCCCGCTTCATACATACTAGTGGGCAAGCCCCCCTCTACAAACCCAGCATTCCCAATCCTCACCAACAATGGTCCCAGCTCTTGGCCAAAAACTTTGTAATATTTAGCTGTGAAACCATCAAGGCCCGGTGCCTTCCCCCTTGTAACCCCTTAATAACTCCCATTACTTCCTGCAGTGTTATCGAATCTTCCAGTTCCACCCTTTGTTGTTCCATGATCTGCTGCAATCCTAGCTCCTGTAAATACTCCCGTATCTCCTCCTTAGAAGCCCTAGATTTCTTAGCATATAGTTTTGTATAGTACCTCATGAACTGTTCTCTGATCTTTTCGTCTTGATAAAACATTTCCCCTCCTGTTCCTTTTATTTTAGTAATTGTGTTCTTTATACGTCTCTGATGTAGACCCCTTGCTAGCATATTTCTCGCCCTATTACTAAATTCAAAAAACCTTTGTTGTAGCAAACTCCTGTGGTATTCCATCTTTCCTACCTGTATTTTTTGCAATTCTGTTCTCCACTTTATTACTTCATCTAAGCTTTTGGGATCCCCCTCTCTTTGGTGCGCTGCCTCATAGCGAGCCAGCTGTTGACGTACTGCTAACTCCTGTGCCGTCCGCTCTCTTTTTCTCTGGGACCCCCTACTTATGATCCCTTACAACTGCCTTCAATGCATCCCAGAGTGTTCCATCTGTTACTTCCCCTGTATCATTAAAATCCAGGTATTCCTTTATAATCCCCTGAATCTCCTGACATTCATACGCCCCCTCCAAAAGCGATTCATTCAGGCGCCAGACTGAACTCTTTTCCTTTTTTCCCATTCCTTTCAAGGAGATCCAAATGGGGGCATGGTCTGAAGCATGTATACTTTCAATCTCTGAACAATGTACTTCCCCCCAAGAGGCCCGACTACACCAAATGACGTCTATCCTAGTATACAATTGCTGTGCATGAGAGTAGTGCGTGAAAGTTTTTTGCCCAGGGTGTTGTAGTCTCCACACATCTAACAAATCAAGTTCTTTCATTAACCTTAGGAGCTGCCGCCTAGTTCGTGCCCCCCCTTCTGTTCGGCCCCTTGAATGATCAATCCCCTCCACTGGGAAGTTAAAGTCACCCCCCATTAACCACCTTTCCCTCCACAAATGATGCTAAGTCTTCCCTTATCTATATATATAAAACTCACCCTCAACGTTCTATTTGCACTGACGTCACTGAAGCCAGGTTCGTAAGTTCAAAGCTCTGAAGCCACACACAATCACAGTCTGTGGGCCCCGCCCTCGCGTCAAACGTTATGACGTTGAGGGCGGAGCACATTCTCAGCTCCAACATTGTACTGCACTGTAGCTCTGCTCCACCCTTGCGTCAAAACGCGATGACGTCGAGGGCAGAGCACACGTTACTCTATCGGTTCCTACTGCAGGGGCATTTACATGACGCTGAAATCTTCTGTTTCGGCAGGTCAGTGGGGTGGGGGGGCCTTCGGAGAGGGGGGAGCGCCGGCAGCGACGACATCGGTGGGGGTGGAAGGGGGTGCACTGGCAACACACACATCGGGGGGAAGGGAACGGTCACGGACACTGGGGGGTGTGCCAAAAGGGCCAGGGTCACAGCACATTCGCACGGAGGCTGCAGGGGGGCCAGCGACACACGGAAACACAAAGGGACGGAGGGGAGCCTTGCTAACGCCAGTTTTATTGCGATTTGAAACGGGCCTTCGTTACTAGTTGATTCATAATATCCCCCTGTCCCACATTTGGGGCATATACATTCACAAATGTAATGGGCATATTACGTATCTTACCCTTCACCGCTATACATCTCCCCACCCCATCTTTGTATATTGCTTCCTTTACAAATTGCAAACTATCTTTAATATACACAATTAGACCCCCTGTTTTACCCCCCTTAGGATCCGCGACTGGGAAACCTGCCCCTAAACCTTAATTCAGTATTAATGGTACATCCTGTTGCCTTATGTGAGTCTCTTGCAACATGTGAGTCTCTTGCAACATTACTACGTCCCACTTCATCCTTCTCAATTTCCGAAAAATCACACTTCTCTTCCCCGGGCTGTTTAAGCCATTAACATTCCAAGAACCTACCCGGATCCCTCCCCCAACCCCCCTCCCCCCCATCAACTGGCTCTCTTTCCTTCCGGCCAGTTCTGTCTTTGAAGAAGTATGTCTTCGCCGGAGGCCCCCCCTCTGTTTGATCTATCCCCTACTTGTCAGTCTACCCTCTTACTCCCCATCTTTTCACCTCATGTTATACCCGCAATTCTGCAACAACAGTGCATTACTGAACTGTTAACATAATAAAACAAACTGGACCCTCTCAGTCCCACTGTTACCAACTCACTCCCAGAACAGTATCGTTTTCAAATCAGGTCCCATTTTCAGGCAGTGGTGATTTCTTTTTCTCTCTGTCCACTCTCTCCCATCTCGAATCGGTCTTACTTTTCCCTCCCTGCCGGAGCCGTTATGGAGCTCCCGGGACTGCGGGCAAGTTAGAGCAGCCCATTTCTGCAAGAATTTTCCAAGCGCCTTCTGGTTTTTGTAGTCTCTGAGATTTATCTCCAACAGTGACCTGAAGTCCAAAAGGGTATAGCCGCCTGTATCGCAGTCCCTCTTTCTGTAGATACGAGGTGACCTCCTTAAATTCCCTTCTTTTTTGGAGCGTTAGTGTGGCAAGGTCTTGGAAGAGCTGGGGCTTACTGTTCTTCCATGCTATCTCCCCCATGGCTCTTGCTCTCTTCCATACCAGCTCTTTCACCGAAAACTCGTGATAACATACAATTATATCTCTGGGTTGATTTCCTCTCTGGGGGCCCAGGGTCCTGTGTGCTCTATCAATTAAAATCTTCTCATGTCTTTGGTCTTCAGCTGCTCCGTCTCCAGATTTCAAAATAAATGCACTGAGTTCCTTCACCACCTCCATTGTATCCTTGTACTGTTCCTCCTCCGGCACACCCTTAATCCATAAGTTGCACCTCCGGGATCTATTTTCTAGATCCTCAATTGCCCGTTCCAGCTCTTCCCGCAGCTGCCTTTCCTCTGCAAGACCTGTTTGGAGAGATCCCACCTCCTCTGCCATCGCCTCGACCTTCTCTTCGGTCTCTGCTACTCTCCCTCCGATCTCTTTCACTTCCGCATGAAGTTCAGCCACTGCCGTCTGAATGCTCTTTCTGGTTGTTATGAGCTCCGACTTCATCTCCTTAAACCAGCGGGAGATGTCTCTCATGTTCACCACCGCTTCGCCAGCTTCCCCCGCCTCTGTATCCAGGTCCGACTCTGAGTCTTCAGGCGCCATTTTAGCGCCGCGCGTTGTGACTTTCTGGGCCTCGTTCTGCCCCTCACCTGGCTTCTCCGTTATATATTTAAATTTGGAAAGCTTCTTTCTGGCGGCCATCATGTCCCACGCTGCTTTATTCCACCACTTTGGGGTATTCCGCTTATTTTTTCTGGGATTCTTTCTCTTAAATTACGGACTCCAGCAGAGCTCCGTTATTATGCGGCCATTCACCAGAGCTGACATCACTTCCTCAGTCTTAGACTTTTCATCAAACCTCTGTGGGGTTACTATCACTGGCTTCAGCCAACGCTGAAAAAATATTTTTTAATTTTCATAGAGCAGGCTATATTTTTGCTCTCCAAAGTTTGTGCATACTTTAACATGTGCAAAACTAACCCATTTGGAGAAATTGCACCAAGGAGACCAGGTGAACAATTAGGCTATTGGCTGGAAATCCACTAGATCCCTACTTTCTGGGATTGCCAATAGAATAGATAATTCTTGAGATTCAGTAGCTATAGCAAGAAAGCAATGACAGCGAATGAACATCCTGCCTCTAAGGAGCCATCTTGGATCTCTCGATTTGGTTTATAAATAAATAATAGGTAGGCTGTGATATCCGTTCACCAGTTACACAAATCCACCCTCATCCCCTGTGCACTTTTCTTTCTATTGTACATTGTGGGGCTCTGAGAAGTTAATTATGCAAGATACCACACCTGGTCATGTGGCCTACTTACATGACTGGTTAAATGCTTTCTCCAAAGAACACCTGCTACAGGTAAGCAACTTCGCTTTTCCTCCTCCTTTTTATTTTTTTCAAGATTACTCTGCATCAGCATTAAAGTCTTCTTTTGGGGTTAAAAAGCAATGCAGGATCTGGGATTACCTGTCTGCAGTATGAATCTGACTCAGATCTGTCAGGGTTCTGTTCAGTGTTAACTTTATTGCACACTGGATAGTGAGGAACTGGACAGAAAGTTCCAGGAGATGCTGAATCACCATCGTGTAAGGATTGGTGCACTGTCACCAATACTGGAGACGGTTCAACTGATGCAATGTTCCATAGCGGTAACTGGTGGTATTACAATAATTACTGCACAAAGAAAAAACTTAAGGGTGATACCAATGATATGTGTATTTTCCATCCTAGTATTGAAATCACCGAGGATCAGGGATCATCACAGAACAGTAATTTTTAGGCATATTTCACACAAAAGTCAATCTGTCAGTCTGTCCACACACATTTGGTTGCATACGTGCAAAGAAATTCATATGGAGTAGAGAAGTGGTGAGTGATAGGGGAGCTTGCCTTCAGTCACAAAGAAATACAGGAGTCAACCCAGAAGAAGCTGTATGGTGACTATTGAATGATGAGAAGCAAGCAGCTTAGTCTGTGACAGAAGCATAAAGGGTGGCAGAGCTTAGTCCTACCTGGGCCATAGAAGAAGAGCAGAAGACAGGATGAGCCTACAGCAAGTAAGAAGTTGTTCCTGGGGTGGTGGGGTGGATGTGAGAGGACCAGCAAAGAAAGAAGAGGCATTAAGGCAGATGGGCATGCACCATGGGTCTGAGTTTGAATTGAGGACAGAGATAATCAGGGTAGACTGAGGTTTAAGAATTTCAGTTTGAAGTAGTAAATAAGAGGCCATAGTGAGGACAGAGGAATTCAAAGGGGAGAGAGGTGGCAGGGTGATCTGCAGGCCAAAGATAAAGGGGCTGCTAGCTTGCTGTCAACTGGGTCTGATGGGCAGGGGGATAAAATAAGGGGCTGCTGGGTCTAAGGTCAAAGAGTGAGGGGCTGGTAGTGGGATAAATCGTTTGAGGGGGCTTCTGTTGGGGTGGGAGAAGAAAGGGGATGTGGGGGATGACGAAAGAAGGGGCTTCTGGCTGGCCCTAAGTCTCTCTGAGAGGTGGGGGAGTGGGGGGCATGGCTCGAGGTTCACCAAAGGTGTATGATACCTTTGATACCATTGGGCCAGCCCAGGAAACATGGGATAGGAAGGAAGAGAGAACACATTTGCTGTCCCCCCACATATACTCTTCCATCACATACCCTTAAATTCCCCAAGTAACTGCACAGCTCACCCCCAGTACACTCCTTAGATGCTTTTACACCACATGTTCCCTGTTCCCACAGGCACAAACCACTCACATACTCCAGATCTGACTCTCCAATTACACAGCTGCTGTCAGCCTAGTGTGAGACATACTGTTCTGTATGGAGTTCAGTGTATGAATGTGTTAAGTTCCTACTTACCAAGTGATTTTTTGATGATTTTTAACCTTTTCCTCTAATTGTTTAGATAGTAGAACTTGAAATGTCATCTGTAGCAAATATATTTTTCCCGGCCAACTACCTTCTGAAAAGCCTTTGGGCAATGATAGATTTTGGAATGTTTTATATAAATGATGTCAGTGGAAGGTGAACTTTAATTCTCCTGACATTTCCTGCTCTGAATTGCACATACTAGAGTGTTCCTGTTCTAATCCCCCTAATAACTAGCTTACAGTTTTAACATGCTTCCAATTTTGTGAATTCTGGCATGAATGGCTGTTTACCAGATGGCCCCCATGGCCACCATTTTTGCAATCATTCTCTTCCCAGCGCTCCTAGGCATGTATGTATTGTGACATCCTCAGCTCACTCATTATTTGGGATGATTTAATGTATCAGTCATATTGTATGTAAGATGTTCAGTCAAGTGCCAACAGAAATGGTCAAAATATTTGTACATTTTGGTTCTATCATTCTTCAGAAAATTATAGAAGCCTTGTACTGTTACACAGATTGTCATACTTACCTTTATGAATTTCTCATCAATCCATTCCCTGCTCGCACAGAGGAATGGATGAGGGTTTCTTTTCATTTGTGTTTATTATGAATACTGGTATTGATGTCAGAAATCTCTTTTGATGCATGTAATCTGGTGCTGGCAACTCTTGCAGTAATGACTGGCAATAACTCCCTTGTGTTCCTGATAGTTAAGAGTAACAGGAACTCAAACATCAGTCATCTGCCATCTAAGAACCTGTTTGAATCAATGTGCAATAATGGCATTAAAGTGCAAGGCATACTTAATAATGCAATAGCTCAGCCTGCATGTATGTAAATCAACTGTACTGTACTTAAGCAAATGCCCCCTTAAATTATTGTACAACATTTTCTTTCTACTAAGCTGTTCAGCTTTATTTCTCTTCTCTCATGTTGTCTCTTCACCATACTAGTTATCATTTTTTCAGGGCACACACAAATTATGAATATTCATATTCTGGATATATATTTTTTTTAAATGTAAATATTTCTTTATTTTTATTTTAGAAAATGTACAAAAGTGTCACTGTTATGCTACCACCTTTTGGTACAATGCAAATCCTCTATTCATATCAAAGGAAAACAAACTCCCCCTCCCTCCCTCCTTAAGTATCTTGAAGAATCATGACTTCCAGTTCGTGTCTGCTATTGGACATAAGGGTCCCAAATTAAGTTCAATATTCTGTTGTGGCGCAGAGCCATAAGCTTAGACACGTGACACACAAAATCCACCTTGGCCAAGACCTGTGTTCATTTAGGGACAGACAGTTGGTTCCAAGCTGCTGCCAACACAAGCCTGGCTGCTGTGGTAATATGATTGCCAATTTTCTAAAATTTTCCAAGAAGATTTTGTGGTTTAATATTCAACAGTCCATGATCTTGTTCAATGGTCTGCCCAAGATATCCAGCAGCAAACTAAACACCCTGGGACAGGACCATCAAATGTGCACAATGTACCCCGCTCCCCGCATAGCTGCCAGCATGCATCCGAGACAGCTGGATACACATGTTTCAACCATGCTGGGGTAAGATATAAATGTTAAAGCATTTTATAGCCATTCTCCACCATATTGCTAGCTATGGACACTCGTAACAAATTCTTAAAAATCTTATCCTATTGTTTAGTATCAGACTGTCTTCCCTGCAGCCCCTCCCATCTAGAGATATAAGGGATAGGTTTAGCTTGTTACTGTACCAGTGCCCCTTCTGCTTGCCCCATTCATGGCTCACACTAGATAGGTTTCCTCTTGCTTAAGGTTTAGCCCATCACCTAATAAAATCAGAGCTGAACACAATACTTGAGGTGCGGTCTCACCATGGAGTGATACAACGGCATTATAACATCCTCGTGTTTATTTTCCAAACCTTTTCCTAATAATACTCAATATTCTGTGGGTTTTCTTAGCCGCCACAGCACACTGAGCAGGTTTTCAGCGTCTTATCAACGATGACTCCCAGATCTCTTTCTAGGTCTGTAACTCCTAACGCGGAACCTTGTATGACATAGCTGTAATTCCTATGATGCAGTAGATGTTTATGAGCAGGTTTAAATGTATCTTCTGTAAGAATCCCACTCCCATTTGTAATCTCTCCGCTTCCTTGAAAAATAGCTGTCATTTATGAGGAGTATTAAGGTCCCTCACATTGAATGTAAGAAACGCCACTGTTCTGGATACCATGTTCAATAAGAACTCTTACCGTGCTATCCCTTCTCTATAACTGCCCAGAAATATCAGAGCCATCCATCTTATACCTTGGAGACAATCCCCAAACCCTCCCTCCCCCCCTCCCCCACAGTTGCATCTGGCCACATAAACATTGGCCTATAGTTGCCTCCCCCAACCTATGATATAGCATATAATAAATGTGGATCATCCAAAACAGATGCTAAAAGGCCCCCACATATGAACCACCAAATTGAAATACTGAACATTCAACAAACTGATAAAGTCCGGGTGCAGTTAGCTTGCACAGCAACAGCAGTAGCACCATGGCTATAATTGTACTATCATATGCTCATCCTGGAAATATGCACAATTACAACATCCAAATTGGAAAAGGGGGGGGGGGGAGGAGATCAGTCAGGCTTATCCGGCTCCATCTCTGTCTGATCTACATGTCTCTGCAGCCTGTGGCTTTTCTGCTCGCCCTGCATCCATTAGGTGCTACTGTAGTGGACTCCCTACTAATTTAGCATCTCGAAGCAGCTGCTGTGCTTCCTTAGGTGTGATCACTTTATGCTGGTGATTTTGAAGTGCAAAGGATAGTGCCACCGATATTAAATACTGTCGTACTGCAAGCATTGGGTAACATCCCAAAAATCTCTGTTTGCATAGGGTGATCTCCAACATATCAGCAAACAGTTCCACCTTTACCCCGTTCCACATAATATGGCCCACCTTCCTCGCTGCCTACAAAATCCTTTCTTTGATGGGAAAGTGCAAGAAAACAAGCAACTATGTCTCTCGGTCATCTGGGGGCTTAGCTCAAAGCGCATAATGGACCCTTTCAAAGTCAATCTGAGGTAAGTGAGGAGCAGCCTCTGTATGATCATGCGCAGAGCACAACCGTCGTTTTACAGCTTCGAGACCCAACAGAGCATTCAGCTGCATTGGGATCTTTGTTTTCTCCAGAATTTATATTGCTCTTACACCAGTCCTATTTACTGAAGCAGGAACAGTCAGAATTGTTGCAAGGTACTTCATTTTCTCGCTGCCTCATCCTGCTTCTAAGAGATCTTGGTTAGACCTCCAGGAGTGGGCAGATGAGGCTATCTCTGCTTCTTTCTTCTTTTCTGATGTGGCCTCTGTCTATTCAGAGAAGCCATGGTTGAAAGAGCCGTTAGAGGAGGGAGAGCTCACTCCTGAGGGAGGTGAACCAAAAGTACTGAGGTTTCATAAAGAGGAGCTCAGTACTTTTATTTCTGAGTCACTGGCGATGCTTTCCATTGAGGAGCCTTCTGCTTTGGCATCAGATGTTCCATCTTCATCGATCATGAGGCAGTTTAGAGGTCCTCCTAAGGCCTTGCTGATGCATCCAGACATTCAGGACCTGATTACAGCAGAATGGGTCTCACCGGATGCAGGGCTGAGAGTGGGAAGAGCCATAGCTTGCATCTAGCTGTCACAGAGGAGAAAGATAAATTACTACTAGTACTACTTAACATTTCTATAGTGCTGCCAGGGTTATGCAGCGCTGTACAAGTTTAAACATGGGGAAGGACAGTCCCTGCTCAAGAGAGCTTACAATCTAATTGCTGCTTCCCAGGGTGGGCTGTCTGATTACAGCAGTGACTAAGAAGACCACCTTGCCGGTGGAAGGGGGCATTGCCCTAAAAGACCAATAGGATAGGAAGCTAGAAGGCTCACTGAAAAAAGCCTTGAAGTGGCCTCTTTGGGCTTTCAAACGACTGTGTGCAGCTCGTTTGTGGCAAGAGCATGCATGAAGTGGCATCAACACTCAATGACATGTTACAGTTGCGACCTGCAGTATGTCTTTGGCTGCCCTAGCATGTTGACAATTCTGGTTGTGGCATTGGGCAGTGGATGCAGCGCAAGGTCACATCTGGCAAAACTGCCCTTTCGGGGCAAGAGGCTCTGTGGAGAAGATCTCATTAACTTGGTGAAAGAACTGGGGGAAACTAAGTCACAGTGGTTTCCAGAGGAAAAGCTGAAAGTTTCTGGTCATCCATCTTTTGAGGGCTCTCGATCATGATTTTGAGACAGCAGATGATACCAGCCTGTTCATCAGCATCCAATACCTCCAGAGCTTTGCAGTGACATGAGACTGGTCCTTTTTTTCTCTTACTCCAGTGGGAGGACGTCTTTGGGAGGAGTGGGCTAAAATCATGTCAGACCAGTGGGTTCTGGACATTCTTACAAAAGGTTACAATTTGGAGTTCTCCTGCCTTGTCGCTCCTCTCTTCTTGAAGTCTCCTTGTCGAAATGGAACCAAGACGGTCGTGGTTCAAGCCACTGTAGATTCCTTGCTGGCGCTCCAGGTCATTGTTCAAGTTCCCCAGGCCGAACAGGGACAAGACATAAACTCCGTCTACTTCATTGTCCCAAAAAAAAAGGAAGGCATCATTTGTCTGTCTTAGATCTCAAATGTCTAAACTGCTGCCTCTGAGTGTCCCACTTTTGCATGGAGACACTAAGAGAAGTCGTAGCCTTGGTTCAAGTGGGAGAATTTCTCACCGCCCTCAGTCTCAAGGAGGTGCACTTGCATATACCCATATGGCCGCCACATCAGACGTTTCTATGTTTTGTGGTGCTGGGCCATCACTTCAGTTCAGGGCTTGCCCTTTGGTCTCGCTACTGCTCTAAGAACGTTTACCAAGGTTATAGTGGTGGTACCATATCTCATGACTTGCTCATTCGTGTGTCCTATTTGGACAGCATGGTGGCGACGGGCAAACTGTCCGTCTTCTGCAGTCGGGTTGGTTGATCAGTTTCGAGAACAGCAGACTAACTCCACTGCAGATGCTGGAGTATCTGGGCGTTCTATTTGACACAGCTCGAGAGAGGATCTTCCTCATGGAGTGCAGGAAGTCCAAGCTCATTTCAACAGATTTGTCTTTTGTTCATTCAAGGCAGGCCCATAATCTGGGATTACATCCAGGTTTTGGGGTTAATGATGGCGACAATGGAAGTGGTTCCAGGGGCAAGGGCTCATATGCAGCCATTACAGGAATCTCTTCAGAGCTGCTGGTCTTCAATGACACAGAAGTACAGCCATCATCTTCCTTGGATGCTGGTTGCCAGATGAAGTATGTAGTGGTGGTTGTTCCACATGAATTTGATAATCAGAGCTCCCTTCCCGATAACACGAGAGGTGGTAACAATGGACGCCAGCAAGTCAGGTTGGGGAACTCATTACATCTGGCACAGGACACCTGGATGGAACAGGAATCTCAGTAGTTGATAAATTACTTGGAGCTCAGGGCAGTTCAGAATGCCCTTGGTTCATGGGAGCCTCAGTCTGAGTTTTCTCTGACAATGCGACGGCGGTGGCTTATATCAACAAGGAAGGTATGACCTGCAGCCATCCAGTGGTGGTTGAGGCAGCCTCTTTCATGAGTTCTTCAGCCATTGGAAAGAATTGGACTCGATGAGGATCAATGCCCTACTGCAGCTGTGGCCGGAGACACATCTACTGTATGACTTCCCTCCTTGGCCCATGGTAGGCCATGTGTTGAAAAGGATCATATTGCACTGGGGTTGAATAATTCTCATTGCCCCGGATTGACCAAGGCGGCTGTGGTACATCGACCTGATTCGACTGCTGAATGGGGTCCTCTCTGTCTTCTCTAGGTACATGGCTTACTGAAGCAAGGTCTGGTGCTCATGGAGGATCTGTGCCTCTGTGGTATTATGGCTTGGCCATAAGGCTCATTTGAGATAAAAAAGGTTATTCTGATTCGATCATTGCTACCTTGTTTCAGGCTCAGAAATGCTCTAATCCAAGGCATATGTGAGGGTGTGGAGGAGTTTGAGGGCTGGTGTTCTGATCACAGGACTTTCTCCCTTCACTGCTTAGATTGCTCACATCCTTGCATTTCTCCAGGCAGATCTTCAGAAAGGATTGGCATTGAGTTCTCTAACAGTTCAGGTGGGGCTTTGGCCTGTCTCAGGGGTCGACTACAGAACGAATCTTGCAGCTCACCTGTATATCATTCGATTCCCTATTGTATGTTGTGTCCAGAGTGCTACCTTAATTTAGTTCTTCAGGCTCTTCAGAGCCACTTTGGAAAGCCTGCTTGAAAGATTTTAAGTGTTCTTGGTGTTGTTGCGTCAGCACATAGGGTTTCGGAGCTTTAGGCTCTCTGTTGTCAGAGTCCCTTTCTTGCTTTTAGGAGACGCGGGTCTGCCTGCGCATAGTTTCTTCCTTTCTTCTGAAAGAAGTATCGACATTTCATATCAACCAATCTGTGGATCTTCTGTCCCTTTGCAGAGAGGACGAAGAGGCTCCATATTCTTCCTTGAAGATTCTTGATGTGCTTAGAGTCATTAGATATCTGGAAATCACGAATGAGTTTTGCAAATTGGACAGACTGTTTGTGGTGTTTGGTAAACAGAGGCTTGGCCTCATGGCTTCAAAGGCCAGAATTACTAGGTGGCTGAAGGAGACTATCATATCAATTTATTTGCTTATGGGGAAGCAGGCTCCTCAGGCCTTGCAGACTAATTCTACAAGGCATATAGCAATATGCTGGGTGGAGACTACCTTACTGTTTCTGGTGGATATTTGCAAGGCAGTGACATGGTTAATGCTGCATACCTTTGCCAAGCACTACAGGGTGGATGTTGTGGTGCATTCGGAAGCCATTTTTGAGGCACTAGGATCCCACCCACTTTAGAGGATTGCTTTAAAACATTCCACAGGTTCTGGAATAGTGGGAAGCCATGTAATGAAGGACAATTTAGGTCTTAACTGATCATTTCTTTCCATTAGTCCTTCCCAATATTCCAGAGGCCCACCCGAGGTTTCTGAGTTGTTTAGTCGGTGAGAAGTAATAGGTCAAATAATGACTGTCACCTTGCATGGTGCTTCCTGTATCTCACCTGTTCTGTACAAGTTGTTCAGAGATGAGAGGAGGTCCACGTGTTTGCTCATCTGGTTACTGTTAGGTTAGCAAGTTGTTTAGGTTGTTGTGTTCATTCTGAGTTTATCCTTACTAGTGTACATAAATTGTGAGGAGCTGGACTGGATGCCAAGAGAGATATATCTCCATTAGTTTGCAGTTCTCTATCTCTACCTGCTGGTTGATGGACACACTATCCCACAGGTTCTCCTTGCATTCCAGAAGCATTTTTTTCACTCAGAACCCAGGAGGCCATTAATTCTTGAACCCTTTCCTACTAGAATTTATAATCATTTTTATATAATGGAAGGTGTAGTACTCCATGTACTGGCTGCATACCCTTTTGGATAAATTTCTTTCAAAAAGATGACGCTGGCGAGGTGTGTTTGGACGGCACTGTGATCACTGAGATTCTTCTGACTGGGGGTTTTCACTTCTTATTTTCACAGCATTTAGGGTGTCTTATACTAGGAGATGAGGAACTTTAACTCCAGTATGCGTGAGGCAATGAGTTAAAAATAGGACTTGAGAAGATTCGCCCAGTGTTTGTAGAGTCAACTGATTTTACTAGTGTAAATTCCAGTGTCACTGATTTTCTATCTTTTTTTTCTTTCCAGAGGTAGTTATACTGGTTTTAAAAAAACAAACAAACCTTGAGACAACAAAACGAATTATTCTTTGCCAGCCTTTCCTGTCTTTACTAGTCTACAGTTATTGCTTTTAAAACTGAATAATTCAGATCTAAGGCACTTGACTGAACAACAATTATTGGAAAAGCACACTATGCCCTGCACTATATACTGTCTATGCTTGCACTTGGCTCTACTCTTCCTTCATTCACTAATTGCACTGTGCCACTGTCATTCACAGTTTAATGCCTTCTTTTTACTGTTTACATGCCTCCTGCTTTGTTCCACTTGTTGCTCACAGTCCTCGTGATTCATGCACAATGTCATTTGTAGTTTGGGACTGAAAGCAGACCAGTAGTTTATGCAATTGCCAGTGGGTGTGTGCATGGGCAGGGTTTGGGGTAGAGTGCATAAATTATAGCATGCTATAATTTACTTATGTTCTGGCTAACATCTGGCTGTGAACATTTATACCAGCTATAGGGCTGGTGTAAATGATTGCACCATGAATGTAATCACATTTTCTGCCACTTGCACTAATATTCTGTAAACAGAAATGTGTGCCTACTTTTCTTTACTGAATAGGTTTGAAATAGATGTGCTTACCTTCTTATTCTAGGCGCTCTCTTTTGTTAAAGCAAGCTTCTCTGAGGAGAAGTAAAATAATAATGGATGATGTCGCTGATGGAACCTGGATACAGGAAAGCTCTGCCTTTGTGTCTCTAGAAATAAATCCTTTTGCTTCAGTATGCACAGAAGGGCCAACTTTTAGAATGAATGGTGGTGCTAAACCCTAACACAAGTTACTCTTCTCTGGATAAAGTGGGAGTTTGCTCAATACTGGAGATGCTCAAGGACTCTTTGTACCCTCAGAACTGGCACCTATGACTCAGCATGTGTGTAAGTTCCTGTGCTGCATGATCTCACAGGGACAGCGTAGGTCCTTTCTTTGCCACAGAGCAGGATTCGGTTTCAGTTCTGCACTGGTTTGGTATTTCCTGTGCCTTTGGTGGTTTTTTATTGAATTTGTTGTCTCTTTTTAATTTTCTTCTTGGTGAATATAATTGGGTCTGCCAGAACGGTTTGGGCAGCGGAAGCCATGGGCTTCTACTATCCTAAAAAGGATTGCATGTTCCCTCTAAATACTTAATTACTCTGACCTTGTATCTGCTCGTGACTGCTTTAACACAGTCTGGGCAGTAGCAAAGCTCCATAATTAGAGAGAAACCCAGTAGTCAGTAGATATAATAATATAGTTTTATTAGCTTCAGTATCTTACCCAAAGGCAGGTACAGGCAACCAGGCATTCACATAGTGGAGCAGCACTTCATGACACATCCTCTCTCTCCAGCCTTCTTCAGCTTTCTCCCCCTCTTCTGGGCTGATACCCTTCAGACTGCCCTTTTTATACCCTTCTGACTCTATTCATTCCAATGGACCCTAGCTTTCTCACCAGAACTCTATGGCCCTTATCAGTTGATAAGATGACTTGACATGTTCCCCAAGACCTAACTATAAAACAAATGATGTGACATCTTTCCAAGCCCTCTCAGCCCCCTGTTTGCACCTGACCCACTGCTATCTTCCTTTAGCCAAAACATCTTCGCTCATGACTTCCTCGCAGGTGCCAGTCCCAGTATTGTTGACAGAGCAGACCCCCCCTCCCCTGTCAGCTCTCTGAGAACTCACTTCAGCATTTGCTGCAGTGAATTGTATTTTGTGTCAGAGATGATCTTTGATTTTACAGGCCTAGTTCTTAGCCTGAGCCATTGGCCTGTATTTCACTGAGAGCAAGTGACAGCATATTTCCACATTAGTCTCTTTATTTAATGTCCCTCTCTCCAAGGTCTCAAGGTGCAGATATTTGTGAAGAGAATTCCAAAGCAGGGAGGGACAAGAATATAGAAGGCTCAGTTGTGAGTTAATGTCAGGCAAAGCCAAGAGGAGGAGGAATCAGAAGTAATTTTATTGCATAAACAGAAGAAATGCAGAGAGACCTCAGGAATGAATGTAGCTTTAATGGCAATACAAGTATTTTAGTCATTCAGTTGTGCATTAAGGAGAAGCCTATAGCAGTGTTCTGAACTAAATGTAGTCTTTTACGTGCAACTTGTTGAACACCATTATAAAGAGAATTGCAATAGTCTAGACAACTAGTGACAAGAGGGAAAATCAATGTATGGTTGGCATCCTTTTCAACAGAGATCTAATTTGATGGGCGAAAAAGCAATCTTTAAACAGAGATCATAGAGGTTCGAAAGAGAGCTCAGTGTCAATCATAACAGAGAATTTTAAGTGCAGAGGTCAAAATAATCTTCTTAATAAGAAAGGAGGAAGGTTAGGAGCAGCATAGCTGCCTGTTATCCACCTAGACTGACATTTTTGAGGATTAGGGACCATCTTATTAGAAGAAAGCCAATGAATAAAACTCCCCCAGCAATGGATGGAGAGCTGAAATGTGATTTTTCACTTTAGGAAAGGGGAAATGATTTAACCGTACCATCTTTCTGTGGTACAGTAAAAGCGTTTACATATTATGTACAGGTACAATTGAATATACAACAAAGATTCTATTCAAATTCTGGTCTCACATGAGTGTGAGCAACACAAACTCTGTCAGATGTGTGAAGTAACACAAAACCTTGCAAATGGACAGACAAGCTTACCATACTTGGGGAGATCTTGCAGTCTTTTGGGAATAAATTCTTTCATAATGCTATGTCCTATATAGCATTGCCATCTGTTCCTGAGCATGTACTTGTGGATAATTGTGTACAATGTAGCGGAGTTTGCTTACTCTCTCCTCTGGGAAAAGGCTGCTAACTTTGTGAAAGAAAGAAATGTGGAAAATATATGGTTCATGCAACCTATGATATTTTTGATACAGCATTAACAGCTTCCACAATGGGATTGGCTCTGCAGGCCTCAGAGCTCAAGTCAGAAATGCAGTTGAAGCCTGCTACTACTACTACTACTACTATTTAGCATTTCTATAGCGCTACAAGGCATACGCAGCGCTGCACAAACATAGAAGAAAGACAGTCCCTGCTCAAGAGCTTACAATCTAATAGACAAAAAAATAAATAAAGTAGCAAATCAAATCGATTAATGTGAACGGGAAGGAAGAGAGGAGGGTAGGTGGAGGCGAGTGGTTACAAGCTGATGTATCATGCCTTGCTGTGGAGAGAATTTCTTGGGAGATAAAGTGCAAGAGGCTGCAACTCTCATCAAGCAGCACTCAGACACTTAAGATCGTCTCCAGACCCACTTTTGACCCGAATCATAGTTATGTCATGCTAAGGCCCACCTTAGGAGTCGGCACCCAAGAAAAAGATCTAAGGGTCATTGTAGACAATATGCTGAAATCTTTTGCCCAGTGTGCGGTGGCAGCCAAAAAAGCAAACGGGATGCTGGGAATTATTAGGAAAGGGATGGTAATAAGACCAAGACTATTATAATGCCTCTGTATCATTCAATGATGTGACCTCACCTTGAGTATTGTGTTCAGTTCTTGTCACCATATCTCAAAAAAGATATAGCGGAATTAGAAAAAGGTTCAAAGAAGAGCAACCAAAATGATAAAGGGGATGGAAATCTTCTCATATGAGGAAAGGCTGAAGAAGTTAGGGCTCTTCAATTTGGAAAAGAGACAGCTGAGGGGGAATGGTTTGAGGTCTACAAAATTCTGAGTGATGTAGAACGGGTAAAAGTGAATTGGTTTTTCAAAAAGTACAAAGACGAAGGTTCACCTCAATTAATTTACGTGGAAATACTTTTAAAACAAATAGAAGGAATATTGTTTCTCTCAAAGAATAATTAAGCCAAAGTAATCCGTGCACGAACTCGCAGCCAAAGAAGTTTTTACTCAGATAAACTTTCCCACTTCCTGAACTGAAAAATCAACCTGACTGCTGTTTTCTGCAATAGTTACAATTTATAAAGTAAATTATGGCTCTGTCCAACATACAGTGAAGTACAGTAACCCAGATTGGACAATGCCAACATCTGAACCAAAAGAGCAAAATGAGAACTAAACAAAAAGATCTAATGTAAATTAAAAAAAAAAAAAAGACTTCTTCAAACTTGGTTAATCTGAGCTTCAAAAGACAATGATGGTCTAAAATAACACCTAAAACCCTGCATTCTCTTTCCACATTTAGAATAATACAAGATTACAGGGAATATCTTCAAAGAGATTACAAAACCATAAAACATTTGTTTTTGCCTGACAACTGAAGCATATTCTCCATGGCCGAAACTGAATTTATTCCATGGCAACAGCAATTTTAACTGAAATTTCACCTAAAGTAGAACAAACTGGAACCAACATTAAGATGTCATCAGCATTAGAAAATAAGTGTTCATCATTGCCTAATGCAGTTGTTCCCAAACCTTTTCAGTTCACAGTGTCCTTGTCCGAGCAATTTTTGCGGCCCCCCCCCCCCCCAGTGACACCGATCTCCCCCCCCCCCCCCCCCCCCGGCCACACAGGTATCCATCTTTTCCTCTGCACAAATATAACAGTGCTAGGGTGTCCCTAATATCCAACCCTTCCAAATGACACATTGATTACGATCTATAAGAAATTACTACTTTACCTATTAAAAGTTATTCCATTATTGTACTTCCTCTGTGTACATCCGTATGCTGCACAAGCTGGCATGTTTGAAAATATAAGTGAGATTAAATAAAAATGCTATCAACAATACAGAATAACAACGTAGATGCAGCAGCTCATAGGTTTGCTTGCTTTGATTTCAGTGGGAAGGGGAAATGGAGACTGACCTATTGGCTTCAACTTTTTGACTTCATCCTGTCTCCTGTTTTCATCCAACCTCCTTGGCAGCAAAAGCGAGTCCTGAAGGTCGTCTGCTCTGTGTCCCCATTGGCCATGACAAAAAAAAAGCAAGTGCGGGGCCGCAGCAGCCTTCAGGCATGTGCTGTCAGTTCTGCTGATCCTCTGCCCCCGCTGACATCAACGTCTAGTTCCAGGGGCAGAGGACTGGCAGAACTGACAGCACATGCTTGAAGGCTGCTGCAGCCCTGCACTTGCTTTTTTTGTTTGTTTTGCCACCACTGCTGTCTGCAGTACCGGTTCGGGTTATGGCGGAAGTGACATCGGGATTTGCCGTAGCACCCCAGAGAGTTCTTTGCAGCGCACAGTTTGGGAACCGCTGGCCTAACATAACAGCAGAAAGAGAGCTTATAAACAAAAAGCATTGGAGAGAGAGCTGAGCCCTGAGGCACACCACAGTTAGATCTTCAAAAGCTTGACATCACACCTCCTTTCCAGATAGTATAAGAACAGTTTACAAGAAACTCTTTAAACCAATTTAATACTGGGCCAATCAGACCTAAACTTCTCAATTTAGTTAATAATTCATGACCCACCGAATCAAAAGCCGCCGAGATACCATGTTGCAGCAAAACTGTTTACCCCTACTTAAATAATCTTTAACATAGTAATAATACCAATATATGGAATTCAGTCCTATGTTGGGATCTAAGTCCACATTGCGATGTATGATAACAGGAGAATTTGTCAATGTAATTAGATAGCTGATGGCTAACTAATATCTCTAATAACTTGGTAAGCAATGGAATTTTGTGGCCATGCAGCCTCTGCCCTCCCCTCATGCTTCCTCTTCCATCCAGCCTAAGCCCCTTTCTGATTCTCCACCAATCCAATGTCTGTCTTCTCTCTGCCCCCACCCCACCCCCCACACATCCCCATCTCTGTCACATACTGCTGCTGCTTTTCCAGAAGAGCAGCAGCACCAGACTCTCCATACATGCGGCTGCCAGCTGTGCCCCGGAACAGGAAGTGATGTTCAAGGGGCAGGCTCATCAGCTGCATGTATGAAGAGTCTGCCACTACA
The DNA here is from genome assembly GCF_901765095.1 of Microcaecilia unicolor. Classification (NCBI taxonomy): domain Eukaryota; kingdom Metazoa; phylum Chordata; class Amphibia; order Gymnophiona; family Siphonopidae; genus Microcaecilia; species Microcaecilia unicolor. The sequence goes on from NC_044034.1 coordinate 217,708,486, forward strand.
TGGCTGCAGCTTGCTTTGCTGCTGCTGCTCATCTAGCAGCAGCAGGATAGATGTTTGTGGGGGGGGGGGGAGGGGGGGAGCGATAGTGGTTTGGGTGGTGGCGGGAGGGAGGTCGGAATTTGCCGTGACATTCCAGAGAGTTCACTGCAGTGCAGCAGGGTGCCGTGACACACAGTTTGGGAACTGCTGGCCTAGTGGGTAGTGCAGTGGACCAAGGAACCCAGGTTCAAATTCCACTTCAGCTCTTTTAAAAAATCCTTTTTTTGGAATTTTGAGCTCCCCAGAAGCAGAAACTTGCTACTTTACTTAAATATATAAGCCACCTGCTAGCCTAAAAGATAGTAAGTGACAGTAGATAAGACCTGAATGGTTCATCCAGTCTGCCCAACAATCATATTCATTAACAATTCAAGATTAATCAGCAATGAACGTGATATTATATACTTGATCATGGTCTTTCTTTGGTGTTTCTGGGACATAGACCGTAGAAGTCTACCTGGCTCTGTCCTTATGGTCCAACTACTGGAGTTACCGTCAAAGCCTACTCCAGCCTATCTGAATACATCTTGTCATTTGTAGAACACAGACCATAAAAGCCTGCCCGGCCCTGTCCTCATGTTCCAAATTACCTGAGTCTCAGTCGAAGCTCTCTCTAGCCCATACTACAACCAGATTTCTGTATGCGGGGACTCAGACCGTACAAGCTAGCCCAGCGCCGGCCTATTGATACAGCCAAAGTTGCCATCTAAGGACCAAGTGGTGCACATTCAGGTACAGTAGGTATGTTGAAGGCTCACAATTACAAAATGAGAGTTGAAGTGGAATTTGAGCATGAGTCCCTTGGTTCACACTTCACTGAACTAACCACTAGACTGCCTTCTTCCATTTATAAAAATGCTGCCATACAGATGTCCATATCCCTTCTTTCCCCCCCCCCCCCCCCATTCATTATATAGATGTTCCAGTTTGTAAAGTGGATGTTCATGCTGGATGTTCCAGGGTATAGACATCCATCTTGACGTATTTCCTGTTTGAAAATACATGCGAGATGTACATCTGTTTGGGACGTTCTGACTTCGATGTCCTTTTGAAAATGCTCCTCCATGTATCCTGCTACCTTCAGAGAACACCTTCTACTAGTATGCAACTTTGTTTTCTCCTCTCAGTTGTCCTGGAAGTTTATTTCACAACTTGGCCCTATAGAGTAGAAAGTTTTACTTTCGGTCATTGATAAATGATAACAGAAAATGGGTGTAGAGATGTAGGTTTGTTCCTAATTTGAATGAGGGGCCTCTGGCATCCCCAGCCTCTGACAGTCCATAAGCAGCTGTTAAGATGTGGAGGCCTTAGTGTTGAGAATATTATAATGCCTGTGTATCACTCCATAATGCGATTGCACCTTAAATATTGTGTGCAATTTGGTCACCGCGATCTCAAAAAAGATGTAGCAGAATAAGAAAAGGTATAGAGAAAGATGACAAAATAAAGGTCGACATCCCTATGAGGAAAGGCTAAAGAGACTAGGGCTATTCAGCTTGGAGAAGAGATGGCTGAGGGGGAGATATGATAGAGGTCTATAAAATACTGAGTGGAGTGGAATCAGTAGATAGGAATCACTTGCTTACGCTTTCCAAAAATAAAAGGACTAGGGAGTGTGCAATGAAGCTACTAAGTATCTAATTTAAAACAATTCAGAGAAAATATTTTCTTTTTTAAAAACTATATTTATTAAAATTTATGTTATCACAAGCAACCCACTTGCTCCAGAAAAGACGTTTGAATTAAGAATAAGATAAATAAGTAATTATCTAGAAAACAACAAAAACTCTCTCAAAACTTCACCAGCCTACAGTATGAAGGAGAACCAATACAGAAAAAGAGAGGAAAACGATAATAAATCAATTCACATAAGATCTAAAGAGTAGCAGAAAAAAAAAATTCAAACACAGTTACTGGAATCCTGAACATGCAGGGTTCCAGCCACTACTTCTTTAGAGGAAGCTGAGACTGGAGGGACTAAGGCAAACAAAAGCTGATAACTGCTGAGGAGCAAAAAAAGGTATATCATGCACCCTGGTATTTAACTAAATATTTGCATGGATAATGCAAAAAGAGTAATGCCTCCAGTTTCAACACAGCAGGTTTAAAAATTAGCATCATTTTTTGAGTATCCTTGGATACATCTGGAAATAACTGAATTTTAGCATTCATAAAAGTTGTGTCCTTTGTGCGAAAAAACATCCTGAGGAGCCAGTCTCTATCAGGATCCAAAATATATGTAATCAGAAGAGTATCCACCATAGGGTTCGAATCTGATCTTTGAAGAAAGTCAGTCAAATCTAAACTATCCAACTCAAGGGGCAGGGCCTGCTCTGTGCCCCCTGTACCCTCTTTCTTTTTTGCCTGTGGGAGATAATATGCCCTAGAAACAGGAGGAACTGAATCAGCAGGCACTTTTAATACTGTTGTCACAATTTATTTGTACATATCCATGGCTGAAACTACCAGCACTCAAGGAAAGTTAATACATCTTAAGTTCTTCCTTCTGTTTGAATTATCTAGTATCTCCATTCTACGATTAATAACAGATATATCTTAACAAAAGAAGTGTCCATTTGTTGAGCTTGCTGAGATTGTTCTCTAAGTCAGATACATGTTGTTTTAAACCCCCTACGTCAGCTTGAATCAAATCCTGCTGCGATACAATCTTATTCATTTTTGAGACATATTACTCATCTGTCCCAAAAGAGACTGTTCCAAGATCTGAATGCTGTCCCACAAAGAATCTAATGTAAAAATCTTAGGTCTCACCTGTGTTGGAAATAGGGGCTCTTGTCTCCCTGTCAGCACTGTAACAGAAGAAAAATATTGCTCCCGCTGCACCTTCATCCTCACAGCTCGAGGCAACTCCTGGGAAGATAGTGGATCCTCCGCCGCCAAGATCTCATCTCCTACAGTTGCTCCTGCAACAGGGCTGCATCAAGGCTGCCCCTCCTCGACCCCCCTTGTGGCATAGACAGGGGCAACCAGAAATCCAGGGAGAGAGAAACTTCCAGCCCAGGTAGAGCCAGCAAACTTCCTTCCACTGCTGAACTCTCCAGCAAGCCACCTAGAGTAGACACTGTTACCTCGGCTCAATGGAGAAACATATCCATCAGGCCAGACATCAATGGTTTTGAGGATACCGATGGCAACCGCTGCACCCCCTTCCTCCTCTTACCTATAAGCGGTAAATATTACAAGGAATATTTTAGTGGGTAGGCACGGTGTCTCAGAGCTCAACACAGCATGTCGCCCATCTTGGAACTCTCCATTGCCAAGCGCCTATTTTCTTCACTCAATGTGTGATTAAACTCTGGAATTCGTTGACAGAGAATGTAATAAAGCAGTTAGCTTAGCAGGGTTTCAAAAAAGTTTGGACGTGTTCCTATAAGAAAAGTCCATTATCCATTATTATGTTGGACTTGGGAAAATTCACTGCTTATTCCTGGGATAAAACAAACAATTGTGCCTGTGCTCTGTTGAGCATCAAAATATAACAAATATTTAAACACACATGAATACAGTGTATTGCTTCTTCAGCTTATTGAGAGTGGAGTAGTCCTCATATATAACACACGACTAAAATAATCAAATAATCTTTATCGTGTGTTATATATAGACTACTCCACTCTCAATAAGCTGAGAAGCAATACACTTGTATTCATGTGTGTTTAAATATTTTGTTATATTCCTGGGATAAGCAGCATAAAATCTAGTTTTACTCTTTTGAGATCTTGCCAGGTATTTGTGACCTGGATTGGCCACTGTTGCAAACAGAGTACTGGGCTTGATGGATCTTTGGTCTGACCCAGAAAGGCAGTGCTTATGTTCTTTTATAGTCTCCTGCATGTAGCTTATTGGAGTTTTGCTGTGTGGCCAGGGGATAGTACCCAACTTGCTAAACAAGCATGTCATAAGCTGGGTTGCTTTAAAGAAGGGCTCTTTGCTGCCCGTGCATCTATTTTGTGACAACATTAGAAAAGCATTTTATAAAGCAAGTTCATCCTCCACTAACCCAAAATTGCCAGTACAATCTGATTTCATTGTAATAAGCAACTTGTGCAGCTATTATTTCCATACTAATGATGATGATAATCCCTAAAGTAAGGCCATGTTCATGCCTGTTTATTAGATCACAATACATGCACCGTTCTCTGGAAGCAGAACCACTGCTAACCAGGCACACTAAGCACAATAATCCTATTTTTCCCCTTGCCCCACATGGGAATCAGCTAGTGTCATTATATGCCCTTATCTGGCCCCTGTTACAAGACCTGTGGCATTTTATACACTGCCTGCCAAAGCTTCTTCTATACTTGGATTGTATGAGATCCTTTGTAACTTGAATCAGTAAGTATTGACTGTATATTTGCAAATTTGCTATACCACTGTTCTAATTAATAAATCAGATCAATTTACATCATAATAACTGGGGTAGACCTTAGAAATGGGCGTTTTATAAGCAGGTTGGGCTATATATTATGTGCCTCACTGCGCTTAATAACAATACTGATCAGTAACACTATTTATAACCAAGCTCTCTTTAAATATTCACTGCCATAATATCACGTTTGATGATACTTGGTCAGACTTTTCCTTTGAACTAAACAGCAATCTTAATTATTTTTCATTGTGTGCCTTGTCTGCAATATTGATTTCATTGTAAGTTCCAAGGAGTAGGGTGTCTATCGTGTATCTGTACAGAACTGTGTATGTTTGGTATGAGCCAAAGAAGCTTGATTGTTTTACTGTAAGAACATATTTTGTTTCCTTGTATAAACAGAATAATTATTCTTTTTGGAATAGTAGAAGAGAGAGTAGTTGCCTATTTATTTTTGGTAGAAGCCAGATTTATTTTTTTGGCTTTGTCAAGTGACTATCCTTGTGCAAGTTCTGAGGCATGTTTGTTGGCACTCGGTGATGAGTTATGCATGAAATGAACCCATTCTGCTGAGGATCAAGACTGTTTGAGGCATATTTTCAAAACACTTAGACTTAACTTAAAAAGTTCCATAGTAACCTATAGAACTTTGTAAGTCTGGTGTTTTTGAAAATGAGCCCCTTAGTCTCTCTAGTCTTCTAAGGCTGCACCTCTGGGTTTGTTTTTTAAGAATCTGGATAACTTGTGTGTTTTGGATGCCCTGAAAACTAGACAGGACCTAAGGGATGGACATTGAGGAGCCCTACTTTTATATCATTAGATATTTTTAAGTTTCTGTATGTAATGGGATCAAGAATTTAACTCTTCTTTTTCAGAATTATAGCTCCCAGAATGCAATGTGACAAATTTATAGATAAATAAAAAGCAACCAGTCTTTCCCCTTATCCTGAGTGATGCAAAAATCAACACTCCCTTGCCAGTAACACTCCAGCAATGAGAGGGTGTAAATTTGTCCCTTACATACTTACTACAGACTTATCATAGGTATATTTATGAAAGATATTTTAAACTGATTAATAAAACAAAGAGAAACCAAATGAGTTATGGGTCTGACTAATTCATAGTTCTCCGATTCCTTTCATGCAGACTTTTGACTGTTAGACCTACAGGAAAGTAAATCAGGAGTTTTGTAATCTCTGGTTTTGATAGTTTGTTAAAGAGTATTGAAGAGGTCTTGACATTTTGCTCTCCTGGAATGAGTATATTTCCTTTCTTTATAAAAGTTCTTAACCTTACTATTTTCTCTTTGAAGGAATACCAGCAGCCTATAATCCTGGCATGGTACCAATGGCAGTACCACCTGCTGTCAACCCTCAACATCTGTTGAATGAAGAGGACTTGAAAGCAATCCAGGACATGTTCCCTACTGTGGACAGGGAAGTAATTCGTTCAGTGCTGGAAGCCCAAAGAGGAAACAAGGATGCAGCAATCAATTCACTTCTTCAAATGGTGGAAGAGTCATAGAACAGCCAACCAGATCTCCTCCCTTTTCTCCATTACCCCTTATGCCTCTGTCCTTGTCACTCTTATTTTGACTTGCCAAGCTGGGGATTTAGCAAAAGACAGAATTTTATATCGGTTTCTGTGAAAAACCATCATGCCTAAAATAGATATTGAGCCCTCATTTCCTCAGAAGCATTTAGTACACTTTATAGGTGCTCATTTTCAAAGCACAGAGATTTATAAAATTCCATAGTAACATGTAACTTCGTAAGTCTATGTGCTTTGAAATAGAGCCTCTATATGAGTAGGGTTTATTTAAATTGTCCTATTTCATTTATTACTGGACATGCATGTTAATATTGGCCATATATGGGTCTCTGGCAGGAACTTGTACCGTTGCTTCTCCTTTTGCAGTACTTTCTTTCATTGCTTTGTTGCTGGATCTTCTCATTAGATTTCAAATGTTATGGGATGGATAGTACTATTGTCTAATTTGATTGCAAGGTGGAACTTTTTTTTTTATAAATATAGATATTCCAATATCCTAGATTAAGTGCTTAATAAATTGCCTGCATTGTTATAGACTGCCTGCTCCTGCAAGACATCTAGAACATCACAAAACAGCTATGTCATTGATTTGAACTCGTATCCTTCAGCCTTGAAGATTTGAAGCCTATTGGTAGGGCAAGAGGGAAAGCAAGCCAATAGAGTTACTACCCAAGCTGTGAAGGCAATCCAACAATACAGTAATTTTAAAACAAATGAAAACTAGGTGCTTTAGAGTCCATGCTTCCCATTGTCCTTCATGAGGGGTCTTGGAGCAGTCTTGCTTATTTTGTATCTGCTTCACAGTGTATCCCAGCAGGTAGGATGGTTGGAGCCATGGTGTTCCTCTGCTAATGTAATACTACCTACGATTCCAGAATGCATTGAAGTGGAGTGTAAACAGAAGCTTTTAGCACTATGAAATCATTGGCTTATTGACAAATCAGAGTTAAGTATGTCTGACCTGTTTTATGATGAGAAACATGATAATATAAACTGTTTAAAGCTTACAGATAAAAAATGTAAATAAATTATTTGGAAACAGCAATCCTTACACTCTTAAAATCGGATTGTTTATCATAAAATTATGTTTATATGTTTTACCATTATAAGGAGAAAAATTGCAGTCTCTACTAAAGTATTGGTTATAAAAACATAGATTGATTTGGAAATCAGACCTCTGCAGCTTGGTCTTAGTGTCCTTTTGGCCATTTGTCAATGAAATCTGTGACCAAAGATTATTTTTGTGGTTCTCGTGGACTCATTTTAATAAAACCTGGGATCATGGTGACTACATGGGTATCTTCCTTGTAGAACATGTGACCAGAGATGAGTATTTATTATTTTAGGATTACATTTGGCTGCTAGGGTTTATGCTTCTTTTGTCAACTGTCTTTTTTTTTTTTTTTTTAATTTTTGTAGAGTTGTGTCCAGTCTATGATATTCGCTCTTTTGAGATACTTTTCTTGCATGATTTGCACTGTGTGTTCATAGTTTAACTTTACAGCATCTAAACTGCAAATAAGTATGCTGTCTTTACAAAATTTGACTGCACAAGTAGTTGCTTCTAGACGTTAGTCTGTTTTCTCCATATGTTAGTTGCATGAACAGTTGCTGTTGATCTTGTTTTTAAACAAAACTCCCTGATGTAGCATACTTAAAAGGAAAATATTTTCATAGCAATAAACGGTGGCATAACCAGGGCAAGCACAGGAAGCTGATGGGAGAGGCAGAGCTACAAGAAAAGAAACCAATGATGGTATGAAGGAGAAGGGAAGGTTGAAAAGTAGTCCTGAGTACAGCTATATCTACTTTCAATAAGAGAATGCCACTTTCTGTCCCAAATCTTTTGTAACTCCTCATTGCTCCTTCATGTCCATATAGCTGTCAAAAGATGATGTAAACAAAAGAATTATTCTTGATAGTATGTTTTTCCAACACCTGTTTTTGTATCCATTTGTCAGGATGGCAGTTGGGATAGTCCAGGGGAAGGTCCTGCTTTTGTTCTAATGATTTGATTCCTTCAAATTTATGAACACATTTTTATTGGTTTCTTAAACCAGTAATCTTGTCGAGGTGTGATATCTAGACATATGCAAAATAAAGCTACACATGTTTTGAAAATATTCATCATTCCTTTAAGGATGAGGTCTTGGGGACAAGTGTATGTCAATTAAGGGATAGATATTCAAAGCGATTTAAATGGCCAGGAGAGGCTCCTACTTTTTAAATTGTTTGATTGGGACTAAGCTGGGTTTATTCAGCAGTATTTAACCGGACAGTACCGCCAAATATTCCCACTAACTGGCCATCCCCTAACTGGCTGTTGGGACTGTCTTAGATTTTCTTCAGGGAGTGGGGATCTTAAGGGTGATATCTCAGATTCTGGAAGGGATCAGAAGGCGGGGGTCTGAAGAAGCCAGAACTTTTAATATGGGTTCGGCTGATATTCAGCTGGGGACTCACATAATTATCTCTTTATATGGGTCCTGGCTGAATATGGGCCGGGACCCACATAAGACCCGGTAGGTAGCACATAATGAATGAGCCCCAGATATTCAATGCCAGTGCCCAGACATGGCCAGCATTGAATATCTGGGGCTAATTCCTGCCCGTGGCATTTTGAAAAATGCTGACCACCACGGGCTGAATATCGACCAGGAAGTGTTTTCCAGTTTGAAGGGTATCATATGACTATGAAGACAGCACTGAGCTGGCAGCCCAGGATAGCATTGTTCAACTTATTTAAGGGACCCTTTTACTAAGCTGTGCTAAGCAATGGTCTTTTCTGTGCGTTAAACCCATTTGTCAAAAAGGGCCTTTTCCTCTTTGTTGATTGGGTACTAATGTTACCATTAGCATGTGGCCATTTAATACAAATTACCACGGAAGCACTTATTGCGTCCTGTTTAGGAGGCACCAATGGCTCCTTCCTTATGGACGAGCTAACTAGTTAGTGCAGCGGTAATGTCACTAGCTGGTTTAGTGCATTCACACCCATTCTGTCCCTGATATTCCCCCTCCCCCCCCAAATAGCTGCACAGTTGGCAAAACTAATTCAGAATGCTTTAGCGCATCCTGTGTTAAGCCATGGTGCCAAACGCAGCTTAGTGAAAGGGCCCCTGCTTGATTTTCCTGCATTAGGCATGTGTTAACTAAAAGGGCCCCTATGTGCTTTTGCTAATATGAGTTAGTTTTATAACACAAGTTCTTTACATCCAAGTAGGGTCTGCTCTAAGAAGAGAAATTACTTTGGAACTGAATTGAAGTAGGTGCCAAGAAGGGTTGGAACAATATTTAGAGAACCTGAATGCCTGCCAAACCTTTTAGGAGCCAAAGGGAAAACAATCTGTTTCTGGCTATTTTTTTAAATTCTTTTTGCTGTTTTTCTTCATTTCTTTGTTCTTCTATTCCTGAGAATGTCTGCTTCTTCTCCTCCCTTTCCAACCTCTCCTGTTTGGTGTGGCCCAGTGATGGAGGTCATCTCGAGCTGCAGCAGTGTAGGTTCTCTGACCCTGGGCCACAGGTTGAGCAGATGACACCAGGGGAGTTAAGTCTGTAAAACAGGCACTAACATCTCCATGTTGATTATGCACATAAATGACTGTAATGTCATATATGTGTGTAGGTGCCAAAAACCCACCTGAACACTTGTGTAACTATGCATATATGTTACATGATGCATATTTTACAGGTAGGCATACACATAAGCAGAATCTGGGCATGGCATGGGCAGGACTCACACATACATCATTTATGGAATGCACTTATGTCCAGCATTTAGGTGTGCATGTGACTGGTATAAGTGCTGTTGCCTAAGCATATAACCCAGTCTGTAAAGAAGGCATTTATTTGCATTTCCAGAATCGGCACCACATGGGCACAGAGTGTTAGAGTTTACCCTCTCACCCCCATACCAGTGCTTAATTTTAGGCACAGGATACCTGGCAGTGTTTTGCCTTATTGCAAAAAATGGTCTCAGAAAGGGTTCAGTGCATGGTATTTCAGATATTAACAATGCTTCTTTAATCACAGATAAGGGTAGAGAATCTCGATATTCTCCGAGGACAAGCAGGCTGCTTGTTCTCACATGTGGGTCTACGTCCGTGTCGGCCCAGGAATCGGCATTTTGCAAGCAAAATTAAACAAAGTTTTGCCAGAGTCTTCTGGTGCGCATGCGCAGATGACTTCCCGCCCGTCACGTGAGTATCCCTCCTCAGTTCTTTTTTTGACCGTGACGAGGTAACAGGAATTTTCGTGTTCTCTTTTTGGCCCAGGAACAGAGTCTGACGACTTTTTTCGCTTTTTTCATCCTATTTTAGTGTCATTTCTTTAAAAAAAATACTATCCCCATAGTTCTCTTTTAGGTTTTTACCCCCCCCCCCCTTTTCTCTTTCTTTTTGACATGGCCGACTTTAGGCCGCACGGTCGGGGTTTTTTGCCTTTTTGTTTTGTGCCCTTTTTTATTTAACAGTCACAATTGCTTCTTTTGATTTCGCCAAAACCGTTTTTTCCTTCCATGTCATCAAAGACACCCAGCGGCTTCAAATGTTGTACTCGGTGCAACCGGACCATCTCAGATACCGATACCCACGCCTGGTGTATCCAGTGCCTTGGGCCCGACCATAGCCCAGCCGCTTGTAGTCTGTGTCTTCGTATGAAGAAACGGACCCAAGCGTCTCGAGAAGCCCAATGAGAGAAGCTTTTTGGGGCTCGGTCCGGTCCTTCGACATCGACATCAGTAACGAGGTTGGCGTTGGCGACATCGAAAGGAGCATCGATGTCGGGAAGAGAGGTAATGGCTGCTGAGAGACCAACTCACGCTGGGAGCAGTGAGGTGTCAAGCGGGTCTTCACCTGTCTCGAGGCCTCCTGTTGTGCAGGTCCCCTGGGACCGACCTTCATCGGACCCGGCCCCGAGGAGATGTGAGGATTCCACGTCCTCGTCTGTACCGAGGAGTCTCGATGACGGGCGTTGAGCAAAGGCGAAGGAGCACCGTCATCGTTCTCTGACTCACTGTACTGGGAGCTCCGGGGCGTCGAGAGAGTCGGCACTCAAGAAGCGTTGGTGCTGAGAGGATCGTTGCCTCTCGATACAGGAGGTGCCGATGCGTCGGTTTTCCTAGCAGCCCGGTGCCTGCTCCCGAGCCTCCATGGATTCTGACACCCCGCCTGGTGAAAAAGTAGAGAATCTTGTTGATCTGATCAAGAAGCATAATGATGCTATGGATTCTGTCTCCCACCGGGCGCCTTCTGCTACTGCCTCCTCATCTAGGAGGTATTTTGGGGGGGAAGAGGATTGCTCCCTATTCCTATCCTTGGCGTAGGTACACTCCTGCTTCTCAGCAGCCTGCCCAGGCTCAGCCCCAGCGCGCTCGTTCTCGTCAACAGCGTGCGTCTAAGGCCCATACTGCTCCCCAGCAAAAGCAAGGGACAAGCTTTTGACTGGCTCCAGTTAAGCATAGCCTCAATAAAAGTGTCCGTACCGGATGACTTACCGATTGGAGGGAGGTTGATATTTTTTCACCAAAGGTGGCTTCTTTAACCAAATTGCCCACCAGGAGCTCATTCTTGCTTCCAGCACAAGCAGGTTCTTGCAGAGGAACTCTCCGCCCTTCTAAAGGCCAGTGCGGTCGAACCCGTTCCACCAGGGGAAGAAGGGCTGGGATTCTATTCCGGGTACATCCTTGTGCAAAAGAAAACAGGGCCTTGAACACATTTCTAGTCTGAGAAAAGTTCAAGAAGGTTTCCCTGGACACCCTTCTTCCCATGATTTAAGAAAAAAAAAAATTTACATTTGTACCCCGCGCTTTTCCCACTCATGGCAGGCTCAATGCGGCTTACATATTGTATACAGGTACTTATTTGTACCTGGGGCAATGGAGGGTTAAGTGACTTGCCCAGAGTCACAAGGAGCTGCCTGTGCCTGAAGTGGGAATCGAACTCAGTTCCTTAGTTCCCCAGGACCAAAGTCCACCAGCCTAACCACTAGGCCACTCCTCCACTATGCTCTCTGGACTTAAAGGATACTTATACACACATCTCGAAACTCTCAGCTCACAGGAAGTATCTTCGATTTCAGCTGGGAACTCAGTACTTTCAGTACTGTGTACTGCCCTTTGGTCTGGCGTCAATGCCCAGAGTATTCACAAAGTGCCTAGCGGTATTCGTAATGTTGCTAAGCAGATTGGGAGTGCATGTGTTCCCTTATCTCAATGATTGGCTGGTGAAGAGCACCTCGGAAGCAGGCGCTCTACAGTCCATGCGAATGACTATTCTGGTGTTAGAACTACTGGGGTTCATAATCAATTACTCCAACTCACCCCAGTTCAAAAGTTGGAATTCATTGGGGCTCTGTTGAACACAAAGACAGCTCAAGTTTATCTTCCCGAGACAAGGGCAGACAACCTCCTGTCCCTGGTGTCTATAGTTCGAGCGTCTCAACGGATCACGGCTCGGCAGATGTTGAGACTTCTGGGGCACATGGCCTCCACAGTTCATGTGACTCCCATGGCACGCCTACACATGAGATCAGCTCAATGGACCCTAGCTTCCCAGTGGTATCAAGCTGCGGGGGTCTAGAGGATGTAATCCAACTGTCCACCGACTTCCAGAATTCTCTGCAGTGGTGGACGATTCGATCCAATTTGACCTTGGGACGTCCATTCCAAATTCCTCAGCCACGAAAAGTGCTGACAATTGATGCATCTCTCCTGGGGTGGGGAGCTCATGTAGATGGGCTTCACACTCAAGGAGCCTGGTCCTTTCAGGAAAAGGGTCTTCAGATCAATCTTCTGGAATTGTGAGCAATCTGGAACACTCTAAAGGCTTTCAGAGACTGGCTCTCCAACCAAATCATATTGATTCAGACAGACAATCAGGTTGCCATGTATTACACCAACAGGCAGGGGGGCACCGGATCTCGCACTCTGTGTCAGGAAGCCGTCCAGATGTGGCTTTGGGCACGCCATCAAGGCATGTTTCTCCAAGCCACTTATCTGCCAGACGTAAACAGTCTGGCCGACAGGCTGAGCAGGATAATGCAACCTCACGAGTGGTCACTGGGCATGAATGTTGCCCGCAAGATCTTCCGAGCGTGGGACACCCCCTCGGTGGATCTTTTTGCCACTCAGATGAATCACAGGTCCCTCAGTTCTGTTCCAGGTTTCAGGCCCACGTCAGGCTAGCGTCAGATGCCTTTCTCCACCATTGGGAAACAGGCATCCTGTATGATATCCTCCCATACCTCTAGTAGGGAAGACTTTGCTGGAGCTCAAGCAAGACTGCGGAAACATGATTCTGATTTCTCCCTTCTGGTCGCATCAGATTTGGTTCCCACTTCTTCTGTAAAGATATGATCAGGAGTAAATTTGTGTGAGATTAAGTCAAGTGCATGACCTTTGATATGGGTTGTTTGAGAATTTATCCAATTGAAGTCCCAGAGCTGGAAAAACTCTTTGCATTCTTGTGTGTTCTTTGCATTGTAGTCTTCTAGGTGCTTGAATACCTTCTACACTTGTCAGAGTCTGATCTCAAGACCAACTCCGTAAGGGTTTATCTTAGTGCGATTAGTGCTTATCATCACCGTGTAGAGGGTAAGCCTATCTCTGGACAGCCTTTAATTGTTCGCTTCATGAGAGGTTTGTTTTTGTCAAAGCCCCCTGTCAAACCTCCACCAGTGTCATGGGATCTCAACGTCGTTCTCACCCAGCTGATGAAAGCTCCTTTTGAGCCACTAAATTCCTGCCATTTGAAGTACTTGACCTGGAAAGTCATTTTCTTGGTGGCTTTTACTTCAGCTCATAGGGTCAGTGAGCTTCAGGCCTTAGTAGTGCATGTACCTTATATCAAGTTTCATCACGACAGAGTAGTCCTCCGCACACACCCTAAGTTCCTGCCAAAGGTAGTACATAAGTCCATAAGCATCGCCATGCTGGGACAGACCAAGGGTCCATCGAGCCCAGCACCCTGTCACCGACAGTGGCCAAAAGAACAAGCAATTTATCCCGCCCATCCCAGAGATAGTGGATTATTCCCACGTCCATTCAATAACATTCTATGGCCTTTTCCTCTAGGAAGCCGTCCAGCCCTTTTTTGAAGTCCGCTAAGTTAACTGCCGTAACCACTTTTTCCGGCAACAAATTCCAGAGTCCAACTAAGCGTTGAGTGAAGAAATATTTCCCCCAATTTGTTTTAAATTTACCACACTGCATCTTCATTGCATGCCCCCTTGTCCTAGTATTTTTTGGAAAGCGTAAACAGACGCTCCACATCGACCCGTTCCATTCCACTCATTATCTTATAGACCTCTATCATATCTCCCCTCAGCCGCCTCTTCTCCAAGCTGAAGAGCTTGGAGCAGTTCCATCTGAACCAGTCAATTGTCTTGCCAACATTCTTTCCCCGTCCTCATACCCACCCTGGCGAAAGCAGTTTGCATACCTTGGACTGCAAGAGAGCATTGGCCTTTTACGTGGAGCGGACAAAGCCCTTCAGACAGTCCACCCAGTTGTTTGTTTCTTTCGACCCCAACAGGAGGGGAGTCACCATCAGAAAACGCACAATCTCCAATTGGCTAGCAGATTGCATTTCCTTTACTTCTGCTCAAGCTGGGCTGACTATAGAGGGCCATGTCACGGCTCATAATGTTAGAGCCATGGCTGCGTCAGTGGCTCACTTAAAGTCAGCCTTCATTGAAGAGATTTGCAAGGCTGCAACGTGGTCTTCGGTCCACACATTCACATCTCACTACTGCCTTCAACAGGATACCCGACGCGACAGTCAGTTTGGGCAGTCAGTGCTGCAGAATCTGTTTGGGGTTTAGAATCCAACTGTACCCCCCTAGACCCATTTTTGTTCTGTTCCAGGCTGCACTCTCAGTTAGTTGTTTATGGTTTCAGGTCAATCTTTGTTATGTCCTCACCATTGCGAGGCCCAGTTGACCAATGTTCATTGTTTTGAGTGAGCCTGGTTGCTAGGGATACCCCACATGTAAGAACAAGGCTGTCCTCGGAGAAAGTAAAGATACTTACCTGTAGCAGGTATTCTCCGAGGACAGCAGGCTGATTGTTCTCACAAACCCGCCCACCTCCCCTTTGGAGTTGTTGTTGTTTGTTTATATGCTTTTTCATTAAACTGAGGAGGCACACTCACGTGACGGGTGGGAAGTTGTCCTCGCATGCGCGCCAGAAGACTCTGGCAAAACTTTGTTTATATTTTGCTTGCAAAATGCCGATTCCTGGACCGACACGGACGTCGACCCACTTGTGAGAACAATCAGCCTGCTGTCTTTGGAGAATACCTGCTACAGGTAAGTGCTTTTTATTAGGGCTTGACAGGGCTTCCCAAACTTGTCCTGGGGACTCACAGACAGCCTTATTTTCAGAATATCCACGTACAAATACTGAATACATTTTTATGCATTGAAGACATGGTAAATACAATGCAGAAAACAGATGGCCTGTGGAGTCCCAAGGACTGGTTTGAGAAGTCTTGGCTTAAAGTTTGATTCTAAGGGTCTTCAAAAAAGACTGGCTTTTTATTTGAACTGTAGCTGAATGAAGAGTGCAAAACAGTATAGCCATATAATAAAATGTCTGTTGGCCAGTCCAAGTGGTGTGAAAATTCCAGTTGACTGGGTGATCAGATCAGGAACTATTCAGATTGATTCAGATCTTTTGTGATTATAGCATAGAGATGGAAAACTGCTTATTGGCTATATATACAGTATTTATCAGATCCCCTGAGAGAGCTATTTTCTTTATCATTTACAATACTCTTTACAGTATTCTACACTTCCATTGTTGATTTAGCTGTTAATATTTATCTGCATCTTTTATTTTTTGTAGTGTTAGCAGCTTGGAATATGTCCAGTAGTATATACTTGAAAGCCTCTATCAAAGTTGCCTCAGTTGAACATGGCAGTAGACTGTTCTATTCATTATTAAAGAATGCTTCCTGTCATTTTAAAGAAAATGTAATCTTGGTTTCAATGTATGCATCCTGGTTTCACCTGTTGCATATACACTAAAGTTTGAGCCTGGTCTTGGATGTTCAGTATCATATTTTCCCTTCTGCTAATTAGTCTTTTCATGTTTACATGGGCCTCCCATGTTCTATCTTTGGTTTAATATCCATCAGCGTTTGGCCTTCCCAGTATCTCTGAAGAAACCCCATCATTGTCCGTCTAGTTCAAAAATTGCTTACGCTTCTCATTGATGCCCATTTATCTACTGGGCCCCATTTTGACTGCAGTATGTTAAGAGCAGGAAAGAATCAAGGTGAAGAAAAAGAAATACAGAAGAGTAAAATGTACAAGTGTGTGTATTTAGGAAAATGTTCCTGCCTATCAGGCTGGATTTTTTAATGTAATGACCCAGCTTTTCAAACCCAGCTCAAAGGTAAGATACGTTTAGGCACACTGTTTCCCCCGAAGGGCTCCCAATTTAAATTTGTACCTGAGGCAGTGGTAGGTGAATTGATTTCTCAAAGTTGCAAGAAGCTGTGGCATTTGTAACCTGTCTTCCCCAGTTTCATCTCGCTGTCTAAGGACTAAACTACTCAGAATTATATCTTGGTCTTTGACGCAGATGTAGTTTGAGGGATTCCGTAAGGATCCAGAATCTCAAAGCCTTCTCACGCTGATTTTGGATTCTTCCTTTTCGCACAATACAGAGTTGCCAGTGGGTTCCAAATTTGTCATAATAGGGTTGATCCAGTCCTGGATTTTCCCCATTGCATTCAGGGACTTGTAGTTTTGATTTCCCAATTTCATTCTTTAGTCATTGAAAAGCAAGACAAGTCCCTGCATGCATTGGGGTAAATCCAGGACTGGATCAACCCTGTTTAGTAACTCTGGAGTCAGCCACCATAGTATAAAAAGAAGACTTTTATTTGAGGTTTGCTTTGCTGGCCATCCTAAGTAGGCTATACTGTTTACGATTTTTTTTATTAGTATTTCCTTTCATATTGTAGATAGAATCTAGGCCAGTGCTTCCTGATCTTTTAGTGTCTGTGACCTCATGATTGCAGCCAAATAAAATGGTGTGACCCCCTGGAGGTGCAGAATAATGATATACCTATGAAGAGCTCAGCTAGGTTATGACCCCAAAGGCATGTTTTGTGACTCCATTTGGGGTCCCAACTAGAGCTGTCCAAAAATCGATTCAAATTGATTTGTCAATTCATTTTGGACGAATTGATTCGAATCGATTTATTTTGCAAAAAAATCAGGAGTTCCAATTTGGGATTTCCCCACCTCCTTCCCTCTCACCTGCTGTCTCCCAAGCCGCTGCTTCCCTCCCTCCCGCTGTCACCGAAGCCGTCTCTGTATTGGCGCGCAGCTGGTATAGAAACACATCAGGGGCGAGACCAGCAGTCGAGCCAAGCAAGGTGGTTTAATAGACTGGAGTGAAGGTGAGCCTGTCGTTGGCAAGTAAGCCAATTTAATCAATCTGCCCACTCCCCCATGCAGCCATCATTGCCATACACAAAACAAACAAGCAAACCTATGAACATCAGTCTAAAGCTGTTTCAGATACACAAATGGATTCTGTTTTTTGAACATGTTTCACAAATTATTTTAGCTGGTAGAAAGTGAAACAGCAATTATAAACGCTGTAGTTTGTGCCCATTTGTTTTCACTGTTCTATATAATACAGAATGGCCAGATTTCAGTGAGGATATCCTGTTTCCTGATGGGTTCATCTTCTTAACTGGTGTAATCTTCCTTGGGAAGCTTGGAGGCATATTTTCAAAGCACTTAGCCTTCCAAAGTTCCATAGAAACCTATGGAACTTTGAAAGGCTAAGTGCTTTGAAAATATGCCTCCTGGTGTTATAAAGATGATGGAATATATTGAAATTAAGTGGAAGTAGAATTACACTCTCCTTTCATTGGTGCACATGGAGTCACATCTTCATCTGTTTTGTAGAAGTTTACCTTTTAGGTACACAAATGGATTATTCTGTTTTTGAACATGTTTCAGGTGGCTCTCCGAGCATTCCCCAAGTGCCCCTCCTAAGACCCGGTGACTCACTATTTCAATCTAATTAAATCGAGTCAAAAAAACAAATTTTTTTTTTAAAGAATTGTATCGAATCGAAAATTTTTTAGCTGAATCAAACAGCTCTAGTTCTGACCCACAGTTTGGGAACCTCTACTGTAGGCTCAAGCTAGTAAAGTGGGCTAAAATAGCATAACTGTGCTGTATACCATGGAATTTACCCAAGTGTTATAGGTAGTGTAATGCACATTATTGTGGCCTTGAGCTTTCTGTGTTCCTGGCAGTAGTGATGTGGCATGGTAGGCGACAGTTTTGAGCCTGCAGAGTTATAAAGGAGCTGGTATAATTAACCATGAAAAGAAGCCATCCCAGTGTTGTAAAATATCCTTGGTACCCTAGTTTTGCCATGGATACACCTTCCCCAACCAGCACAGCTCTCTCTCTCCCTTAAGGCCAGGCATCAAAATTAAGAAATGCACCTTAGCCCCATCCTCTTGGGGGGGGGGGGGGCTTAAGTGCTTCCTTTCCTCCCCCCCCCCCCCCCCCCACACACAACACACAAAGCCTATCTTACATCCCTGGAAGTCCAGGGTGGAGGGGGCATTAGCTATCCCAGGAGTGACCAGAATGTGCTGTTGGGATTGGCAGTACCATTTTTAAAAGTACTTCTAGGATAGTGATGCATGGGGATCAAGCCTGCTCCCACCGGATCCCCAGGGCTTCAAGGGAGAGGTCAAAAGGGCATACTGGAGGCAACTATAGCACACTAGCTGGTCAACAGCACACAGCATAGTAAGTAGGGACCTATGTGGTTTCAAGAGCTGATGATTGGATTAATGTAGTTTCACAACTTTTAACAGGAAGCTATAGTTTAGGGTTTCTGATTTTAGATTTGACTGACAAATATTGATAAAACATCACTTCCCTTGGTTCTCTCACTCCTCTCCTCTCCTGGCTTGGTTATATATTTTCCCTCCACTCTGTTTTTGTGTCTTTTCTTTGCTGACAATTCCTAGGGGACACAAATGTATATGTTTGAGTCCACTGGAAAAGACACCCAGCAATAGTACCTGTGGCACGAAAACACCAGTAAACACTGTTTGTACTCTCAACCCCTAATTAGCAGGAAAATAAAAACCTAAATTTACAGTTTATAAACACAAATAAGAAGCGTTAGGTATATGTTAACTTTGCCCAAAATTACAGGCCTGTGAATGTAAAGTGAAATACTGCTTTAGATAACCATGATGGAGATGGGGATTTATATTAAAATGGAACAGACTGCAAAGTAAGATCCTATTACATTGTACCATACCTTCTACTTTTACAGGCACAATGCTTTCTGATCTGTGCTATTTAACACCTTATCTGTATCTAGAGTTAATGCAGCAATGTAACACTGGCAGTTTCCAAGGGTCAAAGTCTGTTGGTTCTCTCCTGCCCTGTTCAGGTTTAAAGTCAGGAGTTAATATGTTGTCTATCAAAATCATTTCTAATTTCTCCTTAAATACTGTTTGTATCTGCAGACAGTATCAGCTTGGTGTCTCTGAAAGTATAACTCTTGTACCAGATGAAGTGTCGGGCTGTACCTGGGAAGTTGTACTGTAATTAATCATTGTGAAGCATTACTTGTGTCTCCTTGTATTGTTAGGGATATTCCATGTGTCGTGACATTAAAGTGTGATCTTTTCCCCTTACATTGTAAAATATATTGTGATGTTTTTCATTCTGTCTTCTAATTTAATAAATGAATTATTGATACCAAGGGAAGAAAGAGAAAAAAAAGTGATTGTTTCTCTTCTGTTCTGAATAACAGCAGCTCAGCTTTATTCATCTCTTCCTACCTACCTCACTATCAATTACATGAGTATATATATCATACAAAAGTTTTTACATGAAAATTGTTTGACATCTTAGTAGCATGATTGAGAACTGTTTTAGTTTCTTTATTTTGTTTTACAACCTACTGCAATGCAGGGAAGGTGGAGGCATTGTGGATTTTATTAGAAAAAGGTGATGGTATGCTCATCTGTATCTATGTAGCTTACAGACTACTACCACAGGTGCAAGAACTGGACAGATTGGAGCAGGGACACCAAACAGGACCAGCTTAAAGGTATCTGATGTGCTAGGTAAATCTACAGCCACACGTTTCCCCTCCCTATTGTCCTTTTTGTTGCCTTTCCTTCCCCTCCTCACCCTGCCAGTAGTCCAGGAATCCCCTCCCTGTGACAGTGGTGGAGACAAAAACAGTATCCGAATTCAAGAGAGCTTGGGACAAGTACATAGGAGGATCAATAAGGCAGTGATAGGGAGAGTAGATGACTTGCATGGGCAAACTGGATAGGCCATATTGTCTTTATCTGCATACATTTTTCTCTGTTTACTCTTCTCCCAGTAGTTCAGCATCTGGCTTCTTCCGTACCCCCTCAGTAATCCAGCATTTCACATTCCTTATACCCCTTCCCTTGATTTCTAGATAGGTTGTGCAGATTTGGGCAAAGATCTCACATCTGCCTGTGAACCCATTAATGAGCTATTAACAATCATTAATTGGTATTAATTGGCAGTCATTTGGGTTTATACACAGCTTTGTCCTTCACATGATTCTATAAAATGTACACCTAAATTTTATAGTGTGCAACTCAGAAGGTGGCCATAGGAGGGTAATTGACAGGTCAGAAATTATGCCCAATGTGATAGAATAGGGTAATTTATGCTTCTAGTGCCTAACTTTGGGTGCATTTAAAGAATTCCCCCCACACTCCTTGTGTCCAGAATTTCTCCCCTTCCTTAAATCTCCAGTAGTCGAGTATCTCTCCTGCCCTAGCTCCCTCCCGCCCCCCCCCCCCCCATAGCCCCAGCATCTCCTTTTTCCTATTCTCCCCCAGGTGTTCTGTATCTCTCTTTTCCAAACCCCAAAGGTGTCCAACATCTGTCCCTCTTCCCTTCCTTCTGTCACATTATCTGATTCTTATGAACAAAAAGCGTTTCTGTTATCTGGTAGATACCATGTAGTGACCATTGGCATGAAGGTGGGTATTGTTTGATAGATGAGAAATTACACAATGGTCTGATCTTCAAAAATACAGTCTTGTGTAATGGGAAGCTACTTGAAGGAGGCATTAACAGGGTGAAAGAATGTAAGTGAAGTGTAGGAGCAGCAAACTAAGCTAAAAGAAGCTATAGAAATAGCAGCTATTTATACTAAAAGAAATATAAGAGATGCTAAGTGGCTTATTTGGCAAATAGTGCATGCAAGTTGGGAGCACACCCAAATTTGTACCCACAATTATGAACACCCTATATAGAACTAGGGTGGTAATTTATACAAACAACATTTTTTTGTTTACTGTTGGTCCATGATATCAATCAAACATTGAATTCCCATTAGTTTGTCACATTTATGTCCACTAAATATTAAAGGCCCAACGTGTTGGTGAAATGCCTTCTTTAAGGGCTGCATAAGATCTAGAGGTGAACAATGAAGTCCAAGCAAGCAGAAGACAAAACAATTCCACAAGCAACAACAAGTGGGAATGACCAAAACAATGAAGCAGGATGTTCAATCAAGTCTTTATTATGGGCATTCATAAGAAATGGCACAGAGCACAAATTCAAAGCAAAAAGCAGTCCAACACTGAGTCATGGACTCTACACAGTCCATGTTTTGGCCGGTACCTTTATCAGGAGTCCTTAGTAGATATTAATATTTATAGATATAGATATGTGTGTGTGTGTGTGTGTGTGTGTGTGTGCATGAATAAAAAAATGCAAATAAAAAGTGACTACTAAGAGAAAACCAAGTAAAAAGGGGAGAAAGTAAGACAAAACATGCATTATAATTAGACCTGTGTTAACATAAAGCAGTGATTAAAGAGAAATGGAAGTCTGACACCCCCCCCCCCCCCAGATGTGGTCAATAAAATGAACTGAAAAGTGAATGGAAAATATGTGTTGAGTTGATAACATCCATAAGGGGAAGTGATAGAGATATAATGAAATGTATCATGCAAGAAATGTAATGAATGTGCCAGGTGATAAGGCGCCATGGGACAACCATTGGAGAAAATATATATATAATGAAACCTACTAGGCGGTCATTGAAAGTTATGAGAACAGTGATCAGTGTTTCAGCACCAAGCTTGAATATGTGCAGCAGCAGATCTAAAGAACATGACCAATTGAACAAGAATCATAAAAACTAAAACTTTAATAAAAATAATTTGTAATAAAAACATGCTATGAAAAGACATACATACTATAAAAATACAGTGAAAAACAACTTCAGAAGTTCAATAGATCTAAGGATGAGACTGGGAGAGCTTTAAAAATCATCAGTATCATGGCCTGTCTGAATCCAGTGTTTGACAATAAGTGCTGATGTGATGCAGCATCTACGCTCAATCATTCTAACCCAAATCATCCATTTGATGTTTCCAACATAAAGCAATTTGCAGGGACAGATGATGACAAACTGCAAAGCTTCTGTTTTAATCACTTCAAAAATTCAACTTATAAGTTTTGCCAGTTGAAGGGTGAGTGAAAATGGACAAAGTCAGAGCATGCCTACTAGACCTACTGATACGTGGATGTATAGGAAGGGTGTAAAGAACAAACCTATCTCTTAAGTTCATTTCGTGTGTGTAAGCAATTGTATGGCGTTGTGTACTAAAGCAGTCATGATTTTGCAAAATGTGCCAATATTTTGTAATTTTGTTTTTATGCCACTGGCTAAGTAACTTTTAAGGTGCAAACAACATGTGGAATCTGAGGGCCTCTTTTACTAAGCTGTGGTAAAAGGGGGTCTGCGTTGACATCAGCGCACATTTTTGATGTGTGCTGAGGCCCCCTTTTACAGCAGTGGGTAAAAGGCTTAAAAAAAAAGAAAAGAAATGGCCATGTGCTAAGTGAACCACTTGCTGTGTGGCCATTTCAGGGGGGAGCTCTTACCGCCACCCATTGCGGAACTGTCTGATTACTGCTGGATAAACACCAGTGCTACAAAGATAAAAAAAAAATTGTAGTGCTGGAAATGGCATGTGCTGGGGTTGGGAACTACTGCTGGGCTGCTGAGGTAGCCCTGAAGTAGTTTGAGATTAGTGAGCGGTAAGCCCGCGTTGGGCTTAATGCCCCTTAGTAAAAGACCCCCTGTCTTTTTTTCCTCCAGTTCTGAGGAGATCCTACCTACGCTGCTCTTTGGCTTTGTTAAAGCCACCTTCAGTACAGTGTCTCGGGTAGCCCTCATGTTTAAATCTAGCAGCAAGACTGCTATATTGGTATAGGAAATCAGTGATTTCTGAACAAAGCCTGCACAATCACAGAAACTGGCAATATGGTAGGTTATCCTTGTTGTCTATTGTGGTAACTGGTGTAATGTAAGTAGCTGTTTTTATCTGTAGGTTTTTTTGTACAACGATGTGATAAATCTATCACGGTCTTTTGTGATGAGAACATCCAAAATATATATTTGGGTCTGATCGAACTGTTTTTTAAAGTGTGAATTCCTAGTTGAGCCAGTCAGAGAATGCAGTCAAACAGTCAATAGAGTCCTTCCAGAGAATTAAAAAAATGTCATCAATATTGCACTTACATGATTTGACCTCAGATTTGAAAGGATGCTCTTGTAAAAAAAAAAAAAGTTCTTCAAAGTGTGCCATATACAAATTGGCAATATTAGGTACCATTGAGGCACCCATTGTGGTGCCCCCAATCTGTTGGTAGAATTTCCCTCTGAAAGAAAGTAGTTCTGTATGAGCGCAATAGCAGCAAGGGTTAGGATGAACCAGTTAGAAATTCTGCAGTAGGTGTTTCTATCTCTCAATGTTTTCTCAATAATGGCTAGAGCCACAATCTGAGGTATATTTGTATATAGTGAGTCTATTTCTATGTAACTAAGATGGGCCCCTGCAAATCTCTACCATATTCCTCTAAGAGGTTAATGAAGTGCAATGAGTCACATACATGAGCTTGAATGAGGGGAACATAAGGCCTCAAAAAGAAATCAGACGGGTTCGAGAACTGAGCTGTTGCCAGAAATAATGGGACAACCGGGCAAATTTGTCTGGGATTTGTGTATTTTAGGGAGTATATAAATGGTTGGTATGACAGGTTCATCTATCGTCAAAAAACTCTTTTCCTTAAGTGTGAGGAATCCACATTTATAAGCAGATTCACCTGCCTCTGAAATGTTTACGGTTAGGGGTAGGATCTGAATTCAAGGGAACATAGACAAATTTCTGAATTAAGATTCTATCTGTTTCTTGTATATACTTATCATAGTCCATGATGATAATTCCCCCACCCTTATCGGCTGGTTTAATTACAGTGTTGTGGTTGTTAGAAAGAGACCTTGCAGCTAAATTCTGGTCTTTGGTAAGCTTCTGAAAGGCTTTTTTCTGGTTGTTTTGTTCTAAATGGGCAATGTCTGAGCATGCCTTCATTAAAAGCAGCTATTAGAGGATCCGATGGACCAGGAGGGATTTGTTTAGATTTTGGTTTGACCACAGATAGGTCAACATTTGAAGCTGTGTTTTTAGAAAAAAAAAGTGTTTAATTCAGAGTTTTCTAATAAACTGAAAAATATCTATGTGAGTCTGAAAAGGGTCGTAGACAGAGGTAGGGACAAATAAAAGACCTTTCTTTAATACTTCTATTTCTGCCATGAAGTCAGAGCTGCCTGTCATCTAACAAAGAATTTGGGAAAACCTAAAGATATAGAGAAAGCAGGAATAGACCAAAAGAACATAAAGGAAAAACAAAAAGGAAAAAAAGAAGAAAGGATTGGTTGTTCCGTATACTTTAACACTAAATTTTGACACATAGGATCAGAATCAAACATGAAAACAGTCTAAATAGAGATAAAAATTCTAAAACCATACAAGGACATACAGAAATGATATAGATTAGAAATCTAGAAATGATGAATACAGTTCTAAAAAATTCCAAGGAAATGCACAAAGGAACACTTCAGTATGCCCCCAAAATAAATAATTCAAACCATATTACCCAGGATACATGAAGGTGTAACTAACAATTATACCCCAAAAATTATTTGGCATCCATTCAAAGAATGCACACAGGCTATTGAAAATCATGACCCAAAATACATATTATATGCCCAAAACTGTGGATGGAATGCTTTTTTAATACACAAATAAAGTAAGAATATGAGCCACAAACCACTAAAATAAAAATAATTAGAGCAACTGTTATGCCTGCATAGAAAACACACTAGCATAATAAAATACATGATTCCTGGTTCACAAAGTGGGGCATAATTGAAAGGGGCGCCAAAGTTTTCCTGAGGGTGTCCTCGCAGGATGTCCCCGCGAAGGGGCGGGGAAACCCGTATTATCGAAACAAGATGGGCGGCCATCTTTCGTTTTGATAATACGGTCAGGGATGCCCAAATCTCCACATTTAGGTCAACCTTAGAGATGGTCGTCCTTGGAGATGGTCATCCCCGATTTTTGGCAATAATGGAAACCGAGGATGCCTATCTCAGAAATGACCAAATTCAAGTCATTTGGTTGTGGGAGGATTCAGCATTCGTAGTGCACTGGTCCCCCTCATATGCCAGGACACCAACTGGGCACCCTAGGGGGCACTGCAGTAGACTTCAGAAATTGCTCCCAGGTGCATATCTCCCTTACCTTGGGTGCTGAGCCCCCCAACCCCCCCCCAAAACCCACTCCCCACAACTGTACACCACTACCATAGCGCCTAAGGGGTGAAGGGGGGCACCTACATGTGGGTACAGTGGGTTTTGAAGGGCCCACATTTACCACCACAAGTGTAACAGGTAGGGGGGGATGGGCCTGAGTCCGCCTGCCCGAAGTGCACTGTATCCACTAAAACTGCTCCAGGGGCCTGCATACTGCTGTCATGGAGCTGGATATAACATTAGAGGCTGGCAAAAAAAGTTTTTAATTTTTTTTTTAGGGTGGGAGGGTGACCACTGGGGGAGTAAGGGGGGGGGTCATCCTCGATTCCCTCCGGTGGTCATCTGGTCAGTTCGGGCACCTTTTTGAGGCTTGGTCGCAAGAAAAAATGCACCAAGTAAAGTCGGCCAAGTGCCCATCAGGGATGCCCTTCTTTTTTGCATTATCGGCCGAGGACTCCCGTGTGTTAGGCACACCCCAGTCCCGCCTTCGCTACGCTGCCTACATGCCCCCATGAACTTTGGTCATCCCCGTGACGGAAAGCAATTGAGGGCGCCCAAAGTCAGCTTTTGATTATGCCGATTTGGGCGACCCTGAGAGAAGGATGCCCATCTCCCAATTTGAGTCGGAAGATGGGTGCCCTTCTCTTTCGAAAATAAGCCTGAAAGTATACAAAATACAGCTAAAAATCTTTTCAAGTTAGTCTCACACAGATCAAAAAATCTAAACAGAAGGCTATTTAAACTCACGACATTTCAATAGTGAAACTACAAATAATAAAAGCATTACAAAAACTGCTCACCAAATTAAACCAACAAAACAGACTAAAATAATATTCATTTTTAACTTTTTAGCTGTTCTGTGGCATTTGCAGCTCAAGCAACATCTATAGAGAGAGTATGTTGTGGCTGCTGCAGTGTCTTCCTTGTGGAAACCTGACTTTCCAGGGTTGATTGACACCTGACAGGGGTCAAACACTAAGGGGCCGTTTTACCAAGTGACGCTAATAGGTGGCCCGTGGTGGTGTCAGCAAGTGGGATTGTGTGCGCCGAGGCCACCTTTTACCGTAGTGGCTAAAAGGGCATTTTCCGATTAGGGCAGTAAATGGTCGTATGCTACTTTAAAAAAGGGTGCATGGCCATTTACTGCTGGAGCCCTTACTGCCTCCTATATAGCAGGCTTTGAGGACTCCAGTGGTAACCTGGTGTGCACTGCCCAATTACCACCATAAACAGCACAAAGTGAAACCATAACTACCACCGGGTGAGTCTGGCGGTAGGGCCAATTTGCCGCATGCCGCCCTGGTGGTAGCCCTACCACCCATTGATAAAAGGGCCCATAGATCCTCAATACAATTAAAAAAAAACTCTAGAAAGACCCCTTTAATAGAAGGACCCTTTTAAAAAAAAGGAAGAGGGAACAACCCTATCTGAACAATAAAAATAAGAATTAAAGTAAAACCAACAAAAAAGAGGAACAAGAGGAAAAGGCCTCTCAATTATTTACAAAAAAATGTAAAAACCATCACAAATATTCATAAGCTTTCAAATGATCAGATACAGGTATAAAAACAATAAACAAATAATTATAGCATACATAAGGAGATCAAACAAGCTCAGGGGTCCTTTTACCAAGTTATAGTAAAAAGGGCCCTGTGGTAGTGGCAGAGGCTGTTTTTTTCACACACCAGGACCCTTTGTCCCACAGCAGGTAAAAAACTGCAAAAATGGTCATGCTGTAAGATTACTCTTACTGCATGGCCATGTGGCAGAGAGCACTTACCGCCACCCACTGAGGTGGCAGTAAGGGCTTCTGCGGTAACCCAGCAGGTTAGTGCTGTGGTAAAAATTCCAAAAATATTTTTCATTGCTCCAGAAAAGGGGCATGCTCGAGGCAGAACTACTGCCAGAGGCTGCGTTGGGCCAGCAGTAGTTTCGGGTTGCCATGCGGCAACCCTTTAGTAAAAGGGCCCCTTAGTCATCAAAATAGGAATATATACATTTTAGCATGTTTTTTATAGGTTTTTGATTTTTGAAAAAATGTATTACTTTTTATCCTGATTGCTCTGCATGGACTGTTACGCAGGTGATAATTTTATAAAAGGCATTTTATGCACATGTACTGTCATAAATATTGTGACAGTACCTTTATAAAATTACCCCCATAATGAGCAGTGCTGACTTTGGGCCGGATTCAGTAAAAGGCACTGAAAAATAGGTGCTGTGAAAAATTTGCGCTCAGTGCTATTCTATAAAGGGCACTCGTTCTTTATAGAATAGTGCTTAGCGCTAGTGGCGTACTTAGGGTATTTGACACCCAGGGCCAGTCATTTTTTAACACCTCCCTCCAAAATCCAGTACTAGGCATAGTGAGAATACAAAACACTCAGGACCTATAGAGCAATTATACCATACCATAAGCAGTAATTTCTATGAGTCACACAAGGAAAAGGAAAGCATCTTAAACACTACAGTGAGCACTAGAACATCAATTCACCTATTGTGACAGAATAGTACAGATGGTCGATCCTGCACAGTCAGTGCCAACTGAAAGCCATGTCTTTTTTTCACATACACAGATACACCTTAATCCACTGAAGAATAAGTAACCATAAACTTTCTATTTATACAAAAATTAAACTGAACCCCCTGAGTAACCCATCCGGAGTCCAAGATGGCCGCCGACTGAGTCAGATGTGTTTCTGAGCTCCTGCGGTTTTCTAAATTTATACCTTTTTTTCCTTGAAAATGTCGAAGAGGAGAGGCAGATCTGCTGCTGCTGCAGCCCAGCAGCAAAGACCTTCTATCCTCTCAGGCCCGATAGAAGCATACCTGCAGAGAGCCCAAGGTTCGTTGTTGCCGTCGGTGAGCGCTCGGGCAGCCTGGAACTGGAGATCGCGGGCTGCCCCTTGAACTGGAAGTTTCTTTGAGCCCCGACGGAAGGGCGCCTCCCCCTCAGCCTATGCGGTGCAGTTCCCTGCTGGCAGCGCCCGTCGTCCCAAACACCAAAGCGTTGCGGGGCGAGTCTGGGCGGGAGGCAGCCGTGGCTATGGCGGAGAAACAGGGAAGTGGTTTATCTTCCTCCCTGTCTGCTCGCACAGCAGAAAATCTACAAGAGGGGGAACGAGAGAAAGCCGAAGGTGAGAGGCATGCTTCATATGATATAGCTGAGGATATAGCACTCGTAAAATTTTCTCAAAACCTAAAGAAGTGACTCTGGACAGTTTGTGGCTGTTAATTGCGGAGCTGGGGAAGACTTTGTGCACCCAGATGAAGAAAATAAATGAAGAAGTTGTGGTTTTAGGTGGAAAAGTGAGGGAAATTGAAAATGAGACGAAATCACTTAAAGCAGTAGTTGTTAAACAGGAAAAAGAATCTTTACAGATGCAGACACTTCAAACGACTATGCTTAAAGATTTACTTAACTTGCGGAGAAAATCAGAAATGTTAGAGAATGCTTCAATACTTAATAATTTACGCTTTATCAACTTCCCTCAATAACCACTAATTTCTCCCAGAGAAATGTTAAAGAATTATTAGAAGTTGAAGAAAAAGATATCCCACCTTTTTCACAGGTCTTTTATATTCCTGTGAGAGGAAAAGAAAGTCAACAAAGAAATGATATTCAGAATGATCAACCATTGGACGTTTCAGCTCTGCTTGAAATGTCGGACACAGAGCAAATATCAGCAACAACCTTATTGGCTACAGTGGCGTTATCCTCGGACAAGGTCTGGATTCTAAAGAAATTCTTCCAGAAAAAGGATAAAACTTTTCGTGGTTTATACACTTGTGTTTTCCCAGACCTTGCGAAGGAAACGCAGAAACAAAGAAAAAAGTTTTTGCAAATGAAACAAGAGTTACTTCAATTGGGTGCTACATTCAATCTTAAATATCTGTGTAAATGTGTAATTTCCTATCAATCTGTGAAATATGTGTACTTTGACCCTGATCAGCTTTCTGCTTTTTTAATAGCTAGAAGTGCTCCTAGTTAAAGGAATTCAAACAGAAACACATCTGTATCTCAATCATAATTTAAAGAGATTATTTTGATTCTTCTTTTTCTCCAGTGTAGGAATATTGGACTCCTATTGTGGACTTTTATGAAGCTATAGAGTATAATGTCTTGGTTAAAAATGTAACTTTGTGAATTTGATTATTATAGTGGAATTTTTCCATTGCAAGTGATATGCTTGTCTAATAATACATTAATTATAAATAAAGAATTTAAACTGAACCCCCCCAAGATGCCAGATTCTGCATACAATGCAACACCACTTGTAACCACTCGCCTCCACCTACCCTCCTCTCTTCCTTCCTGTCCACATTAATTGATTTGATTTGCTTACTTTATTTATTTTTTGTCTATTAGATTGTAAGCTCTTTGAGCAGGGACTGTCCTTCTTCTATGTTTGTGCAGCGCTGCGTATGACTTGTAGCGCTATAGAAATGCTAAATAGTAGTAGTAGTAGTAGTAGTAATGCAACACCACAGAAACAGAAAATGTCCCCTAGTACTGTGCAAAATATAAAGACAGCAGATGTAAATTTGAAAAAAAACTAACAAATACCAATCACCAGTTTACAAATTAACAAATAGAAATAAAATAAATATAGAAAATAAAATAATACCATTTCATTGGATTAATACATTTAGCTTTCAGAGGCCAAAACCTCCTTCCTCAGGTCAATACAGTGTACTGCTGTTACAGTATCCTATCCTGACCTAAGGAAGGGGATTTTGTTCTCCGAAAGTTAGTCAAAATGTATTAAAATTAGTCCAATAAAAAGATTACCTTATTTCCACGTTCTATTTATAAATTTATAAAGCCCCTTTTCAGCCCCAGCCCACTTTTCCCACCTGCCCCCCCCCCTTTTTTCAGCCCCCAGTTCCAGCCCCACTATCCCACCAGTCCCGAGCTGGGAGAAGGTGAGAGAGATACCGGACTGTGCAGGGCAGGCAGGAGGAAGGAGACATTCCGGATAGTGAGCACTGAAACTGGGGTTGCAAAGGAGAGACATACCTCGGCTGAAATCAGCAGTGACACTCAGGAGCAACACAGGTAAAATACTCAGAAGCGGGTTCGTCAGGGGACTCATTAGTGAAGGGGACCAAATTGTGGGCAGGCCCTTTTGACAGGAGCTGATTTGTTGGGGGCTATTTTGTCAAGGGCTTTTTTGTCGGGGCTCTTTTGTGTTTGGGCCCTTTTATCAGGGCTATTTTGTTGGGTAAGGGCTCATGCACTAATATTTGGTAATAACCACATGCTAATGGCAACATTAGTACGTGGCTATTAATTCAGAAAATCAGTTATTTTCCTGCAAGGTATAAAGTGGCCTTAGCACATCGGAAAGACCCACGTAAGGGCGTGCTAAGGCCACTTCCTTCCGCAGCTTTGTAAAAGGACTCCTTAATGTTTTTGCTGCTTCTCAGAAAAGGATTCTGTCTTTTGAGATCTAATCTTCATTAAGGGGGGTCTTTTACTAAAGCTTAGCTTGAGTTATCTGCTGCAGGGCCCATAGGAATAAAATGGGACCTGCTGCAGATAACTCGAGCTAAGCTTAAGTAAAAGTCTCCCTAAGTTCTTCAGCTTCCAGTTCCTACTTCTT
This sequence comes from Microcaecilia unicolor, assembly GCF_901765095.1. Taxonomy (NCBI): domain Eukaryota; kingdom Metazoa; phylum Chordata; class Amphibia; order Gymnophiona; family Siphonopidae; genus Microcaecilia; species Microcaecilia unicolor. The sequence continues at coordinate 217,739,732 of NC_044034.1, forward strand.
TCTCTGTCCAGGATTTGTTTAGTTTTGGTTAGAATAAAATGTATTTTATTGTGTGTAAAAGTTTTCTCCACCTGCCTTTGTACAAGCTTTTCTTTAGTTATTGGTGGCCATGTATGAAACAACATTCAGTGATATAATTGTTTTAGTTTCTCTTTGATATTTCATTTTTTAAAACAACTTTTTGATCTTCCTTTGATGTTTTAGTGAATGTCCTGTTACCATAGCACGCCTCTGGTAATAAGTGTTACTCCTGCTAGAGATACAAACTTTTCTTGGCTGCTGCTGGGAGAAGGATGTGGCACATCTGAAATGTCAGCAACAAACAGGAGGAATACAGTACTTCCACAGTGATCGAGGAAAAGCAAAAAAGGGTGGAAGACTCGACCAACTGTGTTCCAGGATGTCAGTTCAAAAAACAGAAGTCTATAGCTTCTAAAAAAACCAAAACCCTCTTTATTCTTCAAAAATAATCCAAATGCGGGTACATTCATGACTCTATAGACTTCTGTTTTTTGGACTGACATCCTAGAACACTGTTGGTCGACTCTTCCACATCTGAAATGTCACCATGAACTTTATGGGAGTGACAGAAAAAAGCTGTTTACCAAAAAGCTAAATCAAGTTTCTTGTTACCTTGAGAGATGGGTAAAGGATCTTGTGGTATGTGTAAAGATCTGGTGTTCAGATCTTGTTGAACAAGCCCTGAAAAGAGAATTTTTCTCATTCCAAAAAAATGATCTGCTTTGAAGGCTTCAATGACTTAATTCTATATCTCACTGCCTATATTTAAATATCACTTGTATATGTGGATGCACAAGTTTCCAAGTTTATTAACTATCCTGCCCATCAAATGTGTGCCTGAGTAGCATACAATCTAAAAAGGATAGAGTAAGAAGGACAAAACTGATGGGACTTGAACATGGGAAGAACTACAATATAATCAAAAAAAGAAAGGGAGAGGAAAGCACAAAAGGATAATGGTGTATTCCAGGATGCAACGCGCACTCAGCAGTCAACCATAGGCATCCATAATAAGGAAGGTCTTGAGGTCAGTTTGTGCAGAATACCTGCATGTTTGTGGGTAAGTGTATGCTTACACATGTGACAGCAAAACAACTAAGGTATTCTCGAAGAGCGCACATAAGTGGCATAGAATGTAAATGCAAAGGGGATGTTCATATGGGCGGAGCATAGGAGAGGCTTGGATATGCTTCCATGAGTGTTGCTTACATGCATCCTTGTCACACATGCTATTTTCAAAGCACTTAATTTAGCCTTCCAAAGTTCCATAGGTTTCTATGGAACTTTGGAAGGCTAAGTGCTTTGAAAATATGCCACTTAGGCACCCACAGCTACACCAGGTCTATGGCTGGTGTAACTGCAAGCACCTAAATTTTAGGCGTGCCGATACCGGGTTACACTAGTATTCTATAACAGTATCTGGGTATCCAGGTGCAGATACAGAATATGTTTTCTCTGTACGGCACTGGGGCACCTGAAAGAAGATGTCCACTTATAGGTTTACCTCCTTTATGCCTGATACGAAACATTAGACTACTGTGACACCACCAATGTGACAGGGTGCCATTCAGGGCCGTGCCAATACGGTAAGCGAGGTAAGCATAGCAGGGGGGCGCCGTCATTTGGGGGGCGCCGCCGCACCATGCTTACCTCCTCGCCCTCCCACTCCCATTGCCCAACTGCCCGCGTTCTCTTCTCTCCTGCAGCAAATCCCTTTTTCTTTTTTTAATACTTTTAATTTTACCTCCGTCCGGCAGCGCAATGTCAGTGCAGGAGGCGGCGCTCCCGGTCTAGCCTTCCCCTTCGCTCATGTTCCGCCTTCTTCTGACATCATTTCCTTGACGTCAGAAGAAGGCGGAACATGAGCGAAGGGGAAGGCTAGACACGTCGGGAGCACCGCCTCCTGCACTGACGCTGCGCTGCCGGGTGCTCACGGAAGTAAAATTAAAAGAAAAAAAAAAAAAGAAAGGGAATAGTTGCCGGAGAGCAGGGGAGAGAGAGGAGAATGCAAGGGCAGGGTTCATGGAAGGGAGAGAGAGGAATTGCTGGATAGGGTCAGGGATGAATGGAGGGGGCAAGGGACAGATGGGCATGGATTGATGGGAGGGTAGGGCTCAGGGAGAGAGGGGAATTGCTGGATAGGGTGAATGGAGGGGGCAGGGGACAGAGGAGCATGGATGGGCATGGATTGCAGGGCAGGGCTCAGGGAGAGAGGGAAATTGCTGGATAGGGTCAGAGATGAATGGAGGGGGCAAGGGACAGATGGGCATGGATTGATGGGAGGGTAGGGCTCAGGGAGAGAAGGGAATTGCTGGATAGGGATGAATGGAGGGGGCAGGGGACAGATGGGCATGGATGGATATGGATGGCAGGGCTCAGGGAGAGAGGAGAAACTGCTGGACATAAAGGGGAGGGAAGAGAGATGAAGGAGATGAAATGAGGGAAAAGGAAAAGAGGAGAAAATTTGCACATGGATGAAGAAAATAGGCAGAAGCTGAGGACCAGAAATGAAGAAGAAAGGAGGAAAGGAAAGAAATAAATGAAAAGGAAGCCCTGGAAACGGAGTTAAGAGGACAGATAGCCGCAGAATCAGATACTGGGCCAGCATGATCAGAAAAAGAAAGTCACCAGACAACAAAGGTAGAAAAAAATCATTTTATTTTCATTTTAGCGTTTGGAATATGTCCACTTTGAGAATTTACATCTGCTATCTTATTTTGCAATGTATAGCAATTTGTTTCTAAGAATATTGCTGACAATTCCTGTCAGTGTGGTAAGTGGTGAGCGATCATTTTCACTGGGGGGGGGGGGGGGCGCCAACTGATAGTCTGCAGGGGGGCGCCAGAGACCCTTGGCACGGCCCTGGTGCCATTAAATACAAGTTTAGGGGTACAGAGTAGAATTGCTCCATTCTTCCAATTTGAGATCAAATCACTCCAGATTCCTGATGTGACCAAAGGTCCTGTTTCTGACATTCAAGCCTGAAAAGAAAAAAAATTATAGTGATAGAAGAAAAGTGGAGCACAGGATGGCGAGCTTAAAATGATTTTATTACAATAGCCTGAGGCCACCTTTTGCCCACTTCTGGGCCTGCATCAGGGGATAAAAACAATTAAGGGATACATAAGCACAAATCCCTTCCTTCCTGGCAATAATAATCACCCCCCTGTTTACCAAACTGTGTGGCATTGCCGACACAGCCCATTCGAAGTGAATGGGCTCTGTTGGCATTAATACATGGCAGGCGCTAGTGCAGCTTAGTAAATAGGGGGTGGGGGCAATCAAGTATTCTACAATATTTATAGGCAGCAGCAGCAAAACGTAGCCATGTTGGCTATTTTAATAAAACAGTTTTAAGTTCACCATCTTATGATCTTGTTTTCCTTCTGTCACTGCTGTTGATTGTGGATCCCACTTGTCTCTTTTGTACTGATACAAAAAAAACAATATCACAGATCAAATATTGCAGTAGGGTGCTATGATATACCTTATGGCATTTAATCTTACATGTACCCTACCTGTGGCTCTTACAGGTTGCTTTGGATTCAAGCTTGTTTGTTCCTACCTCAGATAATTTACCAAGGTGCTATGATACACCTTATGGCATTTAATCTTGCATGTGCCCTACCTGTTACTCTTACAGGTTGCTGTGGACTCATTTGTTTCTATCTCAGGTAATTTACCAAGATGCAATGATATGCCTTATATAATTCTTTAAAGCACTACTCCACGTTCAATCGCATGAAGGGGGCCAATCGATCACTCACACATGTATGCCCAACTTCTTTAAATACAGTTTTACAGGTTTATTCATTAACTGTCAGTAAGGTCATGAAACAATATTTTTATATATATTGGATCATCAGAAACACATGCACATATCCATTTGCCTAAAAACTTTGAGGCAGGCATTCAGTAGGACAGGCACATACTAGTCATTAATCCATTTTTATAGCAGGGTAAACCCAGGTCTAGATCAACCCTGACCTGCAGGGCCGCTGAGAGACTGAGCCAGGCCAAGGGCAAGGCCCTGCCGGCACCCCCCCCAGGATCATTATCGCTGCTGGCCCTCCCCCCCCAGGATCGTCACCGTTGTCAGGTCCCCCAGGTTTGTTGCCACTGCCGGGTCCCCCCAAGGATCGTTTATGCCACCGCCCCACCCTCCCCGATCACTGCTGCCGCCCGCCTGGGTACCTAGGCGGGCGGGGATCCCAAGGCCCTGCCAGCAGAAGAGTTCTCTAGCGCTGCTCTTCTTCCTTCTGCCGTGTGGTCTTCCCCTGCGGCTGCTTTTTCTCTCAGGTCATGCCTGAGGGGAAAAGCAGCCACAGTGGAAGGCAATGTGGCAGATGCTGTGTCTGTTCTTTCAGGTCCTCCCCAGACTCTAAGGGGGGCCTGGCCCTGGAGTTTTCTCTCTCCTGATCCTGTTGGGACACGATCTCCCGGGTCCCAACAGGAGCAGGATAGAAAGACAGACCCTGTTGCCGGGCCCCCCTTGGAGGCCCAGGCCTGGTGAATTTTGCCCCCCCTTCCCTCAACAACCAGTTGCCCCCCCCTCTCGGCAGCCCTGCTGTCCTGTGAATATTGATCCAGTTGGCAGTCTTATGTTAAGGTATAACAGTTGACTAATTGGGTTACTAGTAGCAGTTGCCATTGTTGACTGTTGAATTATATTGTCAAAGCCATGTGAACTTGAACACAAACACTTTGATTAAATGAAAAAAGCTGGAGACTGTGACACTTAGCTTTAAGTAGCACTGGGAATTATTTGTATTTCTACTCCTTTTCCCCCCTACCCCCCCAAAAAAAGGCTCACACCAGCTTATACAATACAGTGTATAGTAAATCATACAGAATTAATTCATACAAAGAACAATCAGAAATAAAATGTGATGAAATTATTAAAATAGAATTTAAAAGATATAATACAAATTCAGTAATTTGAAAAAATATAACAAATACCCTTTCTCTCAGAGGAGCTGGAAAACAGTCCAAATGCCCTCCCCAGACCAACACTTCAAATATATTTACATAAAATGAAGAAAACTAACAATAACATTCTGCCCAGTTTTAACTTACCTCTAAGCCTTTGTGAAATAAACTTGCTTTGCCCCACTAGCCAAACAAAATGTTCTAAAACAAATCCATTAATTGAAAATGGGCAAGTTTAGGTTAAGAGTTTGGTCATGGAAGAGAAGAGCTGATGAAAGGTCAGTGCTATTTTAAATGAAATTGTTGAAAGTATAGCTAGTTTCAGCAGTAAAGGTTGAGCCTTCAAATAATTGTATGGTTTCAGCAGTAATTATTAGGTGTTGATGATAGCTTGGCGTCAGTAGTAGAGGTCTGAACAATTTATAGCAGCTGTAAATGGTTTATTGAGTTGTACTGTAAAGATTGAAAGTATTACTAGCCAGTTTGTAGGCCTGTTGAAGAATAACTGGCTTCAGTAGCAGCTATAGTTGAAAAGTTTTCAGCATGATTCAGTAGTAGGATAGCTTCAGAAATTGAATTTGATTAGTTGCAACATGGACAGCTGCAACTCTTTATAACTGGTTGGTTGAAGCAGTAGTGATAGGAGATACCGATTCATAAGTTGTAGCTATGACAGAATTGCTGATTGAATAGTTGTTAGCAGTGTTGATGTCAAAATTCTGGCTTGAAGTTGTCATTGACTTGTATCAGCAGCATTAATGTTTGAAGTAATTAATTAACTAGTTGCAGCATTAGCATTTGGATTTCTTGAAGATTTACTTGTAGAAATATTATTTTGAGCTGTTGACAAGTGGCACTCCATAATGTTGATTGTCAGTTTGTAGCAGTTCCAGGATTAGCAATTAAAGCTTTTGGAAATTGCTCTCTTTGCTTAAGTCAAAATTTGTTGCCACATATGAAATGGTAAAAATTATGATATAAAGAACAAAATTTCTGAACATACATAGAGGCGTATTTTAAAAGCACTTAGACTTAAAGTTTCATAGTAACCTATGGAACTTTGTAAATCTAAGTGCTTTGAAAATGAACCCCATAGTCAAGGTTTAATGAGGTAGTCAATATGGATTTAATCAAGGGAAGTCTTGCTTTCACCAGTCTGGCTCATTTTTGATGACATGAATAAACAAATGGATAAAAGTGAGCCAGTTGATATAGTGTACCTGGATTTTCAGAAGGTATTTGACAAAGTCCCTCTCAAAAGACACCTAAGAAAATTTAAAAAGTCATAGAATAGAAGGCAATGTTCTCTTGTGGACTAGGAAATAGTTAAAATATAGAAAACAGTGAGTAGGGATAAATGGTCAATATTCTCGATAGAGAAAGGCAAATAGTAGAGTGCCGTGGAGGGGCATAATCGAACAGTACCAGCCAAATAGATGGCCGGCCATCTATTTGGCCGGCGCCGCAAAGAGCAGGCCCGAACCGTATTATCGAAAAAGATGGCCGGCCATCTTTTGTTTCGATAATACGGTTGGGGCCGGCCAAATGTCAGAGATGGCTGGGTTTGAGATAGCTGGCATCGGTTTTCGCTGATAATGGAAACTAATGCCGGCAATCTCAAACCCGGCCAAATCCAAGGCATTTGGTCTTGGGAGGCGCCAGCATTTGTAGTGCACTGGTCCCCCTGACATGCCAGGACACCAACTGGGCACCCTAGGGGGCACTACAATGGACTTCAAAAATAGCTCCCAGGTGCATAGCTCCCTTACTTTGGGTGCTGAGCCCCCCATATCCCCCCCCAAAACCCACTCCCCACAACTGTACACCACTACCATAGCCCTTAGGGATGAAGGGGGGCATCTACATGTGGATACAGCGGGTTTTGGGGGGTTTTGGAGGGCTTAACATTTACCACCACAAGTGAAACAGGTGGGGGGGGGGGGGATGGGCCTGGGTCCACCTGCTTGAAGTGCACTTCACCCATTAAATACTGCTCCAGGGACCTGCATACTGCTGTCAGGGAGCTGGGTATGACATTTGAGGCTGGCAAAAAATATATATTTTTTTTTGGGTGGGAGGGAGTTGGTGACCACTGGGGGAGTAAGGGGAGGTCATCCCCGATTCCCTCTGGTGGTCATTTGGTCAGTTGTGGCACCTTTTTGAAGCTTGGTCCTGAAAAAAAAGGGACCAAGTGAAGCTGTCGAAATACTCGTCAGGGCCGGCTTTCTTTTTTCCATTATCGGGCGAAGCCGGCCATCTCGTGAGAACACCCCCGTCCGGCCCCGTCCTGCCTTCGCTACCCTGACACGCCCCCTTGAAGTTTGGCCGGCTCCACGACGGAAAGCAGTTGGCGCCGGCCTAAATCGGCTTTCGATTATACCGATTTGGCCGGGTTCAGGATATCACCGGCCATCTCCTGATTTGTGTTGGAAGATGGCCGGCGATCTCCTTCGAAAATAAGCAGGATAGTGATTTATACTGATACTGGTGCATTTTAACCTATCTATATATATAAATGATATGGAAGTGGAAATGATGAGAGAGGTGACCAAATTTGAAGACATAAAATTATTCAAAGTTATTAAATCACAAGTGGATTATGAGAAACTGGGCATCCTGATGACAGACAAATTTAATATGGACAAGTCCAAAATGATGCCCATAAAAAGAACAATCCAAATTATAACTATATTTGCTTGGTTCCCCATTAGGAATTGCCACCCAGCCAGGAAAGGGATCTTGAAATGCTCTGCTCAGTGTATGGTGCAGCCAAAAAAAGCAAGCATAATGTTAGCAATTATTAGGAAAGGAATGCGTCTGTATCACTTCACTGTGTGACTGCACATTGAATATTGTGTGTATTTTTGGTCTCTACATCTCACAAAAAGATACAGAAGTACAGAAGGTATAGAGAAGGATGACTGTTAGTGTGGTTGGGAATTGACCAATTGCATTATTGGCTGTTGAAGATTAAAATTGGTTGCTCTATTAATTGCTAAATGCTTGAAAAATTGAATAAATCTAATAAAAGCAGTTTGAATTGCTAATAATTGTTGCCTTGCTGCATTCCTTTCAACTGTTTTTCACTGACTGGAATTGGACGTGCCAATGGGAATTCTTGGTTGTCTAATTATAGTATTAACCCAAGGGATTGCTTATGATTGTGTGGTTGGAGCTATTGATTGATGTCGAAATTCACAATTGGAACTACTACTGGTTCACCAATGATAACAGTAGTAGTTAAATCTGTTGATTGACTTGTAGCATTAGTAGTTAGAACTGTTGATAATTGTCTGTTTGCTGCAATGACAGTAATGACTGGAAAAATTGATTTACTGGAATCAATAGTTACTATAGATATTGATGATTAATTACCAACATGTAATTTTAGTAATCATTTAGTTGCTACAATAGAAGTGTTGAATGATTGCTGTCAACATGAGTGGTTGGAATGACTGGTAGAATAATTGCAGCATTTGTAGTTGGTATTGTTGATGACTGACTTATTATTTTATTATCTATTGGAATAGTTGACTGACTATATTATTAGCATTTGAAACGATGATTGACTGAATCAATAATGGCTGGGGGTACTGACTGGTCTCAGCAGTCGTTAGAATGGTTGATGATTGATCAATTGAAATATTGACAACTGGTGCTTGTGACTGGATAGTATTGACATTTACTGTTGGATCTCATAATTGACTGGTTGAAGCAGGAGAAGTAGTAGCTATAGCTTTTGAATGATTGTGATCAGCAGCCATCAAGGCTATTGCTGATTGTTTGCAGCATTAGAAGTTGGAGCTATTGATAATTGAATGGTTTTGGGGATAGATATGTAGAGTTGTTAAAGCCATTGGTAAAATGTCAATTGCAGTTTCCTGCTGGAGCTGATGATGATCCAGTGATTGTAGTATTATCAGTACTGATAAGAGCTATTGATTTACCTTTACCATTGTCAATAGTCATTAGAACTGTTGATAACTGACTGGTTGCAATATCGGCAATTGAAACTAGTGTTTGGCTATTTTTTGCATCAGCAATTGGAACAGTTGATGATTGGCCAGTTATAGCAATGGCTGTTGGAGCTTGACTAGTATCAACTATAGTGATTACAGTTGTTTGGCTATTTAAAACTGTAGCAGTTGGTGTCATTGGTTGTAACATTAGCAGTTGGATCTACTGGTGATTGAACTGTAGTATTAGCTCTTAGAATTGTTTAGCTGGTCATTATAATATCAGATGTGGCTGGAGCTCTTGACTTACTGGTGTCAACAATCAAGTTTAGTGTTTTTTGGTTGACTGCTTTCAGTAATAGTGGTTGGAAATATTGATGGTTTACTTGAAGAAATAGTAATTGGAGCTGATGATTGACTGGTTGTGGCATTAGCAGTCTGAACTCCTGCCGACTGAATAACTGTTATTAACATTTTGAACTGTTGATTGGCTGGTGACAGTAATGTCAGGCATAGTTTGAACTGTTGTTGATTGTCTGATGTCATCAATAGTGGGCGGGGCCTTTGATTGACTGGTGTCACCAATAGTGGTTGGAGTTGTTGATTGAGTGGTTGTAGCATTAGCAATTTGAATTGTTGCTGATTGTCTAGTTACAGCATTAACTGTTAATGGTTGAATGCTCATATTAGTAGGAGTTGTATGTAACTGAACAGTTGTACTAATAGCTCTTGGAACTCTTGATGATTGACTAGAAACAGTTGTTGGGGCTTCTGGGGATTTGGGGTGAACAGTCATTTGAGCTGTTAAAAATTGATCAGCTGAGCTATTATTTACTGAAAAATTTGATTGGATGGAAGCAACATTTGTGAATGATGATGAGGGAGTGATTGCAGCAATGATGAAAATGATAGATTTTGATTGTTTAATTGGTGTATTAATGGTGGAAGTTGGCGAATGATTGATGGTAGCATTAGGGATTAGTACTGTTGTTTGAATAGTTGTACCATTGGCTCTTGACTCTGTTGAATGACTGGCAGAAGTAATGGCAGTTATGGCTGAAGTTGTTGGTTGATTGGAATCAATAATCAAGGTTGCAGCTGTTGATTGACTGATGTCAACAGCAGTGATAGGGGCTATTGATTGACTACTTGCAGCAATAGCAATTGGAATTGATTTTTCACTGGTTGTAGCTTTAGCAGTTGAAACTGTTGCTGATTTCCTGACTGCAGTATTAACTGTTAGTGATGTAATGTTTATAGTATTAGGAGTTGGAAAAATTGATGACTGAATGATTGTGCTACTATTAGCTGGACCTCTTGATGATGGACTGGTTAAATCACTAGTTGCTAGAGCTTTAGATTTTGTGATGTGAACAGCCATTTGAACCGTTGATTTATAGGTTGAAGCATTAACTATTGGAAAAACTGATTGAGTGGTAGTAGTAACATAACCATTTGTAAATGTTGAATGGTTGGTTGCAGTCATAAAAGTAGTAGAAGGAACTACTGATTGGTTAGTTGTAGCATTAGTAGCATTAGTCATCAACATTGGTGATTGACTGGTTGAAGTCTTAGCAGTTGGAATTGTTGATTGGCTTACTGTGGCATTAACAGTTGGATTGTTTGGTGATTGACTAGCTGTAACATTAGCAGCTAGAGCTCTTGCTATTGAGTTGATTAGAGCACTTCTAGGTGGTGAAACAGATGGTTTTCTAGTTGAAATACTAACAAATGTAATTGTTGGTTGGTTGGTGGTAGCATTAGTATTTGGAATTGTTGTTGATTGGCTTTTTATAGCATTATCTGGTGGAGGTTTTGATTGACTACTATCAATAGCAATGATTAGAGATGTTGATTGTCTGGTTGTAATAGCAGTCATACCTGTTGATTGAATAGCTGTACCACTATATAGTGGAACTGCTGGTTGGCTAGTCATAGCCTTGACATTAGTAGCTGGAGCTGCTGATTGACTAATTTGAACAGCCATGGTTGGAGCTGTTGTTGGTTGATTGATGTCAGCAGTAGTAGTTTGAGAAGTTGATTGACTAATAGTGTTTAGGGTTGGTAATTCAGCATTAGCAGTTGTCATGGTTGATGATTGACTGGCTATAGCATCAGGAGCTGGAATTTCTGATGAACTGATGACTGTTGTAGCTGGAGATGTTACTTGACTGATGAAACCAGGAACTGCAGTTGTTTGGCTGGTTGTAGCATTAGTAATTAGTACAGTTGATGAAGTTGTAACAGCAGTAGGAATTGATGATTGAATGGTTGTAATATAAGCTGTTGAAACTGTTGGTAACAGCATAGTTGTAGCATTAACAGCTGAAATGATTGGTTGGCTGATTGAAGTAGTAGCTGTTAGAGCTTTTGATTGTCTGATCTGAACATTCATTGAGGCAGTTGATTGATTAATAAAAGAATTAATACTAGGAACTGTTGATTGGATTTGAGTAGTATTACTAATGAGAATTGCAGATGAATAACTGGTTGTGGTAGTAGTTGGAGCTGCTGACGGATTTTTTACATTATTAGTAGTTGATGGTGGTATTTGCCTGGATGTAGCATAAATGGTTGAAGCTCTTGATATATGAACAGGTTTAGTATTAGATGTGGATGGTATGGTTGCAGCAGTTGTAGCTGTAATTGTTGATTGATTGTCAGAAGCATTAGTAGTTGGAATCGTTGACTGGGTATTTGTACTAAATGCATCTAGTACTGTTGGTTTAATAGTCAATGAAGTTGTTGATGGATTGATTGAAATAGTTGAAGCAATAGCAGTTGGTATTTGTGATTGAGTATTTGAAATAGTAGCAGTTAACACTGGTAGTTGACTGATTATATAAATATTCACTGGTACTGGTGACTGACTGGTTTTATCATTAGTTTGAGCTATTGATGATTGTCTATTTGCTGCAGAGGTGGTTAGAGCTGTAGATAGATTGGTGCTAGCATTAGTAGTTATTACTGAGGCCAGCCAGTCATCGACAGTTCTATTAGTTGAGGTTGTAGATGAATGCCTAGTTTTTGTAATAGTATGAGATTCTGTAGATAACTGGTTGGTTTGAATATTTGTGGATGGAATCATTAATAGTTGACTGTTTTTGTCAGTGGTCATTAGATTTGTTTTGCTACCTTGTAGACCTGTATGCAGATTATTTGTTTCAGTAGAAATAATTGAAGCTGTTAGTAGTTGACTGGTTTCTGAAGTTATTGAATTCATTAATGCATGATCATTTTCAGAGGTTAATAAATTTATGGTTTGAGTAGGAAATAATGCAGTTGTGGCTTTATGAGTATTTTCTTCATTGAGGAATGTATTTTCTTGCTTTCTAGTGATGGAAGTTGTTAATTGCTGTTTGATTTTAGAAGCAATAGTTTGAATTGTTGGCAGATGACTCATTTGGTCAGTGGAGTCTAAAGCTATTGATAGCTGGCTGGTTTTATCCGTAGTAACTGAATCTTGTAGCAGTTGACTAGTTTTGACAGTAGATATTGAGGTTGTGAATGTCTGGTTGTTAGCAGTGGAGGTTGAATTGATTTCAGCAGTGGTAGAAGGCAATATTGATGACTGTATGATTTGGTTAATAGAGTTTATTAGTGTTACTAGTTTGGCTGTTTGCATTCTAGGTAATGGAACTAATGGACTAGGGTTATTTTCTGGACCTGGTAAAATCTGACTGCTTTCAGGAACAGTAGTTGAAAATATTGGCCATTGACCAGTTTCAGCATTGTTGATTGGTGCTGTAAATAGATTAATTTTAGCAGTAAATTCTGGAGTTTGTAATGATTTGCTGATTTTAGAAGTTGCAGGTAGAACTGTTGATGATTGACTGGGCTCTGTATTTTCCACAGTTGGAGCTGTAAATGATTGATTGTTTTCAGCATTAGTAGTTGGAGTTGTTGATTGTCTGCTCACAGAAATGGGGACTCTAACTATTAATGGTTGTTCCATTTGTGAAGTAGAGACTGGAGTCATTGATTGGTTGCTTTGGGTGGTCATGAGTAGATCTGTTGATAGTTGATTGTTTTGAGTAGTAATTTTTGAAGTCATTGATTTGTACTTAGTTTCAGTGGTATAGGTTTGTGATGTTGATGATTGCCTGGTTTTGGTATTACTGATGGGTAATATTGATAAAAAGTTGGTTTTTGCAGTACTGGTTGAAGCTCTTAATGATTCATTAAATTGGCCAGTGGAATTTGAGGTTTCTGATGGCTCGTTAGTTTCTGTAATGCCAGTAGATTGCAGAGTAGATACTGGTACAATTGTGCTGTCTGACACATATATCACTGGTACAGTGTCTGATGTGGTACTGAATTCACAAGAACAACATAAAACCTTAATCTTGTAATCTAAACACGTTTTAGGCCATAAATCATTGTTATAGCACTTTAGTCCGTCTGTGATACTGCACACTACTTTGTCATAGGTCTCCTCCAGTGGAATATAAGGAAATCTAGCCAATCTACATTCCACTTGGCTGGGAACTTTGCAAATGTGATATCCAAATGATCTTATTTTCTCAAATGTTTCAAAATCTCCATCATCAAATCTATGGCTAGGCTTATGGACATTATACCACTGTGACCATTTGCAGACTGGTTTATTGCAGGATTTTCTGGACGGAACTGTAGCAAATAAATAAATGAAAGGTATTATGTATTTTATTACATCATAAATGGTACGCTTCTACTCCTACTCCTTTCTCATAATTTTGCGGCTCTGGAGAGCATCAATAAATGGCAGCCCCGCTACTCCATGCCTTCTCTGTTCACCAAAACAGTGGGATGACTCTATGACAGTACTTCTCAACCCTGCCCTGCAGAAGGTTCAGAATTACCACAATGAATATGCATGAGACAGATTTTTTTGCATGGAGTAGAGACCCATCATATCTAAATCTATCTGATACATATTTATTGTGGCAATCCTGAAAACCTGACTTGGCTAGGTGTGCCTTAAGGAAAATATAGCTATGCTTCAAAAAACAAACAAAAAAAATTGTTTGGTGCCCCCAGAGAAACCTTAATAATCTGAACAATAAACACATAGATTTACAATTAATAAATAACTAAAAAGAGAAGTCCTACCTCTATGTGTCAGTAAATATGAGGCATCATTTTCATCTTTGAACACTGAGCTAACTGTAATCAATAAAAACTTGGATAAATCATTTAAGAAGTATTTTAAGAAGTAGAAGAGAATAGCAACATCACTAGGCTATCAAAGGATTATTCTCCAGTGTATAGATATTTAAAGCAACTTTATGGTTAAAAATAACTTTGATACTCTATAATCTGGGGAGTCATATCCAGTTGATCATTCAGAAGTTTGCTATTTTCTAACTGTAATTGATATTCTCTTTTAAATGGGGTTTGACTTTTTTCTCCTCCCAATGTGTCCTGGCTGGTACAGGTTCCTTCCTCCTGACCAATGGCTGGAGGGAACTTCTCCTAGAAGACTGAACCCTTCAGAGGCTCTTTGACTATCAGTGCCCTAGAGTAGAAATCCCCTGCCCTTGTCAATATCCTAGCCCCTGGTCTAGAGCCAGTCCTCAGGATTTGTGAATACTCATTGTGGGTATCCTGAAAATCTGACTGGCTAAGTGTGTCCTGAGGCCTGGGTTGAAAACAGAAGTTTATGTTCATTTAAGGATCTATTTGCCTAAGCTTAAAGTGGCTGCTGTTGCTAAATGCCTCATTCGTCACCTGCCAATGACAGTAGATTCAGAACTCTGGTTTTATTTGGGCTTTTTATTTTGATCTGTCTGATGTATAAATGCAGTACAGCTGAACTTCCATCTACCTTAGCATCCAGTCGTAATAACATCTGACATCTTCTTTAAGTATATTACTAAAGCAGTGCTTTCCTGGAAGGGAGTATATGTTGAGATACCTTGCAGCTAGAGGTTTAAGTTTAAAGTCACAGCTACAGGAATCATTTTCTATATCATATCTCTCTTCCTCTGCTCTGTAGTTACATATTATTCTAACCTAGAGAACAAATAGTTCCTCTCTGAGGCTGTAACTCTAATAATATAGAATCTAGTAAAGGAAAAGGAGAGAATGGCACATACCAGGTTACATGACTATTTGGAAACTATATTATTGTTGGGTGTATTACAATGGATGTCTTCAAATACATAAATACAGAAAACAACTTTTCTTCTTCTCATGCCTACCTGGATACATCTGCATTTTCTTTTTTTAAATGAAGAGATATATACAGAGAGGACTGTTTTTCAAAAACTGTTTAGCCAAAGAAATAACGCTTGTTAAATAACAATTACTTGAAGATTGCCTACCACCCTTTAACCTAGCTAAGAATATGTATAGGGTTCATAGTATGTGTACCTTTAGCTGGGTTAAACGGAGACATTCTCGGGGCATGTTTTGAACAGGATTAGGAAATAACTCCTGTATATTGCATTTTGAAATGTTTCCATACTATTTCCCAGCCCAATTCTGCACAGAAAAGCAGATGGAAAATCCATGGGCCTAGTTCAGTGGTTCTTAACCCAGCCCTCAGGATACACCAAGCCAGTGAGCTTTTCAGGATACCCACAAAGAATATGTATGAGATAAATCTACATCCAGTCCTTTCTTTGTATACAAACTATATCTAATGCATATTCATTAAGGTTATCTTGAAAATCAAACTGACTTGGTGTGTCCTAATGACTGGGTTGAGAATATCTGACATAGTTATACCCCTGGGAAAGTTCCAAATAGATTTTGAAAGCCTGGACAAAATTTGAGGGTGAGAAGTAAATCACAAACTTTTGCATTTTGGTAGGCTGTTTTGAAAATTAAGCCCTTATTGTCTGGGCCAGTGGCGTAGCTACGTGGGGCCACGGGTGCATGGGCTCCCGTAGATTTGGCCCTGGACCCCCCTGCCGATGACCCTCTCGACCCCTCTCCCACCACCGACCCTCCCCCGCTGCCGTTGCTGTGGGCTACCTTTGCTGGCGGGGGACCCCAATCCCCGCCAGTCGAGGTCCTCTTCTCCCCGGCGGTTGGGGAGGGTTGATGGCGAGAGGGGGGTCCGAGGGTCGTTGGCAGGGGTCGTCAAAGTTGGTGGTGGCGATGGCAGGGGGGGGGGTCGGCGCCGCTGGGGGGGGGGTAAAATGTGCCCCCTCACCGCGGGCTCTGGACCCCCCTCCTGCCGAAGTCTGGCTACGCCCCTAGTCTGAGCTATTACTGTGCCATGTGAAATTCTCTCCTATGACTGTGCTTCACATTTAGATTTGTATATTCAGACCACTGTAATTAGCAGCAGCATCTCTGTAACTCTTGTAATTCATGTTCTCTCAGTGAATCATAGTAATTTCATGGCTCATATCTCCTCCATAGAAGTGCACCATTGGGCGTGCTTGGAAAATTTTAAATACCTATAAATCTATCATTCTCTTAAAATCTATTCAAATTATATAGAGAAGATACTTGCCTGTAGCAGGTATTCTCCAAGGACAGCAGGTCTTATATTCTCATGTATGGGTAATGCAGGTCCATGTTGCCAGTCTGGAGCTTGTAACAAGCTTAAAAATAGGTCTTTGAGCACGAGATGTGCTCCACTATGCATGAATGAATGCCTTCCCGCCCGCTGCGAGAGTGTGGGACCAGCAGTACAATATAAAGCATAATGAAAAGGAGACAACTCCAAGAGGAGGTGGCAGTGTATGTGAGAATATAAGGCCTGCTGTCCTTGGAGAACATCTGCTATAGGTAAGCATCTTCACTTTCTCACATATGGGAATCCCTAACTACCAGGCTCACCAAAAACAACAACCAGTGGTCAACTGGACCTCACAACGGTGAGAGCAAAAAAGCAATTAACCTGAAACTATGTACAATCTATCTGAGTGAGAGTGCAGCCTGGAACAGCACAAAATGGGCCTAGGAAGGTGGAGTTGGACTCTAGACTCCAAACTATTTCTGCAGAACTATCTGTCCATACCAACTGTCGCACTGGGTATGTTGCTCAAGGCAGTAATGAGATGTGAATGTGTGGACTGAAGACCACATCGCAGCCTTGCAAATTTCTTCAACAGAGGCTGACCTCAGATGGTGAAAAGGATTTTAAAGATTGCTTTTCAGCTCTGTCTGTATGACTGATAGTGACTGTAAACCTATGATTCTGTTTGTGTGAAAATGATTTGGAATGTGTAAGAAGATAAGGCACATCTGTAATTAATTTGGTATGTGCGGGAAAGTGAGGCATGTCTCTCTGACTTAGGAGATAAGACAGCTGGCCAATGTTTTGTTTACCTGAATAGAGAACAAGTAAACATATTCCTAAGTGGCTGCTGTTGCTAAATGCCTCATTCGTCACCTGCCAATGACAGTAGATTCAGAACTCTGGTTTTATTTGGGCTTTTTATTTTGGTCTGTCTGATGTATAAATGCAGTACAGCTGAACTTCCATCTATCTTAGCATCCAGTCGTAATAACATCTGACATCTTCTTTACCTGAATAGAGAACAAGTAAACACATTCCTAAGCACATTTTGTAATTTTCCTTAGCTCTGAAAATGAGTTCTGAGCCTAATAAAAAGGGAAGCCTCTAACAGCAAAATTGGGAGCTCACCTATGAGTAAACGTATGTACTGCGCAGGGGACTGTATTTCCTGGTCTAGAGACTCCTGGCTTCTCTGAAAAGGGGCTCCCTCACCTGATGAAAAAGCCTGGATGTAGTGATGTATGACCAGTGATGTGATGTATGTATATATTATATTATATTTCTTTATTATTGCTTTTCCTGGTCAAGAGACTCCTGGCTTTGCTGATGAAAAAGCCTGAATGTAGTGATACATGACCAGTGATGTGATGTATGTATAAAAAGCCTGGATGTAGTGATGCATGACCAGTGATATGATGTATGTATCTTTATTATTGTTTCTCTTCAACTACATAGCTTAATCATTGTGTATCTTAGACAATAATGACTTATACACTCTCCATTTAAAGTGAACCTCTAATAAAAGTCTCATTTACCTAATACGAATCCAAAAGAACATGCAGTAATTTATTCTCTGAGCAGTCTGTAGTAATTGAGCAGGTTGTACTTTTAGAGCAAAACAGATGGGCTACTGATGTGGCTATGGTTCTGGCATTGTGAGCCCTGACATGACCTTCAAGGGTCAGCCCAGCCTGGGCATAAGTGAAAGAAATGGTGTGTTTCCCGATGGTGACCCCCATCCTATTGTGATCAAAAGAAACAAAAAGTTGGATAGATTGTCTGTAGGGCGTAGTCCACTCCAAGTAAAAGGCCAGTGCTCACTTGCACTCAAATGTGTGCAGTGCACTTTTGCCAGGATGGGCATGAGGTCGTGGGAAGAATGTTGGCAAGAAAATCAACTGGTTCAGATGAAATTCCGACACAACCTTAGGTAGGAACTTGGTGTGTGTGCAGAGGACTACTCTGTTATGATGAAACTTTATATAAGGTGCATTCGCCACTAAAGCCTGAAGCTCACTGACCCTGCAAGCTGAAATAACAGCCAACAAAACTATGACCTTCCAGGTCAAGTACTTCAAATGACAGGAATCAAGTGGCTCAAAAGGAGCTTTCATCAGCTGGGTGAGAACTACATTGAGGTCCCATGACACAGGTGGAAGTTTGACAGTGAGCTTTGTCAACAGCCAACCTCTCATGAAGTGAACAACTAGAGGCTGCCCAGAGATGGGCTTACCCTCTGCACGTTGATGATAAGCACTAATTATACTGAGGCGAACCCTTATGAAGTTGGTCTTGAAATTAGACTCAGAGAGGTGCAGAAGGTATTCAAACAGGGTCTGTGTAGGGCAGGAACAAGGATCTAGGGCCTTACCCTCACACCAGACAGCAAGAGTCTGTGTAGGGCAGGAAATAGGGCCTTGCCTTCACACCAGGTAGCAAACTTCCATTTGAAAGAGTAACACCGAAAATTCTAAGCTCTCAACATCCAGGCTGTGAAGTCCAGAGACTGGAGGTTGGGATGCAGAAGATATCCCTCATTCTGTGTGATGAGAGTCAGTAAACACTCCAATCTCCATGGTTCTTCGGAGGATAACTCCAGAAGAAGTGGGAATCAGATCTGCTGGGGCCAGTAGGGTGCAGTCAAGAACATGGTCCTGCAGTCTTGCAGTTTCAGCACAGTCTTCCCCACAAGAGGAATGGGAGGATACGCATACAGAAGTCCTGTCCCCCAATGAGGGAGAAAGGCATCCGATGCTAGTCTGTCGTGGGCCTGAAGCCTGGAACAGAACTGAGGGACTGAGCTCCCCACCCTAGGTGGGATGCATCTGTCATCAGCACTTTCGTGGGCTGTGGAATTTGGAATGGGAGTCCCAGAGTCAAATTGGATCAAATTGTCCACCAGAATAGGGACTGAACCTGCTCTGGCTGGCGGAACTCAGATGACATCCTCTAGGTTCCCCATGGCCTAACACCACTGTGAAGCTAGGGTCCACTGGGCAGTTCTCATGTGAAGATGTGCTATGGGTGTCACATAAACAGTAGAGGTCATGTGCCCCAACAACCTTAACATCTGCTGGACTGTGACTTGTAGAGCTGCTCGGACTCGAGTGGCAAGGGCGACAACAACGTCTGCCCACACCACAGGGAGAAATGCCTGAGCTGGCTGAGTGTCTAGCAGGGCTCCAATGAACTCCAATTGCTGGACAGGGAGCAGATGCGACTTGGAGTAATTTAAAATGAACCCTAGTAGATCTAACACCAGAATAATCCTCCGCATGAACTCTTGAGCAGTGTCCCATGGTGGGCTTTTCACCAGCCAGTCGTCGAGATAGGGGTACACATGGACTCCCAGTCTGCATAGCGATGCTGCGACTACTGCCAGACACTTGGTGAAAACCCTGGGAGCCAAAACAAGGCCAAAATGCAACATGCGATACTGGAAGTGACATCCCCAGCTGAAACCAAGGATACTTCCTGTGAGCTGGAAGTATCGGGATACGAGTATAATCATCCTTTAAGTCCAGAGAGCATAGTCAATCACTTTCCTGAAGCAGGGTACCCAGAGAAACCATCCTGAACTTTTCTTTGATCAGGAATTTGTTCAGGCCCCTTAGGCTAGGATGGGATGCATTCCCCTGTTTTCTTTTGCAGAAGTACCTGGAATAGAATCCCTTCCTTTCTTCCCCTGTTGGAACGGGTTTGACCGCATGGGCCTTGAGAAGGGTGAGAGTTCCTCTGCAAACACCTGTTTGTGCTGAGAGTTGAAGTGATGTGTTCTCGGTCAGCAATCTGGTGGTTTTTGTAGCCAATGCAGGGCATAACCGAGACAGATTATTTGAAGAACCCACCAGTCAGAGGTTACAAGGGGCTACCTTTCTTGGTAGAACTTCAGCTTCCCCCTAACCAGCAAGTCATCCGAGATGGTCACTTTTACAGTGGCTATGCTCTGCTGAAACCAGACAAAAGCTTGCCCCCTGCTTTGGCTGGGTAGCTATCTGGGCTTTAGGCACACAGTGTTGTCATGAATGAGTGAACTGGGGCTGAGGTTGGTGAGAATTAGGTGTGTACCTATGCCTCTGCAAGTAATAAGCACTTCTCTTTGACTTGCCAAAGGAGGAGGCAGGTGCAGAAGGTGCCTAGCAGGAGAGAGAATCAATGGTATCAGTGTACTTCTTCATGAGGTCAGCAACCTCCTCTACCTTCTCTCTAACAAGATTATCCCCCTGGCATGTGGCATCCATCAATCTCTGCTGAACCACCAGGTCCAAGTCAGAGACACACAGCCACGAGAGTCTGAGCATCACTATACTCTGGGCAGAGATCCTAGAGGCCACATCAAAAGTGTTGTAGATGCCCTTGGCCAAACACGCCTTCTATTGCTTAACCAACTGGTGAACAGATTCAGCCTGCTCTGAGAGAGAGTGTGCTAAATCAGACATATTGTGCTGGCATGATTGGATACAGGAGATAAGCACGGAGGCCTGATACATAGAAACATGATGGCAGATAAGGGCCAAATGGCCCATCCAGTCTGTCTATCCTCAGTAACCACTAACTCCTCCATTTCTCAAGCGATCCCATGTGCTTGTCCCATTCTTGTTGAATTTTGACAAAGTCTTTGTCTCCACGACCTCCGCCGGGAGGCCATTCCACGCATTCACCACAATTTCCATGAAAGAGTATTTTCTTAGATTCCTCCTCAGCCTATTTCCTCTTAACTTCATTAAATGCCCTCTCATTCTAGAGTTTTCCTTCCATTGGAAAAGGCTCTCCTTTAAATCCACTGAGGTCTGAATGAATTTGGGGGTTAATTGTCCCCTAGGTTCTGCCTGATACTACAGCTTAGCTGTCTAGTACCAGAGAGAACCCCGAGAAGGCTGATTGCATGTATATCTGACTCCATCACCATGTAAATCTATCTGTACCCTATCAACCCCCCCCCCCCCCCCCCCCATGATTATCAGCAGAGTACAATAAAGAGAAGGAGAGATAGTTTAGTACTAAAGATTATATATGTATTTACTTACCAAAGCTTATTACAGAATATTTCCACATGAAATCACTTTTACTTCTGAGACACCAAAGAATGTACAAATGGTTGTAGGAATACGGTATCCCAGCTGTAAACAGGTGCTTTCTGGGTTTTAATCTTATGTGATATATTTTATCACTCAAAGGTATTCATGAGAAAGCAATGCGCTACATTTGTTTCTCACGGAGAGAGAGTGGTGGCCGCCCCTCTCTAACTTGAAGCAGGAAGTACACTGATCTTTATATGTTTACTCAGGATATGGGCAATATGACAGCAAGCACATCTGATTGGATCCAGTTTATGTCATGGTTAACACTGATTGGCTATGTTAATGAGTAGCTTTATCTCGTGAACATGTTCTCATCTTTAGCTTGCTTAACCACAAACTTTTGCAATTCCCTTGCACCTGGCTGTACTGACCACCATATTGCTATATCTTCCTAAGGAGCCATTTTGTACTGTTTCTCAAAACCAACTGTTACCACCAGGTTGAGCAACTCTGAAGTTCAAGTCAGAGACACAGGCCTGTAAGTTTTTCTCTCATTTTGGATCCTGAACCAAGGCCGGGCCTGGGCTGCCAAATAATTATACAGGTCTTTAAACATCTCTATCATATCCCCTCTCTCCAGCGTATACATGTTGAGGGTTATAAGCCTTTATGTTTTATGACAGATTGCTTACCAGTTTTGTAGCTGCCCTCTGGACTGACTCCATCCTGTTTATATCTTTCTGTAGGTGCAGTCTCCAGAATTGCAAGCAGCAGTCTAAATTGGGCCTCGCCAGAGACTTAAACAAGGGCACTATCACCTCTTTTTTCCTGCTGGTCATCCCTCTCCTTATGCATCCAAGCATCCTTCTGGCTTTGGCCGTCACCTTATCTACTTGATTGGCCACTTTTAGGTCATCAGACACAATCACCCCCAAGTCCCATTCCTCTTCCGTACACAGAAGCACTTCACCCCCTATATTGTACCTTTCCTTTGAATTATTGTGACCTAAGTGCATAACCCTGCATCTCTTAGCATTAAATCTTAGTTGCCAATTATCATACCATTCTTCAAGCTTTGCCAGATCCTTCCTCATGCTATCCACACCCTCCAGGTTCTTTACTTGAACGTCCCGTCTCATGAAGCGGGACCATCACAGCCTCTCTAGGAGTACAGTCATAGTCCAGGACCTAGAAAATGTTATCCCTGGGCTCGTCCTTCATTTGCAAAGGAATTGGGATGGCAGCTACCATCTCCTTTACAAAAGACGTGAAGAAAAGGCCCTCAGGTGGAGACTTCCTCCTTTCCTGTGGAGGAATCGGATAGGACTCTTCCTCTGAGAAGTACTGTGGATCCTCTTCTGAGTGCCATGAGCACTCCTCATCTGTGTCAGCTAAAATCTCCTCGTGGGAGGGCTGAGACTAAGCCTGCCTCGATGAAGAGGTACAGTGACTCCAAGAGGAGCATCAAGGTGTTGGCTCTGGCCTCGACTCTGGTGAAGCTTCCTTCATTGACGTTGAGGCTGTGCCAACATGGGTGGCAGTCGATGCTGAGACCACAAGCAGCATCGACGTCGGAGACCTCACTGCAGGCTGATGGCCATGCAGGACTGTAGCAAGAGGCATGGCTGACACAAGCACCTGTAATAAGACCAGGTCCCTTGTGCCGCCCGAGAGGCTTCAACAGCCAGAACTACCCTATCCAGAATCCATCAGGGAGGAGGGATGGAGTCAAAACCAGCCATGGAATCTTTATCCTGTAGCAGGTCTCAGCAGGACCAGAGGGAAAGTCAATCTCGCCAGTGGCCAGCAGGGAGAGCGTGATCCAGGAGGATCAGTTCACTTGAATAAAGAATCAATATAAAATCCCTGTCACCTTTGAGTGGGGAGGCCTGTATTCCTCAAGACTTTGAGGAACGGAGGTTTGAGAGAGATCGGGGGTGAAGAGAGAGGAATGGGAGGAGAGCCTACAGCCTTCCCAAGCGGTTGCACCGCATTCAGAGGAACAAATGGACATGGAATGAGGATAAGTGTCTGACTTGAACTGTATTTGGAGAGAGAAGTGTGTGGGTGGCCACAGACTGATTGTTATGGGGCAGAGGGGGAAGCACTGCTACAGCAGGGCACCAAAGTGCTAAGGTTTTGGCTGAAGGAAAAAGGTGAACTGCACTTTAAGGAAACTGTAACCTTGAACTGTAAAGCAAAAATGACTGAACTTTAAAGCAAGTAAAAAGAGAACTGTCCAAGAGCATTTTTTCTGTTGGAGCAGGGGATAATTTCTCTGGGGATTAACTGACTGGCTGAGGGAGCTGAGTCTCAGCCACAAACTTTTTTTTTTCTCTTGCTCTGGATTACACCTTTTCTAGGGGCAGGAGAACTGTGTTATGTGCATCTTTTTTGGGAATTTTTGGTGACACCAGTTAATGTGAGAACTAAAATAAAGAGGATCTTCTGGTTTAACCGAGGGTGGAGATATTAAAAAAGCAAAAGGAAGGCACAAAAAGACCAAATCCGAGCCAGCTGTGAGGAGTGGATAATGAACACGTCCTCTCCTCAATGGAGAAAAAAGAGAATGGCTAGTCCCATGCTCTTTTGGCATGCGGGAAGGCACTTGCGCACGAGTGGTGGAGCATGTCTCGCATTCAAAGACCTATTTTTAAGCTTGTTACGTGCTCTGGACCAGCAACGCAGACCACATTACTATACGTGAGAATATAAGACCTGCTTGTCCTCGGAGAATCAAGATTACCCATAAGGTGCTTAATATATGGATGGTAAATCTATAACAGGACATCTGGATCTTATCCTATACAGGTGCATAGGCCGCTTACTTTTCTTGATAACCTACTAGCATAACCAGATATTAATGCACCTAACATTTAGGTCAAACAATTATTCTGGTTTCAATTCCCACTGCAGCACCTTGTAACTTTGGGCAATTCACTTAACCCTCCATTGCCCCAAGTATAAAAAAAACTTAGCTTGTGAGCCCACTAGGGACAGGGAAATGTATATAATATATGTAAATCGCTTTGGTTGTACTACAGAAAGGTAGTATATCAAATGCATCACCCAGTTACCCAATTATGCTAGCCATAGAACTGGTGGAAATGTGAGCACCTAAGTTTTACAGGTACCCATTATAAATTATAGTGTTCTATAATTAGGTGCGTAAATGTGGGCCCTGTTCTTGCTCCGCTCATATGTACACCCTCCTTACAAATATGCATTTGCAGAATAGTAATTTGGGAGAATTCTGATATTTATGTGTGTATCTACACACATATGCTTGTAAATGCCATTATTCTAAATGTCTACATGTGTAACAGGCACATAAATAAGAACATATACATAAGAACATAAGACTAACCATACTGGGTCAGATCAATGGTCCATCTAGCCCAGTATCCTGTTTTCCAAACAGTTACTAAGCCAGGTCACAAGTACCTGGCAGAAACCCAAATCATGGCAACACTCCATACTACAATCCTCAGGGCAACAGTTGCTTCCCTATGTCTGTCTCAATAGCAGACTATGGACTTTTCCTCCAGGAATTTGTCCAAACCTTTTTTAAACTCATATCTCCTGGCAAAGAGTTCCTGAGCTTAACTGGTCATTGAGGGGAAAAATATTTCCTCCTATTTATTTTAAAAGTATTTCCATGTAACTTCCTCAAGTGTCCCCTAGTCTTTGTACTTTTGGAACGAGTAAAAAATCGATTTACTTCTACTCATTCTACACCACTCAGGATTTTGTAGAACTCAATCATCCTTCTCTTTTCCAAGCTGAAGAGCCCTAACCTCTTTAGCCTTTTCTCATACGAAAGGAGTTACATTCCCTTTATCATTTTGGCCACTCTTCTATGAACGTTTTCTAATTCTGCTATATCTTTTTTGAGATACAGCAACCAGAACTGAATGCAATACTCAAGGTGCAGACGCACCATGGAGCGATACAAAGGCATTATAGTGTTTTTGGTCTTATTCATCATCCCTTTCCTAATAACCTAGCATCCTGTTTGCTTTTTTGGCTGCCACCGCACACTGAGCAGAAGATTTCACAGTATTATCTACAACAACACCCAGATCTTTTTCTTGAGTGCTGAACCCCACGGTGGACCCTAGCATCGGGTAACTATGATCCGGATTATTCTTTCCAATGTGCATCACCTTGCATTTGTCCACATTAAATTTCATCTGCCATTTGGATGCCCAGTCTTCCAATTTTCTAAAGTCTTCCTGCAATATTTCACATTCCGCACGTGTTTTAACAACCTTGAATAGTTTTATATCATCTTCAAATTTGATCACTCCACTTAGTGCTTATGTTATAGAATTGTCCCTATGGGGGTGTAAAGATGTGTTTTCGGCCATGTACACTAGTATTCTATAAAGAAAAGTAGGTACCCACTTTTAATCAATGAATAGGTTTCAAATAGGCGCTTTCCTAGCAGCTAAATCTAGGTGTCCCTTATAGAATTGACCTCATAATTTGCTCTCACTGATTTACAGTGGTTTCAATACAGTGTTTAAAATACCTCCTTCTGCTACCAAAATATAGGTTACGTGGATGGGCATAATTGAACGTCGCCGGCGAAATAGATCGCCGGCAATCTATTTTGGCAGCGGCGCAACAGCTGGCCGGAACCGTATTATCGAAAAAAAGATGGCCGGCCAAAAGCCAGAGTTCGCCGGAGTTGAGATCACCGGTTTTGTTTTTCAGCGATAATGGAAAAAACTGCCGACCATCTCAAACCCGGCAAAATACAAGGCATTTGGTCATGGGAGGAGCCAGCATTCGTAGTGCACTGGCCCCCCTGACATGCCAGGATACCAACTGGGCACCCTAGGGGTCAGTGCGGTGGACTTCAGAAAAAGCTCCCACATGCATAGCTCCCTTACTTTGGGTGCTGAGCCCCCCAACCCCCCCCCCCCTAAAACCCACTACCCACAAATGTACAACACTACTGTAGCTCTTAGGGATTAAGGGGGCAACTACATGTGGGTACAGTGGGTTTTGGAGGGCTCCCATTTACCAGCACAAGTGTTACAGGTAGGGGGGGATGGGCCTGGGTCCGCCTGCCTTAAGTGCACTGCGGTACCCACTAAAAGTGCTCCAGGGATCTGCATAAACGCAGGCCTCTAGGATTTGTTGCTGCTGTATAACCTTGGCACACCAGTTGACACCTGAAGACTAATCTCTTTGAAAAAGTCCTTTATTTGAATAAGCACGTTTACTCACAGTTAACTGCAGATCAGAGGTTGTGCCCCACTGGCAAAGAGTCTCCCTGGTACTGAGATTAGCAGTAGGTCAGAGCTGGCAGAATGGTGTACAATGCCCTCTTTCAGCAACATTCAAGGTAATAACTAAGTTCTCTAACGTGGGTAACACCAGGGGTGTAGCCAGACAACAGATTTTGGGTGGGCCTGGGCAAGAATTGGGTGGGCACCAAGTGTTCTCCCCCTCCCCCCCCCCCAAAAAAAAATCTCAACCGGTGGGAAAATGCTTCTTTCCACCTTGGCAGCAGGAATGCACTGAAAACTGAGCATGCGCAGGTGCCAGTATTGTGGAGAGTAGCGTTTTCGTTACCATCAAGGGGAAATCTTCAGCTGGTGGAGCTTGGGATTCCCTCAGTTACCACTAAACATGTGCTACTGTTGGGTGAGCCTGAGCCATAAATGGGTGGGCCCTGGCCCACCCAAGCCCACCTGTGGCTACGCCACTGGGTAACACATGAAAGGGATCTAAAACTGGCTGACAAAAATGGCCACTACCTCATGGACTACCGGAAACAAAACTGGACACACTCTGACCCAGTTAGCAGGGGGAAAAGCACCATGGGAGTAGAGCCCACTACCCTACACCCACCACAATGCATTGCTGATGTGACTCTGCAGTGCACCTAACAGAAAAGGTGTCACACTCACCCGAGAGCCACATCACAACCAGGGAAAGGCTGTCAGAGGATAGAACACATTCTGCTGTCATGGAGGTGGGTACGGCATTTGAGGCTGGCATACAGGCTGGCAAAAAAGGTTTTTAGTTTTATTGTTTTAGTGTGGGAGGGGGTTGGTGACCACTGGGGGAGTACAGGGAAGTCATCTCCGATTCCTTCTGGTGGTCATCTGGTCAGTTGAGGCACCTTTTTGAGGCTTGGTCGTGAAAATAAAAGGACCAAGTAAACCCGGCGAAATACTGCTGAACGCCGCTTTTTTTTCCATTAACGGCGAAAGCTGGCCATCTGGTAGCCACACCCATGCCAGCCCATATCCCGCCTTTGCTAAGCTACCGACACGCCCCCTTGAACTTTCGCCGGTGAAGCGACGGGAAAGCGGCGATGCTGTCAAAAATGCTGCTTTCAATTATACCGATTTCGCTGCATTTAAGAAATCGCCGGCCATCTCCCAATTTATGTCAGGAAATGGCCGGCGATCACTTTCGAAAATGAGCTGGATAGTAACTTTTTCACATATGCCCAGCATACTACAACTTTTTAAAATCTTCTGATGACAGTGATTATATTTAAATTTGGGGAGGGGTAGGTAGTAGGGATATAATTTGCAAATATGAATTTAAATGCTTACCTGGCTGAACTGAAAATTTGTTGGAAGAAATCAAGGTTGGACCTCTGGTTGTTGATGTGGGTTCCACAGTATCGCATGTGCAACATAATACTTTAATCTTGTAATCTAAACACTTATGCTGATATTGATCCCTGTTGTAACATGTTAATCCAGTCGTGACATTACATTGTACATGATAGAACATGTGTTCCAGTGGAATATAAGGGAACTTCTCTGATCGACAGAGCACATCTCTGGGAGATCTGCAGACTTTATGTCCATGTGCTCTTATATTATCAAATGTCTCAAAGTCTCCATCGTCAGACCTTCTACTGGGGGTGTAGACATTGTACCATTTGGACCACTCGCAGAATCTAATTTTGCAGGATGTGTTGGTTTGAATAGCTGTGGAAAAGAAAATCTGTTAGATTTTTGATTATTTGAATTTTGCTCACACCTTTCTCAGGAGAAGTTTCAAGTTTACTGAAATTTTCTATACCGCCTATAGGGAGTACCATCTAGGCGGTGTACAATCTAAAATTTTAAATTTTGAGGGGGATTAATTCTAGACAAAATATACTATCCACAATGGGAAAGGGGGAAGAGCATCATTTAATAATAGTAAAGTAAAGCCCCCTGAGCTCCAAAGTTTAGAGTTTATAAATTATGGAGTAGATGAATATGCATCTTGAAAAAGAATGGTTTTTAGATCAGTTTTAAGCTGATTGAGAGATCAAGATTGTCATAGAAAGTTTGGCAAAGAGTTCCAAAGTTTTGGGGCTTTTACTGAAAAAATCGCCTCCCTAACGTGTTTGTGATTGATCTCTTTGTATGTTGGCACATTAGGTTGAAGTAGTTGCTCAGATCTAGGAACTCTAGATGGAATATATGGGACTAGATATCATGTAAGATAAAGGGGTTCATAAAAAATACAGATTTTAAATACTAGGTAACAGTAATTTATATGTGACCTGGTGAGTTATGTGATCCAGTGGGGTTTTTAAAGATGGGGTGTAACATGATCAAACTTTTAAAGTCCATTGATAAGTTTTATAGCTGTATTTTGGATAAATTGTAATCTTTGACACTCTTTTACCCTTATGCCCATGTACAAAGAACTGCAGTAGTCTAATTGGCTAATTATCAGAGAATGTGTTAACATAGTTAGTGCTGGGGGATAAATCAAAGAACGAATAGATCTTATTAAACAAAGTTTATAGAAGCATCGCTGTGTTACTTGGGATATCTGAGACTGAAAAGTGAGCTGTGAGTCTAATATTACTCTTAATATATGGGTGGTTTGTACCTGTGGAATTGGATTTGCATTCAGAAGAATAGGAAAGGGGAGGTATACATTTGGCTGGTTGGAAAAAAGAAGTAATTTAAATTTATGTGGGTTTAGAATGAGTTTATGGGATTACAACCAAAAAGGTATAATCAAGTGCACTAGGTATTTCTCTATCCCTGGAGGGCTCACAATCTAATTTTTATACCTGAGTCAATAGAGGGTTAAGTGAATTGCCCAAGATCACAAGAGGCAGTAGCAGCAGGACTTGAACTGCTGCTACTGCAGGTTGTTAGCAAAGTGAGGGCAATTCTATATAAGGTATGCCTGCATGTACGCATGTCTGATGTATGAAAATATAGAATAGGTGTTACTTTTGCATGCGCTTCCTCAAAGTGCTTGTATGTGGCATAGTA
This sequence comes from Microcaecilia unicolor, assembly GCF_901765095.1. Classification (NCBI taxonomy): domain Eukaryota; kingdom Metazoa; phylum Chordata; class Amphibia; order Gymnophiona; family Siphonopidae; genus Microcaecilia; species Microcaecilia unicolor. The sequence goes on from NC_044034.1 coordinate 217,769,379, forward strand.
CACAATTAAAAAGTGGGGGTTATACATGTAGGAGGAGCTTGAGTAGGACATGGGAGATCACACCTACAAAAAGATATAAACAGATGGAGCTGGTCCAGAGGGTGGCTATCAAAATGGTCAGTGGTCTTCAACATAAAGCATGTGGGGATAGACATGTATTCTCACTATTCATGATGTATTGTAAGCCACATTGAGTCTGCAAAGAGGTGGGAAAATGTGGGATACAAATGCATCAAATAATAATTAAACAAGTCAACATGGATACTTTGGAAGAAAGTTGTGAGAGGAGAGACATGTTAGAGACACTTAAATACATCCATGGCATAAATGCACAGGAGGCAAGTCTCTTTTGATTGAAAGGAAGTTCTAGAATAAGGGGGCTTGGGATGAAGGTGAAAGGGAATAGACTCAGAAGTAACCTCGGGAAACATTCCTTAACGGAAATGGTGGTGAATTTGAGGAATGGCCTCCTGGTGAAGGTGGTGGAGATAAAAACTGTATCTGAATTCAAGAAAGGTTGAGATAAGTACATAGGATTTCTCAAGGAGACGAAGGGATATTAGATGACATGGATGGGCAGACTGGATGGGTTGTGTGATCTTTATCTGCCTTCATTTCTCTATGTTTCTATGGCATTCATTTTTGAAGCATATGGACATCATAAGAACATATGAATAGCCATACTGTATCAGACCAATGGTCCATCTAGCTCAGTATCCTGCTTCTAACAGTGGCCAATCTAGGTCACAAGTACTTGGCAGAAACCAAAATGGTAGTAACATTCCATTCTACCTATCCCAGGGCAAGGAGTGACTTCCCTATGTTTATCTCAATAGCAGACTATGGACTTTTCCTCCAGTAACTTGTCCAAACCTTTTTATAACTCAGATATGCTAACTGCTGTTGCTGTATCCTCCGGCAAAGAGTTCCAGAACTTAATTATTCATTGAGTCAGTGGCGTACCAAGGGGGGGGGGGGGGGTCAGTGGGGGTGGTCTATTCCTGGAGGGCTCACAATTACAAAAACAAAGAGTTAAAGTGAGATTTGAACCTGGGTTCATTGGTTTACAGTCCACTGTACTAATCACTAGGCTGACCTTCTGCTCTGCATGGATGTCTGTATGGCTATTTTCTAAGAATGCTGCAATACAGACATCCATGTGTCCGTCTCTCCCCCCCCCCCCCCCCCTGTTCAAAATTTGGACATTTCAGTTTGTAAAATGAATGTTTTTGCTGGATATTTCCAGCACATGAACGTCCAGCTCACATATTTTTGAACAGGCTGTATCCTGTTTGAAACTACATGTAAGATGGACATCCATTTTTGATGTTCTGACTTGGATGTCCTTTCAAAAGTGCCCCTCTATGTAATGTGTGCATCTATAGAATACTATCAGTTATGTACATTGATTGACAGATCTAGGCACGCTCTCCTATGCCTGCTATAGCTCTGTGATTTAACCTCTATCTAACATTAGTGGGAAAGAGCAGAGTAAATGTGAAAGTGAAAGACAAGAGAGAACATAAAGAGCAAGAAAAGCTGTGCAGAATACTGCAAAACTGCTGCCATCCGCTCCTCTCTCTCCTCCTCCCCTGCAGAGATTATGTAGCAGGAGGAGGAGGAAGTGAACTGCTGCAGATGGGCTCACTTCCTCCTCCTCTGTTGGTTTATACTACCCAACTGTGTATATGAACCAGACCCCTTTTTTGTATCCCTTACAGGGCAGAGTTGTGTTGTGTATCCTTGCCTTAATGAAAAAAGTGATCTATAATGGGGGAGAATCATGCTCCAAGAAAAGAGAAACACCTAAAAGTCAATTTTGGGGTGGGAGAAGGAGAGCAAAATGAGTAGGTGAAAGGCTAGTGGGCACTCTATGTAAACCTTCAGCCTTACCCCCCCCCCCCCCCCCCATTAACTTTCACACCCCTAACCTGCAGCCCCCCCTTAAGATTTTGATAATTAAACTTGACAATCATGATCATTCATCACATTTAAAAAATCCTATAAAATGCAGGTTAAAGTATAGGCTGATGACTCTGAATTGGTGTGGCTATCAGGACCTTTTATTATTTTTTTTAATGCAGCTGATCTTTGCTGACCCCAAGAAGCTGCTGCCCTAGGTGACTCCTAGTCTTGCATACTGGTTTGGCTATCCATGAAAATGAGAGACACCTCCCTAAGGTTATATACACAAGAACTCTTTTCACTAGATGGCTCCCTTTCATCAGGAAAAGGCTGAGAGAATCTTGCTTGTTGCTCACTTGTCTCTTGCATATAAAAAGGCAAACCCAGGATTGGTTCAGCTGTTCCTTATCATTTGGGACCATCAAGAAGCACTTCACAGTTCACTGATCATTAGAGTACTCTGCAGAGAAACTCATAGAAGTCATGGGCACCTTTAGTTTACTTTGGAAGTACTGTATCAGTGTTGGAATGTAAAAGATAACCTGCTGTGGATGAATAAATGTATATCTCAAGGCTGAAACCTGGTTAAATACAGATGCATATCTGTAAGACAATCATCCATAAATTCCCAGCATATGTGTATAATTCAAATAGAACAATAGTTTTCTTGATGTTCTTCTGAAGTTGTAAAAAAACAAGTTTTACAGCCTTCGAAGAGAACTAAGTTAAGAAACTAACAAGCAGATGATCAAAAGCTCCACGCTGTTCCAAACATCACGGGGCTTTACTGCACCGATGATCAGAGATAATTGCATACAAATTTAAGCATGCAATTATCACTGATCATGGGGTATACACCCTTATATGGTGTATAGCCCCGCCCAGCGCATCCCAGAATACACTGGGCAGGGCTGGGCACCGCCATTTTGCAGCGTCACAGGAAGAGGAGGGAGGCAGGCTATCCTCCCTCCTCCAACCCACAAGGTAGGGGGAACTGGACCACCAGGGACCCTTCACTGGGGACTAGGGGGGCTGAAGACCCACCGGATCTCCAGCCCTCCCTGAGCCTGGGGGGATCGTCGGGGGGACTGGCGGTCCAGCAGACCTCCAACCCCCCTGTCGTTGGGGGGGGGGGGTTGGTTGGTTGCCCACTAGGCCACCAGTGACTGTTTGTTGAGGGGAGTTGGGGAGGGGGACTGGAGACCCATCTGAACCTGGGGGGATCGTTGGGGGGACTGGAGGTCCACCGGACCTCCAGTCCCCTGTTGCTGGCAGGTTTGCTGTTGGGGGGAATGGGGGCTCTGAGCTGGCGTATGGTTTGCCGTAGCCAGCGACCCTATCTTTGGCGCACTGGCTGCCGATCATTGGGGATGAATATGTTTAGCCCTGTTTAGCATGCATTTGCATGCTAGTTGCATTCAGAGCCCTCAAGCACGTTGTTTCAAGCGCTCTAGGGCTCTGATCATGGGGCAGAAGCAAATGCCGGCGTTTGCTTCTGATCATCCTCCTGTGAATGAGCTTTTGAGGAGTTGGGACTACATGTACTGAGAATGGCTGATAATAGAATCGCCACTGAGGCTTGGTGATCACTTTCCTGGCATCTGGCCTTGCATCTGGCCTTGCACTGTAATAAACTGTGCTAGGCTTAGGACACTGTTTTCCTTTGTACTTAGTGCACACTTTTTTTTTTAAACTACTGTTTTATTACATCAGCTTAAGGCTCCATTATATTCCTTTAAGAAACTATTGCACAGCTCTAGGCGGTGCAGTTTGTGAAGTGTAGATGACCAGTCTGAGTCCTCCTAGGAAACTGAGAGCAATGCAGGAGATAGGAGAGTTCTGGCAGGTGCAATTCTGAAATAATGGAGGTTTTGGTGGTTGTTTTAGAAGCTCTGTTCTTGTTTTGGATATCTGAAAACTTGCATTTAGCATCCATATTGTATGGACATCTAAATACCGATTTTATAAAGCCAGAATATGGATGTCTAAAACTGCTGTACATCCATATGGCAAGGGGGCGTGATCTGGGTGTCTTTTGGACAGGACTAGGGAGGGTTCAAAATATGGATGCCCAACTCTGATCACAGAAGGGAAATGTACGTCCAAGTCTAAAATGTATGTCCAAGTCTAAAAAGTGGAGGAGTAGCCTAGTGGTTAGTGCAGCAGACTTTGATCCTGGGGAACTGGGTTCAATTCCCGCTGCAGCTCTTTGTGACTGTGGGCAAGTCACTTAACCCTCCATTGCCCCAGGTACAAAATAAGTACCTGTATATATATAAACCGCTTTGAATGTAGTTGCAAAATACCACAGAAAGGTGGTATATCAAGTCCCATTTCCCTTCCCTTCTGTATTTAGACCTGGTACTTGTCACATTCAGATTACAGAAAGGTGCTCTGATTGAGCAGCTGTCCACTGGAGGGATTAAGGCATGACACCTCTTTAATTGCCCAGTGGTTGCTGTTCCCTTCCCTCTACCCTGCATGTGAAATGGCAAGGGATACCAGGCTCTATGACAGCTTCAGGTATTATAGACAACAGAGCAGCATGCAGGTCAGGGAAGTAGTCGAATGGTTAGTGTAGTAGACTGAGACCTAAGGGACCCAGGTTCAAATCCCACTTCAGCTTCTTTTTTTTTTTCAATTGTGAGCCCTCCAGGAACAGAAAAATACCTACTGTACTTGAATATATAAGACACCTGCAAGCCTGAAGGCTATTGAATTGGTGATCATTTAGGTACAGTAGTTATTTTTTCCTGGATGGCTCATAATTGAAATCAAGAACCCCACAAACAGCTGAAACGCAATTTGAACCTGGGCCCCCTGATTCTCAGCCCACTGCTTTAACCATTAGACCACCCCTCTGCTCTGTGTGGCCATTTTATCCTCGTGTCTGTGTGAAAGTGGCAGATCGTCTCGGGCCTTCCCTCACTGTGCCCTGCCCTCGCGGAAATAAGAAGTTACATCAGACGAGGGTGGGACACAGTGAGGGAAGGCCCAAGGCGATCTGCTGCTTTCACACAGATGTGAGGCGCTGCTCGCTAGCGCGAGCGCTGCCGATGTAGAGATTTTTTTTTAATGCAGGGGGCCCGATGGCAGACAGAAGGGGGCTGTTGAGGGAGCTGAGGGTAGGCACATGGAGACTGGGGACTGTAGTGCCGGCGACCTGAGAGCAGGAGAGGGAGAGAGACCCCGGCGCTGGGCCCCCCTTGGAGGCCTGGGCCCGGGGAATTTTGTCCTCCCTCCCCCCCCCCCTCGGCGGCCCTGCCCTACAGTTCTCCTTTTGTCCAATTGCAGGCCCCTCTTATCTACTATAATAAAACTCACCCTCAACGTTCTGAGGACACTGACGTCACTGAAGCCAAGCCCTGACTTCCTTCAAAAAGGTTTGAAGGTTCATGGTGGTGAAGCCACCAAAACCGCTCCGGGCCCCGCCCTCGAGGGCGGAGCAATGGCAGAACAACGAACGGGTTGGCAGGGAGGGAGGCAGGGGGTGGGTGGGAAATCGCTCTGGGCCCCACCCTCGCGTCAAACGTCATGACGTTGGGGGCGGAGCAATGGCAGAACAACAAAGGGGTTGGCCAGGGAGGGAGGGGGGGGGGGTGTTGGCGACGAAAACCTTGCTAGCGCCCGTTTCATTTGCTCTGAAACGGGCCTCTTTTACTAGTGTATACATAAAGAAAGAGAAGGTGCTACACACTCGTATGCTCGGCTCTGACTGATTATGTAGAAATGCAGTTTAAATGCTATTTTAATTGTATTTAGTCAGTCAATAATGATTCTATTAAGAACATAATCTCTCACTAGGAGATAAATTATCAGCACCACAGGTCAAAGAGAAGAAACAAAAGGGGTTGCATAGTATAAATAGTACAATATTTGAAAAGTCTCAGATTAAATGGGGGTGGGGTAATCATTTTTTCCCATTTTCTGTAGTTCTTGGGACTTACCTTGCATAGCTGTGAAACTAGGTGGATAACAGATCACCAGGACCAAGAGGCAGGAAACTTTTTCTACAGCTCTCTCCATTACGTGTCGTGCCCACCTATTCTAGAACAGGACCTGTAAGAGAAAGATTCATTATTAAATATAAAGGAAGGGCAGAGGAGGGCTGGAAAAATGCTTGAGGGTCAGCCTTTGCACAAACACTAAATAACAAGACTGCCATGGATAACAGTGCCGAGCACTTAATGGATATATTGGAGATTCTTCATATCTGATTTGCCTTTAAAGGTCCAAGACCTTCAAACTCTACAACTTCTAAGACTGTAAATCTAACTCAAGGTATATTTCAGAATGTTAGTGATAAATTCCAGCTGCTGTGGTATATAGTGAGTTTTTTTCTCTGTTCTGTACTATAGAACAGGTTCTGTGGTGGGATAGTCAGAGAGGGGCAGAAGAAAGAAGTTGTTGATGCCTCTATACAAGTCATTGGAGTATTGTGTTCAGTTTTGGAGGCTATATCTTGCTAAGGATGTAAAAAGACGTGAATAAGTTCAGGAGAAGTGACAAAAATGGTATGGGGTTTTAATCACAGACATATAAGGAGAGACTTGATGACCTGAACATATATACTCTGGAGGAAAGAAGATACAGGGGTGATAAGATACAGACATTCAAATATTTGAAAGATATTAATTTACAAACAAACCTTTTCCAGAGATAGGAAGGCGGTAAAACTAGAGGACATCAATTGAGGTTTCAGGGAGGCCGACTCAGGAGTAATGTCAGGAAGTACTTTTTCACAGAGAGGGTGGTAGATACCTGGAATGCTCTCCTGCAGGAGGTGGTGGAGATGAAAACAGTAACAGAATTCAAAAATGCTTGGGATAAACATAAAGGAATCCTGTATAGAAGGCATGGAACCAAAGGAGTTTAGCGATGATTAGATGTCAACACCAGTAGTTGGGAAGCAAAGCCAGTGCTGGGCAGACTTCTATGGTCTGTGCCCTGAAAATGGCAAGGACAAATCAAGATCAAGTATATAAATGTAATATCATATTAAATCTTATGCTATGAGTTTATCTTGTTGGGCAGACTGGATGGATCGTACAGGTCTTTATCTGCCACCATCTACTATGTTACTATCCAGCTTATAATTGAAAAAGAAAAACGCCTATATTGCGACCCAAATCGGGAGATAGACGTTTATCTCACAAAAACGAATAAAGCGGTATAATCGAAAGCCGAATTTGGACGTTTTCAACTGCACTCCGTCATGGATGCGGACAAAGTTGATGGGGGCGTGTCAAAGGCGTGGTGAAGGCGGAACTGGGGCGCGGTTATCGGGCGATCAGAGATGGGCGCCTTTCGCCGATAATGGAAGAAAAATATGCGTTTTTAGCGAGAATTTAGGGCACTTTTCCTGGACCCTGTTTTTCCACGAAAAAGGCCCCAAAAAGTGCCCTAAATGACCAGATGACCACTGGAGGGAATCGGGGATGACCTCCCCTGACTCCCCCAGTGGTCACAAACCCCCTCCCACCACAAAATATGCCGTTTCACAACTTTTTATTTTCACCCTCAAATGTCATACCCACCTCCCTGGCAGCAGTATGCAGGTCACTGGAGCAGTTATTAGGGGGTGCAGTGGACTTCAGGCAGGTGGACCCAGGTCCATCCCCCCCCACCTGTTACACTTGTGCTGGTATATGGGAGCCCTCCAAACCACCCCCCAAACCCACTGTACCCACATGTAGGTGCCCCCCTTCACCCCTTAGGGCTATAATTATGGTGTAGACTTGTGGGCAGTGGGTTTTGAGGGGGATTTGGGGGGCTCAACACACAAGGGAAGGGTGCTATGCACCTGGGAGCTCTTTTACCTTTTTTTTTGTTTTTGTAAAAGTGCCCCCTAGGGTGCCCGGTTGGTGTCCTGGCATGTGAGGGGGACCAGTGCACTACGAATCCTGGCCCCTCCCACGAACAAATGCCTTGGATTTATTCGTTTTTGAGCTGGGCGCTTTCATTTTCCATTATCGCTGAAAAACAAAAACGCCCAGCTCACAAATTGTCGAATAAAACATGGACGTCTATTTTTTGCGAAAATACGGTTTGGTCCGCCCCTTCACGGACCCGTTCTTGGAGATAAACGCCCATGGAGATAGACGTTTTCGTTCGATTATGCCCCTCTATATATGTTACAATGTTTTTTTAAATGCTTAATGCAAAATGCCTTACCTCTACTTCCACTATCACTATCACTTATCATTTCTATAGTGCTGCTAGACCTATGCAGCACTGTACAGCAGGGGCGTATCTGCGTGGGGCCACAGGGGCCTGGGCCCCCGCAGATTTCGCCCTGGCCCCCCTCCCCGCCGTCAACCCTCCCCCGCTGCTTACTTTTGCTGGCGCCGAGGTCCGACCCGCAATCTCCGTTTTCGTCTACCTCCGTGGCCATGCTTCCAGGAAGTAACGCTGCAGTGCTGATTCGTTGAATCCAGTTCGGCGTCTGACGTCAGACGTCGAACTGGATTCAACGAATCAGCACTGCAGCGTTACTTCCTGGAAGCATGGCCACGGAGGAAGACGAAAAACGGAGATTGCGGGTCGGACCTCGGCGCCAGCAAAAGTAAGCAGCGGGGGAGGGTTGACGGCAAGGAGGGGGTGGAGAGAGAGGCGGCGGCGGCGGCGGGGGGGGGAGGGAGGGAGGCAGGCAGGCAAAAATGTGCCCCCCCTCTCTGGCTGTGGCCCCCCCTACCGCCGGATTCTAGATACGCCCCTGCTGTACAGATACAAATAAGAGACAGCCCCTGCTTTGTGGAGCTTCAAATGAAGCCAAGACACACAGGCAGAGCAAGTGAGTGGTCTCAGTAGATTTAGTTTACTTTTTGTACGGATCTTAATTAAAATTGACAAGGTTCTGATCAGGAACAGCTGGGGCTTAAGATTTAAAAGTAATCTCAAGGTGGGTTTTGGGCCAGATTTGAGCATGATCAGAGAAGGGGAATGATGTACCAGCTCAGGCAGGCTGTTACAGGGATAGGGAGCACTACAATAAAGAACCTCCCTGAGGCATGTGGCATGTCATTTCATTGAGCAGTTTGAGCATTTAAATTAGAGGTGTGTACTGGGACTTAATCTGGTTCCCATCCCCAGTCCTTTTCCATCCCCATTCCCCACCATATTGCTACTGTCCCCTCACTACTAACCCCCACAGTTTTCTGTCATCTCAGTATCCAACCTGCATTTGAGCAATCTTGGTGTCTTAAAGGTGCTTTTATTAGAACTGTTTTGATCCTTCTGTGCCAGTGATTTCACATTTTTATGCTGGAATTGCCTTAAAGGTGCATTTATTAGAACTGTGTTTTGAACCTTTTGGGCCAGTGACTTAATCCAATTAATTTGGTTACATAGCATCTGGTGACACATAGACTGTGTGCTTCTGGAGGAAGGGCAGTTGTGTACAGCTGTGTGGTAAAAGAAAAAAACAGAACACTTGGCTTCAGGGGCGTAGCCAGACAGCAGATTTTGGGTGGGCCTTGTCAAGAAGTGGGTGGGCACCAAGTGTTCTCCTCCAATGCGATGAGGCCAGTATCAGCAGCTTAGGAAGCTAAAGTGGAAAGCAGTGTTCTCAGCACCATCAGGGGAAGGTCTTCAGCTGGCGAAGCTTGGGATCCCCACTTGCTAGCACTAAATATGTGCTGCTGTTGAGTGGGCCTGAGCCCTAAGTGGATGGGCCCCGGCCCACCCAGGCCCACCTGTGGCTACGCCACTGCTTGGCTTACCTTGAGAGCTGTGTGAGCTAAGCTGAGCATTTTCAGACTTGGTTTGATTATAAACTGATGTTACCTATGTCTTGCTCTTAATATCTACCTGAGAAACTGCTGACTTTACTTCCTTCTAGTCTACCCTATTAAAAAAAAAATAGACCTGTCTTTTCACTTGCAGAGGGAATTCAGAAAGTCACCCCCAGAATAAACATGATGGCAGAGGGAAAGGTCATTTAAATATAGAAAACCACCTAAACTCAGTACATGGAAAGCAATGAACAGAAATGCTCATAGTCTAAGTAAAAAGTTTCAAGACTTGCAAGCTCTGATGTTTGAAGAAAACGTGGATATAGTTGCTATTACAGAGACATGGTTCAATTATTCCCATGAATGGGATGTGACCATACCGAGCTGTAATCTTTTTAGGAAGGATACGGAGGGCCAAAGAGGTGGAGGAGTGGCACTGTATGTGAGAGACAATATCAGAGTGGCTGATATGCAGGGAACATGGGGAAAGGAAGAAGCTTTATGGATCGTCCTGGAAAGATAAGATGGAACTGTATCCACATTGGGGGGGGGGGCATAGGTGTAGTTTGACTGTTTCATTTGGGGGGGCAAAGGATGGGGCGGAGCACATTAGCATATTAATTTGCATATATACATATGCAAATGAATATGCTAATATTGTTGCAATCATGGAGACGTGGCTAAATGGTTCCCATGAATGGGATGCAAACATACCAGGCTATAATCTGTTTAGGAAGGATAGAGAGAGTCGTAAAGGTGGAGGAGTAGCTCTATATGTCAGAATGATATCACGGCGACTGAAATGACAGGGACCTGGGAAAGGAAGAAGCGATATGGATCACCTTAAAAAGAGAGGATAGAACCTATATACACGTGGGTGTTGTCTACAGACCTCCGAAACGATTGGAGGAATTAGATAAAGACCTGATCGCAGATATTCAAAGTTGGGAAATAAGAGAGAGGTGCTGTTGCTGGGAGAAGTGGAAGGACAGTGATCCAGGCTGAAAGAAGCTATAAATAGGGCCACGAACCTTTACGTAAGGAAAGTAAATAAAAGCAAGAGAAAAAGGACACCGATATGGTTCTCCAAGCAAGTGGCTGAGAAAATAAAGGCTAAAGAGTTGGCATTCCAGAAATACACATAAGTACATAAGTACATAAGTAGTGCCATACTGGGAAAGACCAAAGGTCCATCTAGCCCAGCATCCTGTCACCGACAGTGGCCAATCCAGGTCAAGGGCACCTGGCACACTCCCCAAACGTAAAAACATTCCAGACAAGTTATACCTAAAAATGCGGAATTTTTCCAAGTCCATTTAATAGCGGTCTATGGACTTGTCCTTTAGGAATCTATCTAACCCCTTTTTAAACTCCGTCAAGCTAACCGCCCGTACCACGTTCTCCGGCAACGAATTCCAGAGTCTAATTACACGTTGGGTGAAGAAAAATTTTCTCCGATTCGTTTTAAATTTACCACACTGTAGCTTCAACTCATGCCCTCTAGTCCTAGTATTTTTGGATAGCGTGAACAGTCGCTTCACATCCACCCGATCCATTCCACTCATTATTTTATACACTTCTATCATATCTCCCCTCAGCCGTCTCTTCTCCAAGCTAAAAAGCCCTAGCCTTCTCAGCCTCTCTTCATAGGAAAGTCGTCCCATCCCCACAAAAACTCAAGAAAAGGAACACGAGGAGGAATACAGGATGAAACTGAAAGAAGCCAAGAGAGAGATACGTCTGGCGAAAGCGCAAGCGGAAGAACAAATGACTAGAAATGTAAGGCGGGGGTGACAAAATTTCTTTCAGGTATATAAGTGAAAGGAGAATGACTAAAAAGGGAATTGTGAGACTAAAAGATACTGCGAACCGCTATGTGGATAATGATGAAGAAAAAGCAAATTTGCTAAATAGATACTTTTGTTCTGTTTTCACAGAAGAAAATCCTGGAGAAGGACCGCGATGGACTGCAAAAAGTACAAATGAGATTGAAGTGGATAGAGCACCGTTCACGGAAGACAGTGTGTATGAACAGCTTGAAAAGCTAAAGGTGGACAAAGCCATGGGACCGGATGGGATCCACCCCAGGATATTGAGGGAGCTCAGAGAGGTTTTGGCGGGTCCTCTTAAAGATTTGTTTAATATATCCTTGCAGACGGGAGAGGTTCCGAGGGATTGGAGAACGACGGATGTGGTCCCTCTTCACAAGAGTGGTGCTAGGGAAGAAGCTGGAAACTACAGGCCAGTAAGCCTCACTTCGATTATTGGAAAAGTAATGGAAGCGATGCTGAAGGAAAGGATAGTGAATTTCCTGGAAGCCAATAAGTTGCAAGATCCGAGACAACATGGTTTTACCAAAGGGAAATCGTGCCAAACGAATCTCATTGAGTTCTTTGATTGGGTGACAGGAGAATGAATCAGGGACGAGCTATGGACGTAATCTACTTAGATTTCAGCAAAGCTTTTGACACGGTTCCCCACAGGAGGCTCTTAAATAAACTGGATGGGCTGAAGATAGGACCCGAAGTGGTGAACTGGATTAGGAACTGGTTGACGGACAGAAGCCAGAGGGTGGTGGTGAATGGAATTCACTCGGAGGAGGGAAAGGTGAGTAGTGGTGTGCCTCAAGGATCGGTGCTGGGACCAATTCTGTTCAATATATTTGTGAGTGACATTGCTGAAGGGTTAGAAGGTAAAGTTTGCCTATTTGCGGATGATACTAAGATCTGTAACAGAGTGGACACCCCGGAGGGAGTGGAAAACATGAAAAAGGATCTGAAAAAGCTAGAAGAATGGTCTAAGGTTTGGCAATTAAAATTCAATGCGAAGAAATGCAAAGTGATGCACTTAGGGAGTAGAAATCCAAGAGAGGCGTATGTGTTAGGCGGTGAGAGTATGGTAGGTACGGATGGGGAGAGGGATCTTGGGGTGATAGTATCTGAGGATCTGAAGGCGACGAAAAAGTCTGACAAGGCGGTGGCCGTAGCTAGAAGGTTGTTAGGCTGTATAGAGAGAGGTGTGATCAGCAGAAGAAAGGGGGTGTTGATGCCCCTGTATAAGTCGTTGGTGAGGCCCCACCTAGAGTATTGTGTTCAGTTTTGGAGGCCGTATCTTGCAAAGGATGTAAAAAGAATTGAAGCGGTGCAAAGAAAAGCTACGAGAATGGTAAGGGATTTGCGTTACAAGACGTATGAGGAGAGACTTGATGACCTGAACATGTATGCTCTGGAAGAAAGGAGAAACAGGGGTGTTATGATACAGATGTTCAAATATTTGAAAAGTATTAATCCGCAAACGAACCTGTTCCGGAGGTGCGAAGGCGGTAGAACGAGAGGACATGAAATGAGATTGATGGGGGCAGACTCAAGAACAATGTCAGGAAGTATTTTTTCACGGAGAGAGTAGTGGATGCTTGGAATGCCCTCCCGCAGGAGGTGGTGGAAATGAAAACTGTAACAGAATTCAAATGCGCGTGGGATAAACATAAAGGAATCCTGTTCAGAAGGAATGGATCCTAAGGAGCTTAGCCGAGATTGGGTGGCGGGAGGCGGGGATAGTGCTGGGCAGACTTATACGGTGTGTGCCAGAGCCGGTGGTGGGAGGCGGGGATAGTGCTGGGCAGACTTACACAGTCTGTGCCCTGAAAAGGACAGGTTCAAATCAAGGTAAGGTATACACAAAAAGTAGCACATATGAGTTTATCTTGTTGGGCAGACTGGATGGACCATGCAGGTCTTTTTCTGCCGTCATTTACTATGTTACTATGTTACTAATATGGAGGAAGGAATTGAAATTTACAGGCAAAATATCACAGATGCACATTTCAAAAAGCTGACATATTTCAATTAATAAATTCTGAATAAAATACTTTTTTCTACCTTTGTTGTCTGATCATTTAGTTTTTCTATTCACTTTGGTCCCAGTGTCTTCTGTTTTATGCAGTGTCTTCTTTCCAGTAGGCTTCCCTCTGCTCCCCACCCCTCCCAGTCCCATCCATCTCCTGCTCCTTCCCTCTGCTCACCTCCTCTCCCAGTCCCATCCATCTCTTGCTCCTTCCCTCTGCTCCCCACCCCTCCCAGTCCCATCCATCTCCTGCTCCTTCCCTCTGCTCCCCACCCCTCCCAGTCCCATCCATCTCCTGCTCCTTCCCTCTGCTCCCCACCTCTCCCAGTCCCATTCATCTCCTGCTCCTTCCCTCTGCTCCCCTCCTCTCCCAGTCCCATCCATCTCCTGCTCCTTCCCTCTGCTCCCCTCCTCTCCCAGTCCAATCCATCTCCTGCTCCTTCCCTCTGCTCCCCACCCCTCCCAGTCCCATCCATCTCCTGCTCCTTCCCTCTGCTCCCCACCTCTCCCAGTCCCATTCATCTCCTGCTCCTTCCCTCTGCTCCCCTCCTCTCCCAGTCCAATCCATCTCCTGCTCCTTCCCTCTGCTCCCCACCCCTCCCAGTCCCATCCATCTCCTGCTCCTTCCCTCTGCTCCCCACCTCTCCCAGTCCCATTCATCTCCTGCTCCTTCCCTCTGCTCCCCTCCTCTCCCAGTCCCATCCATCTCCTGCTCCTTCCCTCTGCTCCCCTCCTCTCCCAGTCCAATCCTCCTGCTCCTTCCCTCTGCTCCCCACCCCTCCCAGTCCCATCCAACTCTTGCTCCTTCCCTCTGCTCCCCCCCCCTCCCAGTCCCATCCATCTCTTGCTCCTTCCCTCTGCTCCCCCCCCCTCCCAGTCCCATCCATCTTCCCTCTGCTGCCCCCCCCCCCCCGCGAGGTCCAGGATCGTGACTCCGTTTACCCCCTCTCTTCCTCCCTCCCTCCGGCGCAGGCAGCAGTCTTCTTCAACCTTTCTGTGCTCCTGGCAGCGGTAGTGACGTACACGCTGCCTTCGGTCTGCCCTGGAAGCCTTCTCTTCAAGTTCCTGTTCCCACCTATGCGGGAACAGGAACTTGAAGAGAAGGCTTCGGGGCAGAGCCGAAGGCAGCGTGTAAGTCGCTACAGCTGCGAGGAACACAGAAAAGCGAAGAAGCATGCTTGCTGCCTGCGCCGGAGGGAGGGAGGAAGAGAGGGGGTAGACGGACACGCTTGTCTCCGTCTGCTTCGCTTCCCTGCCCTCTCTGTCTGCGTCCCGCCCGAAAGGAAATGACATCAGAGGAAGGCGGGATGCAGACACAGAGGGCAGGAAATCGAAGCGGGTGGAGACGAGCGCGTGCCTGCTTGTTTTTTTTTTTTAACTACTGGCACCAGTCTCACATCGTCGTCATTTGGGGGGGGCATTGCCCCCTCTCGCCCCCCCCAGTCTATGCCCATGGGGGGGGGGGGGGAGTTATCTACAGACCTTCAGCAAAAACGGAGAAGCTAGACAAAGATCTGATAGAAGATATTCAAAAGATTGGTATGAAAGGGGAGGTGCTACTGTTGAGAGATTTCAACTTGCCTGATGTGGATTGGAACATCCCGTCTGCAGTATCGGAAAGAAGTAGGGAGATTGTGGACGCCTGTCAAAGTGCCTTGCTCAGACAAATGGTGACGGAACCCAAGAGGGAAGGGTCAATGCTGGATTTAGTGCTCACTAAGGGAGGAAGTGTTTCCAGTATCCAGGTGGGTGCCCACCTATGTAATAGTGATCATCACATAATATGGTTTGATAGAAGGGTAAAAGTGGAGTGTGGGCGCACAAAACTCAAAGTACTGGATTTCAGACATACTGATTTTGATAAAATGGGGGAATACCTGAAGAAGGAACTGTTAGCATGGGAAGGTGTAGTAGAAGTGGAAAATCAGTGGTCCAAGCTAAAGGCTGCTATAAATATGGCAACTGATATTTATGCAAGGAAAGTAAACAAAAACAAGAGAAACAGGAAGCCTATATAGTTCTCTAAATAAGTAGCTGAAAAAGTAAGAGCAAAAGAGGTTTTGTTCAAGAAACACAGAAGAATGCAATGAGAAGATCACAGAAAAGATGATCAGATTAAACTCAAAGAATCGAAGAGGGAAATACGGCTAGTGAAAACACAAGCGGAAGAAAATATGGCTAAAGATGTAAAGAGAGGTGACAAGACCTTTTTCAGATATATTGGAGAAAGGAGAAAAGATAAGAATGGAACTGCAAGACTGAAAGATAATGAGAATGACTATGTGGAGAGTGATGTGGATAAAGCGAATGTGCTAAACAATTGCTTCTCTTCGGTGTTCACGGAGGAAAATCCTGAAGAAGGACCGCTGTCGGCTGCCAAGGGAATATCTGGGAATGGAGTGGATATTGTGCTGTTTACAGAAGAAAGCATTTATAAACAGCTTGAGAATCTGAAGGTGAACAAAGCTATGGGGCCGGATAGGATACTGAGGGAGCTCAGAGAAGTCCTAGCGGGACCTCTTAAAGATTTATTTAATAGATCTTTAGAGATGGGAGAGGTTCCGCGCGATTGGAGATGAGCGGATATGGTCCCTGTTCACAGTGCAGACAGAGATGAAGTGGGAAACTACAGACCGGAAAGTCTCACGTAGGTGGTAGGAAAAATAATGGAAATTGCTGAAAGAAAGGATAGTTAACTTTCTAGAAGCCAATGGGTTACAGAATCTGAGGCAACATGGCTTTACCAAAGGAAAATCCTGCCAAATGAATCTTATTGACTTCTTTGGCAGGGTGACCAAAGAACTGGATGAAGGACTTGCAATAGATGTAATCTACTTGGATTTCAGCAAAGCCTTTGATACAGTTTTCATGAAACACCTAGCCACCCATCTGGGGTTACTCCGCGGCCACTTAGAAGGTCTATCCCCTGCACAGCTCAGGTCCACCTGCACCTGCCTCTTATGCTCTACACTAGCACCCTCCTCCCACCAACTGGGTCACAACTGCCTCTGGGTGAGTCTCCCATGCTCAAATTATCCCCAGTGATTTTTAGGTTACTGGGACCACACTCCTAGTGGTCCCACAGTTTCTAGAATGCACTCACAGACCCAACACACAAACCACCAGGATTCTTTATCAGTCCAGACAGGCAGACCGAAGAAACAATTGTGTTTATTCTTGGAATAGTGGACACAAATTGGAAAACAATAACAGGTAACTGAAATATAGATCAATTAGAAAACTAACTAAAACATTTGTATACTGTCTAAACCAGTGATGGGCAACCTTTTGAGCTTGGTGTGTCAAAATTCGCCAAAAAACCGAGCATAACTCGGGTGGTGTGTCACTTCGAGAAAAAAACCATAATTTCGCGATATTTATAGTTTAAATAACAAAAATGTATAATTGTAATATATAACTGTATTTAATAAACCAAAAACTAATTATTTAACTTACCTGCTTAGTGACTTCTTTGTTCATCTGTCAGTCAGTTTCTTTTGTTGGTCTTGATATTATTTAACTTGTGTGGGGTGCCGTGAACTAAGATAAGTGAGGGGGAGGGGGAATTCTTTAACTAATCTGCCTATTAGTGACTTTTTTGTTGCTGAATTTCATTGGCTAAATCTTCAATTGAAGGTTGGTATTTTGTACACTTCAAGCCCAAGCAAGCGCTACTAACTTCATCTGTCAATCTGTTTCTTTTGTTGGTTTTGATATTATTTAACGCTGAGAATAAGGTTTCACAAAAGTACGTAGAGGGAAAAATTGTGAGTAAAGCCATTGCTATATTTTTCAGGGTGCTAAAAGTGTCTGGTAATCGGTTCCAAGCACTCCAAATTTCCTGTTCGTAGTGGCACTCCTCCTTTCCAGATTCTCAAGCTTTGACCTCAAGTCGACAAACACCTGAGCCCAGATGCTGTCTTGAAATTCTACAAGTTGCATCTCCAAATCATCAATTTGCATCCATTGGAAACCATTTAATTCCAAACTACTGTAGACTACTACATCAGGATACTTAATTATTTTGATGGTCTGTTCTAGGCTTCTAAATTGATTAAATCTATCACTGAACTGGTCAAGTAACGAGTCTAAAACATGCTGGTACTTTATATGCAAGGGTTCCATTTCATTTTGTATAGCTGCACTGGCCTTCTCAAAATACTTTGTTACTCGAGGAAAATACTTATAAGTTTTAGTTTCTACATCTCGCTTGAAAATTTTAAGTTTGCTTTCAAAAGCTTTTATGTATCCAAACATAACGTCAATACTTTTGCCAAAACCTTGTAACTTTAAGTTCAGTTCATTAATATGAACAGAGAGATCTGTAAAAAACATCAGGGTGTTGACCCACTTATCATCATTGAGCTGAGGAAAGTTTCCCAGATCCTTATCCTCAAGAAATACCGTAATTTCTTCAAAGCACTCCACAAAGCGCTCAAGAACTTTGCCTCGGCTCAGCCATCTTACATTATTGTACATCAGCAGTCCACTGTAGGTGGAATCAACCTCCAGTAAAAGTGCAGAAAATTCTCGCTTGTGAAGGTGGCGAGCAGCTATTAAATTAACAATTTTTGTAACAACTGACATTAAGTCGTTTAAGTCGGTGAATCCTGCCTTGGCACATAAAGCCTCCTGATGGATAATACAATGAAAAGGCACAATCGGATGTCCAATAGCTTCCGTAAACAATTTGACAAATCCAACTTTTTTCCCCACCATGTTTGGTGCCCCGTCTGTCGTCACTGACACAACTTTAGAGATATCAATGCTTAGGTCACGGAATGTTTGTATAACAACCTTACATATTACGCTTCCTGATGTACTTGTTGGCACTGATACTAACTTTATCAACTCTTCTCTCATTGTGAGACCATCAGAATATCGACCAATAATGGCCAACTGAGCATGTGATGTGACATCAGTAGTTTCATCAAGAGAGATCGAAAAATATTTACAATTACTTATGTCTCTCTTTAATTGATGTTGTACGTTTGTGTTCAGTCTCATTATTTGGTCTTTTATGATATTTCTACTGAGTGGTAACTCAGATATTCTCTTAATAATTGCATCTTTATTCTGCATATCGTGAAATAGAACTGGTGCACATCTTAGGAGAGTTTCTTTAATAAATTCTCCCTCACTGAGTGCTTTTCCATGCTGAGCTATGGAGTGAGCAATGCTCAAACTTGCAGATGTTAAATTTGTAGAACCTTTTACAAATTTAAGGATGGAATTAGATTGGCTCTTATAAAAGTGTAGCTGCCTGGAAATGTATTCCTTCCTTTCATCCTCACTTTTTTTCAAGAGCTGGGAATGATTAGTTTCAAAATGTCTATTTATATTCCACGTTCTGCTTACTACTGTTTCAGTACATAGAACGCAAAATGATCTGCCATTTTTTTCTATAATGCCATACATCTCGGTCCATGTCTCTTGAAAGGGTCGGCTACTGCTACTACCACTTCCTTTACTTAACCTTGGTTTTTTATTTTTTGGGTTCTCCATCAGGGGGGCAGTGACAGAAGATAGAATTATAGATAGCCTGTTAGCCCTGCAGGCAATTAGGGTAAGTAGCCTAACTGACCACCTTATGTAAATTAAGATGGCTGCCGCTATTTCTAATGGCGGGAAACGGCACCCATAGCACATGCCCTCGCCTCTCCCAGCCTCCCCCTCACCTATCTCAGTAATGATGGTCAATTAGAAATCCACGACACCCCAGTAGATTGGATGATGGTTGCTGTGGTTATGTGGTTGCTGGTAATGGCGATCACAGGGCCCCCAGAGATGCGTCCCCCACAGCATTCCGCTGCTCTCTGCTCCGCCGGCCGGAAGTGAGGTCAAAGATCCCCTAACGGCCATGCAGGAGCCGGGGCAGAGGGAGCAGCAGGGAGGGAGCAAGTGGGGGACTCGGAGGGAGCCAATAGGAGTGCACACGGCAGCCCCCCAGCAGGTAAACATGCACTGGGGGGGGGTGATTTCGCCGGGGGGGGGGGGGAGGTCGCGCTGCACCTAGGTGGGGGGGTGCATCGGTGATCCGCCCTGGGTGTCAGCAAGGAACGCCGCTGCTTCTCTGTATGCAGCCACATGCGGCCGCGTGTCACCGAAAATGGCTACGCGTGTCAGTACTGACACGCGTGTCATGGGTTCGCCATCAGGGGTCTAAACAGTACCTGGGAATATCAGGACATATAATTGTTCACAGAGTCTTAGCAAAAAGATCTGTCTCTTTCTTCTTCCAGGCTAAGACTGAAGCAACAGCACTACTGGATAACATCAAACTCCAGGCCAATCAGAGCCCAGTCAACAAGCAGCTTGCTTCCTGCTGTATTAAAGAAAAAGCACATTCAGTTCCCTGTAACAGCTTTAAGCATAAACATGCACCATCCGCTGGCCAAATAGGAGAAATACACTTCAGACATAATTAAAACAGGGAAATATCCAATTCATTTTACAGGCTTAAAAAGTTTATTCACAACGGTTGCTAACAGAAGACTCATGAATAAGCTGAGAGGACTGAACTTAGGACCAGAAGTGGTGAACTGGATAGGAAACTGAGTGACCGACAGGTGGCAAAGGGTGATGGTAAACGGAATCCGCTCGGAGGAAGGAAGGTGAGCAGTGGAGTTCCTCAGGGGTTGGTGCTGGGGCCGATTCTGTTTAATATATTTGTGAGAGATATTGCTGAAAGGTTGGAATGAAAGGTTTGCCTTTTTGTGGATGACACAAAGATAGCCAATAGAGTGGATACTCAGAGGGAGTAGAAACAATGAGAAGGGATCTCCAAACATTAGAAGAATGTTTGAGGGTCTGGCAGTTAACATTTAATATCCCAAAATATCACAGGGAAATATTAAATATAAAATAATTACATCATATCTAGCATAAACACAATGTTCAACATAAATAAACAAGCCGTATAGCCCATTAAAACGGGCAACATTTTTGTTGTGAAAAATGTAATGAAATAGCCAAAGCAAGAAATGAGAGTGGATGTCTAGAGTACACTTTTATATATTACGACTCTCCTCTCTCCCCTGCCCCCCCTCCAGCCACCCATGTCCAGCGACCCTCCTCTCTCCCCTGCCCCCTCCAGCCACCCATGTCCAGAGACCCTCCTATCTCCCCTGCCCCCTCCAGCCACCCATGTCCAGCGACCCTCCTCTCTCCCCTGCCCCCTCCAGCCACCCATGTCCACCAACCCTCCTCTCTCCCCTGCCCCCCCCCTCCAGCCACCCATGTCCAGCGACCCTCCTCTCTCCCCTGCCCCCTTTGGTTTGAAGGAAAAACTTGCCCTCAAACTCAAAATAATTATGTTACACCACTACGCTCCTCATATTATTAAACAATAAAAGTTTGTCACCTGAAATGTGAGCCCACATAAGATATTGATCTTTGATCTGAAAAGTCACATCTTGAGGGACGTTGGTGTATAAAGCACCAACATCCAACATGACCAAAAATATAGATTCAGCAGCTGGAATCTGCACCCTTTCCAAATGCTGCATACCTTGTAAATCAGTTTATCAAAAAACGTTCCCAAATATTTCTCTGGAAATAAATATACAACAAGTAGTGCAATACCAGAGAATAATCTAACCAGGAGATAATTAAGTGAAAGGATTGACCTAGAACGGTTCTGGGTGACCAATTAAACAATTTAATAATTGGTAGAGATGTTCTCAGAGTTATAAACTCACCCAAGCGAGGCACCACACTGTGGAGTAACGCCTCTTAGGGTGGACGAATCTCTCAATCATGGAACTTCTCATAAATGTATTTTTTGTAAAGTTTTTGAACAAAAACACCTGTGTTCATAATAAATACTCCTTAATATTTGAATTCTTCCCTCACAAATCTCAGAACCGAGTAAGTCGATCCTATCACTTGCTCCAATAAAAGCCTCATGCACATCAAAAATAACAACAGATGTGCTCTAATCACTCAATACTAAAATATATAGTCTCTGTGATAATAAAGCACCTAATTTTGTGCTATTTGCATTATAATCAATCAAAAAATAAAAAAATAGGCACTTTTTTGATTTTTCTCTTTTAAAGTAGCAGGTAATTGCTAAGATCATAGAAAGAAAAGAAAAAAATTGTATTAAATCTCAAAAACTGACATTAAATCCTCGTAACTAACCCTTATATGCTGCCTCAGACCTGTGCATTGCGGCAGAATACCTAATGGGCTCAATACTATCCAGTTTTAATATAATGCGTGCCCGTGTGCACTGCACGAGTTCGATTCTGCACTGAACCCCTTTGTGCATTTTGGAGTCCTTTTACAAAGGTGCACTAGCGTTTTTAGCATATGCTAAACACTAGAGATGCCCATATATTCCTATGGGTGTCTCTAGTGTTTAGCGTGCGCTACAAACACCACCACGCCTTTGTAAAAGATGCCCTTTGTGCTCAGTAACATGTTCAAACAGTGAGCTTTGATGGCAGCTTCAGAGGTTGGAAAGTAAGGCCAATGCCGGGCAGACTTCTACAGTTTGGGTCCCATAAATGACAAGGAGAGATAGAAACTAAGAGGGGCATTTTAGATATTGCATCTAAATCCGTATTGAGACGTTTTGCCGAAAACGTCTCGATCCGATGTCTAGCACACAACCGTAAAAGAACTAGAAAAACGTCTAAATTTCTGGTTCGATTATGGCTTTGAGTTAGAAGGTTTCAGTCTCAACATGTCCATCTGTAAGTACCATTAAAAAAAAAGAAATCCCAGTGAAAAATGTAGAAAAACAAGCCATGTGGAGGTCTGTCCGGCAGCATTCCTAGAGAACTGGCCACACAGACATCTCAGAAGTGCAGAGGGGCAGCCTAGTGGTCAGCAATGGTGTAGCGAGGGCGGCTGACACCCGGGGCGGGTCGCCGCTGCACCCCCCCCCCTGGGTGCAGAGCGGTGCACCCCCCTTGGCGCACGCACCCCCCCTCGGAGCGCATTCTTACCACTGGCGCTCCGCCCTTAGTGCACGTCATCGCTGGGAGCTGCGTCGGCTCTGTTGGTTCCCTGCTCTCTCTGCCCCGGAACAGGAAGTAACCTGTTCCGGGGCAGAGAAAGCAGTGAACCAGCGAAGTCGACACCCCCCCAGCGGCGTGCACCCGGGGCAGACCGCCCCACCGCCCCCCTTCCTACACCACTGGTGGTGAGTGCAGTGGACTTCACATAAACGGAACCAGATACAAATCCCAGCTAAACCATATTGTATGGTGAGCCCTCCAGGAACAGAGAAAACCTACTGTACCTAATGGTCCACCACTAAAATAGCCCTCTTGCAAGTCATATTTAGGTACAGGAAGTATTTCTTTGTTCCAGGAGGGCTCACATATTTGTACTGAAATGACCACTGGGCTACTCCATCCACTTGCTTGCTGCTTTTTTAGGAATGGCCATAACATCTGGAGCTGTCTTAGAGCCTGGTATCTACTGTCACTGTCACATCTTTGGGGGGGAGAGAGTGGAAGGGGTCAATGACCACTGGAGGATTAAGGGCAGTCATGCCTTCATCCCTCCAGTGGTCAGCTGGTCAGTTATGGCATCTTTCTGACTTAGTCATTGACTAAAACAGGTCTAGATAAAAACGGACAGTTTTTCTGCTGTGGAACTTTTTTTTTTCTGTTCCATTCTTGCAGAAAAACGTCCAGATTGTAAACTTGCCCAACTTCCACTCAAGTCCTGCGTGAATAAACATATGGATAAAGGTGAGCCAGTTGATGTAGCGTATCTAGATTTTCAGAAAGCTTTTGATAAAGTTCATGAGAGACTCCTGAGAAAAATAAAAAGGCATGGTTCTGGTGTGGATTAGAAATTGGTTATTTGACAGAAAACAGATGGGGTAGGGTTAAATGGTCATTTCTCTCAATGGAGGAGAATGGAGTGCTGCAGGGATCTGTACTGGGACTGGTACTAATTAACATATTTATAAATGATATGGAAATCGGAATGACGATAAGTGAGGTGATCAAATTTGCAGATGATACAAAATATTCGAGGTTGTTAAAACATGTGTGAACTGTGAAATATTGTTGGAAGACTGGGCATCCAAACGGCAGATGAAATTTAATGTGGACAAATGCAAGGTGATGCACATTGGAAAGAATAATCCAAATCATAGTTATCCGATGCTAGGGTCCACCTTGGGGGTCAGCGCTCAAGAAAAAGTTCTGGGTGTCTTGTAGATAATACGCTGCTCAGTGTGCGGCAGCAGCCAAAAAAGCAAACAGGATGCTAGGAATTGTTAGAAAAGGGATGGTGAATAAGACCAAAAAAAGTTTAATGCCTCTGTATCACTCAATGGTGCGACCTTACCTTGAGTATTGTGTTAGTTCCTGTCATCATATCTCAAAAAAGATATAGCAGAATTAGAAAAGGTTCAAAGAAGAGCAACTAAAATGATAAAGGGGATGGTACTCCTCTTGTATGAAGAAAGGCTAAAGAGGTTAGGGCTCTTCAGCTTGGAAAAGAGACAGATGAGGGGAGATATGATTGAGATCTACAAAATCCTGAGTGGTATAGAACGAGTAAAAGTAAATCAATTTTTTACTCGTCCAAAAGTACAAAGATTAGGGGACATTTGAGGAAGCTACATGGAAAATTTTTAAAGCAAATAAGAGGAAATATTTTTTCACTCAATGAATAGTTAAGCTCTGGAACTCTTTGCTGGAGGAGGTGGTAACAGCGGTTAGCGTATCTGGGTTTAAAAAAGGTTTGGACAAATTCCTGGAGGAAAAGTCCATGTCTGCTATTGAGACAGACGTGAAGCAACTGCTTGCCCTGGGATTTGCAGTATGGAGTGTTGCCACGATTTGGGTTTCTGCCAGGTACTTGTGACATGGCTTGGCAACTGTTTGGAAAACAGGATACTGGGCTAGATGGACCATTGATCTGACCCAGTACGGCTACTCTTATGTTCTTATGTAAAACACGCCTCCAACACCCCCCCTTGCTATTTGGATGAACGCAGTGAAAAATGTCCTAATTCTGCCTTTACGAGAATCACGATTTAAACGTTTTGGTTAGAAAAATGTCCATCTGGCACTTTATGCCACTTTTGAAACATTTTTGTCTTTTGAAAATGAGTGCTTAAGTATGCCAGTGTTTAATCATGAAGAAGGGAACCTGTGCAGAGTGCCAGTTTCAACTCTGGCTACCTTGTTGAACAGACTGGATCGCCCGTGCAGGTCTTTATCTGCAGACATTTACTATATTACTATGCTATCTCACAGTAACTACTACTACTACTTAACATTTCTAAAGCGCTACTAGGGTTACGCAGCGCTGTACAGTTTAACAGAGAAGGACAGTCCCTGCTCAAGGAGCTTACAATCTAAAGGACAAGTGTACAGTCAGTCAAATAGGGCAGTCAAATTGGGGCAGTCTAGATTTCCTGAATAGAGGTATAAAGGTTAGGTGCCGAAGGCGACATTGAAGAGGTGGGCTTTGAGCAAAGATTTGAAGATGGGCAGGGAGGGGGCTTGGCAAATGGGCTCAGGAAGTTTATTCCAAGCATAGGGTGAGGCGAGGCAGAAAGGGCGGAGCCTGGAGTTGGCGGTGGTGGAGAAGGGTACTGAGAGGAGGGATTTGTCCTGTGAGTGGAGGTTTCGGGTGTGAACGTAAGGGGAGATGAGGGTAGAGAGGTAATGAGGGGCTGTGGACTGAGTGCATTTGTAGGTTAGAAGGAGAAGCTTGAACTGTATGCGGTACCTGATCGGAAGCCAGTGAAGTGACTTGAGGAGAGGGGTGATATGAGCATATAGGTCCAGGCGGAATATAAGATGTGCAGCAGAGTTCTGTATGGATTGAAGGGGGGATAGATGGTTAAGTGGGAGGCCAGTGAGGAGTAGGTTGCAGTAGTCAAGGCGAGAGGTAATGAGAGAGTGGACGAGAGTTCGGGTGGTGTGCTCAGAGACGAAAGGGCACACACTTCTGCTTGCTGTAACTTTCTGGATCGGCCCCTTGATTCTAAACTCATTATGATTGCTGTTGAGAAGAATCAGGTTTCATTACAGATGCAGGACCCAGGGCCGTGCCGATGCGGTAAGCGAGGTAAGCGCCGCAGGGGGGCGCCCACCTCTGGAGGGCGCCGCCGCGGTGCTTACCTTCGCCCCGCCGAGGCCTTTAAATCTTTTGGTCGCCCCGGGTGTCACCAGAAAGGGGGGTGCCGCCGCTCCCGCTGCTCTTCATCCTGGCACCCCCCCCCCAGCCCTTTAAATTTATTTGCCGACGCGATAGCGAGCGCAGCACCTCATGTGGAAGTAAAGGAAGCGGATCCGATCATCTCATTGGGCCTTCCCTCACTGTCCCGCCCTCCTCTGACGCAACTTCCTATTTCCTCTAGGGCGGGACAGTGAAGGAAGACCCAATGAGATGATCGGATTCGCTTCTTTTACTTCCACACGAGGTGCTGCGCTCGCTATCGCGTCGGCAATTTCTTTTTAAAGACGGGTGGCAGGGAGGGAGAAGACGAGGCAGGGTGAGGGTGGGGGACAGATGGGGTGACCGTGAAGGTGGGGGAGGACTCGGATAGCAGAAGGGACTGGGTGGGAGACAGATGGGGTGAGGGGGACTCGGATGGGCAGAAGGGACTGGGTGGGAGACAGATGGGGTGAGGGTGGGGGGCACTTGGATAGCAGAAGGGACTGGGTGGGAGACAGATGGGGTGAGGGGGACTCGGATGGGCAGAAGGGACTGGGTGGGAGACAGATGGGGTGAGGGTGGGGGGCACTTGGATAGCAGAAGGGACTGGGTGGGAGACAGATGGGGTGAGGGGGACTCGGATGGGCAGAAGGGACTGGGTGGGAGCCAGATGGGGTGAGGGGGACTCGGATGGGCAGAAGGGACTGGGTAGGAGACAGATGGGGTGAGGGTGGGGGGCACTTGGATAGCAGAAGGGACTGGGTGGGAGACAGATGGGGTGAGGGGGACTCGGATGGGCAGAAGGGACTGGGTGGGAGACAGATGGGGTGAGGGGGACTCGGATGGGCAGAAGGGACTGGGTGGGAGACAGATGATGGGGTGAGGGTGGGGGCACTTGGATAGCAGAAGGGACTGGGTGGGAGACAGATGGGGTGAGGGGGACTCGGATGGGCAGAAGGGACTGGGTGGGAGACAGATGGGAGAAGGGGCATGGAGCTGGAACTGGGGTCTGAAAAGTGAGCAGGAGGGAGAATGGGGTCATGCCTGGGGCAGGGGTGGATGGGAGAATCAATGGATCTGGAACTAGGGGCAGCCGCAGGTGGGAACTGGGAGCCGAAAAGAGGGGGCAGTGAGAGAGGGGGGATAGATCCTGGATGGAATGGGGAGTGAGAGGGAGGGCAGACCCTGAATGGATGGGAGGGGGAAAGAGAGAGGGCAAATGGTGAATCGAAGGAGCAGAGAGAAAGGGCAGACAGTGGATAGAAGGGAGTGAAAGAGCAGACAGTGGATGGAAGGGGGCAGAGATAGAGGGCAAATGCTAGAGGGAAAGGAGAGAGAGAGGGCAGATGGTGGATGGAAGGGGGGAGAGAGAGATGGCAGACTGGGGCAGATGGTGGATGGAAGGTGCAGAAATAGAGGGCAGATGTGGATGGAAGGGACATTAGAGAGGGCAGACACTTGAGAGCAGAGAGAGAGCGAAGACAGATGCTGGATGGAAGGAAGACGGTGAAAAGAAGATAAGGAAAGCAGAAACCAAAGACAACAAACTGTAAATATATATTTTTATTATTTTGCTTTAGGATATAGTATTTTAGCTGTGTTAATAAATGTTTATAAATAGAACATGTAAATAAGGTAATCTTTTTATTGGACTAATTTTAATACATTTTGACTTAACTTTCAGAGAACAAAACCCCCTTCCTCAGATCAGGATAGGATACTGTAACAGCACTATACTGTATTGACCTGAGGAAGGAGATTTTGGCCTCTGGAAGCTAAATGTATTAGTCCAATAAAATGGTATTATTTTATTTTCTGTATTTGTTTTATTTCTATTTGTTAATTTGTAAAGTGGTGATTGGTATTTGTTAGTTTTTTCAAATTTACATCTGCTGTCTTTATATTTTGCACAGTACTAGGGGACATTTTCTGTTTCTGTGGTGTTGCATTGTATGCAGAGTCTGGCATTGGGGGTTCAGTTTAATTTTTGTCTAAATAGAAAGTTTATGATTACTTATCCTATAGTGGATTAGGGTGTATCTGTGTTTGAAAAAGACATGGCTTTCAGTTGGCATTGACTGTGCAGGATCTACGATCTGTACTATTCTGTCTGGTTTCGTTTTACAATAGGTGAATTGATGTTCTAGTGCTCACTGTAGTGTTTAAGATGCTTTCCTTTTCCTTGTGTAACTCGTAGAAATGACTGCTTATGGTATGGTAAAATTGCTCTATAGGTCGTGAGTGTTTTGTATTCTCGGTATGCCTAGTACTGGATTGGGGGGGGGGGGGGGTGTTAAACAATGACCGGCCCCGGGTGTCAACTACCCTAGCTACGCCACTGCTGCCGACGTCTCCCTTCCCTTGCACTCGTTGGTTCCCTCAGTGTCCCGCCTTCTTCTGACGTCAGAAGAAGGCGGACACTGAGGGAACCAAGAGCGCAAAGGGAAGGGAGACGTCGGCAGCGCTCCGCTTTCACTGACGCTGCTGCGACCGGAAGTAAAAGATTTAAAGGCCCCAGGGTGCGGAGGGAAGGGCAGAGAGGCATGGATGGGAGGGCAGGGCCCAGGGAGAGGACAAATTGCTGGAAGGGAAGGGGAGGGGAGAGAGGATTGCTGGCTATGGATGGAGGAGGGAAGGGCAGAGAGGGACAAGGATGGACATGGGGGCCCAGGGAGAGGACAAATTGCTGGAAATGGAGGGGAGGGGAGAGAGGAGGCAAGGATTGCTGGCTATGGATGGAGGAGGGAAGGGCAGAGAGGGACAAGGATGGACATGGGGGCCCAGGGAGAGGACAAATTGCTGGAAATGGAGGGGAGGGGAGAGAGGAGGATTGCTGGGTATGGATGGAGGAGGGAAGGGCAGAGAGGGACAAGAATGGACATGGATGGGAGGGCAGGACCCAGGGAGAGAGGAGAAATTGCTGGAAATGGATATAGAGCAAGAAATGAAGAAGAAAGGAGAAAAGTAAAGAAATAAATGGAAAGGAAGCCCTGGAAATGGAGTTAAGAGGACATATAGCAGCAGAATCAGATACTGGACCAGCATGATTGAAAAAAGAAAGTCACCAGACAACAAAGGTAGAAAAAAATTATTTTATTTTCATTTTAGCGTTTGGAATATGTCCACTTTGAGAATTTACATCTGCTATCTTATTTTGCAATGTATAGCAATTAGTTTCTAAGAATATTGCTGACAATTCCTTTCAGTGTGGCAAGTGGTGAGCGATCATTTTCATGGGGGGGGGGGGGCGTGATCATTTTCACGGGGGGGGGCGGGGGGGGCGCCAACTGATAGTCTGCAGGGGGGCGCCAGAGACCCTAGGCACGGCCCTGGCAGGACCAGAAAGTGAATGAAGAAAGGGTGAACAAACATGTGGATAAAGGGGAGCCGGTTGATATTGTGTATCTGGATTTTCAGAAGGCGTTTGACAAAGTACCTCATGAAAGACTCCAGAGGAATTTGGAGAGTCATGGGATAGCAGGTAGTGTTCTATTGTGGATTAAAAACTGGTTAAAAGATAGAAAACAGAGAGTAGGGTTAAATGGTCAGTATTCTCAATGGAGAAGGGTAGTTAGTGCTAGGACCGCCGCTTTTTAACATATTTATAAATGACCTAGAGATGGGAGTAACTAGTGAGGTAATTAAATTTGCTGATGACACAAAGTTATTCAAAGTCGTTAAATCGCGGGAGGATTGTGAAAAATTACAAGTGGACCTTACGAGACTGGGAGTCTAAATGGCAGATGACGTTTAATGTGAGCAAGTGCAAAGTGATGCATGTGGGAAAGAGGAACCTGAATTATAGCTACGTCATGCAAGGTTCCACGTTAGGAGTCATGGACCAAGAAAGGGATCTAGGTGTCGTTGTTGATGATACGTTGAAACCTTCTGCTCGGTGTGCTGCTGCGGCTAAGAAAGCAAATAGAATGTTAGATATTATTAGGAAAGGAATGGAAAACAAAAATGAGGATGTTATAATGCCTTTGTATCGCTCCATGGTGCGACCGCACCTCGAATATTGTGTTCAATTCTGGTCGCTGCATCTCAAAAAAGATATAGTGGAATTAGAAAGGTGCAAAGAAGGGCGAGGAAAATGATAAAGGTGATGGGATGACTTCCCTATGAGGAAAGGCTAAAGCGGCTAGGGCTCTTCAGCTTGGAGAAAAGGCGGCTGAGGGGAGATATGATAGAGGTCTATAAAATAATGAGTGGAGTTGAACGGGTAGATGTGAATCGTCTGTTCACGCTTTCCAAAAATACTAGGACTAGGGGGCATGCGATGAAGCTACAATGTAGTAAATTTAAAACGAATCAGAGAAACTTTTTCTTCACTCAACGTGTAATTAAACTCTGGAATTCGTTGCCAGAGAATGTGATAAAGGCGGTTAGCTTAGCGGACTTTAAAAAGGTTTGGATGGCTTCCTAAAGGAAAAGTCCATAGACCGTTATTAAATGGACTTGGGGAAAATCCACTATTTCTGGGATAAGCAGTATAAAATGTTTTGTACATTTTTGGGATCTTGCCGGGTATTTGTGACCTGGATTGGCCACTGTTGGAAACAGGATGCTGGGCTCAATGGACCTTTAGTCTTTCCCAGTATGGCAATACTTATGTACTTATGTAAGAGGCAGGGATTCTGTGCTTTGTACTGCAACTCAGAGCTGTATAATGACAGCCAATAAAGACTGTGCAAGAAAACAGAACTTCTGGGGTATATATCAGCTTAGGTTTTCATTTTGCACCAAACACATGTTCAATGTAGAAAATTACTAGTATTCAATTTACTGGGGGAATTTTTTTGGTGACATTTTTGGGTTTGGGCTTGATTGTACTTTTTTGCTCCTTCCCGTTTCTACTTGAGTCAGAATGGGCATTTATGGTACTAGCCTTTGGCTCATAAGCCTTCATATTTAAGTATTAGGACTCTGCCTCTTTCCCTGCTAGCCCAGCCTTTCTGGAAACAATGCTCAGCCTGCAGTCATATCAGTATTGATAAAAAATACACAAAATTTAATATGATATTTATGCTGTAAGCATTTTATTGAACTTCTGGAATATTTTTTGTTTAGATCTGAAAGGAGGACTACATGCATGTCTGTTTACGCTTTCCAAAAATACTAGGACTAGGGGGCATGCGATGAAGCTACAATGTAGTAAATTTAAAATGAATCAGAGAAAATTTTTCTTCACTCAACGTGTAATTAAACTCTGGAATTCATTGCCAGAGAATGTGGTAAAGGCGGTTAGCTTAGCGGAGTTTAAAAAAGGTTTGGACAGCTTCCTTAAAAAAAGTCCATAGACCATTATTAAATGGACTTGGGGAAAATCCACTATTTCTGGGATAAGCAGTATAAAATGTTTTGTACTTTTTTGGGATCGTGCCAGGTATTTGTGACTTGGATTGGCCACTGTTGGAAATAGGATGCTGAGCTTGATGGACCTTTGGTCTTTCCCAGTATAGCAACATTTATATACTTAATATCAGTAAAATGACCCTTATATTACATTGTTAGGTGTGTTTTGCTCCAGTGATGGTCTGTCAATCTATGTATCTGTTTGCATGTACAAAGAAATCTACATGTGTGGGGATAGAATGTGCCACCTTCAGGACTGCCAGGCTCACCACCCAAAGACTGAAGAGAGATACGGGGTGGGGTGGGGGGGGGGGGGGAAGAGTGTGGACTGTAGTGACAAAATAAATGTGCTGTGTGGTTCTTGTGTTTGTTGGCAGAAGAAAGAGAGGCAGACCCTAGCTGACAGAAGTTACTACACTGAGCCTTAGCTGTGGCAGAGAAGGAGCTGACATTATTTCCGCCCTTGCCAGAGAGGGAGAGAGAAGTGTGCTGTGGCAGAAAAGAAGAGCTAGCGAGGTTTCCAATCTCTCTGGCAGAAGAGAGGGAGAGCTGCAGCAGTAGGGTGAGAGTGAAAGATAGATGTTAATGGGAGGGAAGCAAAGGAAAGGGTTGGATGGGAATGACTGACTCAAATTCTTCCAGCATTCAAAGTCTCTCAGTACATTCAAATAATCCTCTTGTCCACTCTCTCACATGTCACTTTTCAGCTTCCCCTGAACTAACTCAATTCACCTTGCTTCTCATAATCTTTACATTCACTCACTACTGTATTCCTGTAACTTATAAGGCCCCATTTAGTCACTCGGTCACCTCATGCACTACTTATAATCCCCCTATCAATTCACACACTCAGCCTCTAATCATAAACCCTCAACCACTTACTTGACACCAGACATTAATCCTATTTGCCTACTCATAACTCCTCCATTGAGTAACACAATGAGTAACCTCCCATTCATAAGCCCCCTATCCACTCACAAGTACCCTAACTATGTACTTCCTTATCACACTTTTGTGCCTTGCTTAGAGCATAAGCTTTTCATAAGAACATAAGTATTGCCATACTGAGACAGATCAAAGGTCCATCAAGTCCGACATCCTGTTTCAAAAAGTGGCCAATCCAGGTTACAAGTACCTGGCAAGATCCCAAAACAGTACAATACATTTTATGCTGCTTATCCTAGAAATAAGCATTGGATTTTCCTCAAGTCCATTTTAATAATGGCTTATGGACTTTTCTTTTAGGTAGCTAGCCAAACCTTTTTAAAACCCTGCTAAGCTAACTGCTTTTACTACATTCTCTGGCAAAGAATTCCAGAGTTTAATTACACGTAGAGTGAAGAAATATTTTCTCCTATTCATTTTAAATTTACTACTTTGTAGCTTCATTGCATGCCCCCTAGTCCTAGTATTTTTGGAAAGAGTAAACAAGTGATTCACATCTACCCATTCCATTCCACTCATTATTTTATACACCTCTATCATATCTCACCCTCAGCTGTCTTTTCTCCAAGCTGAAGAGCCCTAGCCGCTTTAGCCTTTCCTCATAGGGAAGTCGTTCCATCCTCTTTGCCACCCTTCTCTGTACCTTTTCTAATTCCATTATATCTTTTTTGAGATGCGGTAACCAGAATTGCACACTATATTCAAAGTACAGTCGCCCCATAGAGCAATACAAAGGCATTATAACATCCTCATTTTTGTTTTCCATTCCTTTCCTAATAATACCTAACATTCTATTTGCTTTCTTGGTTGCTACCGCACACTGAGCAGAGGGTTTCAATGTATCATCAATGATGCGCCTAGATACCTTTCCTGCTCGGTGACACCTAATGTAGAACCTTGCATTACGTAGCTATAGTTCAGGTTCCTGTTTCCCACATGCATCACTTTGCATGTGATCACATTAAACGTCATCTGCCATTTAGACGCCTAGGCTCCCAAGGCCCTCTTGTAATTTTTCACAATCCTCTCGCGATTTAACAGCTTTGAATAACTATGTGTCGTCAGCAAATTTAATTACCTCATTAGTTACTCCATCTCTAGATCATTTATAAATATGTTAAAAATCAACGGTCCCAGCACAGACCCCTGGGAACCCCACTATCTACCCTTCTCCATTGAGAATACTGACCATTTAACCCTACTCTCTGTTTTCTTTCAACCAGTTTTTAATCCACAATAAAACACTACCTCCTATCCCATGACTCTCCAATTTCCTCTGGAGTCTTTCATGACGTACTTTGTCAAATGCCTTTTGAAAATTCAGATATACAACATCAACTGGCTCACCTTTATCCACATGTTTGTTCACCCCTTCAAAGATTTATTTATTTGGTGTTAGCTCAGGTCTAGTTGCTTACATGTACAGTAGGTAACCCTGCCCTCAGAAGCTTTATTTATTTGGACTTAGCTCACACTTTTTTCAGTAGTAGCTCAAGGTACACTGGGTATTTCTGTGTTCCCAGAGGGCTTTTAATCTAAGTTTGTACCTAAGGTAATGGAGAGTTAAGTGACTTGCCCGAGATCACAAGCAGCAACAGCAGGATTTGAACTCGGCCTAGTTATCAGCCATGTGCTCTAACCATTAGGCTATTCCTCATCTAAGGGCCTCAATTAGGGGCTCTTTTACTAAGGTGCAGTAAGCACTAGCACTGCGCTGAGGTGTCCCGCTATATTGTGCTCATCAGAGCATGCTAATCCTGTGCTGAAAAGTATTTTTTATTTTTCAGGATGGGAGGCGTGGTTATGGGCAGAGAGTAGGCATGCCCTGCTGTAATCAGGTAGCACAATGTACAAGGTTAGTGCAGGAGCCCTTAGCGGCAACAAAATATGTGGCGGTAAGGGTTCCTGAGGTAATGGCAATGCGCTAATTGGGAAATTAGCGTGTGGCCATTAAAGAAGTATATGGAAATACGGCCATTTTACCGCCACGCTAAAAGTGGCCACAGTGCATGGAAAACCCACGTGCTGACAAAAGCGTGGCTTGGTAAAAGAGCCATATGGGCGTCTCAGATTTTCACAGTGGATATGATGTACTGCTTTCATTGTATGCATATTCATTATGGAAATTTTGAAAACCCAGCTGGGTTGTGGCCCTCAAGGACCACATTGCCCACACCTGACAAGTGTAATGACGTGGACCTTTTTGAGATGATAGGTGAACATTCTCTACCGGTATTTACACTATCTGAAGATGATACAGTTTGACAACTTTTAGGGTTGTATTCAATAAAGCTTTCTGCCATAAACCCAGAATAGGAAAAAGTATTTCTTCTATCTTAATCTGCACATTCAAAATGAGAATTGGGCAATTACTTTTCCCTCAGAAGTCAGATTATTCCAGGTCACAAGTGAAAGGACAATCCAATTTCAAAATCCCACGCACGGAATATACAGATTTGTATTCCTGAATTCTTTAGGGAAATTGGAATGCTATCTTAAATACAACAAAACAAAATCAGGGTTAACCCACCCTATCCTTTGTGACCGGGATTTCTCTGCTAACCATGTGGAAAAATGCAGCAGTAAAAGGCACTTACCTCACGCTTGGATCTGTGTCTGTGAGCCAGATAATACCTCCAGGATGGTTATTAGGCAGTACTTTTAACCTGTAAAATGTGTACCAAATGAATATGCAGTTAACATAGCCCATACATTCTTCTCAAAAACAAGCAAGACTCCTGTGTGCCTTAAAGTCTGGACATTTAAGTGCCTGCCTGAAGGGATTGCCAGTGGAATTCAGATATTCTGAATAATTCTTGCAAGGCCAGACTAAACAGGGGAAGCTGTTGGGGCCAAGATATAATAAAGCAATGTCTCCAGCTTCTTATCAGGGCCTGCAGTGATGTTTGAGCTGTTGGTGACTATAGAAAAATAATGAAAACCAGTTTCTATATAACAAAATAAATAAAAAGAAATATGCAGGCATTTTAAAACTGCATCACTAAAATACAAATTGTATGTAAAAATAGATATAAGTATACAAATGAAAGGTACATTTCTCTGTTTTTGTTTTTAATTAGATGGGACAAGAAAAAGTGTCTGTGCGCTGTGGTAACTGCTCATAACCAAAGCCAGTCTTTCCACTAGATGGGCTAGGCAACTGCCTAGGTTGGCAGAAGTAGGAGGGAGGGAGTGTCCACATGGTGCTGACAAGATAATAGGAAAGCAGTGGTGAGTCTCTCAGCACTTGTGTGTATATGCTTATGGCCTGCCTTGTCCTGCTCTCTCCAAAATGAAGTTTGGGAGGGGACAGAGTATGACAAGCCTTGAGCACATAGGGGTGCTCAAAGGCCCTGCACCATGTTCAGTTTCATTTTGATGCAGGCTCAAGTCAGATGGAGAACAGAGGCAGTGACAGGGAGAAAAGAAGAGGGTGAGGTGGAGGACATCATGGGGTAGGGGGTAGGGAAGTAGAGAGAGGCAGGACAGCTAGATGGTGAGGAGAAGGAAGGGGAGATGCTGGGCTACAGAGGGAGGGGTTGGAAAGGGGAAATGCTGGACTATGGGGTGGAGGGGATATAATGTGTGGCTGAAGGTTTCACTAGGTCATCAGATACCATTGAACTGGCCTTGCTCTGAACAGTGCAGATATGCTAAGTCACATGCATTTTGTCCCCTTTTCCAGTTCACATACCAAACTGCCTCTTCTCATGCGTTGGCTCCTTGCCCTTGCAATCTGTCATGTCTCTCTTTCTCTCCCTCTCTTCCCTTCCTTCTGCTCTCCTCCCCAAGAAATCAGCAAATGTTCATCTCTTCTGCTTGTCCCCTCCCTGGAAATCCAGTATCTCTCCCTCTTCCTCATTTCATTTTCGCCCCCCCCATCTCGATATTACTTCATCTACCCCCTCCTGGGTGGTCATTTAAACTTGCCATAGGTTGCTGGCAGTGAGGCCTTTGCTGCTGCCTGTCTGCCTGAATCAGTAAGTTGCATCAGATGGGTATGATGCATCAGATGGACGGTCCAGCAGGCCAACTCAGGAAGCCTGAGGTTGAGCGCTACCACTGCCGGCATCTAAGGCAAGTTTAAAGAATGGGGGAAGGGGAGAGGAAATGATGACAGGACCTGCAGGGGAAGAGGGAGAAATACCAGACCCATAGGGGGAGGGGGCAGGAGGAAAGGAAGCGAGAGGGAGAGATACTGGCCTTGGATTGAGGGGGAAGAAGAACAGGAGGGAAGGAAGATTGATGGAGAAATGAAGGCCTTGGAGGAAGAGGAGGGTGGTGGTGTAGAAAAAAGGGAAGTGAGAAGCTGGACATGGGGTGGACGGTGGAATATTGACACAAAGAGGCAATGCTCGATATAGGGAGGCGGATAAGAACAGCTGTACTGTGTCGGACCAATGGTCCATCTAGCCAAGTATCCTGTTTCTAACAGTGGGCAATCTAGGTCTCAAGTACCTGGCAGAAACCCAATTAGTAGCAACATTCCATGCTATCAATCCCCAGGCAAGCAGTGGCTTCCCCCATGTCCCTCTCAATAACAGACTATGGACATTTCCTCCAGGAACTTGTCCAAACGTTTTTTAAACTGCTGTAACCACATCCTCTTGCAATGAGTTCCAGAGCTTAACTATTATTTGAGTGAAAAAATATTTCCTCCTATTTATTTTAAAAGTATTTTCATGTTATTTCATTGAGAATCCCATGGTCTTTGTACTTTTTGAAAGAGTGAAAAACCGATTCACTTTTACTCGTTCTACACCACTTAGGATTTTGTAGACCTCAATCATATCCCTCCTCAACCATCTCTCTTCCAAGCTGAAGAGCCCTAACCCCTAACCTTTTCTCATATGAGAGGAGTTCCATCCACTTTATCATTTTGGTGGCTCTTCTTTGAACATTTCTAATTTTGCTATATATTTTTTGAGATACAGTGACCAGAATTGAAATCAATACTCAAGTTGAGTTTGCACCAGGGACACAGGTGTGCAATGTTTGGGGGATAGAGACACAGGGCTATGATTGAGATGGGGATAAGGACAGGCTGGACAAAAACAGAAACCAGAGTTTGGAACCAACACAATTAGAAAAATAAAATGACCAGTCAACAAAGGTACAGAAAATAATTTTATGGTCTATTTATTGATTAGAATATGTCAGTTTTTGGAATGTACATCTGCCAGAGGTTGTGTTAGACATGGCTGGGGCCTGCAAGAAAAACCTCACTCACTGTCCTTAAACCTCCAGCATAGCGGTGGTAAATCTCCAGCTTTGGGCTGGGCCACCCTTGGCGTCTCTAACACTGTGGACTTCCTACTCTTTACATTCTGTCCCCTAATCCTTTGATCCTGATGTATTTGAAGAGCATAATGCTGATGGTTATTTGATAATCCCAGTCCTTTCTTCCTTATTTTAGGTTCTTGCACTTAGCCTCCCAAAGTTCCATAGAAACCTATGGAACTTAGCCTCCCAAAGTGCTTTGAAAATATGCCTCAGAGTGCTCTATAGCTAAATGTTATGCTGGCAAATCAATAAAAAGAAAAGGTCAGAATGACAAGTGGGTTTAACCCATTTCAGATTTTATTTCTTCAGATTTGTTATTAGTAAATTGTTAGTATGATTTACTTCAGGCCATATAAATTTCACATTCCATCTTTATTTACTGTACTACAAATGATAAAAATATCTAAGTGGTTTACAAGTATTTCAGTATATATTAAAAGTACAGATAGGAGGAACACAAATGTGAGTCTCACATACAATTCCATTACATTAAAAAGATTTTATAACCCACAGTTACCATTCAGGTTCAAAGCGACTAACAATGGGCTCCTTTTACAAAGCTGCACTAGCAATTCCCACCTGGGAAATGCAACGAAGCCCATAGGAACTGAATGGGCTTTATCACACACTAGTGGGCTTTGTAAAAATAGCCAAATAAGAATAACTAGGAATTAAATTAAAATGATAAAAGGATAAGGGGTGAGGGATAGATTAATCCTAAAAAAGGGGGGGGGGGGGGAGGAGGTGAAAAGTAAACAAGGACAAATGTATTAATGCCACCATATATCTATATTTATTTATTTATTTAGATTTTGCTCACACGTTTTTCAGTAGTAGCTCAAGGTGAGTTACATTCAGGTACACTGGATATTTCTCTGTCCCAGGAGGGCTCACAATCTAAGGCAGCTCCTTGTGACTCTGGGCAAGTCACTTAACCCTCCATTGCCCCATGTAAGCTGCATTGAGCTTGCCATGAGTGGGAAAGCGCGGGGTACAAATGTAACAAAAAAAAAGTTTGTACCTGAGGCAATGGAGGGTTAAGTGACTTGCCTAAGAGAGGTATTTATATCTATATATCTTATTTAGATATTTAAATTTAAGTCACACTTTTTGGTATGGTAGCTCAAAGTGAGTTACATTCAACAACACAAGGTATTTCCTTGTCCCTGGAAGGTTTACAATCTAAGGGAACCATTTTCTAAGCTGTGCTAAGCCTAATGTGGACTTAGGGGCCCTTTTACTAAACTGAGGTGAAAGTGGCCTATGCTAGTTTGGATGCATGAAATTGGCGTGCACTGGCCCATTTTTCACCTTGGTGGGTAAAAAGGCCTTTTTTCTAATGGGGCAGTAAATGGCTGCCCGTGTGCTAATATTAAAAGTACATAAGTACATAAACACTGCCATACTGGAAAAAGACCAAGGGTCCATCAAGCCCAGCATCCTGTCTCTGACAGCGGCCAATCCAGGCTTCAAGAACCCAGCAACTCCCCCCCCCCCCCCCAAAAAAAAAAAAAATGTTTTTAATAATGTTCAATGGACTTTTCCCTCAGGAATCTTTCCAAACCCCCTTTAAATTCTGTAAGGCCAGCTGCTGTCACTACATTCTCCGGCAATGAGTAGCGTGTGGCTATTTACTGCTTGAGCCCTTACTGCCACCTATTTACTCGGAGGTAAAGGCTCATGCGCTACTCACGCTGCAATGTGGCCAAGATGCCAATTACCGCAGGGAATGCCCCCATGGTAGAAAATGATTTTCTACCATGAGAAACAGCACGTACCAACTTTGGAATTACTGCCTGGTACAACGCTACCCCTGCAGTAGTGTCAATTTGGCACGTGCTACCTGCAAGTTAACCCTACAGCGGCTTAGTAAAAGAGCCCCTTAGTGTGCTGAAAAAGGTTTACCACATGTCACACTAAAGTACCTTGCCATAGTTTTCCTGTTTGAGCACTTTAATTGTGTACTAATTTGGGGGGGGAGGGGGTTGTATTTATCTTTTGGAGGCATCTGGTAGGGGTAGGGAATGGGCAGGGAATGTGTGTGGAAGCATTATCCCGCTAACGAGTTCATGTTACAATAACTGGTTAACCTAAATAGGAGACAGTCCAGCTTATTTTCGAAAGAGAAAGACGTCCATATTTTGACCCAAATCGGGAGATCGGCGCCTTTCTCTCATGGGTGCCCAAATCAGTATAATCGAAAGCCGATTTTGGGTGCCTCCAACTGCAGTCTGTCACGGGAACGAACAAAGTTGACGGGGGCGTGTCGGAGGTGTGGTGAAGGTGGGACTGGGGCGTGTTTATTGGCCGAGGAGAGATGGGCGCGCTCGGCCGATAATGGAAAAAAGAAGGGCGGCAGAAGCGAGAATTTGGGCCGCTTTTTTTGGACCCTTTTTTTTTCATGAACAAGTCCCCAAAAAGTGCCCCAACTGCCCAGATGACCACTGGAGGGAATCGGGGATGACCTCTCCTGACTCCCCCAGTGGTCACTAACCCCCTCCCACCGCCAACTCCAGGCTCCGCTCATTCTGCCTCGCCTCACCCTATGCTTGGAACAACCTTCCTGAGCCCTTACGCCAAGCCCCCTCCCTGCCTATCTTCAAGTCTTTGCTTAAAACTCACCTCTTCAATGCTGCATTCGGCACCTAACTCTTACCGTTCAGTAAATCCAGACTGCCCCAATTTGACCGCCCCTATCGGACTGACCGTTCACTTCTCTTAGATTTTAAGCTCTTTGAGCAGGGACCGTCCCTCTATGTTTAAATTGTACAGCGCTGCGTAACCCTTGTAGCGCTTTAGAAATGTTAAGTAGTAGTAGTAACTTTAAAATATTTTTTTTCCAGCCTGTATGCCAGCCTCAAATGTCACACCCAGCTCCATCACAGCAGTATGCAGGTCCCTGGAGCAGTTGTTAGTGGGTGCAGTGGACTTCAGGCAGGTGGACCCAGGCCCATCCCCCCCTTACCTGTTACACTTGTGCTGGTAAATGGGAGCCCTCCAAACCGCCCCCAAAACCCACTGTACCCACATCTAGGTGCCCCCCTTCACCCATAAGTGCTATGGTAATGGTGTAGACTTTGGGCACTAGGTTTTGGGGGGGATTTGGGGGGCCTCAGCACCCAAAGTAAGGGAGCTATGGACTTGGGAGGTATTTACATTTTTTTTTAAACTTTTTACAAGTGCCCCCTAGGGTGCCCGGTTGGTGTCCTGGCATGTGAGGGGGACCAGTGCACTACGAATTCTGGCCCCTCCCACGACCAAATGCCTCGGAGTTGTTCGTTTTTGAGCTGGGTGGCTTCGGTTTCCATTATCGCTGAAAACCGATACCGCCCAGCTCAAATCCGCCCAAATGTGATGCATTTGCCCGGCACCAACCGTATTATCGAAACAAAGGATGGACGTCTATCTTTTTTGAAAATACGGTCTGTCCCGCCCCTTCACAGACCTGTCCTCGGAGATAATTGCCCATGGAGATGGGCGTCCGCGTTCGATTATGCCCCTCAGTAAGTACTCCTGCATTAATTATTTGCAGCTGTCTTGTGTTGCATTAGCGCAATACTTAGAAATTAAAAAACAAACAAACAAAAAATGCCTCAGTAAAAATGATCTTAGCCTGCAGGAAAGTCTGGATTAGGGAAAGGAAAGGGGATGAGATTTGATATACTGCCTTTCCATAAATAGTTTACATATTATATACAGGTATGTAGGGGTTCTTTTATCAAGCAGCGAGAAAAAGGACCCTGTGCTAGCGGTGGGGGCCATTTTTCCTGTGCGCCAGGGACATTTTTTCTGCAGTCGGTAGAAGCCCCTCCCCCCAAAAAATGGCTACACAGTGAGATAACCCTTACCTTATGGCCATGCGGCAGGGAGCCCTTACCACCACCCACTAAGGTGGCGATAAGGGCTCCTGTTCTAACCCAGTGGTAACTGGGCAGCGATGCCCAATTACTGCTGGGTTAGAGCCATGCAAGCCATTTCCAGGGGTTTTCTTTTTCCCCTGGAAATGGAATGCAGTTGGGGGCGGGACTACCACTGGTGGCCGCATTGGGCTGGCAGTAGTCCTGGAAGAGCGAGCAGGGCCCCTTAATTTGTACTTGGGGCAACAGAGGGTTAAAGGCCTCTTTTACTAACTGCGCTAGCAATTCCCGTGTGCTGTGGTGCATTTGCTGCGCCAGGAATTGCTAGCTATGTACTGTACATTCATTCTTTATAGGTATCCAAACCATCTAGGTTGCTGTTGTTGTAGTATCTTACTAAATGC
Source organism: Microcaecilia unicolor (assembly GCF_901765095.1). NCBI lineage: Eukaryota > Metazoa > Chordata > Amphibia > Gymnophiona > Siphonopidae > Microcaecilia > Microcaecilia unicolor. The sequence continues at coordinate 217,810,848 of NC_044034.1, forward strand.
TGGCTGGTTAGTTGTTTCTCTTATTGCTTTGGTTTTAACTCTACCTTTACTTGACATGAAGCTGTGTGCATCAAAACCGTTTAATCTGTTTTGGAGAGTTTTATTACTGCCCAGGAATGGAAAATCACAAGGATTAGACAACATATGTGCAGAAGAAAGGATCAAGTGAAATGATAGAATGGCTACTATGATTGTGTAATGCAGAATAGAAAAGAGGGGAAAAAAAAGCACCTGATGACTAGCAGAAAAGTGTAATTGTAAAGCTGTCGAAGAACAGAGATTTATTGGACTGCAATAATTGGAGAGAAAATGTCTGTTATCTGTACCCCCAAAAATTTTACAGCCAAATGATTTTTAGCCAGATTAAGGATCAAGTAGACAAAATAATAAAAGATTTATTTCTTTGTTGTTTGTTTATTAGGATTTATTTACTGCTTTTTTGAAGAAATTCACCCAAGGTGGTATAGATCATGAATAATCCAGACATAGGCAATAAGCGATTGCAGCTAAATATTCAAAGAACAGTACACACAATAGTAAAGTATGCTACTTACAATGTCAACAGAAAACACATTAAAAAATCTTAATAGACAGCGTAGGGTGTAGATGGAACATGTAGATAAGATAGAGTAACATGAGTTTAGACAGAAGATGTGTGACTAATTTAAGGCATATGGTGTCAGAGAAAGTGTCGCAAGCAAGATGATGTTAGACCTTGTGAGTGTGACTAGCAAGTTAGTTGCTTCTTCCATTTAAGGCTTGTGAGAAGAGCTAAGATTTCACCTGTTTCCTAAAGTAAAGATAGTCTTGCATTGAGTGAAGCCTTTCAGGGAGTGCATTCCAGAATGTTGGGACTACTCCGGAGAAGGCTTGTAGGTGACTGTCAAGTTGTGAGATTTAGTTTGGAAAATGTGTGATTAGGGATACTCCTTAGGAGGATTTTAGGTATGTAGAGGGACATCCACTTCGTCAAGTACTCCGGGTCATTTCCTTTCAGGGCCTTGAAATGCAGTTATGTTGTTCTACTTGTTTCACCTCAGCTTCCTTTTTTTTCCCCAGCCTTCATACTTGAATAAGTTGATTCTGTCCAAACCTTTCACATCAAACTGTGAACACTACTCTGCAATGAAAGGGAATCTATATTCCTTTTAGGATTCAAATTACAATATCTTTATCTTCTTTGCAAGGTCTGGCCAGCAGATGGCACTCAACATCTATAAGATAGTAGAATTTCTTCCCTTAACGCCAGTCTGTGCAGCAAGAACTAAATCTGCATCTCCCCAACCAAACTGAAGCATCCCATTTGTTAAAACTTAAGTAATGTTAAAAATTGTGGTTAGTCCACATGAATATATGGAAATAAATGTCTGCAAACCAGTTGAGGTGATACCTTTTTAGTAAAATAACACTACATCTGTGACTAGCTTTCAGGAAATACCCTTTCTTATTATGGTCCGTAAAGAAACAGACCATTTGCACTGGATTTAAAGAAGCTAATGCAGCCGCCAACATAAGCCATTACAAGTCAGTAAAAGAGAATAGAAGGGAGTCTGCTGCCATCTTGGCCACTCCCAGAGTTCTTACATTGTTGAGTATTTAGTTGGACTGTACTTGTATGGAATCACATTTACCTATTGAGAAGATGCATAAATTTGTTGAGTTGACTGGGCAGGCCTGTTCTTGTGAGAAAGTTACTTTGTGTCAAGTCCATGTTTCATTAGATCACTTCAATTTTGCCTGTCAGGTGACCCCAATGGGAAGAGCTTTTATGTGCATTTGATGATTTTAACAAGAAGAGCAACCAAAAAGCATAATTTCATTCAGCTATTGTTACAGGTAAAAGCAGATTTGGTCATTTGGAAGTCATTTCGTTATGCAGGTTGACTTCTGTGTCATGCATATTGCTGTGTGCCATGTATATATTTGAAAACCCTCAATAAACAGATTTAAATATAAGGAATTTATTGGTATTCAGGTTTGAAGGAGCTCTTTTGTTTCAAAGTTGATTTGCAGTTGTTTTTAGATACTTCAGTGGTGTGGAGCTTGGTGTTTCTTTAAGGGAGATTGGTGTGTTCAGGCCTGGCCTGCAAGTTGGCATGTGAAAGGTTAGTACAAAAATATTACATTCGTAAGCTCTTTCTGACTGTGATAGCACTCATGGTGTGGGGTAATCAGTTAATGTATAGAAAAGTAGCTATGTGCTCTAAAATGGCAGTAGTGAATGCGATTATAACACCTGCCAGTCTGGGGACCCTCACATCTACTATTTTCCTACTATGTGGTATACTGGGGGCACAACTTCAGGGAAATAACACTGGCTTTGCAGGTTTAGAATCCTAGGTCGGGACCAATAAGAACTGGGAGGCCGTTGGAACCAAAGGGGTCCTTGAACTAAGGTGCGCTGCAAAATGGCCTGCGGTAGTGTAGGCGCGGGTTTTGGGCATGCACAGAATCATTTTTCATTGCATCTGTAAAAAAGGCCTTTTAAAAATTTTTGACGAAAATGGACGTGCGGCAAAATCAAAATTGCCGTGTGTCCATTTTGGGTCTAAGACCTTACCATCAGCCATTGACCTAGTAGTAAAGTCTCACATGGTAACCAGGTGGTAATGACCTATGTGCGCCAAACGCCATTTGGCGCACGTCCGATACGTGTGGCAGAAAATAAAAATTATATTTCGGTTGCGCGTATTGGACGCATGCCAAAAATGAAATTACCAGAAGAGCCATGCGGTAACTCCATTTTGGTGCACATTGGGCAAGCGTAGGCGCTTACGTGGCTTAGTAAAAGGGCCCCAAAATGATTTATGGTTTATTATATTTAATATACCACCTTTCCTAATAGAACAGCAAGGCAGTTAACAAAATACATTTTGAAACAGAAAGGAGCTCTAATCAATTGATAGCACAGAAAGATTAAGCAAAATAAGCAGAAGTATATAAAATTGTAGTGATATACAGGCTAGCAGAAAAACAACACTAGTGTCTCATTGTATCGGTAGCCTGGCAGTACATAGGTAGGTTTTTAGGGCAGCCTTAAATTTCTTTAAGGATGGTTTGAGTCTGAGGAGTCCCGGCAAGACATTCCACAGAGAAGGGGCAGTACAATAAAAACCAGAAGAACAAGTGAAGTCCAATTGAGCACCTGATAGTGGAGGAATATGAAGGTGGTGATCATTGAGTGATCGAAGAACTCTTTTGTGGGGGTATAATGTATAATGATTGGTTGATTGACTGGAATTTATTAACCACCTTTACGAAGAGATTCATCCAAGGCGGTGTACAGTAGGTACAGTTTTAACATAAATCTTACATTTTTGTTAACAGCATAACAATAGTAAAATGACCAGGAATAAACAAATACAATAAATGAGGTAAATTTCAAAAAACAGCAAATTGAAACCTAATAATAAGACTACCATGAAAGAAGAGATGTATGGAGGGATACCTGAAACTAAGATTTATGGGTCAAAACATAGATTTTAAATTGTTTACATTAGTGGATTGGTAATCGGTAGTATTTTATGAATGAAGCATTCCAGGCATGATATTGTTTACTGAATATCTTAAGAGGTGAATAACGATATCCAATAATGATAGAGTAGAAAAATACTAACAGTTGCAGTCTTTATCCTAAGAGTGGACTTTCACTCTTAGGTTAAGAATCCCTCTCCACTAACTCCTTTTTTCCTAGAAGAATACCTTTCAGAGCTGGACTGAACTCAGATTTGGTCCCAGATGCAGCTCCTTCTGGCAGTTTGGCTCTCCTTACCCTGGCCCAGGGGACATCAACTGTATTCTCTCCTCCTTTTCCAGGATCAGGAGCTCCCTGTTGCTATCTTGTACTTCAGAGATGCTTTCTTTCTCTCTTCTTCTCTCCGCTGTTGCCTTTCTATGTTTCTATACGTGGTATCTCTTAGGAAAAGGAGGAGTTAGTAGTTACTGAGAATGGGCAGACTAGATGAGCCATATGGCCCTTATCTGCTGTCATGTTTCTATGTTTCTTATGGTGCACTAGATTACCCAGGGCCTGTGGTTCAATGGCTTATTTTATTTATTTGTTGCATTTGTATCCCACATTTCCCCACCTATTTGCAGGCTCAAAATGGCTTACATTAAGCCGTAATGGCAATCGCCATTACCGGAATGAGAAATACAGAGTGGTATTGAATTAAAGTTCATAAGTGATAGAATAATTTAAGCAATCAGGTATAGAGAGTTCATTTCCGGAATGAGAAATAAAGTGGTATTGCGTTAAAGTTCATTAGATACAGAGTAAATTAAGCAATCAAGTATAGAGGGTTCGGTTTTGTCCAGTTCTGGTATAAGTTTCGTTGTCTGGTATTTAGGATTGTGGTATGCCTTTTTGAACAGGTTAGCTTTTAGTGATTTTCGGAAGTTTGTTAGGTCGTGCATTGTTTTTATGACGTTGGTAGTGCATTCCATAGTTGCGTGCTTATGTAGGAGAAGCTGGATGTATATGTTGATTTATATTTTAGTCCTTTGCAGCTAGGGTAGTGGAGATTCAGGAAAGTGCGTGCTGACCTTTTTGTGTTCCTGGTTGGTAAGTCTATGAGGTCTGTCATGTAGACCAGGGCCTCGCAGTGAATATTTTTTTATGAACCAGGGTGCAAATTTTGAATGCAATACGTTCTTTAAGTGGGAGCCAGTGTAGTTTTTCTCTTAGGGGTTTGGCGCTTTCGTATTTCGTTTTCCCACTTATGAGTCTGGCTGCGGTGTTTTGGGCAGTTTGGATTTTCTTAATGATTTGTTCTTTGCATTCGGCATAGATTGCATTGCAGTAATCTATGTGGCTTAGCACCATTGATTGTACCAGGCTGCGGAATATTTCCCTTGGGAAGAAAGGCTTTTACTCTTTTGAGTTTCCACATTGAATGGAACATTTTCTTTGTTATATTTTTCGCTTGGCTTTCTAGTGTGAGATTTCGGTCGATTGTAACTCCGAGAATTTTCAGGCTATCTGAAACTGGAAGGGTGTATGTAGCCTGGGGTATTTATAGTGGTGGGTTTGTTCGTGTTGTATTGTGATGAGAGGATGAGACATTGTGTTTTTTCTGCGTTGAATTTTAATTGAAATGCATCCGCCCATGAATTCATGATTTGGTGCCTGTGTTTGATTTCATTTGTGATTTCTTTTGGATCATGTTTGAACGGGATGTAGATCGTGACATCGTCTGCCTAGATGTAAGGATTAAGGCCTTTGTTGGATAGCGATTTGGCTAGAGGTGTCATCATTAGGTTGAAGAGGGTCGGTGAAAGGTGTTTGGTCAGCCAAAGACCTTTTCCTCCTTGCTGTATGTTACAATGGCCAGGGAACCAAAGACAGCCAACATTTAATTCCAAATTCCCTCCAAACAGAAGCCTCTTCCTTTTGTTCTGGAAGATGCAAGGGCATGAAGAGGTCACAATATAATATTTTCATGGAGTCACTAGAGGTCTCTGTCATCTAAGCAAGGCAGAATCTTAGAGGTCTTTACAGAATTAATAGGCATAAGAACATGAATGTTGCCATATTGGGACAGACCAAAGGTCCATCCATCCCAGTATCCTGTTTCCAACAGTGGCCAATCCAGGTCACAAGTACCTGGCAAGATCCCAAAACAGGGAAACAGATTTTATGCTGCTTATCCTAGAAATAAGCAGTGGATTTTCCCAAGTCCATCTTAATAATGGCTTATGGACTATTCTTTTAGGAAGCTATCCAAACCATTTTTAAACCCCGCTAAGCTAACTGCTTTTATCCCATTTTCTGGCAACTGATTCCAGAGTTTAATTACAAGTTGAGTGAAGAAATATTTTCTCTGGTTTGTTTTAAATTTACTACTTAGTAAATGTACTACTTAGTAGCTTTATTGTGTGCCACCTAGTGCTAGTATTTTTGGAAAGAGTAAACAAGTGATTCACATCTACCTGTTCTATTCCACTCCTTTTTTTATAGGCCTCTATCATATCTCCCCTCAGCCATCTCTTTCCCAAGCTGAAGAAACCTAGCCATTTTATGAGGAAAGGCGTCCCATCCCCTTTTTCATTTTTGTCGCCCTTCTCCGTACCTTTTCTAATTCCACTATTTGTTTTTTGAGATGCGGTGACCAGAATTGGAGTGATACAAAGGCATTGCAACATTTTCATTTTCATTTTCAATTTCTTCCCTAATAATTACTAACATTCTATATGCTTTTTTAACTGCCTCTGCACACTGAGCACAGGGTTTCAATGAATCATCAACAATGTCACCTAGATCCTTTTCCTGGGCGGTGACTCCTAATGGGGAACCTTGCATCCTCTTTCCCACATGCATCACTTTGCACTTGCTCACATTAAAAGCCATCTGCCATTTGGATGCCCAGTTTTCCAGTCTCGTAAGGTCCTCTTCGTCATTAGTTTTGTAGTAGTTGTGCATTTTAATTTTACATTGTCTACTTTTAAATATATCACTGTCTAAAAATATATTATGGGTATAGATAATGCAATAGCAGACTCTCTCTCTCTCTCTTGTTTTCAGTGGACCCGGTTTCGAGCTATGGCTCCAGGAACCAGCAAGATGCCTACATCTGTGCCTCTGATTTTATGGGCAATTATACTGGACCACTTGGAAGATTGTTGAGGTGTTCACTGTCTGACAGTATTTAGCGGGCCTAAGAGGCCAGTCGATTGCATTTTACCAGTAGGAGGTGTAGTACTTGGGGAAGCCTTTGATCCTGGCTGTGTTTTACTGTGTATTGCATATGCCAAGGCAGCTGATATGTTGTTTCATGCCTTCTCAGCACCATTGGCCAGCATTGCTTTTTTTCTAAGCTATGTGGATTTGAAGACCTGGTAAGTCTTTTTAAGTGCAAAACATTTGTATGGTTTTGCTAGAACTGACTTGCAACATGAAATGAGATTGTTAAACAGCCAATTTTACATGACGTTTTGGTGAATTTATTTAAGGTGATGCCTTTATATTTATACCTCTCACTATGAGGTAAATTTGTTCAAGGTGACATTTTGTTTGCATTTTTTGCAGTATAATGAGTTGGTAAATTAGCTGCAGCAAAAGAAATGCTGATGGTTTTATGGGGTTATTTTGGAATGATATGTAAGTGTATGAGAATGTGGAGGATCCAGGGATTTAAGACTATCACTCGAGTTTCATATTCAGTGGACATGACACAGGATTGTTACCCCTGATGCAGCTATCACAAAACGGGAAATCCCTGTTGGGTATTTGGATCCTTGGACATGCTGGTCAAGCTGTACATTTGAGGAGAAGATAAATGGATTACAATTATGCTACTGGCATGTTTTTGAACTGGTTCAAACAACGACTTAAGCTTTTTTTTTTTTTAATCTCCTGTGGGACACACATGCATTTGCTACACTGATAGAGTTTTTGAAAAATTTGAGCACTCTGCTTAAGTTGAGTTTTTTTTTTAGTCCTGTGATGGTGAGCCGTGCCCAAGCCTTACTGAGGCTTTTTTCTCCACTTTTTTGTGAATGCTTAAATGTGTGCCCCTTTCAATGTACTGACGCATGCGGCAATATAAATATATACAATATATTGTTTTGGAAAGATTTTCCAATTTAATATTTTGGGCTTGTGTAAATTGGTCAAATGCCAAATTGTGCACAGGCATTTTTACACTACCAAACACTTGGAAGGTTATTTTGGTTGAGCCATGTTTATGGATTATCATTGACAAAATTTCATTTTATTTTGAGGTTATGCTTACATATAGCCTGAGGAGTGTGGGTTTTGATCTTAGCTCTTCTTTCCAAATTGGAACTGCTATTTTGTGGCAGCCCATGGTTTGCCAATGCTAGCTATTTGTTTGAGGTGCTGTCATTCCAAGGCTTTCAAAAGTTATGTTCGTTAAGTTTTGCTTGACTTGACTTTTATTTGTCTTCAGTTCATTTTACAGATGCTGTGAGTATGTGGGAACTCCTTCGTTTTCTCGGCCAGAAAGAGTCCAGACTGGGGCTGCACTTGGACATTGCTTCTCTCGGCATCTGACAACATTGATTGGGCCTGTGTGGTATGCAATGATATCAACTATTGCCGTTACTGTTTGAAGCTCGACTCCTTACTGTATGTGTATTCATTTGGGGGAAAATGACATTTGTTGGCTAAATGGATAGACTTCATTAGTCAAATGAAGTGGGATTTGTATATGATTTGATATTTTCCTCACGTTATAATTATTTGGTTCCAAATTATATGTAGATGGTTGTGGAGGTATGTCATTAATACTAAGGTTGTTGAGAGACTTTGGAAGAGAGCTAATGCTGAAGTCTCCAAATCTGTAGTTGTGATGTGGGGGTTAGTGCTTTCTTTTTTGTCTGAAAATTGTCCTGGGCTTTGTCATTAGGATGGAGTTCACCTGCCTAATATCAGTCAGGATGTTTTTCTGAGCTCTACTCAGGACCTGTTGGAAGAGAGTCGCACAGCTATTAGAGATGAAACTCATGCGATGAGTACTGGGCACATGCAGCATGCAGTCCCCTCTCGTGGCAGTGCTTAATAGAGTCATCTGCCACTAAGTTAGTTCCTAATTGGCTTGGGGGTAAGATCGTGAGGAGTGTTATTTATTTCTAGTACTCCTAAGAACACCTGTATTACCCGTGTTCTGATGATAAAGGGGGGTGATATGTAAGACACATATTTAGCAAATGGAATCATATAGCCTGGCATCACTGCAGGTTGGTTGATTGGTGGGAACTGAACTGTTATAAATGTATTATAACTAGGTTGACACCACCTAGTTGACTGTGTAGATCTGGCGATGGCTGAAGTTATAACTATTAATTATATAAGATTAAGGGGCATAGTTATTGATATGGGCTACTGCTAAGATGTATTATTTTCCTAATAACTCATACTATTTTAGCACAGGTCACATTTTATGCAATGAGACCTAGTTACTGATAATTGGGGCTAACAGTAAAATAACATTCTTAATGGTAGCTGACACTGATAACTTCCCCCTAAGATGCATGGCGTAATAAAGTTTATTTATTTATTTATTTTATTTGTATCCTGCTTTGCCCAGAGCCAGTAACAAAAAAAAAACATTCATACAATCAATAAAAACAAAACATAACAAGCAACACAAATCAACAGCAATTAATATACCAACCCAGTTAGTTGAAAACTAGTTATTTCAGTACACTTCATTCTTCTAGAAAGGCCTTCAAAAAATAGTGAGGCTTCAAAAATCATTTAACATGCTGAACATTATCACACAGTCTTAAAAGCCCAATCAACCATTCCATAGCAAAGGACCAACAATTGATAATGCTTGCATCTTTGTATCCACATAATGACACATCTCTGGAGAAGGTAAACAGAGCTGTTTAGATGTCTCAGATCTCAATGACCGTCTTGGCTTGTACAAGTTGTGACTGGTTTTGCCACTACTTCCTGGGTTTATGTTTTTTCCATTGAGAGTTTCCACCCAAACTCAGACTGACCCTGCACCTTGCATCCCAGGATGTACTGCTTGTGGTAAGGTGTTGCTACTCTTCCAGCCAAATTCAAACAGAAAATAGCAACAGGCAAAAACATCCTTCTCCTCCAATTCAATATGTCCAGTGCATTCGACATGGTAAACCACAACATATTAATAAGATTACTAGATAAATTCGGGATTGGTGGAAACATACTCAACTGGATCAAGGGCTTCCTAACCACAAGAACATACCAAGTAAAATCAAACTCAAGCATATCACCACCGTGGAAAGCAGACTGTGGAGTACCGCAAGGATCACCGCTATCACCGATACTTTTCAACCTAATGATGACCCCACTAGCCAAGTCCTTATCCAACCAAGGCCTTAACCCTTCCATATATGCAGACAATGTCATAATACACATTCTGTACAATACCAATCTGACAGAAATCACCAACGAAATCAAGCTCAGCTTGAACATCATGGACTCATAGGCAAATGCATTTCAACTAAAACTCAATAAAGAAAAAACTCACTGTCTCATCCTCTCATCCCAACACAGCGTGGACAACCCCGCAAACATCAACACCCCAGACTACACCCTTCCTATATCAGACAGTCTGAAAATCATCAGAGTCACAATAGACCGCAACTTAACACTAGAGAGCCAAGCAGCATCCACAACAAAGAAAATGTTCCTCTCAATGTGGAAACTCAAACGCCTGAAACAATTCTTCCCGAGGGATACATTCCGCAACCTGATACAATCAATGGTGTTAAGCCACGTAGACTACTGTAATGGAATTTATGCAGGATGCAAAGAACAAACATTAAAGAAACTCCAGACTGCTCAAAACATGGCAGCTAGGCTTATATTTGGAAAAACGCGATTTGAAAGCACAAAACCCCTCCGCGAAAAGCTACACTGGCTCCCAATCAAAGAACACATTGCCTTCAAAATCTGCACCTTGGTCCACAAAATTATCTACGGTGAAGCCCCGGGATACATGACAGACTTGATTGACTTACCGACTAGAAACACATCAGAATCAACATGATCATATCTAAATCTGCACTACCCAAGCTGCAAAGGACTTAAATACAAATCAACTTACGCATCCAGCTTTTCCTACATAAGCACACAATTGTGGAACGCACTACCAAAAGCCTTGAAAATGATGTACGACCACCTAAACTTCCAGAAATCACTAAAACTAACCTGTTCAAAAAGGCATACCCCACCGATCCAACGTAAATGCCTGATCCCTGCAACACAACAAAACTAAAGTACATAATGGACAAAACTTAACTTTTCCAATGTACGTTTCCCCAATGTGGCCATGCCACATAAACTTAATCTTACCATATGTGCTACTTGAGCATGTACACATACAGAATACTGTGCCTTTCACGAAGTGTATACATTCATGTGTAAGTAGCAGCAAAACACTTTCGAGCTATTCTGAAAGGGTGGGCGTAAGTGGTATAACATGTAAATGCAAAGGGGGGGGGGGGGGGCATTCGCATGGATGGAATATGAGCTGGCTGCCAATTGTGCATACAGGTTACAGAATACAGTAAGTTACACGCACTCTTGCTGCATTCAGGTACCCATAGTTATACCAGGTCTTTGACTAGTATAACTCAGATGTCTAAATGTAAGGCACACCGACATTGGGTTATGCTAGTATGTGGTAATGTAATCTGAGTGCCCAGGTGCCATTACATAATATGCTCTTGACACACATGATTGGAGTGCTTACAAGGAGCCGTCCACAGAGAATTACTTTTAGAACAGTGGTGTAACCAGATGGGTGGGCCTGAGCCCAAAGTGGGTGGGCACACATTTTTCTCTCTGTGGCCCCCTCCCCCCCACCCCTGTGGTTTGGCATCTCTCCCTTCCCTCCCCTACTGGTGATCCAGCATTTCTCCTGGTCTCTCAATCCCCTCCCCCCTCCCTGTGTACATTTCAAAAACTTCCCTTCCAGAGGTTGCTGGCAGTGAGCAGCAACTTACATACTGTGCTCGCCTGCCCCAGAGCCTTCCGTTTAACACAATTTACTGTTTCTTCACAGGCAGGACTGTGTCAGAAGGAAGGCTCTGAGGCTGGTGTGAGCAGCTTGTATGAATCGCTGCTGGCGACCTACACAAAGGAAGAGAAGTTTTGAAAAAGTACAGCAAGAAAGTGCCATTGCTGGGTGAGCCTGTTCCCACTTGGGTCCACCAATGGCTATGCCACTGCCATAGAGAGCAATGCTTTAAAGTATGCTCTAACACTTACATGCTGATTGTACATGTATTTCATTAGAATGATGGTATATCTGTGCAAATATCAAGTGCTATTCTGTAAATACGTGGCATTTTACAGGTACATGTATACATATGCGGAGTATGGATGGAGTCTGGGCAGGACTCACACTTATGTGCATAACCTGTAGAATACTATGTTACATGCATATCTCCAAAACTTAGGTGTTCACATTTATATCAGCTCTGTGGCTGGCCTACAGGCTTGTATAATGTGAGAGAAGATCCGCCAGTGAGCGGAAAACTCGAGCACCCCACGGTAAAAACAGTGATGTGTAAAAGTGGGAGTACGACCAAGGATACCAGAACTGGAAGATGTTCTTAAATAAAAACTTTATTGAAGGTTTGAAGACTCGACACAACGTCGTGTTTCGGCCGTCAGGCCTGCATCAGGAGTCTGCTGTGCAGAGTGCTGCAGAGCAATGTTGATGGAAATCCTCTGAAGATTTTACAGCAGTCTCTTACACGGAGAATTGCTAGATAATAATAAGGTTGATTCTTCAAAAATAACGTAGTAGTCTTTAAAAAGACTGTTTAAAAAAGTCCGTCAGAAGCGCTGCACGCACTATTGATACTGCAGATGAAAAATGTGGGGCCCAATATTCAAGTTTAAGTTTCAAGTTTATTAAGAATTTTCTATCCTGCCCATCCTGCCCATCAAATAGATATCTGGGCATCTTACATGCTAAAAGTACATAGAAATTAAACAAAAAATATAATATAACACAAAATTAGATAATGACAGGACATGACCAAAAGGGAATAATGGTAAAACTACAATGTAGATAGAATAGGAGTGAACAGAAAAGGAGTAGGAAGTGCTTCAGTACTGTGCTGCCAATCTAGTTCAGCCATCTATAATGGAATATTTAAAGATTTTAAAGATTGTTTTCCAACTCTGCTGAAAACTGACAGTCTACTTTAAGTTCCTGTTTTCTGACCGAAGCTAATTTTTCTTGCAAAACAAGATGGCCATGTCTCTGATTTATTTGGTACAAAAGGGAAGTGGAGCATGTTTAAGGGTCAAGAGATAAGCCATCTGGCAAGTGTCTTGTTTACTTGAAACCAAGAGCATGTGACTACATTCTCTTGATTAGAAATACAACAAGAGGTGATCTCCTTTTTAATAAACTGGATATCTAGAAAATTGGGAGAATCTATATATAGAGTATAAGTCTGTCAGGCTGTAGCATACAATGCTTAAATATTATACGTATTGTAGAGGAAAAAAGGCCTCGAGAAGCCCCCAGCTCTGATTTTAGCTTTGGGGGCAGTCCAGCCAACTCCGCCATAATAGTCAGTTTCAACCTGAGCTCTAACTGGGCGTTTTCGGCAGCATTATCTGGTTAAGTGCCACTGAAAATGCCTGGTTAGCCCCAGACTGGTGATTTCAACAGCAGGAGCTTCTGCTGGCTGTTTAAATCATTTTGACTATCGAACCAGTGTTTTTTTTTAAAGGCTGTAGTTGCAGAGCTATGTGTACTGTGTTGTACTGTTTAATTTAGTTTTTTTAATATAGGAATATAGTGTATAAAAGTTTATACATAAATAAATTCTAGAAAGGAAATAGGCACCTAAGCTCCTTTATAAGATAAGCTTCTGCATTACCTGGAGGGCAGGTCGTGGTTACCGCATCGCTTCCAGTCACATCAAGGTGATGCTTTACTTCTAGGTAATCTTTTTGCTTCAAGGCAGCACAGTGCCTGCCAGACTGGAGGTGGGATTGCTCTACTATGACACCGAAGGTCTCGTTTTTAAACCTTTGTCTGCATCAGCTCCTCCAGGGCTGTCATTCTAGCCTTCAGAGATTGGACTTGTTCTTTGAGAGTGGTGTGTGTGTGTGTGTGTGTGTGTGTGTGTGTTTTGCATCGAATGCACAATATACGCAGAGACCACTGACAGTTTCTGGCTCTATAGATAGCAGCTCTATTTTCCCACTGTCTGTATAGCTAAGTGGTGTAATTTAGGACAGTCTTTTTGCTGAAGTTCATGCGGTTGTGCACTAGTCAATACAGATGTTGATACCACCTCTGGTTCTCCTGTCATTGGCCTGTGCTAACACTGTTGACTGGGTGGGCCTGACTCCAATGTGTATATGGGTGCACAGCCCACCCACAGCCACCTGTGGCTATATCCCTTCATTTTCAGGCCAGTGGCAACCACATCAACCCTAAGTGTGGCCCTCTGGTTTTCACTTTGCTGCACTGTGTACCTGATATTGTATCTTTCTCTGATCTGTTTCCTCTTATTTTCACTGTTGATTGGAGATGCTATTGTGCTCTGCTCGAGGCTGACTAAGCTCCACCCACTGTTATGACATGTTGGAGGCGCTGAGCTGTGATTGGAGATGCTATTGTGCTCTGCCTGATGCTGGCTAAGTTCCGCCCACTGTTGTGATGTGCAGCTAGATGTGCTATGCTACCATTGGGGGTGCTACTATGCTCTGCTCAAGGCTGTCTAAACTCCGCCCACTGTTGTGACACGCTAGAGGTGATGTCTACACTCTATACATTAGACTTTAAAAGTTATATTGTACTGCAGTATTTGCACTGCCTTCACCTTCTTTCACTTTGTACACAATATTGTATCTTTTCTGATTCTTCTATTTTTGCTGTGCAGGGGGGGATGCTATTGTGCTCTGCCTGTTGTCTACACACTGGACCTTAAAAGTTATTTACGGTGGGCATTTGCACCACAGTGGTGCATGTATAGGATCAAGCCCAAGGACAGACCATGCTCCTTGGGCGAGCTCCTTTGGGTGACTTTTGGGGCGATTCCAATATCTGGTCATTTCATGCTGTTTTTATTTTCAAGTTTTTACTTTAGGCATTCTTTCCTCAGTATTTTCATAAGGGTTTCAAGGTTCCTTGTAACCATTTCTTATTTTACTATGGTCAGTCTTCTGGGGCACTCACCCTCCATGATATCTTCATGATTCTCACCATCTGGAGGTAAGACACTTAGGAGTCCTATTACAACGGTGCACTAGTGTTTTTAGCACGCGTGTTAAATATGCATGCAACTAAACACAAGAGAAACTCATATATTCCTATGGGCATCTCTGTGTTAGTGCGCGCTAATCATTAGCATGCCACTAAAATGCTAGCATGCCTTTGTAAAAGGCCCCTACAGTCCCATGTATCCTTCCTCTTTCTCCTTTATTTGCTGATTCACCGTTTTCTATTTCTTTACTTAATTGTTGCTCAGTTCAGAATAAGGCTTCAGCAATTGCCAATCTTATCTCCTCACCTGGTTTTTCTTTCTTCTGTCTCACTGAAACCTGGCTAAAGGATGGAGAAGATTGTTTATTGACTCAGGCCCCAATGTTCAAAATTCCTGCAGTAAGCCAATATAGTAACGTGGAGGGGCATAAATCGGACGTCGCCAGCGATTATTTTGGCGAGTGGCGCAACAGCTGGCCAGAACCGTAGTTTTTGAAAAGATGGCCGGCCATCTTTTTTTTTCGATAATACGGTTTAGCCTGGCCAAAGGCCAGAGTTCGCTGGGTTTGAGATGGCTGGTTTTGTTTTTCAGCGATAATGGAAACAAAATGCCGGCGATCTCAAACCCGGCGAAATCCAAGGCATTTGGTCATGGGAGGAGCCAGCATTTGTAGTGCACTGGTCCCCCTCACATACCAGGACACCAAACCGGGTACCCTAGGGGGCACTTCTAAAATTTTTTTTAAATACACAAATAGCTTCCCAGGTGCATAGCTCCCTTACCTTCAGTGCTAAGGCCCCCAAATCCCCCCTAAACCAACTCCCCAGAACTCTACACCATTACCATAGCCTTATACATGAACTTGTGCTGGATGCTGTTCAAACTCCCACACTATTCTTAAGAGCTGAGAGAGCAGTACAGGATCAGGTGCTGTACAGTTCAAACTCACTGAGGAGAGCAGAGTTTGTACTTTACTTAACGCACAGGGCTTGCAACCTAAGCACTAGAAGTGTATTTTCAAAGCAACTTAGACTTACAAGTTATCAATAGCAACCTACAGAACTTTCTAAATATCTAAGTGCTTTGAAATGGAGCCCCATAGAGGGGCATTTCGTATATGACGTCTAAATCCAATTTTGAACGTTTTGCTAAAAGTGTCCCAAAATTCAAGTGAGGAATACTAGTCATTTTCAAAACAGAATTGTTTTTTCCAAAATGGCTATTTACTAGACGTTTTGTGCTCTGTGCATTTATCTTTTTTGGTCCATTTTCGGGAAAAAAAAAAAAAAGTCCAAGTCAAAATGCACAAAATCAAGCCATTAGAATGTTGGAGGAGCCAGCATTCTTAATAGACTGGCCACACAGACATCCCAGGACAGCAATGGGGCACCTTAGGGGGCACCGCAGTGTACTTCAAATAAATGCTCCCATTTCACCTTTGCTCCCTCATCTTGACCACTGAGCCCCCTAAAACCCCAAAAGCCTGCTTACCCCCAACTGTACACCACTACATAAGGCCTTATGGGTGAAGGTGCACCTATATGTGGGTACAGTGGGTTTCTGGTGAGTTTGGAGGGCTCACAATTTCCACCACAAGTGTAACAGATAGGGGGAGGCAGGCCAGCCCATGGCAAGATGTCGCCTGAGGCGGAGCTTGCATGCCACCCCCCCTCCCCGGCTGAGATGCTGCCCTCCACCGGGCGTTTACCTGGTCATGGTGACTTTCCAAACCTGGCAGAGATTCCCATATGCTGCCTTGCCACTGCCAGCATCCGCCTCTTCCCTTACCGCAGTTTGCCTGAGCAAAAACAGTATAGCGGCTGCAGTAAAGGGAAAAGGCGGGTGCTGGTGGCGGCAGGGCAGCGTATGGGAATCGCTGCCTCTGCCAGGTTTGGAAAGTCACTGTGACCAGGTAAAATACCATAAAGCCACCCCCGAGATGACGCTCCTAAAAGTGCCACCTGAGGCCCCCGCCTCAGTTGGCCTAATGGGTCAGGCCGCTCCTGGGGGGAGGTATGAGCTAGGGGTCTACCTGTCTGCAGTGCACTGCATCCACCACTAGACTACTCCAGGGACCTGCATACTGTTCTAATGGACATAACATCTACTACTACTACTACTACTTACTACTTATCATTTCTATAGCACTACTAGACGTACGCAGCACTGTACACTTGAACATGAGAGACAGTCGTTGCTTGACAGAGCTTACAATTTAATTAGGACAGACAAAATAGGACAAACAAGAGATAAGAGAATATTAAAGTGAGGATGATAAAATAAGGGTTCTGAACAAATGTGAATAAGGGTTAGGAGTGTAAAAGCAGCATCAAAAAGGTGGGCTTTTAGCTTAGATTTGAAGACGGCCAGAGATGGCGCTTGACGTAACTGGCTCAGGAAGTCTATTCCAGGCATATGTGCAGCAAGATAAAAGGAATGGAGTCTAGAGTTAGCGGTGGAGGAGAAAGGTGCAGATAAGAGAGATTTACCCAGGAACGGAGTTCCCGGAGAGGAATGTAGGGAGAGATGAGAGTGGGGAGAGGTACTGAGGCTGGCCAGAGGCTGGTAAGTAATGCTTTTAATCATATTTTGGGATGGGGTGGGGAGGAGGTTAATTGACCACTGGGGAGTTAGGAGAGGTTATCCCAGATTCCCTCAGTGATCATATGGTCATTTAGGGGCACTTTTTGTGGCTAGTCATTAATAAAACAGGTCTAGACCAAAACGTGCAACTTATAGCCCTGGATGTTTTTGTTTTGTTCTATTATGGCAGAAAAATGTCCAATTGTTAGGAACACCCAGATCCTGCCCTTAATATGCCCCTGGCACACCCCCTTGTGATTTGAATGCACTTCTGATGGACTTCATAGAAAAGTGTCTAAAGATTGTTTTTGAAAATACCAATTACATAGTAACATAGTTACATAGTAGATGACGGCAGAAAAAGACCTGCACAGTCCATCCAGTCTGCCCAACAAGATAAACTCATATGTGCTACTTTTTGTGTATACTTTACTTTGATTTGTATCTGTCATTTTCAGGGCACAGACTGTACAAGTCTGCCCAGCACTAGCCCCGCCTCCCAACCACCGGCTCCACCACCCAATCTCGGCTAAGCTTCTGAGGATCCATTCCTTCTGAACAGGATTCCTTTATGTTTATCCCACGCATGTTTGAATTCAGTTACCGTTTTCATCTCCACCACCTCCTGCGGGAGGGCATTCCAAGCATCCACCACTCTCTCCATGAAAAATTACTTCCTGATATTTTTCTTGAGTCTGCCCCCCTTCAATCTCATTTCATGTCCTCTAGTTTTCTACCACCTTCCCATCTATGGAAAAGGTTCGTTACGGATTATACCTTTCAAATATTTGAACGTCTGTATCATATCACCCCTGTTTCTCCTTTCCTTCAGGATATACATGTTCAGGTCAGCAAGTCTCTCTCCTCATACCAGTGGCGTAGCCAGAAGTCAATTTTTGGGTGGGCCAACAGGTTGGATGGGTGGGCACTAGACAGTGGTGTGCTGGTAAATGTTTTAAACAGGCTCTCTCATGGTCCACCTCTGCGCCCCCCCCCCACCCCCGGCCATAGCCAGTGAGAGGAGGCCTGGGGGGTGGGGAGGCAATGCATTACTCTCTCCAGGAAAAAAAACATTAAAATGATCCAGGTTCCAATCTAATTCATGTTTAATGTGAGATAAAATGCCATAAATAAGTAAATAAATATAAACTTTAATGTTGAGCACCTGATTCTCAAAGTGGACGTGTTCCAATCATTATAATGAAATAAAAATTATTTTTTTCTACCTTTGCTGTCTGGTGACTTTGTTTTTCTGATCATACTTGCCCATGTATCTGATTCTGCTGCTATCTGTCCTCTTTACTCCGTTTCCAGGGCTTCCTTTCCCATTTATTTCTTTACTTTCCGCCTTTCTTCTTCATTTCTTGCTCTGGTCCTCCGTAGACTTGACTGTCCAGTGAATCCAGCTTCGTCCTATTTTCTTCATCCATGTGCAATTTTCTCCTCTCTTCCTTTTCCCTCATCTCATCTCCTTCCTCACTCTTTCTTTCACCTCCATCCATGTCCAGCATTTCTTCATCTCTCCCTTCCCTCTCCTCCATCCATATCCAGCAGCCTCCTCTCCTCCTGCCCTTCCCTTCATCCATCCATGTCCAGCAAACCTTCCTCTGCCCCTGCCCTCCCCCGCCATCCACCCATGTCAAGCAACCTTCCTCTCATCCTCTTCCCTCCCCTCAATCCACCCATGTCCAGCAACTCTCCTCTCCCCTCCATCCATCCATACCCAGCAATTCTCTTCTCTCCCTGCCCCTATCCATCCATCCCCAGCAATTCTGTTCTTGCCCCTGTCCCCTCCATCCATCCATTCCCAGCAATTCTCCTCTCTCCCCTGCCCCCCACCCTCCATCCATCCATCCCCAGCAATTCTCCTCTCCCCTGCCCCCACCTCCATCCATCCATCATCCCCAGCAATTCTCCTCTTTCCCCTGACCTCCCACCTCCATCCATCCTTCCCCAGCAATTTTCTTCTCTCCCCTGTCCCCACCTCTATCCATCCATCCATCCATCCCGTGACTCTCCTCTCTCCCCTCCCCTCCCACTCCCATCCATGTGTCCAGCGATTCTCCTTCACCCCCATGCATCCTTCCCTCCCATTCCACCTGCCCGCCCTCTCTCAGATGGCAGCGCTTCCCAGACGCTGCCTACCGCCGCCACGATCTACCTCCTCCCTCTGTCTCACTCTCAACAGCAGCGGTAGCGATTCAAACACGCTACCTTCTGCTTCTAACCCGGAAGCGTCTCCTCTGCAGAGGAGACGCTTCCGGGTTAGAGGCAGGAGGCAGCGTGTTTGAATCGCGACGCTACCGCTGCTGTTGTGAGACAGAGGGAGGAGGTAGATCGTGGCGGCGGAGGCAGCGTCTGCGAAGCGCTGCCGTCAGAAAGAAAGGAGGCAGATGCAGGGATCAGCGCTGCCTGCTCCCTCTGCTCCGCTCCACTGCTGGTGGGCCTGAACCCAAACTGGGTGGGCCTAGGCCCCAATCCAGGCCCACCCGTGGCTACGCCCCTGCCTCATACGTCTGTATGCAAATCCCATACCATTCTTGTAGCTTTTCTTGCACCGCTTCAATTCTTTTTACATCCTTAGCAAGATATGGCCTCCAAAACTGAACATAATACTCCAGGGTGGGCTCAAACAACTGACTTGTACAGGGGCATCAAACACCTCCTTTCTTCTGCTGGTCACACCTCTCTCTATATACAGCCTAGCAACCTTCTAGCTACGGCCACCGCCTTATCACACTGTTTTGTCGCCTTCAGATACTATCACCCCAAGATCCCTCTCCCCGTCTGTACATATCAGACTCTTACCACCTAACACATACGTCTCTTGTGGATTTCTACTCCCTAAGTGCATCACTTTGCATTTCTTTGCATTGAATTTTAATTGCCAAACCTTAGATCTGCAGATCCTTTTTCATGTATTCCACTTCCTCCCGGGTGTCCACTCTGTTACAAATCTTAGTATCATCCGCAAATAGGCAAACTTTACCTTCTAACCCTTCGGCAATGTCACTCACAAATATATTAAACAGAATCGGCACCAGCACCGATCCCTGAGGCACTCCACTACTCACCTTTCCCTCCTCCGAGCGAACTCCATTCATCACCACCCTCTGGCGCCTGTCCGTCAACCAGTTCCTAATCCAGTTCACCACTCTGGGTCCTATCTTTAGCCTGTCCAGTTTATTTAAGAGCCTCCTGTGGGGAACTGTGTCAAAAGCTTTGCTTAAATCTAAGTAGATTACATCTATAGCACGTCCATGATTCAATTCTCCATTCACCCAATCAAAGAATTCAATGAGATTCATTTGGCACGATTTACCTGTGGTAAAACCATGTTGTCTCGGATCTTGCAACTTATTGGCTTCCAGGAAATTTACTATCCTTTCCTTCAGCGTCGCTTCCATTACTTTTCCAATAACCGAAGTGAGGTTTACCGGCCTGTAGTTTCCAGCTTCTTCCCTATCACCACTTTTGTGAAGAGGGACTACATCCACCGTTCTCCAATCCCTCGGAACCTCTCCCGTCTCCAAGGATTTATTAAACAAATCTTTAAGAGGACCCGTCAGAACCTCTCTGAGCTCCCTCAATATCCTGGGGTGGATCCCGTCCGGTCCCATGGCTTTGTCCACCTTTAGATTTTCAAGTTGTTCATACACACTCTCTTCTGTGAACAGTGCTATATCCACTCCATTCTCAAATGTGCTTTTGCCAGTCCATCGCGGTCCTTCTCCAGGATTTTATTCTGTGAAAACAGAACAAAAATATCTATTTAGAAAATTTGCTTTTTCCTCATCATTATCTACATAGCGGTTCGCAGGATCTTTGACTCACAATTCCCTTTTTAGTCATTCTCCTTTCACTAATATAACTGAAGAAATTTTTGTCACCCCTCCTTACATTTCTAGCCATTTGTTCTTCCGCTTGCGCTTTCGCCAGACGTATCTCTCTCTTGGCTTCTTTCAGTTTCATCCGGTATTCCTCCCCGTGTTCATCTTCTTGAGTTTTTCTGTATTTCAGGAACGCCAGCTCTTTAGCCTTTATTTTCTCAGCCACTTGCTTGGAGAACCATATTGGTTTCCTTTTTCTTTTGCTTTTATTTACTCTCCTTACATAAAGGTTTGTGGCCCTATATATAGCTTCTTTCAGCCTGGACCACTGTCCTTCCACTTCTCTTACGTCCTTCCAGCCCATCAGCTCCTTCCTCAGGTATTCCTCCATTTTACTAAAGTCAGCATACTTGAAATCTAGGACTTTGAGTTTTGAGTGGCTGCCTTCCACTTCAGCTGTCATATCAAACCAAACTGTTTGATGGTCACTGCTGCCCAGGTGGGCACCCACTTGGACATTTGACACACTATCCCCATTTGTGAGCACCAGATCCAGTGTTGCTCCCTCCCTTGTGGGTTCCGTCACCATTTGTCTGAGCAGAGCACTTTGGAAAGCATCCACGATCTCTCAACTTCTTTCCGATTCCGCAGATGGAACCTTCCAATCTGCATCCGGCAGATTGAAATCTCCCAGCAACAGCACCTCTCTCTTGTTTCCCAACTTTTGAATATCCGCGATCAGGTCTTTATCTAATTCCTCCAATTGTGCTGGAGGTCTGTAGACAACACCCACGTGGACAGAGGTTCTATCATCTCTTTTTAAGGTGATCCATATTGCTTCTTCCTTTCCCAGGTCCCTGTCGTTTCAGTCGCTGCGATATCATTTCTCACATATAGAGCTACTCCTCCACCTTTACGACCCTCTCTATCCTTCGTAAATAGATTATAGCCTGGTATGTTTGCATCTCATTCATGGGAACCATTGAGCCACATCTCTGTGATTGCAACAACGTCTAAGTCTGCCTCCAACATCAGGGCTTGAAAGTCATGAACTTTATTGCTTAGACTGTGAGCATTTGTGGTCATCGCTTTCCACCTACATTTCCTGGTATGTGTTTCAACATTAGTGATTTGGGGGTGTCTTTTCTCTTTGGGTACCTTCATATCTTTTTGTTCCAACTTCATTGCTTTTTCCTCTGCCTCAGTTCTATTTTCAGGAACATCACAGTGCTGTAATGGAGCAAAAGAATTCTGTAGGGGCAACATTTGTGAGGGTGGATGCTTCTGTGTCACATAACGAAGTCTGCCTGAGCCTACTGTGAACCATCTATTCTTAGGTGGTTTTATTCTTTGAGGCAGTGGTGAGAAGTTGGTATGATTCTGTGCAGTCCTAGAAGCTGCTTTAAGTGCATCCAATTCCTGCTTTACTTTACTGAGCTCCTGTTTTAAACTAGATAGCTGAAGACAGATAGGACAAGCCTTAAGTCTCCAGATGATTGGCTTTGAAACTAAAGCACCACAATTATTACAGAGAATAAAAGTCATCCTGATTGGTTGAAATGGGTATGAACAGGTGTACTATGTTGGGGTCAGTGGTGTGCTGGAGCAGGCTCTCACAAGCTCGTAAGAGCCGGTTGTTAAGTTTTTAAGAATTTTGGGAGCCGGTTGTTAAAGTAGGGCCCTCCATGGCTACTTTAAGAACTGGCTCCGAAAATGTGGGCTTGGGCCCTCTGCTGAATTCTCTTTTACTTTGCTGGTGGGGATGCGGAGCCCTGCCAGCCAAGTAAATAGACTGCTGCTGCTCCCCACTCCTTGTTTCCAGCTCTGAGCAGCAGGCTGGGAATTCTCCAGCATATGTGAGAAGTTTCAGCATGCTGCTCGGAGCAAGACGTTGGGAGTGGTGGCAGTCCATTTATTGGCTGCCAGCAAAGGTATGCCTAGCATGCCCGCACGAAGGGAGGGAGGAGAGAGAGGCAAGTGTTGCCCCCCCCCCCCGGCCACCCCTGGCCCTTCCAACTGCAGAGCTGGCTATGTCCGGAGAAAGAGCCTGTTGTTAAAAATTTACCAGCACACCCCTGGTTGGGGTTAACAGCCTGCAAGATTGCCTGTGTATGACTGAGGAGTAAAGTTAATGAGCTTTGGATTGTCTATAAATGAGTAGAAAACCCTGGGGTGAGTGGCATTATAAGTCCCAGTGAGTTAGCTAAGTGCTGTATCAAAGAAAGTTCTTTAGGTGTGACCAGAAATGGTACAGTCTGATCAAAGAATTTTCAGTTGATTTAACTTTCAAATTCCCCTAGAATATAACTTTCCTTTTATAAATAAATCTAAATATTCCCAATATTTATAGCAGTTTCATGAATATAAAATGCAACTTTATAACCACAATGCAGTTTGAAAAGCCTATCCTCTATCAGAGCTAGGCAGGAAAAGAAAGCGGGTTCACAGGACAAATTAAGTAAGCAATAAGCATTGAATTAAAGAGAATATCAGGTATCTCAACCTTTAGCCAAAAAATTGAGAAGTTAGAATAAAATAATCAGAATTTACTTAGCAGTTGTTAGACATACTGAGTTCCACCACATTTCGTAGGTTAACTTTGTAAAATCTTTCCAGTTTTGACATATCAATTTTATAGCCACTTGGATCAATATACGTAGTAGTTTAATTATATGTGGTGATAATGTATTGTTAATGCCGAAATCTCCTGCTATTATCGTTTTGTAAGTTAAAGAAATCTTTAAATTTAGTATAAGAGAAATTGTTTTCTCTATTTGAGACCAATATTCATCCAGTAATGGGCAATGATATATTAAATGGTCCAAGGTTCCTATATTGTTGCAGCAGGACCAGCAACGATTGGAAGCATCTTTTGATATCTTAGATAGTTTATATGGTGTCCACATAGCTCTATGTAATATATAAAATGACGATTGTGTAAGAGCTGATGATTTAGACGATTTGTATAGAGATGACCAAATTTCTTCCCATTGATCTTCTGATAGTTGAGAGTTGATTTCTCTATTCCAAATGTTCTGTAAAGCCATTGGAGGATGAGAAGAATGTTCTTGTAGGAGTTTGTACCATATGGAGGCCGTTTTCTTTTTTGTATCCAGTTGATGACATAATGTTAAATAACTTGGTGTATCGTCCTTTAAAGTATTAATGTTAAGCTAGAAGAAATACAATGTTTTAGTTGGATCCACTGGAAAAGGCAATGTTTATGCAGATTATATGTTTCTTGTAATTTAGAGAAGGGTATCCATTTATGTTTGTCCAAGAGTTGATGTAGATACCAAATTTTAGCTTCCATCTAATTGGGCCATGCAATGCACTTCCCATTGATTTTAAGATTTGGATTGTTCCAGAGAGGAATCATGGTGGTTGAGTGAATTGGTGCTTTTACACAAGAGTCCAGTGAATTGAAAGATATTTGAGATGCAGAGATAATTGGATTAGTTTCTGATTTGTTTGTAAATGACCATGGTAGTAAGTATAGTGGGATATCTTTATATAGTTTTGCTTCCCATTTTAGCCATAAAGGTTCTGGTTGATCTTCTCTAGAGATAATCCATGAGGAGCTTTGTCTAAGTATAAAAGCTTTGTGGTAATCCTTAAAGTTTGGAAAATTAACTCCACCATGTTGTTTAGTAGACTTAAGATATTTTAAGGCTATTCGAGGTGATTTATTAGACCATAAAAATTTAGATAGGATTTGTTCTATATTTTTGTATGTGTTATCATTAAGCATAATTGGTAACATGCTCAATACATAATTTACCTTTGGAGTAATCATCATTTTTATGGTATCTAATCTACCCCACCAAGATAATTTGAGTGGTGACCATTTTATAGACATATCATTAACACAATTCAGTAGATGTGTTGCATTGAGGTTAATTGTATCATTAACATTAGATCCAAACAATACACCTAAGTACTTCAAACTGGTGGGAGACCATTTGAATGGTGATTGTGTATATTGATATGATCTTGCTGACATATTCATAGGTTGCAGAGAAATGTGGTTCCTTTATGGCATATAATAAAATTTGGTCTCCGTGATTAAATATTCATCCAGCTAAGTAATTAATGTACAGGTACTTTACAAACATTGGCATTAATACTATAACATCTGATATGCATGCATACTTCATATGAATATACATATATGTGTATATATATAGTCAGAGTACATTGACCTTTCTGTTAACTGTTATTGTCATTGGTACTAAATTTACAATATGTTATAAAATCAATAAAAAACTGATTGAACTAAAAAAAAAAAAGAATTTACTTAGCAGTAATTTGGTTCAGGCCCAGCACATGGAATGCTACAAACAAGTGGTCTCTGTCTCTCTATTCAGAGCCCAACCCACCTCCTGCTGTGCAGTGATTACCTCACAGTGAGTCAGCTAAGTGCTGTATCAAAGAAAGTTCTCTAGGTGTGACCAGAAATGGTATAGTCTGATCAAAGAATTTTCAGTTGATTTAACTTTCAAAGTCCCCTAGAATATAACTTTCCTTTTGTAAATAAATCTAAATGTTCCTAATATTTATAGCAGTTTCATGAATGTAAAATGCAACTTTATAACCACAATGCAGTTTGAAAAGCCTATCCTCTATCAGAGCTAGGCAGGAAAAGAAAGAGGGTTCAACTTTATAACCACAATGCAATTAGGACATTTTGTGAGAAAAACGTCCAAATGCAGATTTATGCCACTTTTTGGACGTTTTCTCTTTTGAAAATTAGCCCCATAGTCTGCTAAAAAGTGTTACAATACCACTGTTTGTTAAATCATATTAATGCTTATTGACACAGATCCCATTTCATGAAATGAGGCATATTTATTAATAACACATGCTATCAGCATTAGTGTGCACTAATGCGGTAGCATGCTTTACCAAATCTAGCCTTTAGTTTGTATCTGAGGTAATGGAGGATTAAGTGACTTGCCCAAGGTCACAAAAACAGTCAGCAGGATTTGAACCCTCGTTCTCAGCCTGTACTGTATCCACTTGAAGACAGGACGGTGGAGGCTGACTGATGAGAATGGTGGGTGGGATTGAGGCTGGCTAGAATTGGGTTGCAAGACAGTGTATATTTTTAGAAATAATTATATGGAGAAGAACTGAAAACAGGAAAAAAGAAATGTGTGGGGAAGGGGAGGGCAGAAAGAGAGTGTAAAGGAGTAGATTTTGATTTAACACCCTGAATATACCTGAGCAGCCAGGGTGACTGTCTATTTTTGTATTTCTTTAACAGAATTTATCCTCCATAGGGGAAGCCCCCGTACTGGCTGTGATTTTCCTCTTACCCAGTATGCTGTCCAATTTGTATGGTAATAGTCTTGGTTTGTGCCATTGACCCCTTTTTGACACATAAGGGCACTGTTCGATTAGATCAAATTGTTCTAAATGATTTTACGCTATTATTGAGTAATACCACAAATTTATTCCCACAGTCTGAAGTCCCAGCTTTGCATTTCCTCTTTTTTCATAAAGCACTTTACAACCAAAAGGGTGCTATTATTTTGCACTTCTTAACACAACTGCCAAGAGGTAAGGAGCTCTTCAGATTTAGGCTGGCCATCAAAACAATGGTAGAAATTCCAGGCCGTGGTGGGAAAGCACATCACTTTCCATTTGTCTGCTTCCCTTGGTTTATACTGACCCAGTGCAAATCTGCTGATTCACTGTATTGAGATGGCACTGTTCATTCTTGCTTTTCTTTTGGCAGGGAGACCATAGCATAGATTTCCTTTTGCAATCACTTTGTTGAGAACAATCTGCTCTCTGACACTCTGGATGTTAGTTTGAAGAAGTGAGGAAATACCGTCTATTCACACTCCTTTATCTTAAATTTTCCTATATAAAAAAACTCCTCTCTCAAATAGTAACTATGCTCTTTTTCATAAAGAATCTCTCTGATTTCTCTTTCCTTACGCTTAGGAAACCTTTATGGATTTCTAAGTTACCCTAGTTAAGGGTGTCATATACTGAGCAAAAATAAACTACCTTCAAATAGCTCTGATCTGGCTCTAACCCAGCTCCACATACTGCCAGCTGTATTGTTTATCTGAATTTTGCTACAGTACTGAAACCTGAGTCGGAGAGGAAGCATGTATGAAATATACATTATATAGATCATGCAGATAAAGATCAAAATGACTGCCTAGTCTACCTAATAAGGTGGTTATAGTTGCAATTGCTACTCCATGTAGATTACCCCCAATGATTTCATTTAGGGTTGGGCTTGCTGCTATGTAAATTGCCCTCTTTACCTTCTTCAAACTGCAGTAAATCAGGTCACTGTTTTTTCAAGCTGAAGGGTTCAATGCTTGATTTTCAGTTTCTTGTCAGTTAGGGATACTCTATGAATATCCCGCTCCTTGCTGAATCCCATCACTGTCTCCATCACCTAAACAGTCAGAAGTCATGAATAGCAGATAATGTATATTCAAACATATTGTGAAGTCAGACAGCTCATTTAGCCAATTAGCTTGGAGAATTTTGCTATAATTACTGAGTATTTGATGACCAAGGTGGTGTTTGCCCCATCCTTTTTTTTAAATATTTTTTTTATATGGGTCCATTATCTGTTTTTATCAGTTTGCTGAGAACTGGGTGAGTTTAAGAGTAATGAATGGAATGTGATTGATTATAGAATTGTCAATTGCTGGTTTGGTTGATAATTCATACCGCATAACTAGGCATGCAATGATTTGAAGTTACATAATCAAATTTAAGTATAGCTTTTAATGAAAGAGACAGTTTGATTGGCTAAATAAGCTGTCTAATTTTAAAGTATTTTAAGGGCAATTCCAGAGGCACAGCTAGGTGGGGTGTAAGGGGAACACAGCTCCTCCAAGCGGGTTTTGAATAAAATAGCGCCTATCCGGATCAGCCCTTCAGCTTCTCACTGATGCCTATTTTACAAAAGGTCTGTTCTTCTTGACATCAAAACTTGACTAGGCTTCTGGGCAATTCTATAAACTAGACACTAAAAAAATCCTGAATGGAGTGGAACAGGTAAATAGAAATTGATTGTTTATGCTTTCAAAAAGTACAAAGACTAGGGGAACACTCCATGGAATCACATACTGGCACATTAAAAACATATAGGAGAAAATATGTTTTCATTCAATGTATAGTTAAGTTCTGGAACTCTTTGCTGGAGCAAGTGGTAAAAGCAGTTAATGTAGCTGGGTTTAAACATGATTTAGAGATAATTCTGGAAGAGTCCATAAACTGTTATTGAGCTAGACCTGGGAAAGTCATTGCTTATTCTTGGGATTAAATAGCATGGAATATTGCCACTTTTTGGGGGGGATTCTGGCAAGTACTTGTGACTTGTCTTGACCACTGTTGGGGTAACAAGATACTGGGCTAGATGGACCCTTGGTCTGACCCAGTAAGGCAACTCTTATGTTCTGATGTTCTTAACATGTATGTGCCCATTTTCTGATGGAAAGTACTGTACAGGAAACCTTTATCCTAATGTCCAAGGTGTTTGTTAAAATGCAGTATGCCAGTGGATGTTATCTAATGATCTAAAGATTAACTCTGATCAAACCAACATGCTATGGGTTGGGGATAAAGATGTAGATTTATCAAAGCATAAAATAAAATTAGCCAACTCTGAAAAATATCTCCAATTAGATATTAAAACTTTAGTAATACCATTAGACACTACTCTGAGTTTGGAGAAGCATGTTGATGATTTGGGTAGGAAAGCGTTTTGTAAATTAGAGCTTCTACATTGAATTACACCATTCTTAGATTCTTCCAAATTACAAACAGTATTGCTATCAGCAATTATAAATCAGTTGGATTATTGTTCTGTTAGATCTATCTAATTCATAGCTGTGACAATGGCTGATTATACAGAATGTGGCAGCTAAATTAATATTGGGGGGAAAATCTACTGACCATGTTACTCCATTTTGATAAAGCTCCATTGGCTTCTGGTCCTGCCAAATGAATCTTATTGACTTCTTTGACTGGGTGACAAAAAAAACTAAATGAAGGACATGCGCTAGATGTAATCTACTTGGATTTCAGCAAAGCCTTTGATACTGTCCCCCACAGAAGACTCATGAATAAGCTGAAAGGGTTGAACTTAGGACCAAAAGTGGTGAACTGGATAGGAAACTGGTTGACCGACAGGTGGCAGAGAGTGGTGGTAAATGGAATCTGCTCGAAGGAAAGGAAGGTGAGAAGTGGAGTTCCTCAGGGGTTGGTGCTTGGGCCTATTCAGTTTAATATATTTGTGGGTGATATTGCTGAAGTGTTGGAAGGAAAGGTTTGCCTTTTTGTGGATGACACAAAAATAGCCAATAGAGTGGATACCTTGGAGGGAGTAGAAACAATGAGAAGGGATCCCTGAATGTTAGAAGAATGGTCGAGGGTCTGGCAGTTAAAATTTAATGCACTTGGGGTACATAAACCAGAAAGAGAGATACTGGACAGGAAGGGAGAGATTAGTAAGCTCGACTCAGGAGAGAGACTTTGGGGTGTTGGTGTCTGAGGATCTAAAGGTGAAGAAACAATGTGACAAGGCGACGGCCGTGGCCAGAAGGATGCTAGACTGCATAGAGAGGGGTATAACCAGCAGAAGAAAGGAGGTGTTGATGCCTCTCTCTACAAGTCATTGGTGAGGCCCCACTTGGAGTATTGTGTTCAGTTTTGGAGGCCGTATCTTGCTAAAGATGTAAAAAGACTGGAAGCGGTGCAAAGAAAGCTACAAAAATGGTAAGGGATTTGCAATGCAAACAGTATGAGGAGAGACTTGCCGACCTGCACATGTATACCTTGGAGGAAAGGAGAAATAGGGGTGACATGATACAGACGTTCAAATATTTGAAAGGTGTTAATCCGCAAATGAACCTTTTTTGGAGACGGGAAAGCGGTAGAAATAGAGGACATGAATTGAGGTTGAAGGGGGGCAGACTCAGGAGTAATGTCAGGAAGTATTTTTTCACAGAGAGGGTGGTGGATATGTGGAATGCCCTCCCGCAGGAGGTGGTGGAGATGAAAACAGTAATGAAATTCAAACATGCATGGGAAAGCCAGTAATTGGGAAGCAAAACCAGTGCTGGGCAGACTTCTACAGTCTACACCCTGATCGTAACTGAATAGATATGGATGGGCTGGAGTGTAAATTTTAAGGAGTTTCAACGTTAGCTTAAGAACTTAGTACAAGAACAGTGCTGGGAAGACTTCTACAGTCTGTGCCCTGAGAATGGCAAGGACAAATCAAACTCGGGTATAAAGTATCACATACCATGTAAAATGAGTTTATCTTGTTGGGCAGACTGGATGGTCTGTACAGGTCTTTATCTACCGTCATTTACTATGTTACTATGGTCAAAGCCAGAATACGCTTTAGCTATTGATGTTTGTTTTTAAAATACTGTATGGCTTAGCCCCTGTGTATCTTTGTGATATGTTTTCACTTTACTCAACTATTAGATCATTACACTCATCACAGAAAGTTAGACTAAGATGCTCATTTAAGTTAAACTGTTCATTTCGAAACAGAAGAACATCCAAAAAGCAGCACAAAGCGGCAGATGGTCAATGTTTTTTTTTTTTGCCAAAACTTCCAAATTGCTTTTATCAAAACCCAATTTACTCCCCCAGTGGTAACTGACCCCCTCCAAGAGTGTGAAACAAACAGTACATTCCAGCCTCTATGACAGCTTCAGATGTTACAGATAGTCCTATTAGAGCAGCAGTCATGGTCCCTGGAGTACCCTAGTGGTCAGAGCAGAACCCAGACCCATATCCCATTCTGTTACACTTGTGATGAAAAGTGTGAGCCTTCCAAAGCCCACTATAAACCTACTGTACCCACATACAGGTGACATCTGCAAACATAAGGGCTAATTTAGTGGTGTACAGTTGAGTACAGTAGGTTTTTGGTGGGGTTTGGAGGTCTTACCATACAATATAAGGGGATAACAGTGAAATGTGTACCTGGGACATTTATGTGAAGTCCATTGCAATGCCCCCTAAGCTATGTTCACCCCTTGATTTGTGGACGTTTTCAGCAAAACGTCCAAAATTGGATTTAGACATCACATCGAAAATGTCCCTCCACACAAACCTTCTAACTCCAAATGTCAAATCTTCTACTAGGAAGTGATCTATTATAGGTAGTGGTCCTGACATGTGGAACAAACTACCATGGTCTTGAAGAAGGGTTCTTGACAGTCAGAGAGTTTCAGTATTTAAACAAAAAAACACCCACGATTCCAGTACTGTAAACATTACCCAAAATACACATGGATTCTCAGAACCCCCCAGGAAGACCCATTATGTCCTCAAGAGGATCCCTTGTAGAACCTCTCTCTGTATATGTGGATTCATTTTTGAAGGAGTTTGTGACAAGTAGTCCATCTTTCATCAAAGATGCCACACATTTCCTAATTATACTGCAGGAAATCCAATTACCAGATACTCCGGTTATAATGGCAACATTCAATATTAAATCTCTATACACAATGATGCCTGAAGATGAATTATTAAGAGAGGTTGGAAATGTATTGGACATTCGTCCAAGACCTCACGATGTTCCATCTCAATTTTTGTTGGAATTAACCAGATTGGCACTATGTAAAAAAAAATTTCAGTTTAAAGACAAACTATTCTTGCAACGATCAGGGGTGGCTATGGGAGCGACATTCGCTCCCATATTAGCATATCTGTTTATGGTGGCATTTGAAAATCAATGGCTTAGCGCCAAACCTGCAATGATACATAGAGTATAAGAAATCATAGGCCAACGACTTATAACAAGTATTAACATTCAAATATACCCCTGGCTCACTGTCTCACTTTCTTATTGCCTTCTTGTCACCATACATCGAGACTCATTATGGCGTCGTCATCTTTTTATACCAACTAAACCGGAAACAGCTGATCTATCTATGCACTTCCTGGTGTCTGCTTGTAATCAAATGAAACACCCCCAGTGTAAATAAGTGTTTAACCCTTCTGGTTCTAAAGTGTTCAAATGGTAAATCCAGTAAGTCTCCCTCTGCAACAATTGTCTATTATGATCACCACCCCTCTACACAGGACTTATATGATCAATCACCATACACTTTAAAACGTCAATGGAATGGTCATTTTGTACACAGTGTAGAACTAACGGGGCCCCTATATTTTGAGCTAATATTCTTGAACGATGTTCGTTCATTCTCGCATGCAATGATCTCGTCGAGTTTCCTATATACACTTTGTTGCATGGGCAGCGTATATAATATACAATCCCTAAAGTATGACATGTAGTATGGTGTCTTAACCTGTATGACCGACCATTGTGTGTAAAACCGTCTATCTCCTGCGTTAAATCTTGCAATGTGCTTTATTGCATTTGAAATGTCCAGGCACTGGTTTAGAGATGGCTACAACATCTTCTGGCAATTGTGCTGGGCTTAGAATTTCTTTCAAATTCTTAGATTGTGAGAATGCAAATGGCCGCGCCTAAAGTTAGGTGCGATTCCTGGGCGTAAGTACTATTCTATAAACCGCGCCTAACTTTTTGTGGCTTATAGAATGGCACTTTATTTTGGCACTGTTTTTTTCGTTGTGTATAAAAATGCTACAGCATTGAGCCTTGGTCCCCTGCCTAGACTTTGGTTCAAGCTGTAAAAGGAGGGAAAAACTTACAGGCCTGGGTGACTCTTGCTTGAACTCCCAGTGTTGGAGCACTGCAAGAGAACAACAGGAAACACAAAGGTGGGGGTCTAAAGGACAGAGTGACATTATGTTCAGCAACATGGTGGGAAAAGGAGAAGTTGTGGTTAGGTAGACCAGGTGCAAGGAGATTGCAGAAATTGTGGTTAAGCAAGCTGAACATGTTCTCACGATATAGCTACTCATTAGCATAAGCCAATCAGTGCTAATCATGACATAATCTAGATCCAATCAGATGTGCTTACTGTCATATTACTGATATCCTGTATGAATCTATAAAAGATAGCGTACTTCCTACTTTAAGTTAGAGAGGGGCCATGGTTGCTTTCTCTCTCCAGGGAAAACCAATACACTCCAATAGAATTGGCAAATTACCCAATTGCTTTTCCCTGAATACCCTTGAGTGGTAAGTTATCCTGCTTATAATCGAACGAAAAAAACGCCCAAGAGCCGACCTAAATCGGGAGATGGACGTTAATCTCACAAAAACGAGTAAATCCATATAATCGAAAGCAATGTTTCAGTGCGTCCGTGTCGCTCGTACGTGGACGTAAAAAACGCCCAAATAAGAAGGCGTGTCGGGGGCCGTGTTAGGGGCGGTGATACTACGTGGACGGGTACAACGTATAACGAATAGCGAAATGGCTCTGGGTGAGCGGGAAGATGGGCGTAATATGATGGACCCGAAATAAAAGCGACCAGAGCAAGGGGGAAAGCGTCTTTAGACCCATTAGCGATTGTGTGTAGTTGGAGAGTGGCGATATTGTTGGTGAAGAGCGGAAGTGGTGGTTGCAGAGAGAAAGCCGAGCGTGTTGAGTACCTGTGACCCGTCGTCTGTGTGCCCTGCCTCTTTTGTGTCATACCCTTTCACCGTTCCTTACTCCTACTCCTTTGCTCCATCGCCCCCTTCCCCTCCCCCTATGCCTCCCCATTCCTCTTCCCACGTGTATACTCTATTCCCTGACCTCCGTTTGTCTCTGTGTGCCTGTACTGTTTGGCGAGTGAGTGGCCAGAGGGCGTGGTGGCTGGAAGTGACAGATCTGTGTGTGTTGCTGTTTGTTTGACTACTAGTCCTAATACTTGCACTGGTGGTGGGGATATGGATGCACTTAATGCACTTGTGGCATGCATGCTACACGAAGAGGCCACCCACCGCAGGAGGTATTCACGGCCCCGAGTGTTTAGGCCCCGCACCACCTTCCTACAACTCACTGACCAGCAGTGTCTAACAAGGTTCAGGTTTGATAGGGCCACCATTCGTCAGCTGTGTGAGCAGCTGACACCCCTCCTTCAGCCCCAGACACGTAGGAATAACCCCATCCCTGCCCACCTCAAAATCACTTCCGCTCTCTCTGTCCTGGCCACTGGCAGTTTTCAATCCGTATTAGCTGCTAACACAGGCCTCACCCAGGCTTCTATTTCACACTGTCTCACCCAGTTCCTGGATGCCTTCATAACTCACACCTCACACTACATCACTTTCCCCACCACCCCCCAGGCCCTGCACAACAACATGGCCGCCTTCTATGCTGTTGCTAGATTCCCCTCGGTCATCGGTGTGATAGACTGCACACACGTAGCCCCTCAGACCCCCCGGGCACACGAAGCCACCTACAGAAATAGGAAGGCATTTCATTCTATGAACATGCAAGTTGTATGTGATGCCCAGGGGGAGATATTAGACGTGTGTGCCAGGTACCCCGGCTCCAGCCACGATGCCTACATCCTACAGCACTCGGGCATCTTCCGCAGGTTCGAGCGAGGGGAGTTCATTGGTGGATGGCTACTAGGTAAGTGCAACATGCATGTACCACCCATACTAGACCTCCTCCACTGGGCAACCCTCCGCCCTGGCTTCCTCCACCACAACCCACTATCCAAATCCCCCCGCCCCCCCTGTACCTGCTCCAAGCGATACACACTCATCTATCTCATTCTGCTTTTCTGCAAAGGTGACCGAGGCTACCCGCAGAGGACATGGCTCATGACCCCCCTGATCCACCCACAACCAGGGGCAGAAGAAACCTACAACAGGAAACATCGCAGGACCCGGGGGATCATTGAGCGCACCTTTGGTTTATTGAAAAACCGCTTCCGCTTTCTGGACCGGTCTGGAGGAGAGCTGCTCTACAGTCCAGAAAAGGTGGCCAAGATCTTTGTGGCGTGCTGTATGTTACACAATTTGGCCCAGCGCAGAGGACAGCCTCTCCCAGAGGAGCCACAGCCACCACCAGAAGAGGCCCCAGATGAGCTGGAAGAGGAGCCCCCTCCACCCCCAGCCCACAGAGCAGAGCTCAATGCCTACCAGCTTGGCGTAAGAGCAAGACAAAGACTCATTGAAACAAGTTTTAGGTGAATGTAAGTGAACATTTATTTTTTACATACAGTGCATATGTGTTTGGTCAACCCCACCACCACCACCACCACCACCCCCCCTCCCCCCCCCCACCCTCCCCCCACCAACCCTCACCCTACAGCATGTCCCATCATTTTCCCCTTCCCTTCCCCCGTCCCCTCCTAACCCTCCCACGCCCTTCCTTTGCAGCTGGTGCTGCATGGGAAGTCTCTTCTGAGCTGCTGCTCCCAGTGTCCTCCTCCCTATCCCCACGGCAGCCTGCGGCTTCGGCTGCACCGTGGAAATCGGGGCCACCTTCTTGCTTCTAGTGTCTGGCCACAGGACCCAGAATGGGAGCAGAATTCGCGGGTGCTGCAGGAGTGGGTGCGGAGGCTGAGGAGCGCAATGCCACCTCTTAGCTGGTGGTTCAGTGGAGGAGGATGTTGATGGCAGGGGCTGCTCCAGCAGCACGGGGGCTGGAGTAGGTGCGGTGCCCTGAGGGCGCAGGTGTTGGATGCTCTGCTCCAGCCGTCTCAGTTGCTGGAGCACCTCCTGGTGGCCTTCACGGTGCGCCTGGAGGAGTTCCTGGTGTGCTCGCTGCTGTGCCTCCAGTGCTTGGCGCTGCAGCTCCAGTTTCTGCTGGCGGTACTCCTCCAAGCGCACGTTGTGGCGGAGTAGCTCCGTGGCCAGCCGCAGGAGTTGCCTCCTTTGGCCGGATGGCCTCTGGCGGGGAGCTGGGCCCTCCTCCTCCTCAACAAAGTCCTCCGGTGCTGGAGGTGCGGCCTCTGCTGGTGCAGGTGGTGGTGGTGGTGGCAGAGGCTGGACAGCTGGTGCAGGTGGTGGCAGAGGCTGGACAGCTGGTGCAGGTGGTGGTGGTGGTGGCAGAGGCTGGACAGCTGGTGGTGGTAGAGGCTGGACAGCTGGTGCAGGTGGTGGAGGACGCGGAGGATGCACAGCTGGTGCAGGTGGTAGAGGCTGGACAGCTGGTGCAGGTGGTGGTGGATGCGGAGGATGCACAGCTGGTGCAGGTGGTGGAGGCTGGACTGCTGGTGCTGCAGGCTGTGGAGGTTCAGGCTGGACGGATGGTGTAGGGCGTTGGCCTTGCAGGCCACTAGGGCCAGCCTCCTCTGAGTCTTCACCTGTATAGCACAAGAGTGAGGAATAGTGTTGGTGCAAATAACCCACTTTTGTCTTTCAGCATTCATATACATTGGTATGTCCCCCAACCTGATGACCCAGCAAAGAGATGGTGAGGAGGAATGGAATTGACACGGGTACGAAAGAGAGAGGCCCGCAGGCAGCTGGGTAGAGGTGGTGGATGAGCAGCCAAGAGAAGGACACCACTCACAACGTTGTGCACAAGCTGTTAGTTGTATAATTGTTAAATTGAACAACATTGCAGCATGTGTTGTGTTACTACTGACTTGCTAAACTGCATAGAACTGCTTATGACCCCCATTACAGGCTCCTTCAGTTGAATGCATGTGGCCCACACTCAGTAGAGCACAGAGGTCACAGGAGGAACTAGGCAACAGTTTGGTAATGGGAAAATAGGAGGGAGTAGTAGGGAAGGACTGGCCCCCAGAGTTCTGCCACAGTAGTAACCTACACACACCCATAGGAGCCAACTGGAAAGTAGTATTGGGGGTGCTAAGCCCAGTGACCACACTCCTCCCTGCACAGCTACATGATCTTTCCTCAATATTGGGGGTGCTCACACACACACACACAGCACCCACCCTGTCTGCTTGCTCCTATAACACACATGACCACTACCACTACTCAAATAGAGCTTACAATTAATTCTATAAATATGGGCACACAGGACAAGTAAGAGGAAACCCAATGACAATGGTAGGGATAGGGAGTAAGGGTAGAGAGCTAGTGAGTAGGGTTACCAGGTCAAAACAGCATCATAAAGGTGGCCTGTTAATATACATAAAGACAGCCAGAGATACTCCCCCCCCCCACCTATCTCCCTCCCTCCTCCTGCCCCCCACTCCTCACCTCCCTCCCCCTGACCCCAACTTCTATAACACAAGTGTACTGCAGCACAACAGATACCCCAACTGCATAATGAAACACCTACCTGAGTCCTCAGCCTGGCCCGAGGTGTCCATGGAGCCAATCCCGTGGATGCCCTCCTGGGGTAGGAGGGAGTACACCATCAGCTCCATGGGTGTAGGTTGGCAGTGTCATTGCCTGGGGGATTGGCCCCCGCTTCCTCCAAACATCCCTCCTCAGCTTCCGCCACTTCCTCTTGCAGTCCTCCACGGCTCTCCCAGCATGGAAGACAACATTCAGGCTGTCCCGTACTGCCTCCCATTCCCGCTGCTTTACTGTTGCTGCCAGGCCTCTGCCCTGTGGGAGCAAACAGACTCCGGTGCCGCTGTACAATTTCTTGCCCAGGAGCTCCACCTCTGCCTCGAGAAAATTACCCTTCCGGGTCGGCGGCATGCGTGGTGGCATTGTACCAATGGGATTTTCGAAAATACGAGTGGGCGTTTATATGGGCGCCAAGAACGCCCATTGAGACGGGGAATAGGCGATTCTGATATGGGCATTTCTTTTTCCATTATACACATAATTCCTAAGCGTGCCCAGCTCAGATAGCGATTAGGAACACATGGTTTCGATTATGAGTAGTAAAGTATGGGCGTCTCCACCTGCCTTCCCTTTCTTCATTGCCATTTTACCTGCCATTTCCTGCACTGAGACCTTGCCGGTTGTTCGTAATAATCATTTACAGGGTTTTACCCTCACTTAGCATGCTTGGGTACACCTGTGTATTTAGGGGGGGGGGGGGGAATTATTGTTGGCCCTCAGCCACCACGCCTTCCGTTTCCTCTCTTCCACATTGCCTGATGCTCCCTTCCTTTCTCCCATTCTCTCTGCCTGGTTGTAGCAGGCAGTGTGTGGGGGCCACGAATTTGCTACACTCACCCAAATCATGCACCCCTCGTAACGTCATTTCAATCAGGGAGATGTGCAGCTAATGTTCCAGAAGATAAAGGCGCACTACACAGTCTTGAAACAGACGTTCATGGTAAGCTCTCATTTGTCTGCCACCTCTTCTCTTTGTGCTCATAGTCAAGGAGTGTGCATTCACTGTATGTATGTAGTCTGGAGTCAGATGTTAGGTAGCTCTGTTTTCACACAGGTTCCTGTGCACTGTACTGTGGGGTTGGCAGGTCCTCAGTGGTGTGGGCCAGCTGTTGGAGGTGCTGTATTGGTTCCCGGTAGGTTCCATCTTCCTTGTTTAGGTGGTGTACCCCAGTCCCCATTTATGAAGTGGCCACCCATTCTCAAGGTCCATAGGCGGGGGAGGGGAGAATGATTAATGCAATGGATGTGTATAGCACATTATGGAACACCTTCCTAAATTGCTCCATAGGTAGTAGGGTAGGGAACATGCACATTACATTGTTTTAATCGGTAGCCTGGACAAAATGATCGAGGTGGCTACAGGTAGTGCCACTGAGGCCTATGACGTGGTGGTGAGGGAGAGGGGTGTGTGTACAGGTACCAACCCAAAGTAACTGGTGGTGGCTAAAGCCTGGTGGCTGCTGTGGCCTAGTGGTTAGAGCACCAGCCTTATAATCATAAGGTTGCTGGTTCAAATCCCACCTAAGGCAAGTCACTTCAGGGACAAAGTTTGACACAAACCCAGAATACTTGAATGTAACACACCTTGATCAACTACTGGAGAAAGTGTGATCACACCTGCAAATAATGAGCACCATTTTTATTTGTGCCTTCCCTAACACAAGTATTACATTGCAACTGTGATGAAGTAACCATCCATCTATTGGGTTTCCCATTGTTTCCCTTTTGCTCCTCAGCATTATATACCATAGCTGATGTATTCAATGTGAAAATATGACCAGCTGTTTGTAGGTCCTTCTTGGGCCCCCCCCCCCCACCCCACCAATGGGGCTTGTGGGTAAGGATATGTGTCCATCAGACAGCAAACACTGTGTATGTGGTACCTGGAGTTATGTGGAAGTGTGTACCTGGCAGATCACACGTGGTACAATATTCATCTCTTATTGATGGCACTCTGTATTGTGGGTCAGTATGGTGGAAGGGAGGGAGGAAGGGAGAGAGAGATGCTGGCTGGCCATTTTTATTCATGAACACAAATATCCAGCCAGCCTCCCCGGCCCAACCCCCCTGCACATATATAGCCATGCAGGGTTGGAATGAACAGGTGGCGTTCTGTCTGGCCAACATTCTCAGACATACATCACCTCTCATTCACACAGCACATTTAATGCTATGCATATTGCTGCCTCCTTCCTCTCAACTCAACAGCACCATTTGGTGATATGTAATGCACAAGGGAGACAAACACACACACACACACCCTGATAGTTATATTATAACAAACATTTATTTCCCCCCCACCCCCACCCCTACAAATAACCCAACAATGCCCTCCTCCCCCCCACAACTCCCCACACACCCAACAATTCCCTCCCCCACCCCCCACAGAACCCCCAACATTTCCCTCCCTCCCCCCACACACACAACCCCAACAATTCCCCTCCCTCCCCCCACACACACAACCCCAACATTTCCCTCCTCCCCCCACACACACAACCCCAACAGGCCCCCCCTATTTAAATTAGGGCGGCCACGCCCTCTTAGTAGGCCCTCTGTAGCAGGGCAATGAGCAGCCCCAGCAGTACCCTTAGTGGGCCCTGGAGCTGCTCATTGCCCTGCCGTAGGGCTGTCACCTCCTGCAGCAGCTGTTGCTGGCCAACTAGAAGTTGCTGCTGGCCAACTATAAGTTGGTGCTGGCCATCTACCAGCTGCTGCAGGAGGCGCACTACCGTAGCCGGCCAAAGGCTGGAGGTGGGCCAGGGGACACGGAAGATGGCCCAGGGGATGGAGGTGGGCCAGGGGACACAGAAGCTGGCCCAGGGGATGGAGGTGGGCCAGGCGATGGCGCTGCAGGTGGGGAGGGAGAGCCCTCATAAGGAGCTGCAGGTGGGGAGGGTCCTCAGGAATGTCTATGATGAGGACTCCCTCCTCCGAGTCCTCCTCCTCCTCTTCTCCCTGGTGGCCCGCCTCCTGGCCTGGCTGCTGCTCCTCCTCCTCCTCCATGTGCCCTCCTCCTGCTCCTCCTGCTCCTCCTCCTGCTCTCCTCCCTCCTCCTCCTCCTCTTCTCCCTGAGGTGGTGGCCCTCCTCATCCTGCCGCTCAACTTCCTGCTGGTGGAGCCCTGTGTATGTAAAAGGAGTGTGATTGAGATCAGTGCATACACCATGGCTTGCATAGTGCAGTAGCTGGGTGGCGTGAGGCAGGGGATGGGGCAGGGTGTGGTAAGGCGTAGCCTATGCCCACGGGGAATGAGCTGCATCAGATGACATGAAACAGAACCCTGGACCCTCCTCTGACACACACCACGCAGGACATGTGGGCATACCAAATTCATTGCTGACCAGCATGTTTGCATTGTGAGATGCAACGAGGGGTTGATGGGCAGTTGTTGTAGGAGTTATTGGGGGGGGGGGGCAGTGGGAAGGGTGTTGAGCACAATTCTTTTATGTGATTTAGGCCATAACATGCAGTAAAAGTAGGGCCTCAGGCACCTGTACCAGGACACAGTAATCAGCCACCACAATAAGGGGAATAGTAAAGTGTGGCATATCATCTCATTCATCTCGGGGGGGATGGTCGGACGTTGCAAGCACGCTCATGGGAGAACCCCTGCAAC
The DNA here is from genome assembly GCF_901765095.1 of Microcaecilia unicolor. Lineage (NCBI taxonomy): Eukaryota > Metazoa > Chordata > Amphibia > Gymnophiona > Siphonopidae > Microcaecilia > Microcaecilia unicolor. The sequence goes on from NC_044034.1 coordinate 217,851,723, forward strand.
CTGCATCCTTGATCTGGGACAGATATGTATTACTAGGTGGCTATTAGGCACATGGGAAGTGATATTGTACAACACATTTGCTTTATTCATGAAATGTATGTAGTAATGTGTACAGGTGTCCTGTTTTTGAATACTTACGGCGAGCCCTGAGGTGCCTTCGCACCGCCGGATGAGGTCGGGCCTCTCCGCCTTACCCGGCGGAACCGCCTCCTTAGGGACTCGAGGTCCCGGTGGACTCCAAAGCGTCTGTAAGATATAAGTTTGTAGAGCAGGGGTCAGGGGTGTTGGTCCTTTTTGTCCTCTGCACACATTCATTTGCTATTCACATACCAGAGAGAGAGGGTCTACAGTGTTGGGGGGGGGGGGGCACCTCCATTGGTAGTGAATCATAGGAGCCACCTTTTTACCATTTTGGGGGGTGGACCCCCAGTGGAGATGACCCCTCCCTCCATACATATTTGATATTGGGGGTGGGGTGGTGAAGCACCCACAGCAGCCACCGAGTTGGTTCCTATGCAGATGATGCCAGAGAGGTGGGCATGAGGCCAGACAGTACCGTTGTATACATTATAATGTATGCTTGTTAAACTACTTTATATGTGTTATCATGACCATGTTATAAAGTATGGTATAGGTTTCATTGGTCTCATGCTTCCACTATTCGGAGGCGTTGTAACCCACTGGCTGCAAAGAGGGGTTGGAAAATGTGGCCTTCACATAACTAACGAAATTTTCACATAACACTAATAGCATAGTCACGATACTAACCTAACGAAATACATTCTTGTAGGGATGTGGGAATGGTGGTCGTTTAAATAACATACAAATTATTAGTGATTGTGCATGTTCCTATATTACTCATGATCCTTGCATGGACACTCCAGTTACTGGTGGTAACATTGATGACGGAGCTGTTATATGTGTAGGTACAGGAGGGGAGGGGGGTTGGGCCATAACCTTACCTTTCTAATCGTTCCCGGATGCGGGACCAGGCTCGCATGGCCTGCAGCCTGGGGGGCAGGTGGTGGTGCTGTATGAAGAGGGTGTGGCGGTGCCTTAGGCACAGCCTGACGAGGAGCAAACTCTCCTCCTGTCCGAAGTTGGGTTCTCTTCGTTGTGCCATTTTTTCCACGTGTTGGAAAAGAAGTGCCTTATATAGACGACCTTGCGTGAGGGACGTCGTTTCATGCACAGCTCCATATATGGATGACCATTCCATTTATGGCCCCTATCAGCACGTGGACGCCCTCGTAAGCATAGACGTCTTTGACGTGCACATGCCTGCAGGAGTGTGAAACGTGCCTTATATAGATGAGTATGACGCACCCCACCCGACCCTTTTCACATATACACAATATGCATTTACTGCATGTTCAGTAGGTGTACAGTGCATGCAGATCCGGACATTCAGATGGGCACATATGATGAAAGTATGGGTGGAGCAGCATGATATGTCTGTAGTTGACACATATATGCGTTCCTCATATATATCCGTACCCGGATGGCCTGAACAACATGTACTGTACTTGCGATACACCTTTGTACATTATTTTACACACCACGTGATTTGGTCATTTGCACCTGCAATAATCGACCATCTTAGGGCGCCCAATTTAGTCACGCTTCTGCGCTCGTCATTTGATTGTTTTCTTACAGGGATAATCGATTATCGAAAAACGCCCACACTATTTTTCCATTATACAGGTCTATTTTTGGACGTTATCGTAAGAACGCCCTAATTCGTACTTGGACGATCTTTCCATTTTGCCCCTCTATATCACCTAAGACCCAGATAGCACCTGTTTGCAGCTGGAGAATTACATTCCTGTAACCAATTGATGGTACATGCCATTTATATATTCTTTGGTGTCTTTGGGTAAGTAGGAATAAATTTATAACCTTTGGAACTATGCTATTTCTCCTTCTCCTTATTAATATCTGCTAATAATTCCCTGGTTTGGTTAAAGAGTAAGTGAACTATTGAGTTCAGCGATGGAGCCAGTTTCTGAGGTCCAATCAGCCTTCTTTTGAGGTTCTCTCCGCTACTGGACAGCTGAGCTCCAGTACCGGGCAGAACCTAGGGGTCTCTGAACCCCAAAATAAAACAGTTGTCATACATTGCCCCATATGGTTATTGAAAATGAATTCTCAGTATGTGTTTTACCCAGAAAGATTCTGTCTTTACTGCCTAGAATAAAAGAGGTACTGCCTGTCCATCAGGTCAGATTTGCATAGGGCCTAACAGAAGCAATAACAGGATATTGTTAAGTAAAAAGCATGTTCTTATGGCATACAAGAGTATATTTATCTAGGGAGTAGAAAAGTGTTCACTGAAATTTAAAAAAAGAAAATCACAAAGGGGAAAAAAAACCCTTTTCAAATGGTGCAAGACAAACAAGGAAGTTTTGTTTGGCATCAGAAATCAACATTCGTGCATTCCAGTAAAAGAAATGTCAATGTTGGCACAGCAAGCACAACCTATTCTACCAACTAGTAACTTTCATAACAAGATATACTTTTATGTATGACACACAATCTTTCCAACAGGAAGAGCATGATATGTGATCCCGGAAACTTCATGTTCCATTTAACACTATTGTCAATTGATCTTTAGGAGAAGCTCTAGAAATGACTAAGATAGTGGCAATGATTTGTATTCATGGTATAAGGGAGAATTAAAACAAATGGAATCCAAATATGCTTTATAATCACAAACAGTGCCCTGTAAAATCCAACATATTCTTGTCACATCTCCGTGGAATTGCAGGAACCAGGAGCTAGGTCAATGGTAGATGGGCTCCTAGCCAGGTTCACAACACCACTCTTTCCATCCCCTGTTCCTCCTGCCAGTAGCACTGTGCTAGCTGGTGGGAAGAAGGAAAAGATAAGCAGTAGAACCACAGGCTGAACTGTCTTCCTTCACTTCGACCACTAGAGCTTGACTGCTGTTTTGAGCCATTGAGTGTTGTTTCCTGCATAGTTCAAAGCATGTCAGATGTGCTCCCAGTAGCCGAAGAGGAAGGCCTAGCCTGAGGTGCTACCTTCATTTTATCCTCTTCCTGTTGGACTGATAAACATAGGCAAAGGGGAAAGTGGGGTCTGCTGGACGGAGAAAGGAGGGGTGAAAAGGGGACAATGCATAGAAGGGTTGAATTGATTAGTTGGAGGACATGTATAATGAGAATGTTTATGTACTGTGTTGTAACATACTAACTTAGTAACATAGTAGATGACAGCAGATAAAGACCTGTACAGTGCAAGTCTATCCAACAAAATAACTCATTACATAAGATGTGATGTGATACTTCATATGTATAACCTGATCTTGATTTGTCCTTGCCATTTTCAGGGCATCAACCCGTAGAAGTCTGCCCAGCACTGTCCTTGTTCTAAAACTTCTGAAGTTGTCATCAAAACCCCTGAAAAGCTTCACTCCAGCCCATCCAAGTCTATTCAGTCACGATCAGGGCACAGACTGTACAAGTCTGCCCACTACTGGGTTTGCTTCCCAATTACTGGTGTTGCCACCTAGTCTCCGCTAAGCTTCTTTGGATCGATTCCTTCTAAACAGGATTCCTTTGTTTTTATCCCACGCAAATTTAAATTCCATTACTGTTTTCATCTCCACCACCTCCCGTGGGAGAGCATTCCAGGTATTTACCACCCTCTGGGTGAAAAAATACTTACTGACATTATTCCTGAGTCGGTCCCCCCTTCAACCCAATTCATGTTCTACCATCTTCCTGTTTCTGGAAAAGGTTTGTTTGTGGATTAATGCCTTTCAAATATTGGAACGTCTGCATCATATCACCCCTGTCTCTCCTTTCCTCCAGGGTACACATGTTCAGGTCATCAAGTTTCTCCTCGTACATCTTGCAACACAAATCCTATACCATTTCCGTTGCTTTGGAACTCCTCTTCCTGCCTTCCTTTTTGCAACACCTCAGACATAGGAGACTTCTGCTTCATGGTGCCAAGGGTCTCAGTTGGAACCAGGTGTTTCAAGTTGTCCCCACATTGCCTGGAATACTCATAAATCAAGGAGGAAGACCCTATCATTTTCCTCCCACAATCCCACATATTTACAGAGCACAAGGAAGCAGTGTTAATGCAAACAAGATATTTTAGAAATATTTTAAGATGATGATGTAAGTTTGAAATCTACTCTACTGATAATAATATGGTATTAAAAAAACATACATTGTGTTAGCAGCATAACCATAGCAAAGTGACCAAATGTCAGCATAAAACACAGTTAAAACAATGAGATTAACTTGGTTTAGGCAAATAAATTCTAGTAACAGCAATAATATGATACAGTGCCAGGAATGTTGACATTAGTCTCCTTGGATTTATTTCCTGTCTCTTCCAATCCAGAGTCTTTCTTCTTCCCACTCTATCCCTGATCTCCTTTCTTTCCATCATGGGTCCTTTCACCCTTTCCCACCAGTCCTCTTAACCCTCCATCCTTGATCCTCTGTTCCTCAGGCTCTAGTTCTCCCTCTTTCCCTGATTCTTCCTCATTCTCAAGATCTCTTTCTCCCTCAATCTCTGGCCCTCTGTATCACCTTCTCGTTGTACCCATTCTTCACATCCGGGGCCCTTTTTGCTGCCTCCCCTCTCCTGATCCTTAGCAAGTTTCCCTCTCCTGGCTCTCACTTGGTCCTTCACCCTCTTCAGCAGGCTTCCTCTCTCCCCCAAACCTCTCACCATTCTAAGCTCTCACTGTCCCCCTCCTTAGCACACCGAAGATCTCATGGTGTCTCCTCTTATTTTCTTTCTCCACAGGATCTCACTGTGCCTTCTCTCTTTCTTTGGACATTGATCTGTGCTTCTCTACTCCAGTGCAGCAAGCCTACTCTATCTACTCTCCAGCCAACAGGAGAAGCAGTGCTTCTGTGAGGAGAAGGGTCAGTCTGATCCATAAGATCTGTGTGGCTCATACTGCAAGACTGGTCCCACTCCATGCATGAAATGGGTGCTGTATTAACTACCATTTCTCCTGCCTGCTAGAGGTGGGGTGCAAGGGGCCATGGGACAGACATAAAGCAATGGGATCAGGGCCTCCGAGGGGCATTGAGGGAAAGGAGCTCTGCATCAGTGGTTGTCTGAGGATTATCAAGGAGAGAAGTGGTGGGCAGGGGGAGGACAGTGTTCTCAAAATATATGCAGACACTTCAACACCGGCTCCCAATCAGTCCTAACTCCCCAATCTAGCATCTACCAAACCCATACCAAACCCCAGCCTTGGCTGACCTCTATAATCCGCTACCTACGTTCCTGTGCCTGCTCCGCCGAACGCCTGTGGCTGAAATCTCATGCCCTTGCTGACTTCATACACTTCAAGTTCATGTTGACCTCCTTCTAATCTGCTCTTTTGCTTGCCAAACAGGACTATTACATCCAGCTGCCTAATTCTCACTCCTTAAGAAGCCTTCACTTGACCCTACCTGTCCTTCCAACTATCGACCCATCTCCCTCCTCCCCTTCCTCTCCAAGATACTTGAACTTGCCGTTCACCGCCGCTGTCTTGACTTTCTTTCATCTCAAGCTGTTCTTGACCCTACTACTACTATTTAACATTTCTAGAGCGCTACAAAGTGTACACAGCGCTGTACAAACACAGAAGAAAGACAGTCCCTGCTCAAAGAGCTTACAATCTAAATAGACAAAAAGTAAAGCATTTAATATTTAAGCAGTCAAGCACAAGAGAACAGTCACAGAAGGACTGAAGATGTTGAAGGGTGGTCAGTGTGATTAGGTGTAACTCTGGTTGGAGTAGTGGGAGAAGGTGATAGAAGAATAGAAATGGGTGAGGTAAAAGTAATGAGTGGGTTGATAGGGAGGTTATATAAGACATGTCACTCTAGGGGTGGGTGGGTAGAGGGGTAGGGTGGGCGGGACTAAGTCTAAAGCAGGAGAAGGTATTCTCTGCAGCCTATCTGTGAGATGGAAAATGCTCTCTGAAGCTGCTGCTGCTATAAGTTGTTAGTTTTCTCTCCCTGAAAGAGATCCAAGCCACACACACGAAGTTCAAACTGTCAGTTCAAACCGTGAGGGTGCGGCGCGCTGAGAGGGAAGGGAAGCGACGAAGAGGCGAGCCTGCCTGCCTGCTCCTTTCTGGCTTTCTGGCCTGACCCACTCCAATCTGGCTTTCGCCCTCTTCATTCAACTGAAACTGCACTTACAAAAGTTTCCAATGGCCAAATCCAAAGGTCTCTATTCTATCCTCATCCTTCTGGATCTATCCGCCGCTTTTGACACTGTTGATCACAGCTTACTCCTTGATACGTTGTCTTCACTTGGATTCCAGGGCTCTGTTCTTTCCTGGTTCTCCTCCTACCTCTCACTTTGCACCTTTAGTGTACACTCTGGTGGATCCTCTTCCACTTCTATCCCACTACCAATCGGTGTACCTCAGGGTTCTGTTCTCGGTCCTCCCCTGTTCTCCATCTACACTTCTGCCTTTGGCTCTCTGATATCATCCCATAGCTTTCAATACCATCACTACGCTGACGACTCCCAGATCTACCTCTCTACCCCTGAAATCTCAACCAGCATCCAGACCAATGTATCAGCCTGCCTATCTGATATCGCTGCCTGGATGTCTCAACGTCATCTGAAACAACATGGCCAAAACCGAGCTTCTCATCTTTCCCCCTAAACCCACCTCTCCTCTCCCCCTTTCTCTATTTCTGTGGATGGCACTCTCATTCTCCTTGTCTCATCAGCTCGTAACCTTGGGGTCATCTTCGACTCCTCTCTCTCCTTCTCTGCTCACATTCAGCAGATTGCCAAAACCTGTCATTTCTTTCTCTATAACATCAGCAAAATCCGTCCCTTCCTCTCTGAGCAGTCTACCAAAACCCTTATCCACACTCTTATCACCTTTCGCCTAGATTATTGCAACCTGCTTCTCACCGGCCTCCCACTTAGCCATCTCTCTCCTCTTCAATCATCCAAAACTCTGCTGCGCGACTCATTTTCCTCCAGAGTCGCTATGCTCACATTAGCCCTCTCAAGTCACTTCACTGTCTCCCTATCCATTTCCGCATTCAATTCAAACTTCTCTTACTGACCTATAAGTGCATTCACTCTACCGCTCCCCAGTACCTCTCCACTCTTGTCTCTCCCTACGCCCCCCCTCAGGTACTCCATTCTGTGGATAAATCTCTCTTGTCTGTCCCCTTCTCCTCTACTGCTAATTCCAGACTCCGTTCCTTTTATCTCTCTGCACCTCACGCCTGGAATAGACTTCCCGAGCCTGTACGTCTAGCTCCGTCTTTGGCCGTTTTCAAATCCAGGCTAAAAGCCCACCTCTTTAACGCTGCTTTTAACTTCTAACCACTACTCAGTTGCCCTGTACCCTTTTATCCCCACCTCTTTAATTCCCTTACCTCATAGCTGTTCTGTCTGTTTGCCTGTCCTATTTAGATTGTGAGCTCTTTGAGCAGGGACTGTCTTTTCATGTATGGTGTACAGCGCTGCATATGCCTTGTAGCGCTATAGAAGTGATAAGTAGTAGTAGTACCTGTTGGCCATATGAACAATGGTGTTTAGTAGCATTGTAACAGAAATACTTTAGTTACTGGCAACCATAAAATGATTTGCCTATCAGTTTTTTAGTGGTTTTTGGAGGGCTCACACTTTCCACTACAAGTGTATCAGTTAGATTGAGATATGGTCCTGGGTCCCCTTTTCTTCAGTCCACTGCACTGACTGACCAATAGCCTACTCCAGGGACTAGCTTGCTGCTGTGATAGGAATGGCCATCATATCTGAAGCTGTCATAGAGCCTGGTATGTACTGTCACTGTCACTTCTTTGGGGGTGGGGGTTGGGAGGGGGGTCAGTGACCATTGTGGAATTAAGGAGGGGGGCATGCCTTAATCTCTTCAGTAGTCATCTGGTCAAAAGCATTTTTGGCATCTAATGCCAATGCGATGATAGGGGCAGAGTGGGATTTGGCTCGAAGGGAGATGTGATGAAATAGTCTGGCGTTATGTGTTATCAATCTCTCAGGCATGAAGCCTACTTGGTTCAGATGTATAATTTTCCCAATTATTTTGAACAGTCTATTTGAAAGAAGTTTTGCATAAATTTTATAGTCAACATTCAAAAGAGATATCGGTCTAACTTTTTGCACTAATGTAGGGTCTTTATTAGGCTTAGGTATGACTGTTATAATAGCATACACAAAGGTGGAATTAGTGGAATCAGTCTGTTCTAAACTTATCAAAAAAAGAGAGTACATGAGGAGAAATATCCGTTTTAAAGATTTTGTAAAACTCACTAGGCAGTCCGTCTGGGCCAGGAACCTTTCTTAATCTGTTAAGAAATGGCTTCAAGCACTTCTTTGAGTGTAAGTGGGGCCTAAAGAGAGTGAGCATCCCCTATCAGACCATTTTGGTTTGGAAAGTTTATGAAAAAGTATGAAAAAGATTAACATTCCCCATACTGTCAGACTTATATAAATCAGAGTAGAGGCTATGAAATAAATCAAGGATCTCAGAAACACAGGATATACAGTAGGATTGCCTTTAGATGTTACAAGAGTAGGGAGTTTTGTATTTTTTTCCTTTTGAGGTAGTTAAGCAAGTGACCGACTACATTTGTTATACTCAGTGTAATTGGTGAGCTTATGTAACTAAATTTCATGACCAGCCTTGTCACTGAAATATTTATTATATTGATATTTAAGTTGGTACAGATGATTTCATATACTTGAGTCTAGGGTACACAAATATTGAAGCTCTAATTGCTTAATATCCTGTTCTAAATTTAGGGCCCTGTTTACTAAGACCCACTACATTTTTACCATGCACTAAAATTTAGCATGCACTAACACTAGAGACACCCATATATTCCTATGGGTGTCTCTAGCATTTGTGTATGCTAATTTTTAGCCTGCACTAAAAATGAAAGCGTGCCTACAGAATGGCTTAGTAAACAGGGCCCTTAGTAACAGGTCTGCAGGGTTCGGCCTCTCAGTGGCCACCTACATACCCAGTGTCCTCCAAGATGCCCAACTACCGCCTTCTGTTTAAATATTACTTTTGGAACAATTTTTCTCAGGATCCACCAGCATCCCAGAACTTCCCCATGACTCTCCCTGTTAGCTTGTCCCTTCTCAAGACTCAACTCGTCTCCCTGATTTGCAGGTCTAATATATCACACTAGTAAAAAAGCCCCGTTTCTGATGCAAATGAAATGGGGGCTAGCAATGTTTTCTTCTGTGTGCATGTGGGAGTGTGTGTGTCCCTGCCCTCTGGCCTCTCTCCCCTCCCCCCTCTGAGTCCTTCACTGTTACAGAGCCAGCGATTTGGTTTCGTGCTTTGCTGTTTTCCTTCACTGACTGTGTTACAGAGAGGGCGGGGCAGACACTCATAGGGAAACCGGATATCTCGCCCCCTTCACACTTCCAGCTGGAGGCTTCATAGAACGTTGGTTTTGCCTTTTATATAGAGAGATATACATTTATTGGGAAAAGAGTTAGCAGATTGGGATGCAACTCTATTTGTTAAATCTTGGATGAACAGCAAACAAAGGGCACCTTTTACAAAGCAGTGCTACCAATTAGCGATGCAGTAAGTGGCCAAGCTGGCTCCTGCAGTGTCTGTTGGTCATGGGAGAGTGGGATTGATGAGCAGTGCTGGCAGGAGAAATCTGGGCACTCAACAACTCCCTGATTAATTTTGCTGCAGGTTTTAATTTCTCCAGGTCCTAGGACCTGGTGAGGAGGGAGACCGAGCTGTGGCAGACTGGTGCATGTGGGTCGAGGGGTCACATGAGGAAGGGAGGCTGCTACCTGTGATGCACTAGCAGCCGAATCAGCAGCAGGGATTACAGAGGTAAGAAGCATCAGCCAAGCAGGTCCCCACGATGCCCAACCATGAGTCCCGAGGCCGAGCAGCAACAAAATGGCTGTGTGTTGCTTGGTTGCTGAACTTGGACACTGCCTTGCACATGGCAGAATGCAGCTTTGCAGGCAGGCACCAATTGGCGGTCACAGAAACCGGGTTGGCCTGAGATGAGATTGAGTGAGCCTGAGAGCACCTAGGTCCACTAGTAGCTACACCGCTGTCACAACCACCATGCAGAATCCCACCACCACAGCTGCTGCAGGGGGGAATCAGGGTACCCTTATCTTTAATTAATCCTCCTCGTCTCAGTCAGAAGGAGAGGATGAAGCAGAAGCATGGGCACCCCAGCGCCCGCCAAGTTCAACCCCTTATATTGGCCCTCTAGCTCAGCCCTCCATTGCCAGTGAGCTGGTAATGGAGGTGCGGGACTTCAGGGTTGCTATAGATGGACTGGCCATGGCAGTACATGAATTAGCTGAGCTCGTCCGGCAGGACCTTGTCACCAGGCAGCACCCTATTCCCCACCCAACTTCCCCATTCTCAATATGTGAATACATTTTTTTCCTGGCTTAATCCCCCCCCCCCCCCCCACAAGTTTGGGATCATGTTTTGTTCAGTTTCCCCCAAGACAAGATAGCATAAATTGTATTTTGATAATTTCAAATTTTTATATAATACATTGTTCTACTTTGTTACCGATCTGTCTCCTGTGTAATTTTTTTGGTGTGTTAGGTAAAGGTATTAACATAAAACCTTGGACCCTATATTGTAAGGATGAAGGATCCAAAGTTGGGGGTCCTCATATCAAGCTGGGGAAAAATGGGCCTCTGCTTAACCTTGGGTGTGTCTTTCCTGTGTGGTAAGACCATTTTTACCACAGTGCTACAAATGGCTTGTTTCAATTTGAGCCTGTAATGGTGATACACTCAAGTTTATTTATTTATTTGTTGCATTTGTATCCCACATTTTCCCACCTATTTGCAGGCTCAATGTGGCTTACAATGTTCCGTCATGGCATTCGCCATAGAAATGTAAAAGATACAATTGGTATTACATAAAGAACATGGATGATATAATAGAATTAGGCAATCAGGTATAGAGAGATAACATTTGGAATATCAGGTAAATGGTGATGCACTACAGTTCCTATTGTGGAATGTTATGGTATGCCTTGTTGAAGCGATGGGTCTTCAGTGACTTGCGAAAGTTGATGCATGCTGCCACCCATTGTGTGGTACTACAGGCTTGTGCCCTGAGAGGTGATCACCTATTTTACCTCTATTACTGTTTGGGCCATGTGTAACGCCATTTAGATATTCATAATGGATGGACATCCATATCCTGTGATGAAGCCAGGATATGGAAGTCTATGACAGCTATCAGTCCATATGGCAAGGGAGTTTGATGTGGGTGTGCTTTGCATGGGAACAGAGAAGGGCCTCAAAGATTAATATCCAATCACAAATGCGGAAGGGAAACAGACATCCATGTTGTAATGGATGTGGATGTCTGTTATTAGGCGTGGGACGTGTCACCTCCAGATAAGAGAAAGGTGCTGCTACTGAATGCAGTAAGAAAACTCCCTGTACATAGGTGCCTGTCCCTGGTGACCTCAGCATCCAGAGTTAAGGAAGAAGACTTGTTGTGGGACTTGAACCATTTACCCCACTACCACTACCCTTTCAGGCCTGGTTCATAAACACCTGCACTAACCATGTGCCTACTAAGGCACCTGATTCACAATGTGCTCATTGGCTGAAAATACATTTGTTCGCTTTCCACACACACATCCATGTCTCTTGTGTTGCCCTGTTCATAATGTGGAAGTTTACCTTTGTTGTCTAAATATTCATTCTAGACGTAGCCTGCATTTGAAGATCCATGTCTCATTCTGGAACAGTGCAAATAGATCCTGTTCTGACCTACCTGCCAAATTAACTTGCTGAGAAATGTCTGCAAAGAACATCATTTACTGAATATGACACAATCTAAGTAGAAAAGAACACAAAACAGGGACATAGAGGTAGTCCTGGGGGAATTCTGCACTACTGTGCAATGCAGACTATGCGCAGAATTCCTCCCTCCGCAGACTGTGCAGAATTCTGTGCAGTCTGCTTGTCTGTGCTGCACAGAGCTTTCTGGTTGCCTCCCTCCCTACTCACCTCTCTAGTGCAGCAAGAAGAGGAACAGCGGTACAACTGCACATCAGGCTGCTTCTTGCTCCTCTGCCATCACATGTCTTGGTGGTTCCTTTCAGACATGCAGCTGTGTGGAGGTTTGCACTGCTCAAAGGAATAGTCAGCCTCAGGAGGGCGGAGCTGACCTGTGGCTGTGCTGCTCCTCTTCTTACCACACTACAGAGGTGAGTTTAGAGGGAGGGAGACAGCCAGGGATGAAAAAATGGAAAATGGATGACTTGTGTATGTGAGCCGGCCGGGGGAGGGGAGGTGGGCCTGGACAAAGGTGAATGAGGTGTGCATGTGCCTTGTGTCATGAGGGTACATGTAAGCCATTATAATGGTGGAATTCTGCACAAGATGATTATAAATAAATTGCACAAAATTTTATACGTTTCAAAGATTGTGTGCAGACTTCTCAATTCGATTGTGCAGACTTTTCAATGTTTTTCAACAGACTTCCCCCTGGAGTATATGAAGGGTCGTGTAGCAGCAGAGGAACAGCCATAATCTAAAACACCCCCTGCCCCTCCCCCCCAGCTAAATGTGTAGCTGTGGCCTATAATAGTTAAAGAAACTGTTTAAGAACCTGAACTATTGAAACTTGGGTGGACGATTTGATTTTCACTTCTTGCCTTAGGTTGTTTTTTTAAGTATTTTTTTCTCTCTCTTGTGTGTATCTGTGTGTGTGTGGGGGGGGGGGGGGGGGTGAGACTTACATGAAATGGGAAACGACCTACTGTCCACAAATGTGTAAGAAAACAGTAAGAGTGAAGGTTATTTAAATGCTGCTCATTGAGGGATGATAGGGATTTATATGTAGAGTTGGTTAGTACATAAGTACATAAGTAATGCCATACTGGGAAAAGACCAAGGGTCCATCGAGCCCAGCATCCTGTCCACGACAGCGGCCAATCCAGGCCAAGGGCACCTGGCAAGCTTCCCAAACGTACAAACATTCTATACATGTTATTCCTGGAATTGTGGATTTTTCCCAAGTCCATTTAGTAGCGGTTTATGGACTTGTCCTTTAGGAAACCGTCCAACCCCTTTTTAAACTCTGCTAAGCTAACTGCCTTCACCACTTTCTCCGGCAACGAATTCCAGAGTTTAATTATACGTTGGGTGAAGAAAGATTTTCTCTGATTTGTTTTAAATTTACTACACTGTAGTTTCATCGCATGCCCCCTAGTCCTAGTATTTTTGGAAAGCGTGAACAGACGCTTCACATCCACCTGTTCCACTCCACTCATTATTTTATATACCTCTATCATGTCTCCCCTCAGCCGTCTCTTCTCCAAGCTGAATAGCCCTAACCTCCTTAATCTTTCTTCATAGGGAAGTCGTCCCATTTTAGTCGCCCTTCGCTGCACCTTTTCCAATTCTACTATATCTTTCTTGAGATGCGGCGACCAGAATTGAACACAATACTCTAGGTGCGGTCGCACCATGGAGCGATACAACGGCATTATAACATCCTCACACCTGTTTTCCATACTTTTCCTAATAATACCGAACATTCTATTCGCTTTCCTAGCCGCAGCAGCACACTAAGCAGAAGGTTTCAGTGTATTATCGACGACGACACCCAGATCCCTTTCTTGGTCCGTAACTCCTAACGTGGAACCTTGCATGACGTAGCTATAATTCGGGTTCTTTTTTCCCACATGCATCACCTTGCACTTGCTCACATTAAACGTCATCTACCATTTAGCCACCCAGTCTCCCAGTCTCGTAAGGTCCTCTTGTAATTTTTCACAATCCTGTCGCGATTTAACAACTTTGATTAACTTTGTGTCATCAGCAAATTTAATTACCTCGCTAGTTACTCCCATCTCTAAATCTTTTATAAATATATTAAAAAGCAGCGGTCCTAGCACAGACCCCTGAGGAACCCCACTAACTACCCTTCTCCATTGTGAATACTGCCCATTTAACGGCAAAACATCACTACCGCTGGGCATATCCAGCAGACCGCCAAGACCTGTCGTTTCTTTCTTTACAACATCCGTAAAATCTGCCCCTTTCTTTCCGAGCACTCTACCAAAACCCTCATCCACACCCTTGTCACCTCTCGTTTAGACTACTGCAATTTGCTTCTTGCTGGCCTCCCACTTAGTCACCTCTCCCCTCTCCAGTCGGTTCAAAACTCTGCTGCCCGTCTCATCTTCCGCCAGGGTCGCTTTACTCATACTACCCCTCTCCTCAAGACCCTTCACTGGCTCCCTATCCGTTTTCGCATCCTGTTCAAACTTCTTCTACTAACCTATAAATGTATTCACTCTGCTGCTCCCCAGTATCTCTCCACACTCGTCCTTCCCTACACCCCTTCCCGTGCACTCCGCTCCATGGATAAATCCTTCTTATCTGTTCCCTTCTCCACTACTGCCAACTCCAGACTTCGCGCCTTCTGTCTCGCTGCACCCTATGCCTGGAATAAACTTCTTGAGCCCCTACGTCTTGCCCCATCCTTGGCCACCTTTAAATCTAGACTGAAAGCCCACCTCTTTAACATTGCTTTTGACTCGTAACCACTTGTAACCACTCGCCTCCACCTACCCTCCTCTCTTCCTTCCCGTTCACATTAATTGATTTGATTTGCTTATTTTTTTATTTTTTGTCTATTAGATTGTAAGCTCTTTGAGCAGGGACTGTCTTTCTTCTATGTTTGTGCAGTGCTGCGTATGCCTTGTAGCGCTCTAGAAATGCTAAATAGTAGTAGTAGTAGTAGTGCCTGGTAGTAGTTTATTTTTAATGCCACATGCTGTTTCTCGCCCAAGAAAATAATTTTGTATTTTCTAGTATGGGGGGGGGGGGGGGGGGGCAGGGAGTAGGCGTTCACTGTGGTAATTGAGCAGTTTACTGGCCTCATTACTGCCAGGTTAGCGTGTGAGCCCTTACCACCTACTAAATAGGAGGCAGTATGGGCTCAGACTGTAAATGGCAATGCGTCAATTTTTATATTAACGCATGGCCATTACCAACCTCCGTATAACAAAACAGATTTTTTCCTACTGTGGTATAACGTGGCCTGGTGCAATGGCTATTCCACACGCTCAAGCTACCACAGGCTGCTTTTTACCATAGCATGCTAAAAGGGCCCCATAATTTTCCAACTGTCACAGCCAAAGCACTTAATAAATACATTAATATTTACTCCTGTGTGCCGTGTTTGGGCAACACAGCTATTGTTTTTTAGCATACTCGCAAGACAGAGGATAACCAAAGAATTTTACTGCCAGGGCCTTGCTTAAGACTTTCCTGTTGTTAAGTACTACGCTATAACATCAGAGATTCATCAAGACCCCTGAGGCAGGCCTTCGGGCCGAAACACGGCCATGCCAGGTCGTAATTTAGGCATTCCTAATAAAGACTTCTTTGTTATCCTCCTTGGATCCACCTCATTGTTTTCTTTCCACTGAATTTATTACCATTTATGCACACATTTGCCCTAAGTGCTAATCTGTAAGGGCACAAGCAAGTGGCATCACGCACCTCTGCACTGGGGTAAACAGATGGGCGGAGCTTGGGTAGGATGTGGGTATATCTCCCACTGACATGTGCACCTTATAGAATACTATAACATACGCAAGTAGCTCGCCGTATTTACGCCAGCCACCTGTTCAGAGACAGGTGTTTTTATCATTTGGCCATAACATAGTAACATAGTAAATGACAGCAGATAAAAACCTGTGTGGTCCATCCAGTCTGCCCAATAAGATAAACTCATTTTACATGGTATGTGATATCTTATATGTATATCGGAGTTTGATTTGTCCTTGCCATTCTCAGTGCACAGACCGTAGAAGTCTGCCCAGCACTGTTCTTGTACTAAAAGTTCTGAAGCTAATGTTGAAGCCCCTCAAAATTTACACTCTAGCCCTTCCATATCTATTCAGTCATGATCAGGGCATAGACCATAGAAGTCTGCCCAGCACTGATTTTGCTTCCCAATTACCGGTGTTGCCACCCAATCTTCCGCTAAGATTCCATGGATTCATTCCTTCTAAACAGGATTCCTTTGTGTTTATCCCACACATTTTTGAATTCCATTACCGTTTTCATCTCCACCACCTCCCACGGGAAGGCATTCCATGTATCCACCACCCTCTCTGTGAAAAACAAATTCCTGACATTACTCCTGAGTCTGCCACCCTTCAACCTCAATTCATTTCCTCTAGTTCTACCGCCGTCCCATCTCCGGAAAAGGTTTGTTTGCAGATTAATACCTTTCAAATATTTGAACGTCTGTGTCATGTCACCCCTGTTTCTTCTTTCCTCCAAAGTATGCATATTCAGGTTGGCAAGTCTCTCCTCGTACGGTTTGCAAAGCAAATCACATACCATTTTTGTAGCTTTTCTTTGCACCACTTCCAATCTTTTTACATCTTTAGCAAGATATGGCTTCCAAAACTGAACACAATACTCCAAGTGAGGCCTCACCAACGACTTGTAGAGGGACATTAACACCTCCTTTCTTCTGTTGGTTATACCCCTCTCTATGCAGCCTAGCATTCTGGCCACAGCTGTTGCCTTGTCACATTGTTTCTTCCCCTTCAGGTCCTTGGACACCAACACCCCAAGGTCTTTCTCCTGAGGCGAGCTTGCTAATCTCTCCCCTCCTATTCGGTATCTCTCTTTTGGGTTTCCGCAACCCAAGTGCATAACTGCATTTCTTGGCATTACATTTTAACTTCCGGATGCGGGTGGGAGTGGGAGATAGATCCCTGCCCTCAGGTGACCGACAGATAGATTAGCACTAGTTCTCCTGAAGATGCCGAGATGGCAAAATGTGACTTCACGTAGGGATCAGCAAGTTTTACAAGAGAGAACAATAGGAATTTGTAAACACGAATACACAACGGCGACCGGCGAATACTACAAGAGAGCACGCTGAACTCTGCATGGATATTAGATATACATATTGGCCACATGCGATAAGATAAGTAACACATTGTTTTATAGAGCTCTAATGTGAGACTGATAATTATTGAAACAACATCAGGAACGCAATGTGGAAGGGTTAGGCAGGGTTCAGTGCTATGATGTCATAATATTGCTGTGCTATAAGCTGGAGCCTTCACCAAAGATGATTTGGCACTATAATACACACTGAGCACTAAAAAAAATTTTAAAGAAATATTTTAGAAAATAATTTAAACACAGAGTGTTTAATATGGTTAGAAGTAATATATATGGGAAATTGTAGACTGGTATGAATTTATGAATGTTATCAAATGAACAGATACCAGGTTAATAAGGTAGAACACTAATAGACATATTAAATTTTAACTGCCAGATCCTCAACCATTCTTCTAATGTTTGGAGATCCCTTCTCATTGTTTCTACTCCCTCCAGGGTATCCACTCTATTGGTTATTTTCATGTCATCCGCAAAAAGACAAACCTGTCCTTCCAACCCTTCAGCAATATCTCCCAGAAATATATTAAACAGAATCGGCCCCAGCACCAACCCCTGAGGAACTCAACTGCTCACCTTCCTTGTTTCCTCCAAGCGGATTCCATTTACCACCACCTCTGCCACCTGTCGGTCAATCAGTTTCCTATCCAGTTCACCACTTTTGGTCCTAAGTTCAGACCTTTCAACTTATTCATTAATCTTCTGTGGGGGACCATATCAGGCTTTGCTGAAATCCAAGTAGATTTCATCTAGCACACGTCCTTCATCCAATTCTTTGGTCACCCAGTCAAAGAAGTCAATAAGATTTGTTTGGCAGGATTTTCCTTTGGTAAAGCCATGTTGCCTCGGGTCCTGTAGCCCGTTGGCTTCTAGAAAGTTAACTATCTTTTCTTTCAGTAGCGACTCCATTATTTTTCCTACCACCGACGTGAGACTTACTGGTCTGTAGTTTCCCACTTCTTCCCTTTCTTCACTTTTGTGAAGAGGGACAACATCCGCTCATCTCCCATCTCGTGGAACCTCTCCTGTCTCTAAAGATCTATTAAATAAATCTTTAAGAGGTCCTGCTAGGACCTCTCTGAGCTCCTTCAGTATCCTGGAATGTATCCCATCCGACCCCATAGCTTTGTCCACTTTCAGATTCTCAAGCTGTTTATAAACTGTTTCTTCTGTAAATGGCGCAGTATCCACTCCATTCCCAGATGTTCCCTTGGCAGCCGACTGTAGTCCTTCTCCAGGATTCTCTATGAACATCGAAGAGAAGTAATTGTTTAGCACATTTGCTTTATCCTCACCACTCTCTACATAGTCATTCTCATTATCTTTCAGTCTTGCAATTCCATTCCCATCTTTTCTCCTTTCTCCAATATATCTGAAAAAGATCTTGTTACCTCTCTTTACAACTTTAGCCATTTTTTCTTCTGCATGCACTAGCCATATTTCCCTCTTCACTTTTTTGAGTTTAATCCGATAATCTTTTCTGTGATCCTCTCGTTGCGTTCTTTTGTGTTTCTTGAACAAAGCCTCTTTTGCTCTTATTTTTTCAGCTGCTTGTTTGGAGAACCATATAGGCTTTCTGTTTCTCTTGTTTTTATGTATTTCCTTGCGTAAAGATCAGTTACCATATTTATAGCAGCCTTTATCTTTGACCACTGATTTTCCACTTCTCCTAAGTCTTTCCATGCCAACAGCTCCTTCTTCAGGTATTCCCCCATTTTATCAAAATCAGTACATCTGAAATCCAGTGAGTTCGCATTCTGCTTTTGCCCTTATATTAAACCATATGGTGTAATGATCATTATTACATAGGTGGGCATCCACCCAGAGATTGGAAACACTTCCTCCATTCGTGAGCACTAGATCCAGCATCAACCCTTTCCTCATGGGTTCCGTCACCATTTGTCTGAGCAAGGCACTTTGACAAGCGTCCACAATCTCTCTACTTCTTTCCGATTCTGAAGACGGGACATTCCAATCCACATCAGATAAGTTGAAATCTCCCAGCTGTAGCACCTCCCTTTTCATAGCAATCTTTTGAATATCTCCTATCAGATCCTTGTCTAGCTTCTCCGTTTGTGCCAGAGGTCTGTAGATAACCCCTGTGTGGATACAGGTTCCATATTCTCTTTTCATGGTGATCCATGAAGCTTCTTCCTTTCCCCAGGTCCCACGCCATAGCTCCATATGGAAACATTTGTGTTTCACATATATAAAGAATGTTCATCTAATGTCGCACAGACCTCCATGTCCCTGTTTGCTGGCCTTTTCAAATCAGGCCATTCCACTTTCAACAATGGAGTTTTGTGCTGGATGTCATCAGCATATGCAAGTGCAGACCTCATGTAGTTTCCTAAAGGAATCCCCCAGTAAATAGCCTGTTCTTCAATACCTGACACATGAACATGCCAGAGCTGGCTGCATGTAACATGAATTCAAATGTCCAAACTACAATGTCCAAACTATGACTGCAGCCAAACCAAGCACATGCTGCTCGGTGTGACAGCAAGTAAGTACCATAGCCTTACATGTCCTCACTGATAACCACATATAGGTATAATCTAATGTATAGAGCAGCTGTCTAAAAACTAGTATAGAGAATCAAAGGTAGCAGGCTCAAAACCCACTTTTTCTCAAGTTTTGGAAAATTATTATTTTGGGGTTTTGTGTGAGCCCTTCATGGAATGCTATACAACCTACTGAACTGTCCGCTAATATTTCATACAGCTGCAAGGGTTTAAGGCTATTAGATTGCTGTTCATTGAGGGACAATAGGGAATTCGGTGTACTGGGAGGCTTCTCTGTACAAAAATGAACATGAATCCTGAAATGTCACTCCTGAAAAAAAATGGGCTTCTCAAAAACAAAACTTTGGTTCTCTGTGCTGCCTCACAGTCATCTGCTCTACCCCTGAGGCTTTGCCCCCACATGTACATCTATGTGGCTAGTTTAGAATATGGTGTTTCTTCTGCTGTCTTATGGACATTTCGTGTCCCTCACATTTCACCCAATCAATATTGGATGTCAGAGTTTATATACTGGTAGTGTATGCAGACTGTAAGCACTACATGGATGAGCGCTACATCCACCTCTTCCCTCTACAATCTACCACAGTGGACCCCAGACATTGCTCACTGATGACAGGTATCAGCGTGGAAACAACACTGCTCATAGCCTCCAAACCCTGAGTGTAAGCTGCCTGAGGTGCTGTACTGTCTTATAAGCTCATCCTAAGGAAATCAATATAAGGACACAAACAAACATTTCAAACTAACGACATGAACCTTGCATTAATCTCATAATTACTTTTCAGTTACCTAGTTTAAATCACACACACTTCGTTTTAATTGTAACGTTATTCTCTGTTTTATGTAACAATATTTACCTTTGTTTTTATGTGACAATGTTCAGGTTATTAGTTTTTCAATGTATAATCGTTCTCATTAATTGGGTTTGTCCTCCGCCTAGAAGGTTAAGTGGACTATAAATCCCAACATTAAATTAAATTCCTTTGTGGATTCCGAGGCTCAAAGGGTAATGAATGGTGCCTCCTTGTCTCCATTGACACACACCTGTGAGCATTGGAGCCAACTCTGTGGGTGCTTGAGCACTCCCAATTTTGAGAAAAGTCTTTGTATGTTTAAAAGGGAGGGGTTATTTCCATTGGGCTTAGCACCCCCAATAATTTTGAAAAGTTGGCTCCTCTGAGAGATGGAAATGAATGAGATGTGAGCATCCCTGGTGCACCTGGATAGCATGCCTTCACTTCGGAGTCCCAGCAGTTTTTAATGGCCAGCCATCATCTAGCAATGACATTTCTTCCAATCACATCCTTACAACTGAGTTGGAATATCTAGACCCTCTCTCTTGATTTATGCACTTCCACGTGCCACATTTATTATTGGCCATGATAGAGATACTGCAGCTTGCCCCATAAAGCAATGAGCCAATTACTAAAAACTACATTGCAATATTCAGTGATAGCTGGTTCCCATATTTGCGGCTGCATTCTGAATATTGGCAGTTAGAGGGTGCTAACCGTGGAACACATGGATCAGCAGTTTCAGCTGCGGCCAATATTCAAAACATAACCTCTTATAATAGTGTCCACTTAATTAGGCCTAATTTTAACCAGCCATCTGCTCATGATAGGCGCTAATATTTAAAACGCTAACCGGCTACTACTTTGGAAAGCTGATCTTATGGTGCAGAATATACTAGGTTCACCCAAGGCTAATTTCTCCCTCCAGGAGACCCGTTTGGTTCTTGACCTGGTGCTCAGGCATCCTGACAATCTTTTCATCAGTAAGGATGCCCACCAAAAGCAAAGGGTGTGGCAGGACATCACTACAGAGGTCAATGCCTGCCACCACCATCACAGGGGCATGAGAAAAGGCATCAAAAGAAACATGCCAATAACAGCAAGCTCCCACCAGATACCCAGCAGCCACTGCAGCCACTGACAGACCTGGAGCAGAGGTTCTTGGCAACAGTTGAGGAGGTGGCTATAGAAGGTGTAGCTGGACATGAGAGCTCACAGACTGAGGAGGCTGAGCCAGACTGTTCCGTTTCAACTGCTACTGCACATTTCTTGCTGTGCAGTGTCTACCATTGCCTATTTGTTCAGATATTGGCTGTATGTGAGTCTGTGTAATGTGCCTTTAGAGTGCTGTGTGACAGAGATGTGAAAATATAGGCTGTACGAACTCCAAAAATATGGGTACCAGGGGATACATGCCTCAGTTCTGCACAGTGTATGGACATGCATGGTCCATCTGTGGGCTGCGCCTCATCATTAGCATATACCACACCCAGTGGATGGCTGAAATCAGCATAGATAATGTACCTGGAGTGCTAAGGTATATCATGACAGGCAGCATTACAAGACACCTGTAGGAGAGCAGAACAGATATATCAGGTCCATAGGCGCCGACTTTCGTGGGTGCTGTGGGTGCTCAAGCACCCCCAATATTTCACCCACCGGAAGTTCGTTCCCTCCCTCCTCCCATCGAGTTCCAGGCCCCCCCTCCCTCCAAATTTTAAAAGTCATCTATTTTACCTCATCGTGGTTAGGGCGGCAGCAGCAGTAAAAAGCATGCAGGCTCGGCTCGGTGCTGAGCTGAGAGAGAGAGAGAAGGGAAAATAACTAAGCACCGAGCCTGCATGCTTTTTACCGCTGCTGCCGACCTAACCCCGACGAGGTAAGATAGATTACTTTTAAAATACGGAGGGAGGGGGCCTGGAACTCGAAGGGAGGGAGGGAGGAAGGGAGGACCCTGAAACTGGGAGGGAGGGGGGACCTTGGTACTGGGAGGGGGGGAACCCTGGAACTGGGAGGAGGGAGGGAGGGAGGGAGGGAAGACCCTGTAACTCGGAGGGAGGAAGGGAGGGAGGGGGCCCTGGAACTCAGAGGGACGGGGGAAGGAGGGAGGGAGGGGGACTGGACCTGGGAGGGAGGAAGGGAGGGAGAGGGGCCTGGAACTCGGAGGGAGGTGGAGGGGGGGCGAGGGAGGGGGGACAGGGGAGGGGGACATGGGAGAGGGAGGGGACGAGGGGGAGGGGGGGTGAGGGGGGGGAGGGGGGAGGGGGACGAGGGGGAGAGGGAGGGGGAATGCCCCCCTGATAAGTCCCACTTTTCCTTCCTTAATGATTTCGATGCCTGGCTCTCCGTTTTTCTTGAGCCCTCATCCCCATCCCTCATTCTTGGTGACTTCAACATACACACTGATAACCCATCCGACTCATACGCTTCTCAATTCCTCACCCTAACTTCCTCCTTCAACCTCCAACTGAGCTCCACCACCCCTACTCACAAATCTGGTCACTGTCTTGATCTCGTCTTCTCCTCTACCTGCTCGCCCTCTAATCTCTGCGTCTCTGCTCTTCCCATTTCTGACCATCACCTGATCACATTTACACTTCATCACCCTCCCCCCAGTCCCGCCCAACACTAACCACTACCTCCAGGAATCTCCAGGCTGTTGACCCCCCACCTTATCCGCTAGTATCTCTGATCTCCTCCCGTCCATCACGCCCTCCGAGTCCGTCGACAAGGATGTTTCCAAGTACAATGCCACTCTCTCCTCTGCCCTAGACACCCTTGCACTGTCTGTTTCCCGTCCCACAAGGCGCACTAATCCCCAGCCCTGGCTTAACCCTTGCACCCGTTACCTTCGCTCCTGCTCCCGATCGGCTGAACGCCTATGGAAGAAATCTCGCACCCATACTGACTTCATTCACTACAAATTCATGCTATCCTCCTTCCAGTCCTCCCTATTCCTCGCCAAACAGGACTACTATACTCACTTGACTAACTCCCTCAGCTCTAACCCTCGTCGTCTCTTCGCCACCCTCAACTCCCTCCTCAAAGTACCCTCTGCTCCCACCCCCCCCCTCACTCTTTCCTCAATCACTGGCTGACTACTTCCGCGACAAGGTCCAGAAGATCAACCTCGAATTCACCACTAAACCTTCTCCTCCTCTTCATCCTATCACCCACTCCCTCAACCAATCAACCCAGGCCTCCTTCTCCTCTTTCCTGATATCACCAAAGAGGAAACCGCCCATCTTATCTCCTCCTCAAAATGCACCACCTGTTCCTCAGACCCCATCCCCACCAACTTACTTATCACCATCTCTCCTACTATCACCCCTCCCATCTGTCATATCCTCAACCTCTCTCTCTCCACCGCGACTGTCCCTGACACCTTCAAGCATGCTGTTGTCACACCTCTCCTCAAAAAACCTTCACTTGACCCTACCTGTCCCTCCAACTACCGCCCCATCTCCCTCCTACCCTTCCTCTCCAAAATACTTGAACGCGCCGTTCACAGCCGTTGCATTGATTTTCTCACCTCTCATTCCATCCTCGATCTGCTTCAATCTGGCTTTCGCCCACTTCACTCGACAGAAACGGCATTATCCAAAGTCTGTAATGACCTGTTCCTCACCAAATCCAAAGGTCATTACTCCATCCTCATTCTCCTCGACCTATCCGCCACTTTTGACACTGTCAATCACAACTTACTTCTTGACACACTGTCCTCTTTTGGGTTCCAGGGCTCTGTCCTCTCCTGGTTCTCCTCTTATCTCTCCCATCGTACCTTCAGAGTACACTATCATGGCTCTTCCTCCACCCCTATCCCGCTCTCTGTTGGAGTCCCTCAGGGTTCTGTCCTTGGACCCCTTCTTTTCTCTATCTACACCTCTTCCCTGGGCTCCCTGATCTTGTCTCATGGCTTCCAGTATCATCTTTATGCTGACGACACCCAGCTTTATCTCTCCACACCTGACATCACTGCGGAAACCCAGGCCAAAGTATCGGCCTGCTTATCCGATATTGCTGCCTGGATGTCCAACCGCCACCTGAAACTGAACATGGCCAAGACCGAACTTCTTGTCTTCCCACCCAAACCCATTTCTCCTCTACCTTCACTCTCTCTCAGTTGATGACACCCTCATCGTCCCTGTCTCATCTGCCCGCAACCTCGGTGTCATCTTCGACTCCTCCCTCTCCTTCTCTGCGCACATCCAGCAGATAGCCAAGACCTGTCGCTTCTTCCTCTATAACATTAGCAAAATCCGCCCTTTCCTCTCTGAGCACACCACCCAAACTCTCATCCACTCTCTCGTTACCTCTCGCCTTGACTACTGCAACCTACTCCTCACTGGTCTCCCACTTAACCACCTATCCCCCCTTCAGTCTGTTCAGAACTCTGCTGCACGTCTTATCTTCCGCCTGAACCTATACACTCACATCACCCCTCTCCTCAAGTCACTTCATTGGCTTCCGATCAGGTACCGCATTCAATTCAAGCTTCTGCTACTAACCTACAAATGTACTCGATCTGCAGCCCCTCCTTACCTCTCAACCCTCATCTCCCCTTACGTTCCTACCCGTAACCTCCGCTCTCAAGACAAATCCCTCCTTTCAGTACCCTTCTCTACCACCGCCAACTCCAGGCTTCGCCCTTTCTGCCTCGCCTCACCCCACGCGTGGAACAAACTCCCCGAGCCCATACGTCAGGCCCCCTCCTTCCCCATCTTCAAATCTCTGCTTAAAGCCCACCTCTTCAATGTCGCCTTTGGCACCTAACCTCTACACTTCTACCCAAGAAATCTAGACTGCCCAACTTGACATTTCGTTTTTTAGATTGTAAGCTCATTTGAGCAGGGACCATCTTTCTTTGTTTATTTTGTACAGCGCTGCGTAACCCTAGTAGCACTCTAGAAATGTTAAGTAGTAGTAGTAGTAGTAGTAGAATGCACCACCTGTAAAAAAAAAAATCAGCACCCCCAATCATTTTGAAAAGTTGGCTCCTATGATCAGGTTCCATTACAATGCATAATTGTTTGACCTTGTATACACATTGGCAGCTATTGGTCTTAGAGGTGATAAAATGGGTTACCTGTGAGAACCCATGCCCTGCATACCCCTACATACATTCACACCACATGATTTCCTATGGCACACACAGTACACCAATATGCATTGTCACAGGAAGTAGGAGAATGTGTGCAGAGGTCAAGCAGATTTGTGCAGTGTCAGGAATGCATAGGGATGACAAATGCTGCAACAAGGCAGACAGACAGGCCAATTCACTGGCTTCTAGTACAGGAGGCAGCCTGTTTGTGCATCAATGCAACCAGCAGCCCCCATGGAGGAGAGAGCACCTAACAGGCCTCAGTCACCCAGCACCCCAGAAGCTGCATTGCAGCAGGAAGAAGCCATGGAAATGGAGGAAGAGAAGGGAAGTACTGCCTCTGAGACTGCACCTCTGTGCCGCATTGCACACATCCAAAAGATTACCTTTGGGTGGTCACAAAAAGGGGAAAAGGGACCATTAGGTGTGGGTGTGGGTGGAGGTGGAGGGGTGGGGGGGAGAGATGATGGTGGGTCACAGCATGGAGTGTTGGTGGAGGGGAATTCACTGTTGTCTTCCCTACCATTTTGGTTCATCCTTATAAAGCATGCACAGAACTAATTCGCCTGAGCAGTTTATGTTTTTATATAAAATAAATAGAAAAAAAAAAAAGAATCTTCTAGGCACCTAGCCATCATTATACAAAGCTAGCAGAACTGGCTATCAATGCACCTAAAATTTAGACATGTGCATGTCCCCTCTAGGTGTCTAATTGGAGGTGCTCAATTATAGAATACCCCCCCCCCCCATAAAGGTCAGTTCTATAAACCAGATGCTAACATGTATGCATTCATTGTGCGTGAAAATCTTTAGAATGCTAGCAGATAGACACGTATGTGTGCTATAATGCGCATATATGGCAGTCTGGCACCTAAGCAATAATAACTCCTAAGGTTAATAAATAAGCACTATAATAAGAGACCATCTTGCATAGCACATATTTGTAAGGGGTGTTAACATGGGCAGAGCATGGGTGGGCATAGGCGGGGCTCCCACTTACAAGCGTAACTTACGAACACTGGAAGTTACGTACATTCTTGTTGCATTTAGACACGGAGGCACTTGGGCCATCTCCATGGCTCATATATGTGTGGGTGCCAAAATGTCAGGTGCACTGTTATCAGGTTACGCTAATATTCTATAATGGAACCTAGGCGCCTATGTTTCATTATAGAATAGGTTCTTCCCACCCTTCCACCCACCCAGGCAGGCCAGGAAATTTTTTTTCCATAGTGTAGCACTAACCCAGCGGTAATCAGGCATTGCTGCGCTGCCCGGTTACTGCTGGATTATTGCGGGAGCCCTTACTGCCACCTCAATGGGTGGCAATAAGTGCTCCCTGCTGCACAGCTGTGTGGCCATTTTTTGGGAGGGCTTTTACCCACTGTGGTAAAAAGGGTCCTGGCGCATGGGAGAAATGGCCCTCGCCACTACCGCAGGGCCCTTTTCCACGCAACTTAGTAAAAGGACCCCTAAATGATAAGATACATATTATATTCCTATGAGAGTCTTATCATTTAGCAAGCACTAAATCTGTTAGTGTGCCTTAATACAAGGACCCCTTTATGCTGTTGCTCAGCCGGTTAGCAGATTGAAAATCTTTTCAAACCGGTTAGCTTTTTGCACCACTCCAACTCTGCCCCTTCACTGCCCATAAACTAGCTGATTTCGGTATGGGCAGTTTGCGGCGATATTCAGTGGCACCGCCTCGGCATGTGCTGCTGAATATCCCAGTTAGGCTCAGACAGGTGATTTAAGCAGCCAGGAGCCTCTCCTAGCTATTGAAATCACTTGAAATATTGACCCCAAAGTTTTAATGGGATAATTATTAACAAGATATATAAAGTAAAATAAATAAAGCAGTTAAATGCTCTAGAAATTCACCCCTGTATTATTATTATAAAGAGTAGTATAAAGAAAATAGAACATATAATCTCAAGATATGTTGTTTTCAGGGTACCAGAGACACAGGATCTTATAATTATTTGTACGAACTACAGAGCAAAGCCAAAGTATTTATATTTACTGAAGGTCTGACCTTCACATTTGGCTTTGTACTGGCTTTTATATCTCTTGTTATTTCAGTAATAATTTTCTTAACCCTTTTGCTCCTTCAGGCTTTTATTGCTTATTACAACAAATGGAACGTTCAGTTTTCAAAGTTAACAGTCTAGATCCTTGGGATAAAAATTGCACCCCTCAGAGTAGCTAAAATGTATTCTCACTTTCCTGCTGATGCCTTAAAAAGACGCCTTCTGAGGGCATATGTAGGACACAGGAGTAAATGCCACATGTGAAACTGTAGTGTCATATGTACATGTGTACTTTGGCCCCTTATACATTTGCCCGCAGAAAAGGCAGGTACAAACTACATTGGCTCTTTTGCATCTGGGTGCATATTAATAAGAATTTTCAGAGATGCAACTGTACATTTTCTATGTATCTTGCATATAGACTGTACACTTTAAGTGGGATGAAGAAGGAATGAGAAATATAGAGGTAAATATTCAACTGGCAGAAGTCAGAATTTTTTGGCTGCTTGTGGATTTTTCCCTGGATATTCAGTGCCAGGCCATGTCCAGGCACCAGCATTGAATATTCAAGTTTATGCGGCTGGCTATCTCTTATCCATAAGAGCATAAGAACAGCCAACTGGGTCAGACCAACAGTCCATCTAATCCAGTGTCCTGCTTCCAACAGTGGCCAATCCAGGTCACAAGTACCTGGCAGAAACTCAATTAGTAGCACCATTTCATGATACCACTCCCAAGCAGTGGCTTCCCCCAAGTCCAGATCAATAACAGACTATGGACTTTTCCTCCAGGAACTTGTCCAAACCTGTTTTAAACCTAGATACGCTAACCACTGTTACCACATCCTCCGGCAACAAGATCCAGAACTTAACTATTCTTTGAGTGAAAAAATATTTCCTCCTATTTGTTTCAAATGTAATTTCATTGAGTGTCTCCTGGTCTTTGTACTTTTTGAGATTCACCTCCACCCACTCCACACCACTCAGGATTTTGTAGACCTCAATCATATCCCCCCCTCAGCCATCTCTTCTCTAAGCTGAAGAGCTCTAATCTCTTTAGCTTTTCCTCATATGGGAGCAGTTCTACTCCTTTTATCATTTTGGTCACTCTTCTTTGAACCTAACCGCCTAACTGACATTGAGAGGCATTTTCGATATGATGTCTGTCCGATTTTGGACGTTTTGCACAAAACGTCCTCAATCCAAATAGGAAAGAAGGTCATTTTCAAAAAAGAAAAATATCTATCTCTTTTTTTCTAAAATGCTGTTTTGAACAAGGTTTTATGATTTGGTGCAAAATGTAGAGATTCATGCCGTTGGGATGTGGGAGGAGCCAGCTTTTTTTGTAGACTGATCCCCCAGACATCCCAAGAGAACAATGGAACGCCTTAGAGGGGCACTTCTGTGCATGTCACCTTTGCTGCCTTATCTTGTCCCCCGAACCCTCCAAAACTCACCCAAAATCCACTGTCCCCCACTGTACACCACTACAATAGCCCTTATGGGTGAAGGGGGCACCTATATGTATGTACAGTAGGGTTTTGGTGACCTTGGGAGGGGTCACAAGTGTGACAGGTAGAGGGAGATAGAGACCTGGGTCCCCCACTGTGTACTCCACCGACCACTACACTACTCCAGGGACCTGCATGCTGCTCTAATAGACCTGACTTTAACATCTGCAGCTGTCATTGAGGCTGGTAAGTCATATTTTTATTCACATTTTGGGGGAGTGGGATGATGTCAGTGACCACTGGGGGGTATTGGGGGATCACCCCTGATTCCCTGCAGTGGTCATCTGGTCATTTAGGGCACCTTTTTGTGCCTTATTCGTTCTGAAAACTAATCTAGACCAAAAGTGTCTTGGTTTTAGTCCTGGACATTTTTGTTTTGTTCCATTACATAAGAACATAAGAGTAGTCATACTGGGTCAGATCAATGGTCCATCTAGCCCGGTATCCTGTTTTCCAAACAATGGTCAAGCCAGGTCACAAGTACCTGGCAGAAACCCAAATCGTGGCAACACTTCATACTACAAATCCTATGGCAAGCAGTTGCTTCCTATGTCTGTCTCAATAGCACTATGGCTGTAAAACTTCTAAGTGTTAGAAACACCCTAATCCCACCTTCAAAACACCCCTGGCATGTCTCCTTGTGATTTGAACACACTTCTAATGACTTCATAGAAAAACGTCTTTAAAAAGGTTTTGAAAATACTGATTTGGATGCTTTTGTGAGAAAAACGTCCAAATGCTGCTTTATGCCAGTTTTTAGAAGGTTTTCTCTTTCAAAAAAGAGCCCCATTGTACAAAAATAGGATTGAGTTTTACGTGGTCCAATTTGTTTAGTTAGCTTAGGTGGTTAAGTGATGCATAATGGCATTAACTGAATCAGTACCGACTTCACCCCTGGATCACCCACAAATAGCCAGTTTAGTGGTTAAATGCTGTTGAATATGAATGGATAGCCTTGCACAAGCGGTCTAACCAGCCAGGAGATAAGCTAGGATAAGCAGCATAAAATGTACTGTATTGTTTTGGGATCTTGCCTGGTACTTGTAACTTGGGTTGGCCACTGTTGGAAACAGGATGCTGGGCTTGATGGACCTTCAGTCTGTCCCAGTATGGCAATACTTATGTACAGTCGTGTTGAACACAGCAGAAATTTTGTGAAGACATTACAATGCATGTAAATCGCTGCACAATGGCCTTGACTCCTCTTCTATAAGTATCCTATGGCTGTAAGTGCGTGTACATCATAGTCACTCAATTGGGCGCGATGCAATATAAATGTATTAATTATGAGCGCTCTTTATTTGACTTTTCACAGACTGAAGTTTCCATTTCTTTCAAGGAAGGTGTGAAGAGTGTGAGTATACAAAAATAAATGCAAATACCAAGATAATCCTTGTGTCAGCCCAGTAGCTGTAAGACAGTGTTAGCGAGTTCCTCTTTTTGCTTTACGTTACAAATTTCTCATTACTCAAAGCTTAGAAATAAATGAATGTTACTGCCGTGCAAACAGCTTATTGCAATTTCCTTTTTGTTGTTAATCTACAAGCTTTGGAATATATTAAACAAACTGACCACAGTGTATGTAAGGAATGTACAGTGAAAATGGAAGATCAGATGAATAAAGAGTTTCAGCGACAGTGTGGTTTATAGTTCTTATAAACTGAAGAAACATTCTACAGAAATTAGGGGCAAAGAAAAAAAATATATACATCAGAACAACAAATCATCTTCATGCAAGCCTACTGAGTTAAAGGAATTTCATGACCCAACTGTGTTGCTCTTGCTCTGACTCACCGGATGTAGTGAAGCAACAGAAATCAAAATACGCCACTATAATTTTCAAATTGTGTTGATTGTGATATTCTCATATGAAATAGAGACCAGTATCATGGCAGCTTCAGACAAAACATGGCAACCCTTTTGCAAAATTATTTTGAAAAGTTTGCACTACCCCTATATCATTGCTTTTAGAAGCATCTCCATCTTGAACTTGTGAGTGGAAATGTAAACTTCATTGAAATCAGTTTATCAAGGTGCTAACAAACCTGAAGAAAAATCAACCAAATCCAAAGTGGACATTTTGGATTTACTTCCAGTTTTTTTTTAATTTCTTCAGATTTCACTCAGATTTTTGATAGACAATTTGACAGATTCTCCCTGTGGATCTGAGTGAAATCCAAAAGTGTTTCATGAAACTTGTGCAAGGGTGAAATCCATCTCATAAATGTACAGGTCACAGAAGTTTCAAAGTGGTATGGAAATGGACAGGCTTCAAGGTACTGGCATGATTCTCAGTCTCATTACTATCATTGCTGTGGTTATTCTGGCCACTGAAGAATCACACTTATTCACAGACTTTATCTTGAACAATGTTTGGGGAGGTCTAGCTTCTACCCTCTAGCTAATCTGAAAAGCAGGGGATCTTCCATGCAGGTGGCTCATCTGCAAAGGCAAGTGATCAGCTAGTGAGCCCTCTAATGCCTTTCATGCCTGTCTTTAGAGTGTATTCCATTGTGAGAGCAGAGAAGAAGGCCACCTTAAGATCTGCATATAGGCGAGGAAGTGCCAGTTGATCACTCCTGCACATAATTTTCCAGGCCCTATTTGTATATGATGCCTAAAATTTAGACAGCAAATTAACAGGGCAATTCTATGAACTACTGCCTAGACTTACACACCAACTATGCACGTCAAGGCACCAATAATTTGCAGTTATATACATATATGCATTAGGTGCTATTCTATATGACTGCAATGGGGACATACACATGGGTGGAGTGTGGGCGTGTCACCAAGAGATGTGCACAACTTATAGAATACTATCAGTTACATGTGTTGCATGGCACACTTAGACACACTGGATGGGATACATCCCAGGATACTGAGGGAGCTCAGAGAAGTCCTGACAGGACCTCTTAAGGATTTATTTAATAGATCTTTAGAGAAGGGAGAGGTTTGACAGGATTGGAGACTAGCAGAGACAGGGAAGAAGTGGGAAACTACAGGCCAGTAAGCTTCATGTCCGTGGTAGGGAAAATAATGGAGTCACTGCTGAAGGAAATGATAGTTAACTTTCTAGAATCCAACGGGTTGCAGTATCCAAGGCAACATGGTTTTACCAAAGGAAAATCCCCAACAAATCTGTTTGATTTCTTTGACTGGATGACTAAAGAACTGGATAAAAGACATACGCTAGATGTAATCTACTTGGATTTCAGCAAAGCCTTTGATACGGTCCCTCACAGAAGACTGATGAATAAACTGAGAGAGTTGAACTTAGAACCCAAAGTGGTGAACTGGATTGGAAACTGGTTGACTGACAGGCAACAGAGGGTGGTGGTAAATGGAATCCGATCGGAGGAAAGGAAGGTGAGCAGTGGAGTGCCTAAGAGGTCAATGCTAGGGCTGATTCTGTTTAACATATTTGGTAGAGACATTGCTGAAGGGCTAGAAAGAAAAGTTTGCTTTTTTGCAGATGACAGGAAGATAGCCAATAGAGTGGATACCCTGGAGGTTGTAGAAACTATGAGGATCTCCAAACATTGGAAGAATGGTCAAGGGTCTGGCAGTTATAATTTAATGCAAAGAAATGCAGAGTGAGGCACTTGGGACACAGAAATCCAAAAGAGATGTACCAGACAGAATGAGAGAGATTAGTAAGCTTGGCTCACAAGAGGGACCTTGGGGTGATGGTGTCCGAGGATCTCAAGGTGATGAAACAATGCGACAAGATGGTGGCCATGGCTAGAAGGATGCTATGCTGCATAGAGAGGGTATAATCAGAAGAAGAAAGGAGGTGTTGATGCTCCTGTACAAGTCATTGGTGAGGCCCCACTTGGAGTATAATGTTCAGTTTTGGAGGCCTTATCTTGCTAAGAATATAAAAAGACTTGAAGTGGTTCAAAGAAAAGCAACAAAACTGGTTTGGGGTTTGCATAACAAGATGTACGAGGACAGACATAATGACCTTTCCTCCAGGGTATACAAGGAGAAACAGGTGATATGAAATAGTCATCCAAATATCTCTGTGGCTAGCACTCTCATCCTCCCCGTCTCATCAGCTCGTAACCTTGGGATCATCTTCAACTCTCCTTCTCTGCACATATTCAACAAACTGCTAAAACCTGTCATTTCTTTCTCTATAATATCACCAAAATTTGTCCTTTCCTTTCTGAGCACACTACCAGAACCCTTATCTACACTCTTATCACCTCTCGCTTAGACTATTGCAACTTGCTTCTCACAGGTTTCCCACTAAGCCATCTCTCTCCCCTTCAATCTGTTCAAAATTCAGCTGCATGCATGACTTATATTCCGCCAGTCTCGCTATGCTCATATTAGCCCTCTCCTCAAGTCACTTCATTGGCTCCCTATCTGTTTCCACATACAGTTCAAACTCCTCTTATTGACCTACAAATACATTCACTCTGCATCTCCTCAGTACCACTCCACTTATCTCTTCCTACACTCCTTCCCGGGAACTCCGTTTACTGGGTAAATCTCTTATCTGCACCCTTCTCCTCCACTGCTAACTCCAGACTCTGTTCCTTTTATCTTTCTGTATAGAGTATAGAATGTCTCCTAGGGTACAGTGGGCTGTAATGTATCAGGGTACAAAGGATGAAAGGACTTTTGGAGATGATATTGGGCTGCCAAACTGAAAACTGATAGAATGGAATAATCTTGGAGAGAAGCAATGAGTAAAACATTACCTCTTGGGGTTCTCCCATAGATGACCAACAAATGTAGATTAGCATGACACGGAGGGAACCCATTTGCACTCCATACAATTAAGATCTCTATACGGTGTGGAGAAGAATTTGGAATGGAAGGAAATTATACTGGTTAACACCTCTACAATATAACCCCATTCTTCCCCCCCCCCCCCAGGTGATGTAGAAAAAGTCTATGGGAGATGGGAATGAAGGAGTCTAAAATCTTGAGGACAATTCATGGATAAAGGAAGTTTGATCCTCTTTGAGGACTTGAAAGAAGAATATTATTTGGAGCAGGGGGACATCTATTAGTATCATCAAGTACGGTACTTCTTAGTAACAACAGGGAAGGGAGACATTACCAAGGAGAAATATAGACTAGAGAGTGCTTTACAATACAGTAAGTTGAGAGGGGTGATAGGCCTTTAAAGTGGGGCAGTGGGGTAAATGGAAACATTTAGAGAGATGGTAGGAAGACATAGGTGTTCAAGTGGTGGGCAAGGAATGGGATAACCTATTTAACTATATGCAAGACAGGCTGATAGTTACCAATATGCTGGAAAATAATTATAAACTGCTTTGCCAGTGGTACCAGGCACTGCTGAAGATATTTAGGAGAAGTAGTAAAGATAATATATTATGCTTAAGGTTGTGTGGGGAAGAAGACACATAAATATATGTGGTGGACATGCCCTAAAATTCAGACTTTTTTGGTGAGAGGTAGGCGATTTGGTGTCTAACTTGCAGGGGAGCAGGGTGGAGGGGGAATTTGGGATTTTGCTAATGTGTTGGCAAGGAGTGGGCCTCATGAGATCCCAATCTCGTTTGATGCAACACATTTTGCTGGTGGCAAGACTAGCAGTGGCCATGGAATAGATGGCTCCAATGATACCTCCTATACAAAACGTTTGGGCATGACTAGATCAAGTGTACTTGCTATCAAAATTAATGGCCATAGAAACAGGGAGGGTAGGGAAATTTAAGTTGGTATAGGAACCTTATATACAATGGGTACAGAGAGACAAACCCTTGGGAGATAGGGTAGGAACTCCAAGCTATGATTCTTTAGTCACTGGTGATGTAGAGGATGGATTTGATAGTAGGAAGGCGTAGAGTGCAGAGGAGGGAATGGGGTTGGGGAGGGAAGCGGGATAGGATGTTAAACGAATGGAACATGGAAGTGATTTTATGGGGTGTGTAGGATGGAAGGGGAGATTGAAATGGAAATTGTACCTGTATGTATATGAATATGTTAGGGTCCTAGAAAGAACCTCTGGAGCCAAATTGATGTACATTACTGGTGTTAAAAGTAAGTAAAAAAATATACAGAATGTGTTGGTCCTAGATAGTACTTCGCTTTCAAATCTGTTCTTCTTCTCCTTCCTCACACAGTTGTAACTCAGATTCCTACTTTTGGGCAATTAAGCTTGTGCTCTTTAGATTGTCAGAACATATGAATGTATAGAGTTGCCTGGGTCTCATTACTGCATTTCAACAAGGTTCATGTCTCCTTTTCCTGCTGCTGGAGGAGTGGCCTAGTGGTTAGGGTGGTGGACTTTGGTGCTGAGGAACTGAGTTCAATTCCTGGCACAGGCAGCTCCTTGTGACTCTAGGCAAGTCACTTAACCCTCCATTGCCTGCCACATTGAGCCTGCCATGAGTGGGAAAGCACAGGGTACAAATGTAACAAAACAAATTGTGAGCCAGCTACAAAAAATAAATTAATACTCCACCCTAGGACATTTTAAGAAAGCAGAATCCAGCAAGAGGAAAATATAAAAACAGGATCTTTTTATTACAGGGAAAAAATGGTGATGCATGTCTAAGATTTTCCTGTGTGTCTTTCTTATTGACTCTGTACTTTTCCTGGCAGTTCTACAATTCTCTCTTTCCTGCTTCCTGCATTCTTGTCTGCTTACTTAAATTGATTATTTATTCATTTAATTAAAATACTTTTTTTTGGTTTTGAAGCACACTCAAATTAATTAACTGAATTTGTAAAAAGCAGAAATCTTTTTTTTTTTTAGTTCCAATATTTTTATTGTGTTTTATAAATGATAACAAATGGCTAAAATAAAGCAATTAGCCAGCTTAACAAGTTAACAGTAACAAGCATCAGCATACATGTTCAAGTTAAAAACAAGCAGAAATCTTTTAATACACCCATGACAATCTGACAATGCATGATTAAATCCATTGACATTAATAAAATAGGAGGAGAAATGTTTAGCCTGCTACAAATGTGTGGCAAATTATTCAAAGTGTGGAGCAGCAGCCTGGCCCTTAATATTAAGGGACCAGGAAAAGAAACCCCACTCAAGAGCTGAATTACAGGATGGGGTACAGTGGACTAGGTTTACTTCTAATGGGAGAAATATATGTGTGGAAGTGGATCTCAAGAAGGAGAGACTGTGTTAGAGATGCCAAGGGGATAAACCATTTCAAGCAGATTTACCACATCAAGGAATGAGACTGAAAGCCAAAGAAAGTGAGATTTTTCAGATGGTACACCAGGGTATGAATCTAGAATGATTTACATGTAGTAAAGCTTTGCAAATGAATCAAGGCAGCATTAAATGATACTGGCTTTTAGGCTTTTCCTAACTTCCCTAAATTTGCCTAATTTCAGTAGTGATTTATGCTGGATTCCACATGGCTGGATTATGTGTTTTACAGGATTGTTCTGGGAGGGATATTGTTGGGGATAATCATGACTGTTGAGTCTAATTATTAAAATATTGGAAGGAGACTGGCTTAAGGGCCTGGGAGATGAGGAGAGAATAAGGCTGAAGTTTCATCTAGGGCCCTTAATGCCCTTGAACTGGCTCTGCCCATCAGCTAGGCAGATGAACTCTTTATTTCCCAAAACAAGGGCAGCAGACAGTCTGAAATGCCAGTTCCAGCATGCCATAGAGTCAAGACACCCATGAAGCAAGCAGGGCTTGAAAGACTGCAGGCTGTTTATTAAGCATCCACGTGGCCCAGCCGCCTGTGGCTTTGAATGCAGATAGTTTACAGGGCATAGGTGTAGGTCAAGGCTCCTCTGAACATGTCGCTTAATGCCAGCACTAAGGCCAAGACACATAAAAGGTCAGCTCCACAGTTTTGTGTCATTTTAGGGAGTGACTAAAAATGCTGCATGTTAAGGGCACAGATTTGGCATATTTTGCATGACAAACACAATGGAGATTCACCACACTGAAGATCCAGCTTACTTGTAGTTCCATCCTGACGCATTGGCCACCGTGGCTGCCTCTAGAATCTTACAGCTCAGTAGAAGATATCACCAACAAGGAAAATAGAGCGAGGCCCCAAAGGCTGTACCTGAAGGACATAAGAACTACCATATTGGGACAGACCAAAGGTCCATCAAGCCCAGTATCCTCCTTTAAACAGTGAGGAGTGGCCTAGTGGTTAGGGTGGTGGACTTTGGTCCTGAGGAACTGAGTTTGATTCCTGGCACAGGCAGCTCCTTGTGACTCTGGGCAAGTCACTTAACCATCCATTGCCCCATGTAAGCCACATTGAGCCTGCCCTGAGTGGGAAAGCGTGGGGTACAAATGTAAAAAAAAAAGTACCTGACAGAAATAAAAAAGTAGATAAATTCCATGCTGCTTACCCCCAGGGATAAGCAGAGACTTTTTGAAATCTAGCTTGTTAATAACGGTTTATGAAATTTTCCAGGAGACAAGGACAGTGGGAAAATGACCATGAACTCAAGAGACAGGGACAGCAGTCTTAAACTTCTCAAGTTGATTTTATTGATCGTAGATGTGACATAGTGCTTTGTTTCAGCCACAGGCCTGCCTCAGGAGTTTACTAGGCTTTCTTTGAAGTGTGGAAACTCAAGCATATACTTGAAATGGTATGACTGATGGGTAACCTTCTAGCCTGTATTTGAAGTAAAAACTCCAATATACAATTGTGCCAGATAAACAGTTAGGTAGCCTGGTCTTTAAAAAGACCTTCTAGAAATAGCTGGTCAGTTGAATGGTAGTAGCATCAAAAATGGCAACACAAATTCAGCGTTCTTGGTAGACTTTTTTTTCTTATGGAATTTTCCTCTAGGAACTTGTCTAAACATGTTATAAACCCAGATATGCGAACTGATTTTAACACATTCTCCTGCAATGAATTCTAGAGATTAATTGTGCATTGAGAGAAAAAATATTTTCTCTTATTTATTTTAAAATATACTACTTAGTAAGTTCATGTTGTATGCCCTAGTCTTTTTACTTTTTGAAAGATTAAGTACATAAGTAATGCCACACTGGGAAAAGACCAAGGATCCATCGAGCCCAGCATCCTATCCACAGCAGCGGCCAATCCAGGTCAAGGGCACCTGGCAAGCTTCCCAAACGTACAAACATTCTATACATGTTATTCCTGGAATTGTGGATTTTTCCCAAGTCCATTTAGTAGCGGTTTAGGAAACCGTCTAACCCCTTTTTAAACTCTGCCAAGCTAACAGCCTTCACCACGTTCTCCGGCAACGAATTCCAGAGTTTAATTACGTGTTGGGTGAAGAAAACTTTTCTCGGTCCTTCCATTCATGATTTTATAGGCATCTATCATATCTTTCCTCAACTATATCTTCTCCATGCTGAAGCATTCTAACCTCTTTAGATCATTCCATCCCCTTTATCATATTGATCACTCTTCTCTGTACCTTTTCTAATCCCACTATATCTTTTTTGAGATGTGGTGACTAAAGTTGCACACAGTACTCAGCTTTTTGGCGGCTGCTGCATCCTGAGCAGAGAATTTCCATGCATAGATCCTTTTCCTGGGTGGGGAGCCATAATTGAAAGCAATCATTGTGTAGCTATAGTTTGGATTATTCTTCCCTATGCACATCATTTTGCACTTGTCCACATTAGACCTCATCTGCATCTGGATGCCCAGTCTCCCAAGGTCCTTTTGCAATTTCTCACAATTTGTAATGTAACAGCTTTGTACAATTTTCTGCCATCTGCACCTCACTTGTTTCTTTTTCTAGATTCCTATTGGAAACCCCATTTTT
Organism: Microcaecilia unicolor; assembly: GCF_901765095.1. Lineage (NCBI taxonomy): Eukaryota > Metazoa > Chordata > Amphibia > Gymnophiona > Siphonopidae > Microcaecilia > Microcaecilia unicolor. The sequence continues at coordinate 217,890,383 of NC_044034.1, forward strand.
CATTGAGGGCCAGATTTGGGTGCATATAACATACCAGGGATAACACTACGTGCAAATTTTGGGGCCCTGTTACTAAGCAGTGGTAAGCCCAATGAGGGCTTACTGCTCGCCATTCCAGAACTGCCACCGGCCTAACACGGGCACTGGTGGTAGTCCCATCCCCAGCGCACATTTCTGGCGTTAGCAGAAATATTTAAAAAATATTTCCACAGGGGGTTACCTAGTAGTAATCGGGCAGCACCTTGCACTACCCAGTTACCATTGGGTTTGCATGTGAGCCCTTACTGCCACCTCAATGGCTGGAAGTAAGTGCTCCCCATGCATGGCCACATGGTAAGAACAATCTTACCGCATGGCCATGTCTTCTGTCAGTCTTTTTACCCGCTGTGGTAAAAAGGGCCTCAGCGTGATGCAAAAACAGCCCCTGATGCTAGAACAGAGCCTTTTTTACCACAGCTTAGTAAAAGGGCCCCTTAGGAAAGCTTCTGACCTTCCCATGCACTGCCCATGGCCACTCCCTCATTTGGGTTGCACACTATGAGATTTGGGCACACATTGTTATAGAATAGCATGTAGCAAAATGTGTGCCAATTAGCACACAATTATCGGCACTGATTGTCTCCTTAACCAATTTAATTGGGAGCACATCTTGAATCAGCACCATGTATAGAATCCAGAGAAGAGTGTAGAGATTGGAACTGACACACCTTGCAAACAATAAAAGTGGAAAGTAATTTTCAAATGCTGACAACTAATATTTAAAAATGCGTAGAGGAAAAGACCTCAAAAGTCTGCAGTACCTGAACTTCCTTCACTAAGACGCTGTGCATAATAATAGATCCTGATTGGTCAGAAAACCTTGAAAGCCTTCCCTCTAACAAGTTTCTTAATCTTTTTTATATTTTATTGAATAAATGCAGGCAAAAGGCATACTTATAAATATACCCTTTGGAAAAAATGACCAGCATGTGGATGATTCATTTGATATACTACGTATCATGTTTATTACAAAGCGGTTCACATTTAAAAAAACAAAATAACTGGGTTTTTTTAGCAAGAAAAAAAGTACACCGTTTTTTGGATAGAACTGCTGCCTGTGACCCTAACATTGTGGGGTAAAGTCCTGATTTTTCAGCAGGATTTACTGAGGTTTACATTTAGTTTTGGCAGAGGCCTGAATGGAATAGAACACTACCTACTATCCCCAAGTCCTCTATATACAACATCCCAGTTCGGTGGGTGATGGGATTCTGATGGCACATGTCCATAGATGAGAACGTTTCCTGTATGTGAAGATATAGACTGTATGAGCTCCAAAAATATACTTCAGCTTTGCATAGTGTATGGACATGCATGGTCCATCCATGGGCTACAACTACCTCATCATTTGTATATACCACACCCAGTGAATGGCTGAAATTGGCATAGATGGTGTACCTGGAGTGATAAGGTGTGTCAGGACAGGCAGCATTAGAAGACACTTGTAAGAGAGCAGAACAGATATATCAGGTCCCATTACAATGCATATTTATGATTGACTTAGCATACATTGGCAGCTATTTGGTCTTAGGGGAGGTTCAATGATACAAAGATTTACGTGTGAGAACCTAGCAGCCATATCCTGCATACCCCTACACCAGTAGTTCCCAAAGTTTTTCAGTTCACGGCACCCTTCATGTCCGAGCAATTTTTCACAGCACCTTTCCCCCCCGGCCACACTGATCTTCACCCCCCCCCCCCCCCCGGCCACACAGGTCTTCATCTTTTTCTCTGCACAAATATAACAGTGCTAAGGTTTCCCTATAACCAGCCCCTTCAAATGACACACGATTTATAAGAAATTACTACTCTACTTATGAAAAGTTATTCCATTATTATACTTTCTATTTATACATCTGTATGCTGCACAAGTCAGCAGCATGTTTAAAAATATGTGAGATTAAATAAAAAATGCTACCAACAATAAAGAATGACAACTTGGATGCAGCAGCTCATAGGTTTGCTTGCTAGATTTGCTTGCTTTGTTTTGAATGGGAAGGGAAACAGATACTGACCTATTGGCTTCAACTTTTTGACTTCATTTCGTCTCCTGTTTTCATCCAACCTCCTTGGCAGTCACCTCTGTGAGTCCTGAAGGCCATCTGCTCCCTGTCCCCATTGGCTGCGAGAAAAAAAAAACAAGCTCGGGGCCGCGGCAGCCTTCAGATCCTCTGCTCCCGCTGACGCCAACTTCCAGTTCTGGGGACAGAGGACTGGCAGAACTGACAGCACATGCTTGAAGGCTGCTGCAGCCCCGCGTTTGCTTTTTTTTTTTTTCTGCTGCTGGTGTCTGCAGTAGCAGTTTGGGTGGGAGGGCGGTCGGGATTTTCCGTGGCACACCAGAGAGTTCGCTGCGGCGTATCAGGGTGCCGCAGCGCACAGTTAGGGAAACGCTGCCCTACACACATTCACAGCAGATGCTATCTGATGGCAAGCACAGTACATCAATACACATTGTCACAGGTAGTTGGGAATGTGTGGAGAGGTCGAGCAGATTTGGGCACACTATTTGCTGTTGGAGTAGCACAGGGTAATGAGTGAGGTTAGGGGTGGGCAACTGTTAGCAATCTGAACTGTATAATGATATATCAAGTATGCTGACCCACAAGTGATGGCAGCCGTCATGGTGTCTCATATATTCCATCTTGTTGGGCAGACTGGATGGACCGTGCAGGTCTTTTTCTGCTGTCATCTACTATGTTACTATGTATCTGCTCTGCACACAGATCGTTAGGCGTGTGCTGGAGTTTGTCCTTGGGGCTGTGCCTGGAGAGATGCCATGAACAGCTGCTGTCTCCTCTGCCACCTCCATTCTTCCTCCTTTGCCATCTGGTCTAGCTGGTAGCTGATTGTAATGCCACCAGGGAAAAGGCATGGCTGATTGTGCAAGCCATGTATCATAGATATAGCAGGCTAAAAATGAAAAAACAGAAATGGTACATATGGCAGGTTATCAGAGAAAACCGGTTATTGTAAAATGGTGTTTTTTTTTCATATCACTTTGTCTTGGTATTGTAATCTATTGCCTAGCAGAATCAATATTTACACAATAATGAAATAAAACACCCCAACAATAACAACCCAGCAAGCCACAGTCTTAACATTCCTCGTGTACCCGACCCCCCATCCCCCTCTTGATGCCTACCATAGCCAACCAATGAACAGCTCAATGAAACTTTACTAAGGGAGAGGTATAATGGCAGAAAGTATAACATAAAAAAAACTCTAACTACTCTAGGGGAATACAAACTCTATAGAAAATATACCAACCAAAAAAGAGAGTTTGATTTATATATATACAAAGATAGTTTGGAGGTGTCCCTTTAAATTGGTGGAAGATAAATTCTTTCACCCCATACACACTTTAAATCTTAACAAATAGAACCTCAAACCTCCTAATAGGGAACAATACCACAGTATTACCAATCCCTTATATGCACAGGAGTAGGTTAATATCATAGGTTCTGTTTAAGGGAGAAAAAGAGAAAAAAACCCCAAAGCAAAAACTCATGCTACATGAGAAAACCGTATGGGATAAAAAACTCTCTTTCCCTCTGAAAATGTATGGATAATAAATTAAGTGAACACCAAAAACCAAACTACCCAAAACTGACCCCAGCCAGTACTAGACTACCTAAAGAAGCCCCCCTGGGAGGAAAAAACCGGAAGTTCAATTAGAAATAACACAAAGCCTCAGATAGAAATTTTAGAGGAACTTTCTTTTTTCACCAACATGTATGGCAAACCAAGTTTACTTAACTTAATCCAGGCATGTCAACTTCAGGAATTTTAAATCGAACTCCCCCCCAAAAGGACTCCGGAGCCTTACAAAGTTTTCTGTAGCGGCGAAAAAACCCGCCAACCCTTCTTTTCTGTAGCGGCGAAAAAAATCGCCAGCCCTTCAACAAGAGCGCCTTGTTTCGCCAACCTCGTGGCTGCTTCAGGAAGGGCGCTTCACATCCATCTAGAACAATAACCACTTTTACACTGAGACTTAAAGCGTCAGTCGTATGGATCCCAAAGGTTCTATTTGTTAAGATTTAAAGTGTGTATGGGGTGAAAGAATTTATCTTCCACCAATTTAAAGGGACACCTCCAAACTATCTTTGTATATATATAAATCAAACTCTCTTTTTTGGTTAGAAAGTATAACATGAAATTAATGTAGGTCAGAGAACATTGGAATATGAATTATAGCATCTTCAAACACCTATTGCCAAGTTTAACCGCTAAGAATAAGACCAGATACTCAAAACTGGAAAAGGGTTATCCACTGGAAAAGCAATCCTAAATATAAGCGGCTATATGACAGACGCTAACCGGACACCCCATGCTAAATATTAGCTTTAGCTGCCAAACTCATAAACTCGCCCATGGTACGCCCCATCACACCTCCAATCTAAGCCAGCTCGTGGAAGCCGGTCTCCATGAATATCCAGTTGTCCGTCGCCCGCTGAATACCAGCTTTGTCCGGCTTTGGAGGTTATAACTGCTTAAGTACCTTTTATGGCTGCTGACCTGCTGGCTAACTTTTGGAATCGTATTTTGGACCAAATCGTGTTTCAGGCATTTCAGATTCATAGAGGCTACGTCATAGCGGGAGACTCCTGATGCAGGCCTGTAGGCCGAAACACAACAGTTGTGTCGAGTCTTTTCTTCAGAAAAGAAGCTTTTATGATATTGTCTCCAGGATTTGTATTTCCGTGGTCAAACATCCCACTTTTTACCTATTTCTGTGTTTTCCCGTGGGGCGTTCGAGTTCTCCGCTTGATTGCGGTTGCTTTTAAAAGGTGAAATTGTATAGCTGTTGCTGTCTGTTTTTGCTGTTTGTTACAGATCTACCTACATGCACAGTGCTCTTCACCTTCCCTGTCCCAGAGAAGAATGCACTGTTGTTATTTTTGTTTATTTGTTCATTTACAAAGCAGAAGAGGGACCACTTTGGACAACTTAAAATCCTACATGTCTGGAGGACTATCCAGCTTATTTTCGAAAGAGAAAAACGCCTATAGTGCGACCTAAATCGGGAGATAGACATTTGTCTCACAAAAGCGCCCAAATCGGTATAATCGAAAGCCGATTTTGGGCGTTTCCAACTGCACTCCATCGCGGAAATGAATAAAGTTGACGGGGGCGTGTCGGAGGCGTGGTGGAGGCGGAACTGGGGCGTGGTTATCAGTCGAGGAGAGATGGGCATCTTTAGCTGATAATTGAAAAAAAAAAAGGCGTTTTTACCGTGATTTTGGGTCACTTTTTTTGGACCCTTTTTTTTCACGAACAAGTCCCAAAAAAGTGCCCCAACTGCCCAGATGACCACTGGAGGGAATCGGGGATGACCTCCCCGGACTCCCCCAGTAGCCACTAACCCCCTCCCACCAAAAATAAAACCCACTTTAAAAACTTTTTTCCCAGCCTGTATGCCAGCCTCAAATGCCGTACCCACCTCCATGACAGCAGAATGTGTTTGATCCTGTCACAGCCTTTCCCTGGGTCAGATGTGGCTCTCGGGTACAGTACAGGGTCACATCAGCATTGCATTGTGGTGGGTGGAGGGTATTGGGCTCCGTGATTTCATTAGCTTGTGTTACAGTCTCACAATGTTGGTAGTTGGTAGGCATGGTGCTTTTCCCCCTGCCTACTAGGTCAGAGTGTACCCTGTTGTGTTTCCTATTGTAGTCCATGCAGTAGTGGCCAGTTTTGTAAGCCAGTTTTAGTTCCCTTTCCTGTGTTAGCCATGTTAGACAACTTAGTTCTTCCCTTGAATGTGGCTGAGTGAGGGCATTGTACAGCATTCTGCCAGTTCTGACCTACTGCTCATCTCAGTACCAGGGAGACTCGTTGCCAGTGGGGCACAACCTCTGATCTGCAGTTAACTGTGAGTAAAGGCGGTTATTCCAATAAAGGACGTTTTCGGAGAGATTAGTCTTCAGGTGTCAACTGGTGTGCCAAGGTTATATAGCAGCAACCAGTCCTAGAGGCCTGCGTGTATGCAGGTCCCTGGAGCACGTTTAGTGGGTACCGCAGTGCACTTCAGCCAGGTGGCCCCAGGCCCATCCCCCCCACCTGTAACACTTGTGCTGGTAAATGGGAGGCCTCCAAAACCCACTGTACCCACATGTAGGTGCCCCCTTCACCCCTAAGAGCTATGGTAGTGTTGTACATTTGTGGGTTTTGGGGGAGGGAGGTTGGGTGTTCAGCACTACTACTATTACTACTACTTAGCATTTCTATAGCGCTGCCAGGGTTATGCAGCGCTGTACAAGTTTAACATGGGGAAGGATAGTCCCTGCTCAAGAGAGCTTACCCTTGGTAAGGGAGCTATGCTTGTGGGAGCTTTTTCTGAAGTCCACCACACTGACGTAGGGTGCCCAGTTGGTATCCTGGCATATCAGAGGGGCGAGTGTACTACGAATCGTGGCCCCTCCCATGACCAAATGGCTCGGATTAGGACGTTTTTGAGCTGGGCGTTTTTAGTTTCCATTATCGCTAAAAAAACAAACGCCCAACTCAAAAACGTCCATTTTTTCGAAAATACGGTTCGGCCCGCCCCTTCACGGACCCGTTCTCGGAGATAAATGCCCATGGAGATAGGCGTTTCCGTTCGATTATGCCCCTCCACGCCTCTCTATTTATAGGGAATCATGATTGAATACAGACTTAAGTATTTTGGTTTTTTTCTGACACCTTTACTACTTTTGATATTGTCTCAGGGACAAAGTTCCAGTGGCATTCTTCTTTTTGGCACTTGGCATATACAATATTGCTAAAGGGAGTCAACAGTAGCCTGTAAGATATTCAATGAAGGGATAACATTGCATGCATTTATCAGGAATATATGAATTTGTGCAACCCAGACGCAAAACTGGGAGAATTTTAGGAATGTGTTTTCATTTGAATTGTAATTGGAAATGCCCACATTGCCTATTTAGTTTCATTTTGTAAATGAAATGCAAGATAAATGAACAAAATTTATTTTCGTGTTTCTTTTCTTTCATTTAGAACTGTTTTCCTCCTATCCATGGCCTTCACCTGTCCCTTAAATTTGCAAGATTGGGTTCAAATAGGACAGGAGCAGTACTGTAAATGACATTTTTTTTTTTTTTTAGATTTAGCTGATTTTGGGGCCTATGTCATAATGGGTAATAATGCCCACATTAAGAGGGTCATTAATGGCCAATGTAGGAAACTTGCAGGCAGGGGTGTGCTGGTAAATTTGTAACAACAGGCTCTTTCTCCGGACGTAGCCAGCTCTGCAGTTGGAAGGGCCAGGGGTGGCCGGGGGGGGGGGGGGGGGGGGGGGAGGGGAGCAACACTTGCCTCTCTCTCCTCCCTCCCTTCATGCAGGCACGCTAGGCATACCTTTGCTGGCAGCCAATAAATGGACTGCCACCACTCCCAACGTCTTGCTCTGAGCAGCATGCTGAAACTTCTCACACATGCTGGAGAAGTGCCAGCCTGCTGCTCAGAGCTGGAAACAAGATGTGGGGAGCAGCAGCAGTCTATTTACTTGGCTGGCAGGGCTCAGCATCCCCACCAGCAAAGTAAAAGAGAATTCAGCAGGGGGCCCAAGCCCACATTTTGGGAGCCAGTTGTTAAAGTAGCCATGGAGGGCCCTACTTTAACAACCGGCTCCCAAAATTCTTAAAAACTTAACAACCGGCTCTTGCGAGCCTGTGAGAGCCTGTTCCAGCACACCACTGCTTGCAGGCCTGCCCAGCCCTGGCTCAACTCTTTTGTCATGTGAAAAAGTGCATGGCCTTATTTATAGCACTGCTACATTCCTTGCAGGGGAGGGAGGACCACTGAAAAGTTGATTTTTGCAGGTAAACAACCTCAGAAATCCCCTTGAAAATTGTCCCCTAAATGTGTGTTAACTTAAATTAACATGGGTGTTAGCTAATGTTCTTATACTAGGCACATTAATGACCGCTATCTGCATCCGCATTGCTGTTACCAGTTCTTTGCTTTAAAAGCAGTATATCAAATTTGTGTAAATAAAACTATCTATCTATCTATCTATCTATTTTACATAGACTTATAAAGTTAACTGGCTCTCCTGAGATGCAGTTGTCTTGTGTAGCCATAATAAATTGTATAAAGCTCTAAGGTATAGCTACTGGAGATAGTATCTGGTGTTAATACCTAATGAACTAATCTAAATATATATAAATCAGATCAATATTCAAAAGTTGTTATATGTTTTGCACACTGCTGAACAAATAGTTGCTTTAAAAAAACTGTGGGGGTTTTCCATGTGTGATAGTGGTAAATATTTCTTCACTCAGCATATAATTTAACCCTGGAATTAATTGCCAGAGAATGTGGTAAAAGCAGTTAGTGGGGTTTTAAAAAGGTTTGGATAACTTCCTAAAAGAAAAGTCCATAAGCCATTATTAAGATGGACTTGGGGGAAGATCTAGGATAAGCATCATAAAATGTATTGTATTGTATTGGGATCTTGCCAGGTACTTGTAACCTGGATTGGTCACTATTGGAAACAGAATGCTGGGCTTGATGGACCTTCAGTCTGTCCCAGCATGGCAACACTGATGTTTTTATGTTCTTATAGTTTCTTTTTTAACTATATATATAACATATAGAGCAAGGCAGGAGGGGTTGGGCTGCTCTGGGACTGGGACTGCAAATCCATATAAATTATGGGGTAAATATTTAACCAGCGGTGGTCAGCTGTACATTGGCTGGAATTATGTGTGCTCTGGCTGAATATCAGCTGGGACCTATATAAGCAATACAGATGCCTTTTGCTCCCCTGATTCCCCTTCCCTCCCCTGCAGTGTCAATCCTCATCCCTCCCCCCCACCTCCCATGGTAGCACTCAAGCCCCCCTTCCAATCCCTCCCAAGAGTAGAAAGGCTGACTGAGCACACCCCCTACCTCTCCCAACCTTTCGCCCCCCCTACCCCACCTGGGCCTACCCTACTTTTCAAATGATTAAGGATGCTCAACTCAGCACAAATTACCAAGTCCATATAAAGGAAATTAAAGCATGGTGAGTTGTGAACACAATTGGTCAGGCTGACTTTAAATTAAGATCATAGCAGGTGGTGCACACACAGGGAGGAATTGCAGGTAAATGAAATGCTAGGAGTAGCACAGCAAGTCCCACCAGTCTCTCGTCATCCCCAAACCCAACTCATCATCACAGTTTACCATTCTACTCACAGCCCATCTATACCACACTCACGCTATGCCTTCCAGTTCACCCTGGCCCATCTATATGTAGCCCGAAGTTAAATGCTTTTTTTTGTTTTGGCTACCTTTGGGGGGGGGGGGGGGCCCAGACAATGAGGAGGCTCCCTTTAGGGCCCGTGGGTGTGAGCCTGTTGTTCACAGTCCCACCGCGGGTGCTGCTGATCTGGGGCTTCAAGCAATTTTTGTGAGCTGTCAGAGGTTCGTTTAAGGGCTGGGGAGTGCTGGCAGGAAGGGCTCAGGCTCTGCCTAGCCTCAGACCAGGTATACACAGCAGTGACATCAGGGGCTGCGCATGCATGAAGGCCTATCCTAGCAGCCGAGGGAACAAATAAATATATAAATGCTGGGGGCACTGGGAGCCGCAATTTTAAATAAACTAAGCAGCCTTGGGGAGAGTAAGGAGGTCCCAAAATGGGGGGGGGGGGGGGGGGGGGGAATCACGAATGCTGCGCTCGGCACAATCGTGCCAGGTTTTTAAAAAAATTAAGAGCCCTGGGGGCTCCTGGTAGCTTAAGAGCCACAAGAGGCAGGTCAGGAAGAGGGGCAGACAGACGCTAGTGATTGGCCAGAGCTAGAAACGTCACAAAATCATGCCAAACAGGTGGCAGGATGCGGGGGAAGCCCTAGAGAAGACCGAGGAGAGGAGCAGTAAAAGAACAGAAAAACAAGCCTGGGCTGGTGAGGGGTGGCAGGCTGGTACAGAGAGAAAGAGAGCTTGCCTCGACTGCCTGCTGGCAACTGAGAACTTGCCCGAATAAGAGAAGTGGGTGGCTGGTTTGAGGCAGGGGAGAAAGCCTGAGGAGCTGGAAAGCTGTAGGTTGAAGAGGAGAGGCAAGCCTGCTGGTTGGATGGACCACACACTGCTGAGAGTACCAGCCTGGGCAGAGGAGACAATAGTTGGAGGCCAAGAGAGGTGAGCCTGCACAGGAAAAGGGAAGCAGACCTGTGAGTAACCTGAGTGACCGAGGGAGAGCTGCAAGCAAGTCTGGGATGTGCAGGGCACTGAAGCAAGCAAGAAGACAGGAGGAGGGGTCCTGGGGCTAGCAGGGCAGCTGAGGCAGCAGAAAGCCAGGTGTGCCTGGAAGAGGAGTCATAGCAGCCACTGCTCCTAGATGGGGAGCGAGGCAGAAGAGTCAGGGGGCTGTGCTGAGAAGCTGTGCGGTGCTAGGACTAGAGCATCCCCCTACTGGGAGCAGTGCTGGGCTGTGCTAGAAGCAGCATTGGCTGAAAGAAGCAGTAAAATCCTGGGCAGAGGTGAGGAGAGCGGGGCCAGAGTAAAAAGCTGGAGTGGCATGGCTGGGGGGGGGGGGGGGGGCTCATATCCCTGAAGAGTTCAGCTTATGTGTGTGTTCATTCATGTGGGCACCAGTCCAGAAAGAGTGAAGTTGGCCCCTTGAGAGTCCACCCGGGAGTCCTGTCCTGAAGAAGAAACTGCCTCACCTGAGATGTGTGTCCAGACCTTGAGGAGGCCTGCATTAGAGTGTGTCCCAGCTGAAGTGCATGCACCTAAGAGAAAAGCCCACCTAACGAACCTGCCATCCTGTGTCGAGAGTCCTGTTCTTAAAGCCTGCCATGGTGTATGCCTCCTTCTGGGAGGCCCTGTCTACCTCCCTAACAGTGCTAGTGAAGGGTATAGTACAGGTGGGAGAAAGAAATAAAAGAGAATTCAAGGGTAAGGGGTGGGAACTAGATAGGAATTTCCCCTGATTATCTTTTTCTTTGAATCTAGTTTTCGTAGCCCTTGGCCACTGTACCCACTGATTGTAGATAGGGCGCACTCAACGAAGATAGGGAGACAGGGTTTTCTCGTTTTGTGCTTTTTTGAGTTAGGTTGGTAGGTACTCTGGAGTTCTTAAGCCAGTGAGCCGGTCCCAACATCTGACAAGACGTGGAACTAAGACACCCATGGTACCCACCGCAGACAGCCATACTGCTAGCCAAGACTCAACATACATACCTGTAATAAGACAGTGTGCACACCTGTTTATTCTGGATAAGAACATCTCAGATCCGAGCAAACTGACGTTCAGTATACCCACCAAAGTACCATTACCTGACTGAATGTGAGTTACGTGAAGGAAAAGCTTTTTGTACTTATATGAGGTGCTTGTTTCCTAAATCCTGCTTGTTGCTGAGGTTCAAAGTCCTGGGGGGGGGGGGGGGGGGGGGGGGGGGGGGAGGGGACCAAGCAGCAACCTAGTTCAGGGAAAGTGCATAAGATATTTTGTACAGTTATAGGAGTTAAGTTTGAAAGTGCTAAATGTTAATTGCTGAAGGGTGAATATCTTATCATCATTTAATTTATTGCAGAGTAATCTAACACCTTGTACCTTTCTGCCGCAATATCATCCTATCTCAAACAAAGGATAAACGAAACACACTTGAGTGCTTTTATTTCTTTGTATTCTTATTATTGTTATTTAATAAAATATCTATTTATTTTTCTTGTCAAATCCCCTTTGTGTGTGGAGTTTTCTGTGGAAACCCCATAAACTGTGACCTTTTCTGCTGAATTTATTTAAGTGTAATTCTGCACTCCAGCACCAGGGGGTTTGTTACATATACAACCCATATTCTCCTTCTCCTAGCCAGTCCTCATAGTCCTTCTTCCCTACTTAGCCTGTGCACACCATACAGTTACTTTTCTCTCAGACCATCCCACCTCTTTCTCTGTCCCTCCCCTACCTTAATGTCTTCTTCCTTCTCTAATCTTCTTATTTTGGTTTTTCCCTCACTTCTTTTCTCCTAATGCAGTTTTACTTTTGTTTTGGGTAGATGCTTAATCCCCCCCCCCCCCCCCAATACCTACTCCACTCCCCATTCTATACATTTCTGATCTCTACTGTCCTCCTGACCTGCCTTGCCCCCTACTAATTCCTCCTTGGTCAGTGCCCCCCCCTCCCCTGCAGCCTACGCTCACTTAACCCTCATACCTTCTAAGCAGATTCATTATACATTTCAATTTTTTTATCCCCACCCTTCCTGGCAAGGATCATATTCCTATTCCCACTTCACGTATCCACAGACACCATTCATATCTAGAACTCACAGACTAATTACAATAGCAGTTCCACATCCTGCATGCACAAATCTTGGAAGCTATTGCCTACGCTTCATCTAGCCCAGCTGGCACAGAAATCTTTAGTAAAAACTTAGGGGCCCTTTTACTAAGCCGTGCTGAAAAGTGACCTGCATGCTGAGGCCACTTTAGCACAGCTGCAAAATGACTGCAATTTCTTTTTTCCACATGCTAATTTCCAATTAGAGCATAGCCATTAGCTCGTGAGTCTTTACCACCACCTATTTTTTAATTTTATTTTTATTAGATTATTCTCAATGTACAACCAAGTAAATTACACTTGTACAGATAATAGGAAGGGAAAATAAAATCTACCTTCCATACCAATTAGAAAGGGTAAGGTAAACTTAATACGTAATATAACATCCTCTCATAGTCCCCAAAATGGAGGGATTCCACAGAAATAACAGAGAGATTACTATAAGCAAAAATGTATACATAATCAAATTGGAGCCAGCTCTGTGGGTGCTGTGGGTGCTTGAACATCCCCCAATATTGAGCAAACTCAGATTATCAAAATTCACAAAATTGAACTGAATTATGAGTAAATGTAGACAAACTTCTGTGGAAGTGGACACATATGCCTATGGATTAATGTAAAAGGGTCCCCTGATGCAGACACCAGATGATTCATTTGTTATTTTCTGGCAATAGTTCTTTCTGCATGCTATTGATGACTGGGCCTCTGTTTTGTGTTGGGAAGTATATCTACCATATTTTTATATATATCTTTTGCACTTGGTATACGTTGCACTTTTTTGTCAAGTAAAATAATTTCCTGAAATGGCCTTGGACTAATGATTATGACTGTGCGGTCATGACAGATGGTTACGATCCCATATTAGACAGCAGTCCTCCATAACAATTTATTACAGTTTGGCTTGTTAATATAATTTGTGATTTGAACATTTATGTGAGCAGTTTATTTTTTTACTTTGGAAATAACCTCAAATATCCCAATAGTCAAAAGTACTTAGATGTTTAGCAGTGGCTCTTAACGTACAAGTACCCTTATGTGAATTTGCAGTGCTGCTTAAAATTCTGACAGGTTGCCTTGGCACTATCTTGACAGTGGAGGAGTGAACAAGGGTGGATCACGGGCAATGTGTCTAACTTTATAGCTGGCTATTGATTTTCAGTAACTATGGGGGCAATTCTCTAACTGGACACCTCCATTTAGATACCCAAAGGACCTGTAGTGAGCCCTATTATATAACAACACTTGGGTGCCCAGATTCCATTACGAATACCAGCATGATCTGGTACTGGAATGCCTAATATTTGGGTACCTGCAATTACACCAACCATAGACTTAGTGTAACTGCAGTTGTGTGAACATGGCAAGGGTGTAAGTTATGTGTGTGTGAGACAAGCCTGTGTCCCACCCATGCTCTGCTGACATATATGCCTGCTTGCACTTACACACAAGCCCCCTTCCCCCGATATTCAGTGCTATTTAACCAGACAGGAATGACTCCGTTTCCAGTGACTGGCATCCAGTTTATTTTTGGGCAGTTTAAAGATAACTGGCTACATCGATATTCAGCTGGTTATCTTCAAATTGGCCAAAGATATCCCATGTTTTTATGCGGCCAAATATGGCAGCTAAACTGGCTTTAAAAATCAGCAGATAACCGGTTACATCGGGCTATATAACCAGCTATCTGCTAACTGGGGATATTCAGTTCAGGATAGCCAATTATCCCCCACTGAATATTGGCGGACAGCTGGTTAAGCATTATTTAACTGGTTAGCAGCCATTCTGGTCAGTTAAATAGTGCTGAATATCGGGGGGGGGGGGGGGGGGGATTGTTTTCTGTACAAAACCTACTTGCTCAATCAATAAATAAAAGTTGTGATCCATGCCTCCTGAGAACATCTGCAATTATTTGGCAGTCAGGCATATCTATTGCATGTGTGATACAACAAGGAATTTTTTACCTCCATAGTGAATGAGTTCCACTTAACCATCCACTACACCATTTGATAGACCATACCCTGTTATACTGATTGCATGTTCACTTTTGCACACTTTTTGTTAATCACCATTCATTAAGGGGTCTTTATTACTGCTCTTCTGTTACACGTTTTCTTTAGCCCATAAGAATGTTGCATGAAAAGAATGAAAGGAGCATTGGACTATATCTCATGATAATATACATCCATTAGGAGGGAAGTTCTCAATGTGTTTTCCAGCTTGCAGGAAATGTCATATTTTAAAATTTAATTTGCAAGCATGAGCTATGAAAACAACCAAAACCCAAATATTTGCTGTTTAGCAAAAATCAAAATGCATGGTGTAAATAATTCACAACAGGTAAGCGTTTTTCTGAGAGAATAAATTTCTAGAACAGGGTTGTCCAACTTCAGTCCCTCGAGGGTCGCAGTCCTGTCGGGTTTTCAGGATTTCCCCAATGACCATGCATGAGATCTATTTGCATGCACTACCTCCACTGTATGCAAATAGATCTCATGCATAATCATTGGGGTAAATCCTGCAAACCGACCGTGAGGGCCGAGGGTGGGCACCCTCAGTGGTGTAGCCACAGGTGGGCTGGGTGGCCGGGGCCTACCCATTTAGGGCTCAGGCCCACCCATCAGTAGCAGATGTTTAGCAGCAGCTGGTGGGGATCCCAAGCTCCCCAGCTGAAGACTTCCCCCTGATGGTAACGAAAACGCTACTCTCTCCATGATTCTGGCACCTGCACATGCTCAGTTTCAGCGTAAGCCTGCTGCAGACTGCCAAGGTGGAAAGAAGTGTTTTCTCGCCAGCTGAGATATTTTTTTCATGGGGGGGGGGGGGGGGGAGGGAGAACACTTGGTGCCCACCCACTTCTTGCCCAGGCCCACCAAAATCTGTCATCTGGCTACGCCCCCTGGCACCCCTGTTCTAGAACAAGAAGTTGCGATATGTGACTGCACAGGAATAGAAGTGGGAGTAATCAATGGAAACATTTTTCACAGAAAGAGAGATGAATAGCATAGAATATCTTCCCAGGGGAGCTCTTGGGGGCAGCAACAACCCTAACAGAATTCAGGAAAGCCTGGGGCAACCATAGAGGCTACTTAGTTGTATGGGATCAAGGGTAGAGCAGATCACCTGTGAAGTCTGTGAGACTGGAGAGGAAGGAAGAAGGTTCAAAGGCAAATGATTTATAGGTTGACATTTAAACCCCGTAGGTAGAAATTCTTTAAATGATAGCTGCATTGTTTCAAAAATTTATATATTCAGCTGCACAAAATATACAAATGACCGCTGACCTATAGCTTTTGCGGCAATATGCAGCTGTTAGCTACGTGGTTTACTTTAGAACAAACTTTTGTTTACCTGTATAGATGAAGGGCAGTTCTATAACTAAGCACCCATTAAACGTGCAAATGCTAAGAAAATTAGCACTTACACAAACGTGCCCTAATTTATAAGGGCACCTTGGGGCCAATATTCAGACTGCGGGAGGCAGCCCGGCTAACTCCTGCGCTTGGTGGAGAACCCGGAAATTTCATGCCGGACCGTATCCAATGACTGGCATTGAATTTCCAGGTTTTTCTGGCCACTATGCACGTAGCCAGTTAAGCCAATATTCATTGGCTGACCGGCTATGTTACAGCAGCGAAAGATGGACCTGCTATTTATGCGGGTCTATCTGACCACTAAACGTAGCCAGTCAGCCGATGAATATTGATGCTAACCAGCTATATCGCATGACACAGCTGGTGACCAGGCTAGCTGCTAACCCCCGGATTCTATATAGCACGTCTAGAATTTTGCGCCAAAATCCAAGCATATTCGATAACACCACACATAACTTAATTGGCTTAACAAGCCAATCAACATTGTTAACAGGAATCAGCAATTAGCAAGCAATAATGAGCACTAATTGGCAATAATTATATTTTACATGCATAATTTACTAAGCGTATTCTATAACGCACTGCGCCTAAATTCTAATGCACACAGGCAAAAAGGGACATGGTTATGGGTGGGGAAATGGGTGTTTTGTGGGCATTACAAAATTTACCCATGTGGTTATAGAATATGTCCGAATGTGCCTAAATCTTTGTGCCAGGGTTTACGCAATGTTTTCATTGGTATAAATGGAGGTGCGTAGTTTTAGGCGCTAGGATATCTATTAAGCATATTCTATATACTGCGCTTAAATATAGGTGCTCCTTATAGAGTACGCTTAGGTGGAAATGTTTTCCGCACAGATTTTCTAGGCACCATACATAGAATCTAGCCTTAAGCGGTAATATTCAGCCGTGCTAACCAGCTATCTCACACTGAATATTCGCTTAGCCAGCATGAATATCTGGGCTCAGCTCTGACTGCAGGAGATAGCCAGTCTAACAGTCTAACCCCTGCAGTCTGAATATCGACCCCAGTGAGTTTATGAAGTTTCTGTTTAGAGCAGTTGAATTATTATATAACAGTTTTAGATAAAATCCCCTCAGCTGCACTCTGAACAAACTGTGCTGGTGTCCTGTACATTTGTGTCCTTGTGTTACTGCTAAATGGTATAGTGCTACACTATATTGGAAAAGGTGCAGCGAAGGGCGACTAAAATTGATAGTGGGGATGGGACGACTTCCCTATGAAGAAAGACTAAGGAGGCTAGGACTTTTCAGCTTGGAGAAGAGAAGGCTGAGGGGAGACATGATAGAGGTATATAAAATAATGAGTGGAGTGGAACAGGTGGATGTGAAGCGTCTGTTCATGCTTTCCAAAAATACTAGGACTAGGGGGCATGCGATGAAACTACAGTGCAGTAAATTTAAAACAAATTGGAGAAAAGTTTTCTTCACCCAACGCGTAATTAAACTCCGGAATTCGTTGCCGGAGAACGTGGTGAAGGCGGTTCTTAGCAGAGTTAAAAAGGGGTTAGGCGGTTTGCTAAAGGACAAGTCCATAAACCACTACTAAATGGACTTGGGAAAAATCCACAATTCCAGGAATAACATGTATAGAATGTTTGTACGTTTGGGAAGCTCGCCAGGTGCCCTTGGCCTAGATTGGCCGCTGTTGTGGACAGGATGCTGGGCTCGATGGACCCTTGGTCTTTTCCCAGTGTGGCATTACTTATGTAAACTTCTTTATTGGAGGAAATCCCCTGTTATTCACGTTCTCAGTCTAGGATTCAAATATATCCTTCAACACAGAAAGTCTGGGTGCTTCACTCTGCATTTGAGGTAATCAGATTTGCAGATGATACAAAACTATTCAAGGTTGTTAAAACTGAGAGACTGGGTGTCTATATGGCAGATGACGTTTAGTGTGGGCAAGTGCAAAGCGATGCATGTGGGAAAGAGGAACCCGAACTATAGCTACATAATGCAAGGTTCCACGTTATGAATCACCGACCAAGAAAGGGATCTCAGCGTCGGATGATACATTGAAATCCTCTGCTCAGTGTGCTGCGGCGGCTAAGAAAGCAAATAGGATGTTAGGTATTATTAGGAAAGGAATGGAAAACAAAAGTGAGGATGTTATAATGCCTTTGTATCGGTCCATGGTGCGACCGCAGCTTGAATATTGTGTTCAATTCTGATGGCCGCATCTGAAAAAAGATATAGTGGAATTAGGAAAGGTACAGAGAAGGGCGACGAAAATGATAAAGAGGATGGGACAACTTCCCTATGAGGAAAGGCTGAAGAATCTAGGGCTCTTCAGCTTGGAGAAGAGATGGCTGAGGGGAGATATGATAGAGGTATATAAAATAATGAGTGGAGTGGAATGGGTAGACGTGAATCATTTGTTTACTCTTTCCAAAAATTCTAGGACTAGGGGGCATGTGATGAAGCTGCAAAGTAGTAAATTTAATACGAATTGGAGAAAATATTTCTTCACTCAACGTGTAATTAAACTCTGGAATTCATTTCCAGAGAATGTGGTAAAGGCTGTTAGCTCAGCAGGGTTTAAAAAGGGCCTGGACGGCTTCCTAAAGGAAAAGTCCATAGACCATTATTAATTTGACTTGGGGAAAATCCACTGCTTATTTCTGGGATAAGCAGCATAAAGTTTTCTGGGATCTTGCCAGGTATTTGTGAACTGGATTGGCCACTGTTGGAAACAGGATGCTGGGCTTGATGGATCTTTGGTCTGTCCCATTGTGGCAATGCTTGTGTACTTATGTAAACACTTGCGGATTGTGAAATATTGCAGGAAGACCTTAGGAAATTGGAAGATGGGCATCCAAATGGCAGATTAAATTTAATGTGAATAAATGCAAGGTGATGCACATTGGAAAGATTAATCCAAATCATAGTTACCTGATGGTAGGGTCCACCTTGGGGTTCAGCACTCAAGTAAAAGATCTGGGTGTCATTGTAGATAATATGCTGAAATCTGCACAGTGTGTGGCGGCAGCTAAAAAAAGCAAACAGGATGCTAGGAATTATTAGGAAAGGGATAGTGAATAAGACGTAAATACTATAATAGGTTTGTATATCTCCATGGTGCATCTGCACCATGAGAATTGCGTTCAGTTTTGGTTGCCGTATCTCAAAAAAGATATAGAGGAATTAGAAAGTGTTCAAAGAGGAGCGACCAAAATGATAAAGGGGATGGAACTCCTCTCGTATGAGGAAAGGCTAAAAAGCTTAGGACTTTTCAGCTTGGAAAAGAGATGGATGAGGGGAGATATGTTTGAGGTCTACAAATCCTGAGTGGTGTAGAACAAGTAGAATTAAACTGATTTTTACTCGTTCCAAAAGTACAAAGGCTAGGGGACACTCAAGGAAGTTACATGGAAATACTTTAAAAACATATAGGAGGGAATATTTTCTCACTCAGCAAATAGTTAAGCTCTGGAACTCTGCTGGAGGATGTGCTAACAGCGGTTAGCATATCTGGGTTTAAAAAAGGTTTGGACAAATTCCTGGAGGAAAAGTCCATAGTCTGCTATTGAGACAGACATGGGAAGCAACTGCTTGTCCCAGGATTTGTAGTATGGAGTGTTGCTACAATTTGGGTTAGTGCCACGTACTTGTGACCTGGCTTGGCCACTGTTTGGAAAATAGGATACTGGGCAAGATGGACCATTGGTCTGACCCAGTATGGCTACTCTTAAGTTCTTATGTTCACTTGTGCTCCATTCTTCTTTTCCCTCCATCTCAGTTACTGTGTGACAGCTGTTCAAAACAGCTCTGACTCCTTTCCCCTCCACAGCTGATCTCTCCTTCTGAGCATAAACAGTGTGTCCAGACTCACTCTGGGTTCTTCCCTTAGGGGTCTCTAAACACACAGGGACTGACATTCAGACTGCTGGAAGTAGCCAGGCTGCCTCTCGTGGTCAGGGCTGAGCCTAGATATTCAATGCTGAGCAGTTTCCAGTGACCGGCATTGAATATCTGGGTGTTTTTTTGCCCAGTTTCAACTTAACTGGCCAAGTTGATATTCAGCGCTGGCTGGTTAATTTGAAACCGGCCAAAGATAGGCCTGCTATTTCAGTGGCCTAATTTGCTAGCCAAACTTAGCCAGCGATGAGCTGAATATAGTAGATAGCTGGTTATATCGCACGATATGACCAGCTATCCACTAAGCGCTAACCAGTGATAGCCAGCTATCTCCTACTGAATATTGCCGGATATCCAGCCGGACAGAATCTCTTGAACTATACTGCAGAGGTTAAAGAAGAAACATTGTGTAAATCATTTGTAATCATTTTGCTACATTATGACACTTGGGACTGGTGTTTTTCTTTAGCAAATAAACAATAACTGGACACCAGAAACATGTTAATTGTGATATTTTGTTCTTTTTCCTCAGATTTTGCCATGGCAGCTCCAGCCACCTCATCACCAAAAATGCCAGTTCCAAAGCGTAAGTTATATAACCTCAACCAGTTATGACAATTTAGGTTTTGACTGGGGTAGGTGTAGGATGATTGTCAAAAAGAAAAACTGAAATAACTGGGTAAATCTTCAATACATAAAGACTAAAATGCAGAATTTCTTGCAAAAGGGGACAATATGCAAAACGATTCCCCAAAATGATTTAGAACATACAACAACTGCTGGGGATTATTCAGTCAGCAGTTCTTTAAAAAAATATTTGGAGCTGCTACATGCATAGTCAGCACATTGGTTAGATTATCAGAAAATATAGCTATATATATAGCTTTTTTTTTTTTTTTATAATTTCTTTATTATATTTTAACATAATAAGTATATCTCCACATATTTGCAACAATCAACCTATGCATAACATATTCATCTCTTCTGCTATAACAATATTTGCGAATAAACACTTAACAGTCTTTCTCCCATTCCTCCCCCCCCCCTTTCTTAGTGTGGTGATTTACATGTTTCTTTCATCTTTTCATAAGGTTGCCAAATTTGTTGACACCTATGCAATTGGCCTTTTCTCAATGCGGTCAGTTTCGCCATGATGTAGGTAATCAAGTTTGTGCTTTACGACTTGAATATTTGGTACCTCTATCTGTTTCCATGCTCTTGCCACTATCATTTTGGCCGCTGCAAAAATTTGGCTAGCCATTTTATGTTGGTGTACCTTACATTTTCCCGGTCGGAAGTGCAAGAGACAATATTCCGGCCTATGTGGGTATTCTATCTTTATGACTTGGTATACCATTTCTCGAATTTGGGTCCAGAATGTTTGCATCTTGGGACATTCCCACCATATGTGCATAAATGTACCTCTATTACCACATTCCCTTATATATATAGCTTTTGAAACTTGGTTACTAGCACATAAATATCTAACTGTTAGCTGCATAGCAGGCATGTAATTTATATTTCTGAGTTGTTTTACATGCTTTGCTTTTTAGATGTCTGACTTTGGCTCAGTGTGTTTGCATCTAACATAGGTCCTGCCTAGTTTTGGCAGGTAGGTGTATTAGAAGAAACACATTTCATGATGGCTGCCAGGAAGAGGAAGCCATTTTCTTCTCTAGATAAACTAATGTTTTAGTTATCCTGGTCCTGTACCTGGAGGATGTGTCTTTCCCAGTTGAGTGAAGGAATAATAATTTTGCATAACAAACATCCTTCCGGTGCAGGATTAACCTAAATTTTAACAGGGAAACAGTTTTTGAAAGGGATGTCAAGAACCTTAATGAGAAGTGAAAGGACATCAGTGGAATCAAGCCAAGTCTTATAGAAGACAAAAAATATGGTGTATTATACATTGTAAGTATGCACAATATTTAAAATTGCATTGGTTCTTAGAGAAATGCAATATGAATCTGTCATGTTTTATAGATAATATATGTCAGCTTAGTTAATATTGGGGCCAATATTCAGTAAGTTGGCATCCAGATAAAGTTATCTGGGTAACGTTAACTGGATAAGTAGTGGATTAGAGCAGATAGTTCAACCGATAAATATAACTGGCTAAATGGTAAGTTGTTGTAGTATGCTGGGACTTCAGGTGGCTAGAAGTCGGCCAGAAGGGCATATGCTATTACTGTAGCAGCAGCCATGAAGCCAAGAAGGAAGTATGCCCTGCATATTGAAAACTGCATGAAAAAGAATCACTTTGACAGTGCGTGCAGAAGTCAGGCTCAAGCGGACCATGATCATAACCTTGAAGCCATCTTAGGTACAGACAGAAATGTATTCATTAAGTTGTGCCTCAACTTCAAGTCTGCAGAAGTTATGGGACATGTTCTATCAGTGGAAGGACTGCAGCTGGAACCCCTTGAAGGTTGAAGCAATAGACAATATACCTGTGGCCACAGATAAACATGGGGTCTGAACATGGATTTGGGCTGGTGACGTATCTAGAAAAGTTTTACCTGGATTCTCTGAAATATGTTCACCCATTAGAGAACTACTTGAGCAGGAAAACAAATTAATTTGGCAACCTGAGAGACATAGGGCAGGGCTAGATGAGCTGAAGTGCTTTTGGAGTGGCCCTACTTTTGAGATTCTGTTCTGATATTGTGGTCAGCATGGTCTAGGGCCTGCTTTTTGCAAAATGGAAAACCTCTTGCATATGCATGCTGAGCATTGGCAAAGCTGTGTCATGGTCTCAGGCTAAGCAAACTGTCATGGACTCAGGAACAACGTGAGCTCTTGGGCTGCTGTTGACTAGCGGCAGCAGCAGGCAAACCCTCCAAACAGGACTGGACTAAACAAGCAAGACTGGAACAGCAGGACTGGAGCTGAAACTGAAGGCAAGCAGGACTGGAACAAGCAGGACTGAGACAACAGGACTAGAGCTGAAGCTGTAGGCAGGCAGGACTGGAACAACAGGACTGAACTGAAGCTGAAGGCAGGCAAGGCAGACTATCAGAGCTCAAGGCTGGGCCACATGGCCACACAAACACACGAGAGAACAAATAGGCAAACCAAGACAGAAGTGCTAATACCAACACAGGACAAGCTGAAGAACTAAAGCAGAAGTGCTAACCCTAGCACAGAGACAAACAGAAGAACTATGCAGAAGTGCCACTAACTAGGAAACAGGACAAGCACATCAACTGGGAAACATGGCAGAAGTGCTAACAAGCACACCGATAAACCTGGAGACATTTGGCTTTGCAAAGGCCCTGAATGAATGTCCTCAACTGCCTTATAAAGGCCCTCACTGATGATGTCACAACTACCGGACAGGGGCAGAAAACACATTGCACACCAGAGTGAGGCTTGGGACATACAGGAAGTGGAAGCACTTCAGGTAAGAGGCTTGAAACACACTGAACACCAGAATGAGGTTTGGAACACGCAGGAAGTGGCAGCAGGGGCAACAGTGCAAAGGAAAAGAATAGACTGGAGTCACCTCTGAAGCTGACCACTGGAAGACAAGGTGAGACTGAAAGTAGAGTCACAACCACAGTTGTGACAAGCTGGAGCAAAACTATGCCCAAATTGAGAAAAAACTTCTAGCAATAGTTTATGTACTGGAACGTTTTCATACTTATGATGCTAGCCACTGGTCTCCATCTTCAAGAAACCTCTGGCCACTATGTCTAAACTATTACAGAGAATGATACGTCACCTTCATACATATTCCTTTGAAGGACATAACCGAGAAATGAAGCGATCATACCGGGAAACAAAGTGATCAGTGCTGATATACTAAGCCAAGCTTTTCCACAGACAACCCAATGCAGATCATAGAGATTTTTATGGAAGTGTTGGCCTTATTGATTGACAAACCAGCTTATAATCGAACGAGAAAAACGCCCAAGTTCCGACCTAAATCGGGAGATGGGCGTTTATCTCACAAAAACGAATAAAGCGGTATAATCGAAAGCCGATTTTGGACGTTTTCAACTGCACTCCGTCGCGGATGCGGACAAAGTTGATGGGGGCGTGTCAGAGGTGTGGCGAAGGCGGAACTGGGGCGTGGTTATCTGCCGAACAGAGATGGGCGCATTTCACAGATAATGGGACAAAAGTATGCGTTTTTAGCTAGAATTTAGGGCACTTTTCCTGGACCCTGTTTTTTCACGAATAAGGCCCCAAAAAGTGCCCTAAATGACCAGATGACCACTGGAGGGAATCGGGGATGACCTCCCCTGACTCCCCCAGTGGTCATAAACCCCCTCCCACCACAAAAAATGATGTTTCACAACTTTTTATTTTGACCCTCAAATGTCATACCCACCTCCCTGGCAGCAGTATGCAGGTCCCTGGAGCAGTTGTTAGGGGGTGCAGTGGACTTCAGGCAGGTGGACCCAGGCCCATCCCCCCCCTATCTGTTACAATTGTGCTGCTTAATGCTTAGTCGTCCAACCCCCCCCCCCCGAACCCACTGTACCCACATGTAGGTGCCCCCCTTCACTCCTTAGGGCTATAGTAATGGTGTAGACTTGTGGGCAGTGGGTTTTGAGGGGGATTTGGGGGGCTCTACACACAAGGGAAGGGTGCTATGCACCTGGGAGCTCTTTTACCTTTTGTTCTGTTTTTGTAAAAGTGCCCCCTAGGGTGCCTGGTTGGTGTCCTGGCATGTTAGGGGGACCAGTGCACTACGAATCCTGGCCCCTCCCACGAACAAATGCCTTGGATTTATTCGTTTTTGAGCTGGGCGATTTCATTGTCCATTATCGCTGAAAAGCAAAAACGCCCAGCTCACACTTGGCGAATAAAACATGGACGTCTAATTTTTTCGAAAATACGCTTGGGTCCGCCCCTTCACGGACCCGTTCTCGGAGATAAACGCCCATGGAGATAGGCGTTTCTGTTCGATTATGCCCCTCCATGTGTCTCACTTGGAGACAGCTCTGGGCACAGTGCCTGAAACAATAGATACTATTCAGAGAACTGGAGAAAGTGATGAGATCTACCACGTTGTGAAACAGCATGTCACGGTCCTATTGTGACTCCTGGGTCGTAGTCCTGGCAGAACTTGATACTCTTTGCAGTGAGATGCTTCTCTGCTCTGGGCACTGGTTCACGTCACATCTTAGGGTGCAGGATTCTCAGCAGAAACCATGGTGGTGGATACAGCTGGATGATGTCATTTTCCAAGAAGTACTTGGCCACTTCCCCGAATCTGGCATTGTGGCCTCTATGTCTTGAAGCTCCTGGCTGTGTCTGGGTCTAGTAGATGCATGTGGCTCTTTAGATGTGTAGTGTATTGTTATGGATTAAAAACTGGTTGAAAGATAGGAAACAGAGTAGGGTTAAATGGTCACTATTTGCAATGGAGAAGAGTAGTTAGAGGGGTCCTTCAGGGATCTGTGCTGGGACCTTTGCTTTTTAACATTTTCATAAATGACCTGGAGGTGGGGGTAACTAGCGAGGTTATCAAATTTGCTGATGACACAAAGTTGTTCAAGGTCGTCAAATCGCGGGAAGATTGTGAAAAGTTGCAGGAAGATCTTGCGAGACTAGGAGACTGGGCGTCTAAATGGCAGATGACGTTTAATGTGAGCAAGTGCAAAGTGATGCATGTAAGAAAGAGGAACCCAAAATATAGCTACGCCATGCAAGGTTCAGCGTTAGGAGTTACGGAACGAGAAAGGGACCTGGGAGACATCATTGATGATACGTTGAAATCTTCTGCTCAGTGTGCTGCTGCGGCTAAGAAAGCAAATAGAATGTTAGGTATTATTAGGAAAGGGATGGAAAACAAAATGAGGATATTATGCCACTATATCGATCCATGGTGCGACCGTACCTAGAGTATTGTGTTCAATTCTGGTCGCCGCACCTCAAAAAAGATATAGTGGAATTAGAAAAGGTGCAGAGAAGGGCGACGAAGATGATTAAGGGGATGGGACGACTTTCCTATGAGGAAAGGCTAAAGCGGCTGGGGCTGTTCAGCTTGGAGAAAAGGCGGCTGAGGGGTGATATGATAGAGGTTATAAAATAATGAGTGGAGTGGAACAGATATGTGGAGCGTCTGTTTACGCTTTCCAATAATACTAGGACATCGCCCTTCTCTGTACTCCTGATGTTAATTTTTGACCTTCATAGCTGCTCCTCTAAGATTTATCGTAGTCTTCTTTTTGAAAGTTAAATGCTAACATACTGGATTTCCTGTGTGTACTTACTCCAAAGCCGGTATCAAATGTGATCATATTATGAGCACTGTTATCAAGCAGCCCCAGCACCATTGCCTTCTGCACCAGATTATATGCTCCGCTAAGGACTAAGGGGTCCTTTTACTTAGGTGAGCTGAAAAATGGCCTGCACTGTTATAGGCACGTGTATTGGACATGTGCAGGTCCCTTTTTCAGTGCGCCTGCAAGAAAGACATTTTTGGGGGCCAAAAATGGACGTGCGGTAAAATAAAAATTGGTGCACGTCCTTTTTGGGCCTGAGATCTTACTGCCACCCATAGACTTAGTGGTAAGGTCTCACATGTTAACCTGGTGGTAATCGTTAGTGCGTGTACACTGCCAATTACCACCCAGTTAGCGCCACGTGGTGGAAAATAAAAAATATTTTCTGCTGCGCATATTAGATGCGCGTGAAAAATAGAATTACTGCTCGGGGTACACGGTAGTCAGGCGGTAGTTCCAAATTTACACACGTTAGACGTGCATAGGCGCCTATTTGCCTTAGTAAAAGGGCCCCTAAGTCTAGAATTTTTTCTCCTTTTGTTGGCTCTTGTACCAGCTGCTTCATAAAGCAATCATTGATTTTGTCAAGGAATTTTACCTCCCATGCATTCCCTGATGGTACAATCAGTTCACTAGGCACAGAGAAACTACTTACATATAATGTATGTAAACCATACCATTGGTATATCAAATCCATGACCCTTTAATTTTTTATGGAAGGATCCATGGTTTAATTCTGGCTTTCAGCTTTTCACAGGCCAATTAGAATACAACATTCTACATGAGTAATTGACAGAGTCTCTTGCCTGTCTAGATTTGGGGATTTTTTAATATCTTATGAACCCACCACTGCAGAATTCATATCCTGGTTCAGATGAGCTAATTACCAATAAACTGGCTTATGTTTTTCTGATAAGATGCTCTTTTGTGAGCTTCTTGATACTTAACAACCCATTTAGATTGCCGCCGCCACCACAGAGAAGACTGATATCCTTGGGGGAGCACCAAATATTGACCTGGAATGGTTCTTAAACTAATCTCTGTTATGAACCCCCATGCATTACCTTTTCAACTTTCAGTCTACCTTCAATACTTGCTATTGAAAAAATGCTGAAATTTATGAAGACTATGTAGCCAGACCCCAATTTAGTGGGGCTGAGGGTGATCCTGGGTGGGTGCGTACATTATTTTCCATATCTGTGGCTATAAAGTCAAAGTTCACTCTCCTCAAACATCCTGTCCCCAAGCACACAGAACAGGTACAAAGAGCCCCTGGGGACTGGCTGTATAATTGGTGTGTAGTCTCTGGACAGGCACACAAAATCCACACAGGGAAAGGAATTGAGGGAAGCTGGTAATAATTAGAATAAAAATACAGCTATGAAAATAGTGAGGCACATAGTCCATAGAAACAAAGTAAAGTGATGGAAAAAAAAAAAGAAATATATATATTGTAAAGTGGATCCTCTTTTCTCCTAGGTTGCAGCCCTTTCACAATAACAAAGTAAACAAAAACCCACTCCTGTATGGCCCCCTTTTCCCCAAAGCAACAAACAATGCTGCAGCGTGCAGGCTTCCACCGCAGCTTCCTCTCCCGGTCTCCTGGAGAGTAGCAGTAAAAAGAAAAAAAAACACACACGGCTCAATTCAGCCCTGGTTTCAAAAACACAGTTCAATTTTAGCCGAGCTTCAAATACAGCTCAGTCCAGCTAGGCTTTCAAAACACAGTTCAATTTTAGCCAAGCTTTAAAACACAGCTCAGTTCAGCTAGGCTTTCAAAAAACACTGTAATGGCTTGCGCGGGCTCAAAGCCTAGGGTCCCACCTCTTGGTCAGTCCTACTCCTACCTGACCTCCTCCCGCTTGACCCGGCTTGGCCCCGCTACTTTCTTGGCTTTCGCTGAGCCAGAGCTGAAAAGTCCATCGGCTCTTCCAGGGTGTTCTCCGGTTCAGTCAACTCCATAGGGCAAGGCTCACTCTCCTCCTCTCTCTCCTCAGGAGCCCAATCCATATTCTCTTCACCCCGCCCTTCCCCCAGCTGCTCACCCTTTTCTTCATTAAAGTTCTTTGGAGTCCCTTCTTTCTCCACCCACTTGTTCCACCACCTCTTCCACCAGGTTGGAGAATCAGCCTTACTCCTTCCCCTGCGGCCCTCCTCTGGTGACTCCTGGGAAGCACATAGTTTCTCTTATCCCCAGGCTCCCTTGGTGCATGCTGGGAGTTGTAGTTCTTTATTTCTAGTTTTTTCCTGGGGAATGCCTGCCTATAACGGGGGTATTCTGGCCTATCCCCGGGTTCCTTTGGGGCTCTTCCTACATACTCTTTACAATATATATATATACTCTCAAAGTATTTACAGTCTTTGGTGTCTTCCATGGTATGCTCTCTCCTCTAGTTGCACCCTCCTGTGCTCCTTTACTGGTAGATGGGTTTTGAACCCTCTCTGCTCCTTGGAAAGTACCTTTTCACTCTCAGGACTATTAGCAGTTCATACCTCCTCTTTTCTAGATGCTCCTAGGTGTAGTCTGCTTTGAGGGTATGGGATATACCCTGATCTCTAGTCTCTTCCACACTGCTTCTGGGTTCTAATATATTCTATGATTGAGATATGGAACTCTCTTTATTTCTCTTTCAGGACAGGACAAGTTCCTCTACGATAATTTATCTGTTCTCCTAATATTTGTTTGTTAAGGAACCTTGTGCCCCAGAGTTCAGCTGGTTTTTAGACTTCCAACCCCTCTCCGCTGCTTACTTATGGGAATAGGCCTTTCCCTTCTCCTCATTGCTCCTCGGGTAGAAGGCCTTGATAGACTCCAGGGTGGGACACCCACCATACCGCAATGCTACATTTTACTTGCTTACTGGACTCTGCTGGTTAAGAAAGAAAAAAAGATCCTCACAAGACTCTTGGTTTTATACTTCTCTCCAATTCATGAGGATCTATTGCTGTTGGGCTATTTCCCCAGAATAGACCACACCTTCATGAGTTTGACTAGCACTACTCTGGAAAAGGGACCCAGAATGTTCCTTCTGTCACTGCACAGGAAAGCACATTGTGGTGTCCTGCTACATCAAAAATAGCTCCACAAGACTCTATACCTTCAAGATAGAAATCTGTTAACTTCATACCTGAATATCATGTTTTGTTCCAGCCTTGAATATGATATAGTACTGAACTTTGGAAATCTGCTTGTATTATTCCTCGGCTAAAAAATGCAAAAAAATATAGTACCATAGCATCAACTTCAAACTATTACCCAATATACAATTCACCTGATGCAGTTGAAAACATAATAGCAACTTAACTCCTTGATTATTTGGAAAAAAAAATATATATTGCATCTAAATCAATCTGGATTTCTCCAGCATCATAGCTTTAAAACAAAATTAATAGGAATGACTACTGTCATCTAGACAAATACAGATTAGGTTAATAATATGCTTCTCATTTCTCTGGTTTTTTTCTTTAGCATTTGACTTGATTGATCATACTGTGTTTCTTAACCAATTCTTGAATATTGGAACTGACTGTAACATTCCTTATATAAGAACATAAGAAAGAACATAAGAATAGCCATATTGGGTCAGACCAAGCAGTGGCTTCTCCCATGTCCATCTCAATATGGACGTTTCCTCCAGGAACTTATCCAAACCTTGTTTAAAACCACATCTTCTGGCAGTGAGTTCCAGAGATCAACTATTCTTTGAGTGAAAAAATATTTCCTCCTATTTGATTGAAAAGCATTTACATGTAATTCATTGAGTGTTCCCTTTTGAAAGAGTGAAAAATCGATTCACTTTTACCCGTTCTACACCACTCAGGATTTTATAGACCTCAAATCATATCCCACCTCAGCTGTCTTTTTTCTAAGCTGAAGAGCCCTAACCTCTTTAGCCTTTCCTCATGTAGAAGGAGTTCCATCCCCTTTTCTTTGAACCTTTTCTAATTTCGTTATAACTTTTCTGAGATACGGTGACCAGAATTGAATGCAATACTCAAGGTGAGGCACACCATGGGGAGATACAGAGACATTATAATATTTTGATATTATTATGCATCCCTTTCCTAATAATTCCCAGCATCCTGTTTGCTTTTTTGGCCGCAGCCACCACATTGGGCAGAAGATTTCAGCGTATTGTCTATAGTGACACCTGTTATTGAGAAAGACATGAAGGAAGCCACTGCTTGCCCTGGGATTGGCAGCATGGAGTATTGATTAGGTTTCTGCCAGGTACTTGCGACCTGGATTGGCCACTGGGCTAGATGGACCATTGGTCTGACCCAGTATAGATATTTTTATGTTCTTATATTCTTATGAATCAGGCACAAGGGGGTTCTGGGCAGCCACATGGCTTCTAGCATGAGGGAGAATTGATGCAGTTGTTTACAGTGATGTTGAGGGAGCATTAGAGTCAGTTGAGAACCAGAGCTAAAAAGAGTGCAGCTGAGTGAGTAGGCTCTAAAGGGGGTTCTTTTTGGTTAAAACTTGCTTGAAATAGCTGGGTGTGAGTGATGGTTAGTCTGGGACATGAGAAGTGTTTTGGGTGTTTGATTATTTGTTATTCTGAAGTCAATTGAAAACTTACTACTTCAGTGTAGCCTTTAAGGAAATAAGCACTCTTCTCAAATAAACTCATTAATTTTTACCACATCCCACCTCCCACTATTCCTGTCTATCCCAGTTAATCCTAGCCCTTTATCTTTTATTTATTTATTGCATTTGTATCCCACATTTTCCCACCTCTTCGCAGGCTCAATGTGGCTTACAATACATCATGAGTAGTGGAAATATAATAAAAATAGACATTTAGTGTTACAGAAGAATCTTTGGCAATATGATAATGAACAGTCATGATAGTAGTATAACAAGCAGATATTTCCTCCATATTTCAATTATCTAGCTTACACAACTAAGTATTTAATTACATTTGTTCCTAACTCAGGTTTTACTAGTCTATGATGCATTTTACTCTGTTAATATATTTTGAACATGTTTATGTTTTTCTAATTGTTTTGTAAGCCACATTGAACCTGAGTTTTTCTCGGTCTAATGTGGGATATAAATGTCATAAATAAATAAATTGATGCAGTTCTCTAGTCTTCATTTTTTGCTCTTCGTCGAGTCTATGCTGTTTGTCCCTTTATTCCATCCACTTTTTCCGTCCTTTGATCTTGGCCCTAGTCATCTCCCATTTAGACTACTGTAATTCTTTTTATGCCGGTCTTCCTCTACATTCCCTCAAGCGTTTACAGTTAGTCCAATCAGCAACCGTTAAACTTCTTTACAACAAATGCAGATTTGACCATGTTACACCTCTTCTGACCTCTGAACACTGGCTTCCATTATCAGCACGTATACAGTTCAAAATTCTAACTCTCATATTCAAGTTAAAGCTTTTCTCTGCTCCTTCATATCTTTTTTTTTTAATCTTCTTATCCTGTACACACCTATACGCTTCCTTTGCTCAGCAGCCCACAACCTTCTCACCCTCCCTTCCCCTACACAGTGTTTGTGCTTTTCGTGCCACGCCTCCAGAGTCTCTAATCACGGCTGGACACTACTCACACAATACAATCCCCTCAACCGATACCTTAAAAAAACAGACAGCTGGTAGCACTATTTAGACTGCAACAAAGACAAAAAGAGACCAAGGAAGCGCTTCCTGGGGTTAACACTGGTTTATTTAATTATCCAGAGATTAGGATAAAAAAATAAGAAAATAGTCAAGTATAGTCTAGTATAGAAAAGAGGAAAAAAACATGAATTGACAATGGAAAGTGGTCAGGTCAGGCTCTCTATCCCCTGGCATGGGGCAGAGTGCACTATACACTGACCAACTTCTTATCTGGCAAAGACATAATATATAGAACTTTCTTTCTCTTACAGTACAAAAGAGCAAGAGAGAGGGAGGGACTTTTCCCTCCTTAATTAGCATCTTGTAAATACAGTCAGGATACAGTCAGGATCTTTATGACAAGGATGTGCATGGCATATGTTTACATTCTTTTAGAAGTTACATTTTGGTCTATTGTCATGAAGTGACAGGGTGTTTTTAGATTAATATCTCTCTTCTGGTCATACCTTCAAAAGAATATATTTCAGGTCTTTTGATCTTTTGTTTTAGTATATTTTCCTTTATTCTTATTTATTATTCTAATTCTAAGAAGAGGAGGCAAGAGTTAATTACTTTCTTTTTGGAGGTCATGTTTTCTCAGGCTTCTGATAGCCCAAGTCATTCTTATTCTAAAGACCAAAACTGCTTCCTTACAGATAGGTGTTAGATTTCTCTCTTGCCTGCTCAGATCCTGTGATCATATTATAACATGGGTTTTCTTTGTGTTGAAAGAGAACTATTGTTGCCTGTCATAAAACTATTGCCATTTGGTTCCAGAGATCCTTTTCTCAAAGGAGTTAGGTCTGCCTCTCCTTTGTGATATAGTATGAATCTTTTGTGTTAGACAGAAAGATGTCTTCTGCAAGTGTTATGTGTTATGTCCTCTTACAGTTACAACAAAAAGAGTCTTTGAAGTGGCCTTTCCTCAAAGGACATGGGAAAGAAACTCTGTCTCAGTAATTCCTTTAGGCCATTCACACTTAGTGGGAGAAACTGTGGGTAAATCAGGTTTACAATTCACCTGACTTATGCAAGAGGAGAGAGAAAGGGCGGGGAGTGAATTGCTATTCCAGCAAGCTTTCCCCTGTTTTTGGAAAGAGAAACCCCCATTTCTCCCTGTCCAAATATGAGGAATTTATTCTGTATATTAAATAATTGGAGGCCTTCCACCTCCTACAACAGATCTATTTAACAACCACCCATGACACTTCTTTCAACTATCTTGGTCCCAAATTATTGAATAACCTCCCTTCCAGTATCTGTAATCAATCCTCTCTCCCAAGCTTTAAAAGAGCCATGAAGACCCGTCTGTTTTTCTTTGACCTTTCCCTCCTTCTCATGATATCATTTTTTAAACTGTTTTTATTGTACATTTTATGTGTGACATTTATCATTTTTAATTTTTCTTTGTAAAGTAGATTTTCTATTTTGTAACCACTTTATACCTTTTTGTTAGGCCACAGCAGTATATCAAGTTTTATGAAATAAATAAATACTTTCAGAAATGTTTGCCATAGGGAAAAAAACATCCCCCCCCCCAAAAATATTCAGCGCCATTTAACTGGCCAGGAATAGCTCCTGGCCATTTAAATAGCAGTTAGCTGGCTAACTGCTAATATTCAGCAGGAGATAGCTGGTTATCTTTGTTGAATATTCGTGGTTAGAGCATAGTGGCTAACCAGGTATATCATTCAATATAGCCTGTAAGCGCTGATATTCATCACTGGGTTAAGTGGTTAAATAGGACCGTTGAAAGAGCAGTCCTATCTTTAACCGCTAGGAGCTTATTCTGGTTAGAGCTGAATATTGGCTTTAGTTCCGGCAGCCAAAAATGAAACCTGATATTCAATGCCAGTCACGTAGTCTGCCTCCCACTGTTTGAATATCGGGTCCTTTGAAATTAAAGCTAGCAGTGTTTTGAGACTTAGTACTATAAGGACATTTTTCAATTTTAGTTACACTTTGATGTGGATATTACTAAAAAAAACAAAACCCAATAAAGCAATACCTGTTTCGGGTCTTCAGTTTTGATGGCTAATAAAGAGCTTCAACTTGAATTCTCTCTGCTTGTGAGTCGTGTCTCCCTCTTCTCTCTCTTGATCGACATTTCTAATGTACCTTGATATCACATCTTATATGATTATCAAGAGAATTGAATGAAAGGGAATCGTGTATTATGTTTAACATTGTCTTTGCTCTTTTTCATAGTATATGTAAGAAGAGAAAATGGCAGTGTACTGAAGAAGAATGTATGGGAACGTGCACCATCTATGGAGATGGGCATTATATTACCTTCGATGGCAGGCATTTTAGTTTCAGTGGAAACTGTGAATATACCTTGGCCCAGGTATGGTGCTTTTTAATTTGTATACATGTCTTAACAGGTATTTGCAGGCCTGTAAATAGTAATAAAAACTTGCTAAGATACATCTTTGTTGTGTTTCACAGGACCACTGAAGTAAGAACAGCAACAACAGCACCTTCCGAGTGATCACGGAGAACATCCCTTGTGGCACCTCTGGCACCACCTGCTCCAAGGCCATTAAACTCGATCTGGGCGTGATTGTCTTTATTGATAAGCTAGAAACATTATAAAGCACTAATTTTTAAGTTGGGGCAACTTTGGATCCAAATGAGTTGAAGGAGAGCCGTCAAACATCTTCCCAGATAGGGCCAAGACTACTGACCAGTGTGAGTCAATGTCTTCCATCCCTACCAGATAACCTTCAAACTTTCACTGCAGATATCCTCAGGAGGTGGGCATTTCCAAATGCATTCTCTTCTTTTATTGAGAAATGTCTTGTCCTTCAACTATACATCACTTCCTCTCTTCCACTTCCTGCTTTCTGTCATGAACTAAGGAAAAGAGAGTAGTAAAGAAAAAGACAGAATGATGATGGTGGCCGCCTTAGAGGTTTTCAGGGGCTGCCACTGGCCTCTGGGTCTTGCATTGAAGAATACTGTTCTAGAGGGTAATTTTTTTAAAGGGGTGTTTAGTTTAAGAGGGAGATAGGTGCTACTTTATAAAAATATATGAAAGCCACAGTGGGGGGCGTGGTAAGATGGCGTCCTAGCTGAACTCACAGATGCTCTCTAACTGCTTGCTGGTAACTCCTATGAGTATTCCTCTAAATCGTTATGCCCCACACGAAAAGAAAGGGGATGACAAAAGTGCAACTGCCAGCTGCACTAACGTTGTTCCCAATCCAGCAAACATTGGACCGTTTCGTGAGAAGCTTACCATTCGATTCCGGTTCGGCGAGTCCCGCATTGATTGAAGTCGAAGGAGCGACGTCAGTCCAGGGCCTTGATACCACACTATCGTCATCGGCGCTGAATCCTCCTCCTTGTCCCGCTGGAGCCAGAGTGGAGTCAAAGGCTCAAACTGGATCCGATGAGGTCGTTGATTTGTCCCTATCTGGCGGTTTCTCCCCTGGAACAGCGGTTGAGACTATACTGGCGCAAGAAATGCCCCAGGAGGTGACTATGGAGGCCATTTGGACTGTGCTTCAGAGACTGACTATTGAGGTGGCTAAATCCACGAGAGAAATGTCTACAATTGCAAGTAAGTTGACTTTAATGTCTGAATCTTATGATGAAGCTTATATATTTTTTTGGATCCACCGCCTTATTAGAACGACATCGTTCCATAATTCTGGATAAGATAAGTGATGGTGTTTGGATATATTTTTGATATCGTCATTTTTTGATATAATTTTGATATGATCACAGAGTTTCAAGTCTAATTAGACACACACACATATTGATATATAAAATCTAAAAAATTTTTATTATATACTAGAGGGTTTTTCAAGTCTATGATGACTTTTTCTATGTGCTATACAATGAACACTCATGTGCAATAATAGCCATAGTAGTTGAGACTTTTCCCTCATGTGCAACTCAATATCTGCTTTATAGTCATTGAAGCTAAAAGAGAACCTGCAAACCAATTTACCACAATTAAAGAAGACGTTAATACAGTTAAAACGATTGTGGATTCCTTAGTGAAAGATAGTAGAGGAGTGTGGTAGCCGTGTTAGTCCACTCTTAAGGTTATCAGTAGAAATCAAACAAAATAAAACATGGAAAAGAAAATAAGATGATACCTTTTTTATTGGACATAACTTAATACATTTCTTGATTAGCTTTCGAAGGTTGCCCTTCTTCCTCAGATCGGAAATAAGCAAATGTGCTAGCTGACAGTGTATATAAGTGAAAACATTCAAGCATTACTATGACAGTCTGACAGGGTGGGAGGATGGGGGTGGGTAGGAAGTATGCATGGGGACATCAAAGCATATCATTGATATTCTAACAGGATGGGTGTGGATAGGTGAGCGGAGGGTGATCAGCAGAGACATACAGCTTTATGGTTTATAATGGCCTAGGAATCCCAGATCCTTGTTAAGTCCTTTCTGTTGGGTGTTAAAATATTCAATCATTCTGACTTCAAAGGTCTTACGTTCTTGTATGGTTTTAAAGTTACCTTTCAGGATTCTCACTGTGAAGTCACTGGTACAGTGTCCTGGTCCTGTAAAATGTTGACCAACAGGCGTGGGAACCCTGCTGGCACCAGTATTGTTCATATGATGTCTATGTAAATTGAATCTTGTCTTAAGCATCTGGCCTGTTTCTCCAATATAGCATCCTTCGTTACATTTTTTACACTGAATGATATATACCACATTGGAAGATGAGCAAGTGAAAGATCCCTTTATGTTGAATATCTTTCCTTTGTGGATGACTTTGGGGTCCTGTGAAATATTTTGGCATAGTTTGCAACTGGATAAATTATAGGGAAGTGTGCCCTTCTGTTCCTTTTCAGTCTGTGATGGAAGTTTACTTCTGATTAGCATGTGTTTTAAATTGGGTGGCTGTCGGAAGGCCAGTACTGGTGGGGATGGGAATATCTCTTTCAGTAATTCATCCTCCTGGAGTATAGGTTGTAGATCTCTTATGATTTTCCTCAGTTTTTCCAGCTCTGGATTGTATGTCGCTACAAGCGGGATTCTGTCTGTGGATTTTTTCTTTTTGTACTGTAGCAGATTCTCCCTGGGTGTTTTGAGGGAGGAGGCAATATTCTTGGAGATTATTTTGGGGTTGTAGCCCTTCTGTTTGAAAGATTCAGTCAGGCTTTTAAGGTGTCTGTCTCTGTCATAAGTACATAAGTACATAAGTAATGCCATACTGGGAAAAGACCAAGGGTCCATCGAGCCCAGCATCCTGTCCACGACAGCGGCCAATCCAGGCCAAGGGCACCTGGCAAGCTTCCCAAACGTACAAACATTCTATACATGTTATTCCTGGAATTTTGGATTTTTCCAAGTCCGTTTAGTAGCGGTTTATGGACTTGTCCTTTAGGAATCCGTCCAACCCCTTTTTAAACTCTGCTAAGCTAACCGCCTTCACCACTTTCTCCGGCAACGAATTCCAGAGTTTAATTACACGTTGGGTGAAGAAACATTTTCTCCGATTTGTTTTAAATTTACTATACTGTAGTTTCATCGCATGCCCCCTAGTCCTAGTATTTTTGGAAAGCGTGAACAGACGCTTCACATCCACCTGTTCCACTCCACTCATTATTTTATATACCTCTATCATGTCTCCCCTCAGCCGTCTCTTCTCCAAGCTGTATAGCCCTAGCCTCCTTAGTCTTTCTTCATAGGGAAGTCGTCCCATCCCCGCTATCATTTTAGTCACCCTGGGTCAGAGCAGATACGGTGGTATCTTGTGGCTTGGCTGTAAATGATGGATCTTTTTGTATGTGAAGGATGGAAGCTGGAGTTGTGGAGGTAGATTTAGTGAAAGATAAAATCTTTATAGCCTGCAAAATAGAGCAAATAGAGAACTACAACCGATGGCTTACCCTTAGAATGCTGAATTTTCCTATTTCACCAGCTTTGACGCCTCGAGATTTTCTTAAGAAATATTTACAGGAGATTCTGAAACTATCTCCGTTGGATATTCCTCCTTGTAATAGAGTATATTACTTGCCTAATACACAAAAACGTGGAGAAACTTCTGAGCCTCCTGTTATTGATACACAGAACTTAACAGCATTTCTAGAGGATTCAATGATAGAAATAACATCAAGAGGGACCTTGATAGTATCTATGGTATTTGAACAAGATCTGAATATGATTCTGAAGTTGTATTTTAAGTATTCTTCAGCTCTATTTTGTGGCCAGAAAATATGGGTATATCCCGATGTTACTAAGATGACTCAACAGAGACGAAAACAATCCCTAGCATTGAGAGATGAAGTGAGATCATTGGGTGCAACTTTTACATTGGTATATCCGTGTAAATATATAATCCGCATGTCTGGAATTAAATATGTATTTTTTGAGCCACCTCAATTAAAGACTTTTCTGGACGCTAAAAATCCAACTAGCCGAGTAAGAGGAACAACTGAATCAGCGATAAATTTGAATTAATGAAAATGAAGATCAGGACTATGCCAATTTGAAGCAGGAAGTTTTTCTTTATTGATAATTCTCTTTAAACTTTTATGGACCATTCCCCCTCTATTCTTTTTTTGGTGGTCTAAGGAAGAGTAAAATGAATGTTTATGTGTAATCTGACAATTTTTCCTTTTATATATTTCTCTGTATTACCTTACAAACTGGTTATGTTTGTATTTTTGTGAAAATTCAATAAAAAAAATATGAAAGCCAATTCTATAACTGGACAGTTATACATACCCTGTGCACTTAAGTGCATACAGTTCTATAAAGATGCTCATACCTGCTATAATGTGTAATTTCAAGAAAGGCATACATGTGGGCGTGTCTCCAACTTACGCATGTAACTTCTAGAATACTATTAGATACGCATGGAGCTTGCTGCACTGAGGTGCACTCATTTGTGCCTGTCACTGATCTGGCATAAATGGTCCTGCCTAAATTTAAGTGCATCAACAGGTTTACACTAGTATTCTATAAAGGCGATGCCGTTATCTAATTGGCACTCAATGTGCGGCACCAGTACACCTAATTGGAGGTACCAATGTGTTTTTATAAAATGCTACATACGTGGCAGAAATTATACCTGCAATGAAGGCATGGACAATCACAATTGTTCAAGAACAACTATGGCACTCATTTTCAAAAGAGAAAAATGGCACAAAGCGGCAGACAGACATTTTTCTCTCAAAAACGTCTATTTCGTGATTTTCAAAACTCAGAATTGGGACGTTTAACTCCATAATTTGTCTAAATTGCAAGGGGGCATGTTGGAGGTTTGTTTTGCTTCAACCAAGAGACCAGGCTGGTGGATACGGGAGTACTATTAAAGAAGGACTGCTCTTTTAAACTATTGTTTGGTAAAGTACTCCTTGAATGATTATTCATTTTTTTAATTTTTGGAGGGCTCTCAGAGTATTAACTCACCCTATAACACGAGAATTTGCCCAACATCTGTGCATCTCGTTGGGTGGTTGAGCATCTCAATCATAGAGCCTCTCCGTGGTTTTTTATTCTTTTTTTATTTGAATACGTGTTCCCTTCACGAAAACCACAGTAGTGCTCAAACACTTCAAAAAATGTATTAAAAGTAACAGTCCAACAAGTATCTCTCGTGCCACTATTCCTCTTGTAAGGTTTTATTGACTAATTCATAGTTCATATATTCAAGAGGCACTGAAAAGAATATTTAAATTCACTTATCGTATCGTGAGCTTCCTCAATAATTCTAATAAATCCCCATCCGCTATTTAAGTGGATCCAGTATGGGTTATTTCCAATGATTATATTTCACCACAAGCGTCACGCCGAGGTGAAAATCTTCACACCCCGGTTGAGCTGTATTGCTGTCTTCAAAACATCAAGAGTCCGACACTGCAGGGTTTCGTTGGAAAACTTCCTCAGGAACTCCAAATGTTTACAACTGTTTGAAACGTAGAACAAAGATCAGTCCCTCTCTCTTTGTTTGTTTTGTGCAGGACTTGGGCTGGCTTAAAGCTGGATGTTTTTTAGTGATAATGGAACAGAAAGAAAGGTCCAGGGCAGAAAAGAAGTATGTTTTTATCTAGACCTGTTTCAGTCACAACTAAATCTGAAAATGTTGCCCTAACTGACCAGCTGACCAGTGGAGGGATTAAAGCATAACCTCTTCTTAATCCCCCAGTGGTTACTGATCCCCTCCCACCCCCCCCCCCCAAAGATGTGACAGTAGATATCAGGCTCTATGACAGATCCAGATGTTATAGCCATTCCTCAGAAGCAACCAGTTGGTGGAGTAAACTAGTGGTCAGTTTAGTGGACAGTGAACAATGGTGTCCATCTTTCAAAGAAGGAAAGAAGTGTTTTCAGCAGCAGACTGGCTAACCTACTGAAGATGGCTTTAAACTAGAATCGTTGGGGCAGGGTGATCAAAGCCCCCAAGTAAGTACAAATCATCAGGTAAGTGAAGCATTAAATACCTCTGTACAAATGGGAAAAAGGGGCAATGTCTGGAAAGCAGTATATACTAATGCCTGAAGTATGGGAAATAAGATGTTGGATCTTGAGGCTGTGATGGAAGAGGCTGATTTGGTTTTAGTGGCAATCAGGGCCGCCGAGAGGGGGTGCAGGGGGGGGCCAAATTCCCCGGGCCCGGCCCTCCAAGGGGGGCCCGGTGCCAGGGTCAGGCCGCTGGCGCTGCAGTCCCTGGTCTCATCTGCCTGCCTCCTCGGCTCTGGGCCCCCTGCATTCGAAGCGGCAGTCACAGATCGCCTCCCTTCGGGCTTTCCCTCCATGTGCCCCGCCCTCGCGCAAACTGGAAGTTACATCAGACGAGGGCGGGACACAGGGATGGAAGGCCAGAAGAGAGGCGATCTGCGAGTGCTGCTTTGAATGCAGGGGGCCCAGAGCCGTGGAGGCAGGCAGGTGAGACCGCGGACTGCAGCGGCGGGGGAAGCGGCAGGGGGAGCGATGGGGGGCAGAGGCGGGGATGCCTTGCCCCGGGCTCAGCCTTGTCTCTCGGTGGCCCTGGTGGTAATCACAGAGACATGGTTCAGGAAAGATAGGGTAGGAAGAAAGGGAGGGGGTAAGGAAGAGGCACTGTGGGTCATTCTGGAAAGAGGGAATGGCAAATGTATTTACATTGGTGTGATATACAGGCCTCCTTTACAAATGAATAGGTAATGCACTCCAACCAGCAAATGGAGACTGAGAACAACTGACTTCTGAGTTCACCTATAACAATGATGTGCAGTCCCCAGAGAGTCAGTAGTTCTCAGTTGCCAGTGGGTAGTGGGTGCGCTTAGTCTGTGCAATCCTAGTCAGGTATTGAGTACTGGGCATTGAGGCCTGTTTAAAAAGAGAAAGAAGAGAAAAAGGTTTTGGCTGTATCTTGATTTGTTCCTTCTCAGGGCTAGCTGGTTGTGCGCTGACAAGGGCTGAAGCACATGGGGGTCTCTTGCGCCCTGAGGGTGTCACCCCCGTGTGACTAGGTCCCTACCCCTTCCCCCACCTCATTGTCAGGACAGTTTGGTATGTGCCTCAGTTCTACTGGCAGCTTTGAATGCCAGTGGGGTCTGCAGTAGTCAGAAAATCATGTACCACAGTTATGGAAAAGGGCCCTTTATGGGTACTAACCAGCTTGGATCTTACCGGGAACACAAAGCTAGACTTCTTGAAAATAATCTTTAGCAATGGACAGAACTATAATTATATAATTGTCTAGAGATAGATTTAAGTCTTGGCTTAGGTATGGTTTGAAAATGTGCTTGCAAATGCTCCGAAAATATACCCACTAGTGACCAGTGTATTAATACCCTACATTAACATGCATTAACACATGCAATAACATGCATTTACATGTCGTTTAGTGAATTGACACCTATGTCATGGTTCTTAGTACCTACTAAAAATGAAGTGCTCCTGACAATAGTTTGATTGTCTATATGATTTGTCCTTTTATTTAGAGTTATAAGCTGAAATTCGCTGAAGAGCAGTTTGAAGTGCTTGAGTTCAACAGTGGAGAACAAGTGCCCTAAAGATCCGTTACAGAGGCATATACCAAATAATTGAGGCTGACAATGGGCTGATCTTAATGCGGGATAAGAAAACAAGCATTATCATCAAACTCGGGCCAGACTTCAAGGTGAGTTTCAGAAAACAGACACTGTATTAATATTAGTCATATTTTCCCACAGAAACTCAGGTGGATGGTACAAGACCCAGAGGAAAATCTAAGAAGACATGCATCCCCCAACACCACAAATCCCTGGTTGTCTAGCAGCTCCACTCCCATCCCCTGCACCAACCACCTGCCTTCATCATTAAAAAAAATGCCCTGGTCATCTAGCTTCCCCCCTCCCAGCCTCCCAACCTACCCCTCCAGCCCCTGCCATTAAAAATATTCCCTGGTATCTAGGAGCTCCCCAACACCACCCTGACCCAACCCTCCTGCCTTGCATTAAACAAAAATCCCATGGTGCCTAGTGGCACCTCTGTCTCATTCAGCACAACAGGACAGAGTGCAAAACACAAGCTAGCCTGGGGATTTAGAGGTCAATGCAGACAGTCACACAGTAGAGTCATGCACTGATGGCTGAGCATGTGATTTCTACTGCAGAATTATCTAAAAAAAATATGCTATGGTGACACAATAATCAATGAGCCTACAGTAGTCCACAGTTCATTGCAAAAATGTCCCCCTTCCTGTCAGGGAATTTTGTTTTTAATGGTGAAGGAAGGATTGTCAGGCCAGGGTGGTGCTGGGGTGCCGCTTTACACCACGGAATTTTTTTTAATGGCAGGAGTCAGGGGTTGGGTGGGGAGTAAGGAGGGGGACCTCTAGAAGACCAGGAAATTATTTTTAATAGTGGGGGTAGGGGCAGGGAGGGACACTGCTACACTATCAAGGCTATTGGTTTGGGGGTCAGGCTGTGTGTGTGGAGGGGGGGGTAGGGAGGTAAGATTCCCCAGGCCCGGTCTCCAAGGGGGGCCCGATTCCGGTTTGCTATCCCAGTTCATGTTTCAGAATCACATCTCCCTTCTACCTGCTGCTTCCTCTGCCACTGCTGTTTTCTGCTATGTACAGCAGTGGCAGTAAAGCAGAGAGAAGCCGAGGAGGCCTTCCATAATGCTGGCACTGCTACACACTCTACAGACAGAGAGGGCACTACAGTATACAAGCAGACAAATCCAAAGAAAAAAGGCCCAGTGTTGCTTTTTTCTTTGGATTTGACTGCTACACACTCTGCCAGTGCCGGTTCCAGTCCCGCCTTCAAAAACAGGAAGTGACTTCAGAAGGGGGCGGGCTAGCACCAGCAGAGTGTGTAGCAGCCAGCATTATGGAAAGCAGCTTCTTTCTGCTTTATTGCCACTGCTGCACAATGCAGAAAACAACAATGCAGAGTAAGCAGCGGGTAGAAGACAGGAGGAGCTATTCTGGATTGGATTGAGGAAAGTGCAGATGCTATAACAAGGAGGGAGAGTGGATATGCTTGCTCAAGGATGGGGAGGAGGCAGTGCCAGATATGGGTAGGGCAGTAGGTAATAGAAGAGAGATGATGAAATAGGATAGGGAAGGAAGATGCTGGCTTATAAGGGGAGAAAGAGGAAATATTGGCTAGGCTGAAGGTAGGAATTGTGGACACAGTGGGGTGGGTGGGGAAGAGGGAATAGGGGCATAGAGGGGGATGCTGGACCCTGTATGCAGTAGAAAGACAGAGGGGAGATGCTGGACTTGTGGTGGAAAGTAGAAAGACAGAAGAAAGATGAGGGGGAGAAGGAGACAGAGGTATGATGCTGAAAATGGGAAGAGGGAATAGAGAGACAAGGGGAAGATTTGGATAGAGGTGTGGAGAGAGTGTAGATTCTGGACAAAATTTAATAGGAAAGACAGAAAGGAGATGCTGGGTCAAGGAAGGATGGTAAGAAATAAGAAATATGCTTCCTCAGGGAGAGAAGGGTAGATGGTGGACATGGTGGGAGGAGGGTGACAGAAAGGAGATATTGAATTGGGATAGGGGAGAGAAGGGTACTGGAACAGGATGGGGGAAGATGCTGGCTTAGAGGGGGCGGAAGAGGGAGGAAATGCTAGATTGGGCAGGGAGTAAAAAGGGACATGGGGTATAGGGACACAGAAGGGGACATGCTGGACATGGAGGGGATAGTCAGAAAGCAGAGGGGAAAAGCTGGATAACTGGGGAGGAACAGTGAGAGGAATGCTGGACATCAGGGATAAGGAGAAGGGGAGAAGCTGACAGAGGGAGAAGCTGGACACAGGGAGAGGTACAAATTAGGATGACACAGAAATGTTGGATAGAGATGGAAAGAGAGAGTTGAGATACTGGATGGAAGGGGGAGAGGAGATGTTGGGCAGAGGAGGGAAAAGAGAGAGGGGTACTGTTCAGA
Organism: Microcaecilia unicolor; assembly: GCF_901765095.1. NCBI lineage: Eukaryota > Metazoa > Chordata > Amphibia > Gymnophiona > Siphonopidae > Microcaecilia > Microcaecilia unicolor. The sequence goes on from NC_044034.1 coordinate 217,934,154, forward strand.
GGGGAAGAGAAAAAGAATAAGCGCTGGGTAGAGAGGAGGAGAGAGGAGAAACTGGGAGGAGGGGGGATACAGAAAGGGGAGTGCTGCATTAAAACTGAGGAATCATAGGATGAGAAGTAGGAGGACTAGGGTGAGGGAGATGGTAAGCTGCAGATAGTAAAGAGAGGAAGACTGAAGTCTAGATAGTACGATTGAATGAAATCAGATAGGCAGAAAAATATATGGAAAAAACTGAAAGGAAAAAAATTGAAATCAGAGATAGATGTAGGAGAGGACGAGAGGAAGACAAAAGGGAGTGAAGATGTGGCAGATGGACTGGAAACCCTTGAAAGAGATTTAAGAAAAGACAGAGGAAAGCAGACTGTGACAAACATGAATAAAATAGCCAGACAACAAAGGCAGAATAAAGCATTTTATGTTTTAACAAATAGAAACTGTCAATTTACAGTAGGAATTAATATCTGCTTTCTTGATATTTTGAGATTTGAATAATATTTTTGTGTGATGAATTGTATGTGGGAAAGTCCTAGATCTATTGTTGGGGACTGTGGTGTGTGTTACAAAACTGGAGGTTCAGGGTTTATAATGAGATTCTCAGAGCTTGCCAAGTTACCCAGTTCCAACAGGGAGATTTTAGACCATTTCTGGCTTCTGACAACCATGTACTGATGCATTTTGGAACATCCAGCATGAATTTCAATGGATAAAATCAGGGACTATAATTCTCATATTGATTTGAGGTGTAAGTTCAAAACCAGAATTAGCTAAAAGGTCTCCTTCCTGGAACTAGGTAATTTGGCACATCTAGTTTCTGGTCTATTTTGAATGGAATCCAGCTTTGATTTCTGTAACAGTAAGGGAAAATATACAGTATATATTTGTATGTATTTTTCCCTTCCTGTTCCTAATAGTATATCAGTTCCTGTACCTAGCTGATGGCTGGCAGCCATATTTTCTGTCAGCCCATAAGTAGGGTTACCATATGGCTCCAGAAAAAGAAGGACTGGCTCAATCTGTCCTTCTTTTTCTGCAACAAAAAGAGGGTCCAAGTCTCCCGCAAAAAACACACAAATCAACAGAAAGAGTGGAAGAAACCCAAAAAAGACCAGACCAAAACCACAGAGTAAGAGCACCAAAAACGTTTTATTAGGACCCTACACGGTCCGTGTTTCGGCCAAAAAAGCCTTCCTCAGGGGTCTTCAAATTGACGTATACAGATGTTCCTCCAGAGTTCACATGGAGTTAAAAGGCATAAACGCTGGTGCTGTCCAAAATTGGGCATAGGCGTTAAAAACTATAAAAGCCAGTAAGGCGGAGGATGCTTTTATTTAAAGGAAACAGAATGATGTAACCAACCGTCTTAGACAGTTAGTGACAGCACCAGCGTTTATGCCTTTTAACTCCATGTGAACTCTGGAAGAACATCTGTATACGTCAATTTGAAGACCCCTGAGGAAGGCCTTTTATGCCGAAACACGTACCGTGTAGGGTCCTAATAAAACTTTTTTGGTGCTCTTACTCTCTGTGGTTTTGGTCTGGTCTTTTTTGGGTTTCTTCCGCTCCTTTTTCTGGAGCCATATGGTAACCCTACCCATAAGAGTGAATGGTTATTGTTGTTGGTGGTGGAGAGATGGGGCTCATGGGGAGCCTTCAAGATTGCTTACCCCAGGCCTGGCGTTATCTCTCTGTGTCGCTAAACATCAGGGATATTTTAGGGGGGATTGGAGTGGCAAGGAATGGGTGATTGGAGGGTCAGGGATCACCTCAGGGGGGGGAGGCAGGGGTCTGGGAGGTCAAGGGGGGGGGGGCTGTTAGCTTTTCTGCCCTGATGTACCTAACCTTCTATGTCTCCTTAGATGTGGTGGTAAATTTCTTGCATTTTACGCCCCTTTATATCTGCTGCGGACTTCTCTGCATTGGAACAAAATAACTAATAACCTAGTTCCAATTTATTTTAATACACTGTGCGCCAACTTCTACTGGGCAAGCTAACTTGTGTGCTGAACCTGTTTCTACATATAACCACTAGGCTTCTTCTCTATAACAATTAAGTTATGCACATAACTGGCAGTTATAAACAATCCACTTAACTACACATATGAACTTCAGTAGAAAGAAGGTATCTAGCTAACAAATTACACTAAAATATATATAGGAATAAAGCAACAGATAAAATAGTAGTTATCTTGCTTATCAGATTATCAAATGAAATTACATTAGTCTAACAATTATAAAACAACTCAAAGCTCTAAAAGAACATACAGCTCAACCTTCAGTCTGGTTTGTCTCCACTCCAGACAATAAGACTCATGGTAGTCTAAGGGGCAGGTGCAGAAAGCTACCGCAGGAAGCAGCATGTGGTAATGAGAGGAATATGTGCACACTACGGGCGACCAGTGCTGCCCAGTTTCTGTCGGGTTAGTGCCATGCTGAAAAATACAGCACTATTTTCCCCAGCATGGGAAATGGCGCCCAAGCTCCAGGGTAGCGTGCGGTATTCTGTGTTGGGCTTACTACCGCTTTGGAAAAGGGCCCCTGAACACGCAAAATCCATAGTGCTCAACTGGACTTGGGAGGGGTGTGAGTGGATCAGGGACATGCCCAGCACTTAAGCGCGCAGGTGATATAATGTTATCAGTTATGCGCCTGACAGCAGATAGGCACAAACATTTACAACAGCCGTTGAGCTAGCGCAAGTGCTCATGCTTAAAGTTAGGCATGTAAATGCAGCCAGTATTCTGTAACAGAAATTCTGTATGTAATTTCTGATATAGAATTCACGCTTAGGGCACACCATCCCAGAGCCTAACTTTAAGCAACATATATCAAAGAACATATTTCTCCCAATCAAAGAACATATTGCTTTCAAAATCTGCACCCTGGTTCATAAAATCATCTTCGGCGAAGCCCCAGGATACATGACAGACCTCATAGACCTACCAACAAGAAACACATCCGAATCAACACAAACATATCTAAATCTCCACTACCCAAGCTGCAAAGGGCTTAAATACAAATCAACTTATGCATCCAGTTTTTCCTACATAAGTACACAACTGTGGAACGCATTACCAAAAGCCTTGAAAACAACGTATTACCACCTAAACTTCCAGAAATCACTAAAAACCAACCTGTTTAAAAAGGCATACCCTACCGATCCAACTTAAATGCCTGAACTCTGCAACACGACGAAACCAAAGTATGTAATGGACATAACACAACTCTTTCCGCTCTACGATTCCCTAATGTGTCTGTTCCACATGAACCTTATCTTACCACAACATCACTTTGTATTTGTTCGTATCGGAGTCGGCGAACGCCTCTCCGGTACTATGTAAGCCACATTGAGCCTGCAAATAGGTGGGAAAATGTGGGATACAAATGCAACAAATAAATAAAATAAATAAATATAAAGAATTACCCCCCTGCCTGGATAGTGATGTGGTGGAGTGAGTTCAGAGCTTGGTGTTCCGCCTAATTCTATGGATATTTGATGATATTCAGCTGATATCTGTACAGCTATATGGTTTAATTTAGGACGTCAAAATGCTATCCTAAGTTAAAGCTATTATTTATGTAGTAGTGGACTGTAAATTGCCAATTCTCCGGAGAGATAACGATCACTGTTTTCCATGTATATTCAGTCCTGCCTTGTTATCCAGATAGCGGCACTGTATATATGAGGATAATTTTTTTTTAAATGCTGACTGCAGTTTTGAATATTGAGCTGTATATCTGCCTATTATCCCAAATTAATTCCTAAATAAATAAGGAGAGAGAGAGGGGAGCCCTGTCTTGTGCCATGTTTAAGGGTAATTAGTTCGGACAGAGAATTATTAGTGAAAACTTTGGCAATGGGGTTAGTATATAGGACAAAAAAGCTCCCGACATAATACCCACTGTCAAAACGGCCTGCCCCAATATAGCCCTTGACAAAGTAGCCCCCTGACAAAATGGCCTGATCAGGCCACCCAAAATATGGCACTGCATTTTTTTCTAGGGGGCTATTTTGTCCTGTAACCCGTTAGCTTCTAGAAAGTTAACTATCCTTTCTTTCAGCAGCGACTCCATTATTTTTCCTACCACTGACATGAGACTTACTTTTGTGAAGAGGAACCACATCCGCTCATCTCCAATCTCGCCTCTCCTGTCTCTAAAGATCTATTAAATAAATCTTTAAGAGGTCCTGCCAGGACCTCTCTGAGTTCCCTCAGTATCCTGGGATGTATCCCATCCGGCCCCATAGCTTTGACCACCTTCAGATTTTCCAGTTGATGGGATTAATGAGGATTACGTTACCACCTCTATAAATATGCTTGGCTCATGAAGAAATATTTAGCCACTTAGGAGGTGAATACGTTGATCTGATGATCCTATTATGACAGTCTGATCATCTAGACCTGAGTAAAATAAAGGATAAGCTATTGGAGAAGTTGAGCATATAGAGAAAGATTGACTGAATGCTCCCTTCACTATTTAAAATTATATGAATGCTGGTTGTTGGTTGGCCTAAATTTACAAAGGCACACTAGTGTTTTTGGCGCATTCTAAAAATGAGCGCACGCTAAATGCTGAGACGCCCATTATAATCTACATTTGAGAGAATTTTCCTCTGAAAATTTAGTACCCAAATCTTTTTCTGAAAATGCACCTGAAATGTGCAACCTAAAGGGCCCTTTTACTAAGATATGGGCTTTAGTACATCCTAATGAGGGAGTTTCCTGGGCGAAACTTTTTAATTATAGCCTGTTTATAAAAAATCATAGCTTTGTCAGCACTAATTGACCAAATATCAGCTGCCTGACCAGAAAGTTGCAAGAAGTGTAAATGTGAATTTGTCTGATAAATATGGGTAATGATTAAGATCGTTGCTAATAGGGCAGATGGATAACTGCTGACATATCTTGCTGTTTGAACTGTCTTACATGATTTTGCTGAAACTTTAATCAGAAATGTAATGATTAATGAGTAATGTTTTCTGCATGACAATGATGACATGTGATTGCTTTTTGAAGAATAACGATGATGTAGCAATTGATTGATTAGCAATAAAAAGAAAAAGGCTGAAGCCCACTTTGAGCCATTCCTGAGGAACCCATTGCTGTTAAGTGGGCCCAGGAGCCACATTGGCCTTTGCTTATATTCATATTTATTTTGTGTGTGTGTGCTTTATTCTCTTGACCTCTCCTGGGGAAGGGAATACAAACCGGTGGGTCCCTTGCTTGGGTGGGGAAGGGCCCAGACAATGTTTTTCCTTTACTTTTTTTGTCCTATAAGGTACTCAAGTAAAACAAACATGATAGAGCATGAATGCACGTGTTGCCAGGAGCTGAGCGTTAGCAAGAAAGAGGTGCAGCTGACATGTCCAGATGGACGCAGAATCGAATACTCCTACAGTTACGTGGATGAGTGCGGCTGTAAAAGCACTGTGTGTGTCCCACGAAAAGGCACAACAATCAATCCAGGAAAGCAGGATGAGCATTAAAAAAGAGATCCTCAAAGAGAATAAACAGATTCTTCATCCTCTCTCCTGGAGATGGATCAAGTAGTTAAATCTCCTTAGATGACCAAAATATTCAGTAAATGTGCTAAAAAATGACTATGCTTCCTGCTTGTATTTCAGCTTCTGCTATTAGTCAGGATAGTGTTTCAGTGTGATAGAATTATAAAATATTTGAAATGGACACTGTGGATATATGAGGAACTGGGTAAATAAAACATTAAACCGGCAAGTCGATTGTGGTCAAACATAACCTCTGGAACGGTCACACCCTCCTCTTTGAGTGCTGGGGACATAACATTTTGTTCTATATGGGGGAACTGTAATATCACATAACACACATCTCACCTATTTCTCTGACATTTGTGCCTATGTACACCCCTTTCCCCTGCTCCTGCCAATCACCCACGAAAAATGACGGCCGACAATTCCTTTGAGTCACAGCTATACCTGAGTGTTAACAGTGCTTTGAGTTTTGTTTGATTCTAGCTGTACAATCTATTAAAGAGGAATAACAATTTCAGAAAATCCACAGACTGCAACTCTGCCTTTTACTACTACAAATCATTTCTACAGTGGAGGAGTGGCCTAGTGGTTAGGGTGGTGGACTTTGGTCCTGAGGAACTGAGTTCAATTCCCACTTCAGGCACAGGCAGCTCCTTGTGACTCTGGCCAAGTCACTTAACCCTCCATTGCCCCTTGTAAGCCACATTGAGCCTGCCATGAGTGGGAAAGCACGGGGTACAAATGTAACAAAAAAATACCAGTCGTATGCAGCGCTTCACATGTCCTGTAGTACTGTCAAGGAGTCAAGGATAACTTAGCTTGTTGATAATATTTGATAACTAATATTTGAAGAGTATGTTTTACCCATGTTAGGGGTTTTTTTAGGGGAAGGGTTGGGGAGGAAGTGGTTTCATATGCAGTAGAAAACTGCTATAGCATACTTTGAGGTCCTTTTACCAAACAGCGGAAAGCACTAAGATGTGCTTCCTGCACGCCAAAATGCACTACTGTGGTATTCACTCAAGCGCCTGGCAGTAGTTCACACATCTGCACTTTGTGTTTATAAGTTGCAAGCATGATTTGTAACAATATGCAGATCTTGGTCAGACTATTTGCATAGGTGTCCTTTCACTAAGCTGCACTTAAAAGATGGCTGCACTATTTTTAGCATGTGAGTTTCCTGTGCAGAGGCCACTTGTAGTGCAGCTGTAAACTGGCCACAATTTCTTTTTTTCCATTAATGGCCACACACTAATTTCCCAATTAGCATGTGACCATTAGAATAGGAGCCCTTACTGCCACCTATTTTGTAGGTGGTAGGGGCTTCCATGTGAATCCTGCACTAACCGGTCATGGTGTGCCAATGCCCTTGTGTTGACCAATTAGTACAGGGCATGCCTACTCTCTGCCTAAAAAATAAAATCCATTTTTTAGTTCATGGCAACTGCATACCAATTTCAAAAAATACCACGAGCGGTAGTGCCTTTTTAACCTGCGATAATATAGGCACTGTTGTAATAGAAAATCATTCAGACAGCAATTACTCTGGATTCATTTGCTAAGGAATATAACCAGTACCTAAATGTGGCCCTTAGATTCTGGTTAGACTATCCAGAGGAACAATGCCAGAATGGAAATATATTATTTATAATATAAGCAAGATATAAAAATAAGATACTGTGTACAAATATTAAGGATTTCACCAATAGATATTTGAATATATATGTAACTATAACCACTATATAGCTTAGGGGCTGCTTTATGTGGTAATAGGCGGGGTATAAATGATCTAAATAAATAAATAATATTTCCTACATGACTATAATAAATCCTGAGAAGAGAGTACCAACTTAACAGCAAAGTTAGGCTAATGACCACAGATCCTGAGCCAACCTGACATTCACAGGTAAAGACAAAAACTAAGTAAACCCTGAACCATAAGCGGAAATTCCATTTCTTGCACCCTTGTGGTCTGTAGTCCCAGAGTCCAGATGAGGTGATGAATTGGCTGCATTCCAGTCTATAGCAGAATTATCTGCGAGCCATATCGGTTAGGTTTTAGTCCAAGGTCTCTGTTCAGCAAAAACAACAGTTGCTCAGTTCATAGCAAGTCACAGAGCCGCTTCTAAACTTGGCCTTGGCTACTCTTAGCACAAGGAATTACTATTCACAAGTGTTTGGGCAAATCAGTCTCTTGTCCCTGAGAGAGATGCATACACCATAAAATCTTCTTCCCTTCTGTCCCTTACTTCTCCCTCATGCCCTGCATTGGCACTGCCCTCTGGGGCGAGTTGACAATCATGGACCAATCACCAACCGTGTACCTCCTTCCAGCAGATTACCCACGTTCATGACAACAAAGAGCCTTGTAAACTTCCAGCAAGAACATCTTAACAGAACTAGGTGGGCAGTACCAAACTCCCCTCCATTATGTACAGATGCTACTGGAGACACTGTCCCTGAGAGTTCATTCCTTTGCACCTTCCCAGGAGATAAACTGGAGACAAGATGCAGTAAACAACATATCCTTGGATGAAGTCAGTAGCACCACAGTTCCAAGAAGTAATTTTCCTTGTAGAATATCTGGTTCATGTTGTAGTCAGGCCTCAGGCTGCACAGGTGATAGACAGGGAATACTCCTACAGTAAGCACGCACTAGGGCTTACCGGAGCTTAGTTAAAGGACCCCCATAATATATTATTGGCATATGGTTAATATAAAGGACTTTGTTAGTAGTAATATACCTAAAATGAAGTCATGCCTAGACAACCAAACTGATATTAGAAGTTCACAAATATTTTTTGTCAATATCTCTGTTTATGTCATACTAGGATTTTAGTTCGGGGAGAAGCTGCCATGTTTTTCATTGTTTGATATCTTCATGTTGTGTAGAGTTATCCCTCAATAAGCTTTCAGCATCATCAGATCTCTGGCTCTGGCAATATAATATTTCAAGTTCCTTTCCATTCTAGCATTGGGTACTTTTTTTTTCTTTTTTTTTTAAATCTTTTTAATTATACAGGTGTGATGGCACAAATTTTTGCATCTTTTTCTGGAACAGCTTCAGTTGACAATTAGGATAAATGAAAGCATACAAGTACTAATTTCTTAAGCATCTTTAAAAGGTTTTGTCTGCCTAGAAAGGATGGGTTGATAGAAAATTAGATTGAGTAGCACTTCCTATAAACAATAAATTAAAGCCATTGAAATTAGATATATGGGAAAGAGAAGAAAAACAGTGCATTGTCTTAGAGTGGAGTGGTAGGAGTCTGATGGAGGTGGAGGAATGGCCTAATGGTTAGTGTAGTGGGCTTTGAGCCTAGCAACCTAGGTTCAATTCCCACTGCAGCTCCTTGTGACCTTGGGCAAGTCATAGCCCTCCGTTGCCTCATGCACAAAAAATTAGGGCTCTTTTTACTAAGCAGCAGTGAGCCCAATGCGGGCTTACCGCTCACTATAACGGAAGTACCTCCAGGTTAACACAGCAGCCCAGCGGTACCTCCCACCCCCACCGTGCCATCATTTCCGACAGCAGCCCGGCGGTAATCGGGTAGTGCCGTGCGCTGCCAGGTTAACGTGGGAGCCTTTACCGCCACCTCAAGGCTCCCCCAACCACGAAATGGTCGCACAGCAAGTGCTTTACTTGCTACCTGGCCATTTCCTGCAGAAAAGCGAGACCTTCCCTTTTACTAGTTGCAGTAAAAGGGAGCCTCGGCACGCATGTAAAACATGTGCCAATGCCAGCGCAGGCCCTCCTTTGCCATAGCTTGGTAAAAGGGTCCCTTAGACTGTGAGCTCTGTGTACATCTAGTAGCACTACAGAAATGATTAGTAGTAGTAGTACTAGGTACACTACTGTCTTCTGCAGTCTTCACACACTGTCAAAAGAATTTGAAATTTATCTGAAAACTTTCATAAGATGCAATAAATGGGATAACAGAAATTGATTAAAGCACCTTCCTCCCCCCATAGAAAGAGAAGTAGGGAGTTTCTAGATTCCCTTCAAGATACGCTTTCTAGGAAACAGTTAAAGGAACTCCAACAGGATGAAGTGATCCCAGATCTGCTACATACAAATGAAGGCCTTTCTATTGCCACAATAAGTGCATCAGTGATCACTGGACAGTGTGACTAATAGGAAAGGCAGATGATTCTGGATTTGTAGGGGGCGATTTCATAACAGGACATCTGCGCTGAAAATCCAATACAGTGCCTATTTTATCCCTATTTTATAAAGGCCACACAGATGCCTGTGTGCTTTTAGAAAATAGGCACCCTGAACCAGTCCCAATAGATGCAGTTTCAAATGTGCATATTTACAGCTGCTTCAAAGATAGTTTGAATACGTGCATGTACTTGATGAGTATAGTTTATAAACTACATGCATACATCGCAATTCCATCTCTGCTCCTCCCCGGGTATGGCTATATGCGGCCTGTATAAAAGTGCAAGGTCTTTTGATGCGTGTATGCAACTCTGACCACCTCTGCATGTAAAACATGTTTTACATGCAGGAAAACCTGTATAAAATTAGGTCTGTATGTCCCAGTTTTAGTAATCATCCTCAACTGCATCAGTCTGTTGCATCAATTTTCTTTATTTTTTTACTTTTTCACTTAATTATCTAATTTATACTCTCTTATTTATTAATATTTTTGTATTATTTTATTTATTGCTTTTAGCATTATTTATATTTTGAATCAGTTTATGTATTCTATGTTTGAGTATATTTACCTTGTTGCAAATTTAATTTTTTTAAAATATACGTTGCTTTTTTATGTGTTTTCATATTTTTGCTCATATTTAATTGCTTATTAATTAATTGCATTATTTATGTGTCCTTTTTAAGACTCCTGATGCAGGCCTTTTGGCCAAAACATGGTGACCGTGTCGAGTCCCTTTAATAAATGGGCCGATTTTATCCACATATCTTTCTTATGCTGTTTTTGCTTCTCTGTGGAGTTTTGTCTCTTTTCTTTTGCTCTACCCTAGGGAGATAGTAGTAGAATGGAGATAAGTGAAGTGTAAGAATATTGAGCATAGCTAATAGATCAAAGTAGTTAAAGTAAATAAGTAAGAGATAAAAAGACCAGTATGGTATTTGAGAGAGGTCCCTAAAAAGGTATTTACTTATTTATTTATAGGCCACCTGTCTCTAATTCTATACAGCTCATAGTACCATAATAAATGAAGGCAGATGAAGTCTAGCATGGTCCATCCAGTTTGCCCCGAAAGGTGGCCAGGGTTGCATCTGCTACTCCGTGAAGGTTACCCCCTCTATGCACTATTTTTTAAATATATTTGTGTGAATCATTTATATGCATCTATGAGATATCCCTTCACAAAGTCTTGAAATATCTTTTGAAGAAAATACATAAGAACATAATTGTTGCTATACTGGAACAGACTGAAGGTCCATCAAGCCCAGTATCCTGTTTCCAACAGTGACCAATCCAGGTCACAAGTACCTGGCAAGATCTCAAAACAGTACAATATATTTTATGGTGCTTATCCTGGAAATAAACGTTGGATTTTCCCCAAGTCCAAGTTAATAATGGTTTATGGACTTTTAGGAAGTTATCCAAACCTTTTTTAAACCCCACTAAGCTGCTTCTACCACACTCTCTGGCAACAAATTCCAGAGTTTAATTACACATTGAGTAAAGAAATATTTTCTCCGATTTGTTTTAAAATTACTACTTTGTAGCTTCATTGCATGCCCCCTAGTCCTAGTATTTTTGGAAAGAGTAAACAAGTGATTCACTCTACCCGTTCTACGCCACTCATTATTTTATCTTATCTCCCCTTAACCATCTTTTCTCCAAGCTGAAGAGCTCTAGCCACTTTAGCCTTTCATCATAGGGAAGTTTTCCCATCCCCATCATTTTCATCACCCTTCTCTGTACCTTTCCTAATTCCACTATATCTTTTCTGAGATACAGTAACTAGAATTGCACACAGTACTCGAGGTGCGGTCGCACCATGGAGCGATACAAAGGCATTATAACTTCCTTATTTTTGTTTTCTATTCCTTTCCTAATAATACCTAACATTCTTAGCCACCACTGCACACTGAGAAGAGGTTTTTAACGTATCATCAACGATGACACCTAGATCATTTTCCTGGTTGGTGACTCCTAACCTTGCATCACGTAGCTATAGTTTGGGTTCCTCTTTCCCATATACACCACTTTGCACTTGCTCACATTAAACGTCTTCAGCCATTTGGATGCCCAGTCTCCCATTCTCGTAAGGTCATCTTGCAATTTTTCACAATCCTCTTGCAATTTAACAACTTTGAATAACTTTGTGTCATCAGCAAATGTAATTACCTCACTAGTTATTCCCATCTGTAGATCATTGATAAATATGTTTAAAAGCAGTGGTTCCAGTATAGAACCCTGTGGAACACCATTATCTAACCTTCTCCGTGTAGAATGTTGATTATTTAAGCCTACTCTCTGTTTTCTATCTTTTAACCAGTTTTTAATCCACAATAGAACACTACCTCCTATCCCATGACTTTCCAATTTCCTCTGGAGTCTTTCATGAGGTACTTTGTCAAGTGCCTTTTGAAAATTCAGATACACAATGTCGACCAGCTCACCTTTATCCACATGTTTGTTCACCCCTTCAAAGAAATGTAGTAGATTGGTGAGGCAAGATTTCCCTTCACTAAATCCATGTTGGTTTTGACTCATTAATCCATGCTTATGTATATGCTCTGTAATTTTGTTCTTTCTACCATTTTGATCGGGCTCACTGGTCTATAATTTCCAGGATCACCTCTGAAACCCTTTTTAAAAATCAGCATTACATTGACCATCCTCCAATCTTCTAGTACCGTGCTTAGTTTTAAAGATAAATTACATATTACTAACAATAGTTCTGCAAGTTCAATTTTTAATTCTATCAGTACTCTGGGATGTATACTATCCGGTCCAGGCGATTTGTGAAATTGCCCCATTACATCTTCCAGGTTTACAGAGATTTGGTTCAGTTTCTCTGACTCGCCAGCATTGAATACCATTTCTGGCACCAGTATCACATCTTCAGTGAAGACTGAAGGAAAGAATTCATTTAATCTCTCCACTATGGCCTTGTCTTCCCTGAGTGCCCCTTTTACCCCTCGGTCATCTAGCGGTCCAACTGATTCTTTTGCTAGCTTCTTGCTTCTAATATACCTAAAAAATAAAGATTTTACTATGTGTTTTTGCCTCCAATTCAATCTTCTTAGACTTATAGTTCAATCATTGCTACTGTCAAAATTAGATTATTGTAACCTTAATTACATTGGAATTTCCAAACAGCTGTTACATAAAATGCAGACAAAAATGAAAGCATTTCAGGATACTATACTAAGCTTCACTGGCTCCTTATAGAAGCCAGGATATTAGTTAAGTTTGGCTGTGTTATCTATAAAGTCTTACAAGGAGATTGTCCAGTTTATATGCTCTCTCATTTTCAGTTCACTAATATTAGCAGAAACAGAAGATATAAAACATTTTCCCCATTTGCTATCCCTTCAGTGGAAAGTAGAAAAAGACTCAAGGTGTTTGAAAAGCTTTTAGCTTATCATGCTCCAAAAATGTGGAAGGAAGCTTGCGGTTGGTTTGAACAGTCCTATTCTTATTTATTTTTTTAGAAAAAGCTTATAAACTTTATTATTCAAGAATATTTTTCATGTTAATTATTTCCTAGCTCTTCTCTTTAAAAATTGTTTTAATATTGTTTTGTTTTGACTTTTTAATGCATTTTATATTTTAATTGATTGTAATTCCCAAGTGACTTTATTGGCTTTCCTTTGATTATGTAAACTACCTAGAACTATATGGTTACAGTGGTATATAAATATTATTATTATTATTTAATTAACCCAACAAACAAGCCTCATCTACAATTTTCTTCTACAACTAATTAAAGAAGAAATTTCTATGTAGGACCACAAGATGGTGCTGCATAACTACACATCTTGAATAAAGCTTGGGACAGGGTAAAAAAAAAGCACCCAGGTATATTTGCATCTTCAAAAGTTCTTTTCTTTTATCACAGCACCTGCATACAGGGAAAGCTGGACTGTATGAGAGGTGACACTACAATATCAGGTAATGATTAAACCTGAAGACACAGTGACAATTGTTTGAAGCAATGAGAATAACATAAGCCTTGAGTATTCCACCTTGAAAACCAGAAAGTGTAGTATTGTTAAACACTTGAAGTTATAATATTTTTAGAAATACTTACCATATATTAATATAAAGTCATGTGCCCCCTCCTCCAAATGCTTAAACATTGCATATCAATGACAGCAAAGCTTTCAGAGCTCAAGAGTCCAATGAAGTCAGACCTCTCCATACCGAACTGATGCTGCCAAAACACCTGACATAGTAACAAGTAAACTAATATTATTCCTGAGATGTGAACCCCTCAAAAAGAAGAACCCCCAAATGCATAAGCAACATAAAAAAACAAATAAGAACAAGGGAAGACCAATCTGATTCCAACACAAGGGTAAATGTTTATCGAGCTAGACAACTGACACTACAACTGACGACACAATCCTGTGTTTCGGCACAAAATGTGCCTGCTTCAGGAGTCAAAGCAGTACAATTCAATGACTGCGACAATGAGGTCACCAGAACAAGGCTTGATTTTGGTGTCTGTATGACAATCACTTAATATTAAATGGTACGCCAGACGCCTTCCAGTTTGATTTTCTCATCGCATATGTTGCATTATCCCCACAGGTGTTTCTGCACTGCAGCTTTTTGGATGGTGTTACATTGACAGCTTTTTGAGCTATTGAATATTTGTTTTGAATCAGTTGTTGAACTGAACTGTTTCGACTCCTGAAGCAGACACATTCAGTGCTTAAACACAGGACTGTGTCGAGTCAGATACAGAGTCAGTTGTATAGCTCAATAAACATTTACCCTTGTGTTGGAATCAGATTGGTCTTCACCCATTCTTTTTTGTTTATTCCTGAGATGTGCCATTCAAAGAACTATACAGAAGACTCCCAAGAACAGATAGGTTTCAGCCTTTGCACGTGTGGTTACAAGCAAACCTGATGCTCAGTGGCTTGTAAACCTTCCCTCTGATCCAAACTAGAACAAGCCATGAGTATAACTCCTCCTTTTTCCACCCTCAGGAAAAAAAACAGGTACGTGTAAAAATAACAGAGCAGTAACAACTAACAAGGTATAGATAAAGATAGGAAGAGCTGCCCCCTTCCCACATGCACAGCTTGATAGCACCATTGCAACCCCCCCCCCCAATATAATTGTAATTGTGATCAATTGCACATTTAAAGGTATTTTATTTATTTATTTTTTATTTATTTAAGGTAGACTGGTATGTGGAGGGGGAGGGGGATGAGGATGGTAATGTTGAATTGCAGGCGAGAAAGACTATGCTGGATCATACTGAGGACAAGGGGTTTTGAGTGGAAGAGAGCTGAACAGATATTTAGAGGCGACACGAGATGCTGCAATGTGATGTTTTTGAGTCATGATTAATAATGCATTAATCGTAGAGTTAACTGTGATTGCATATATATTATGAAGAAGGGGATAAGGGAACAGCGAGGGGGGGGGGGGGGATACCGGTGGAGGAGAAGATAAGGCCCAGAGGAGGGGACAACCCAGATTCTTAGCTCAAGGAGTTCCACATGTCAGGAGAAGGAGGAATAGATCATTTTCCCCAGAGGGCTGGAGGCAGGTTAAAAACTACGATTCCCAGCAGCCCTTGAGGAGGTCTTACAACAGAATCAAAGACTTCTTATCCCAACAGCCCCCGGTGGAGTCCAAGGGAAAGGCGGGTAAAGGTGAAACCCAAGACACGGTCATGAGGCCAGGAATGGAGGGGGAGCCTCTAAGCAGAACTAATCAGGGGGAGGAGGATCATCTGGAGAATGGGTGGGGCAAGGAACCCATGGAATGGAAGGGGGAAGAAAAGAAGGAGGAAGTGAGGCAAGAGGAGCCGATGGAGATTGCAGTTCTGGTAAGATGCAAAGATAAAAGGCTGAAACAGCAGGTAACCGCTTGGTGCGGGGTCTTGGTAAACAAGGGAAGGCAGTGGCTATCGTGGAGGAGCCAGGAAGCGACTGGGTCAAGTGGGAGGAAGCCAGGAGATAGAGCTGGCCAGAAGAGGGAGGGGACCCCTGGGAGCTCTCTGCCTCTGAACTGCTGATGGGATTTCTAAATTGCTTGTTTGAACTGCCTGTTTGGAAGTGCTTGTTTTCTTTGAACTACTTGTTTTTCTTTGTGGAATGTTTTTTGCTTTTGGAATTACTTATTTTGAATTGCACCATTGGGACTGCTGAGATTCATGTCCTGTTGTTTTATGAACTGCATTTTTTTTTTCTGTTCAATCATTTTTATTAATTTGGATATAACAATAAAAAAGGAAATTAAGTACCATTGACTTAATAACAGTTTAACAAGTTAGAACATGTACACTGACTTATAGAAAAATTATGGACAGTGTTTACATCATCTCTAGAATCCCTGATGCTGTTACATTACAGGTAATTATAACTATAGGAGTAAACATATTATTAAATGTTAGAGGTGGAGATAAGAAATTATACATATATATGTAATTAGTACCCATTTATATTTGCATAGTTATGAACTGCATTTTTGAAGCTGTGGAGATTCCTGAACTGCTTTGCTTTTGGAACTGCATTATTAAAAACTACTTTTTACTAAACTGTTTGTTTTGGGATTGCATTCTTGAAACCACTGGGATAATTTCCCTGGCAGATATCTCAGGAGCTGTGCTGGAATAGTACTGCTGACGTACCTCAGGTCGGAGGGTACACCTGGAGGATTAAAGGGAGTTGTACCTAAGTGGAATATAATATTGAAAACTTGGGCCGGAGGCCAGAGTTTTCCTGAGAGGAGCGGAGGGATCCTTCACAATATACAGTGCAATCCGCTTAAGTGCAAGGGTCTGGGACTAAAGAAATACATGCAGTTAACCGGAGCGTGCACGTAACCGTTGTGACCCAAAGAAGCTTGACATCTGATAAACATATGTACAGTACTGTTTATTATACGTACAGTATACAGTCTCCGTTAACTGACGTTATACAGTCTCCGTTAACTGACGTTAGGCTTTACTTCAAGTACACAATAGTGTACAGAGAACTATCACTGATTACTTCATCAGTGATAGTTCTCTGTACACTATTGTGTCTGTGAGTTCCATAGACTACGTCTGCCAGATGGTAAAAACTGTCATAGCACTGACATCCAGTGGCCTCCAGATAGGCCCGCATGGTGTTGAGACTCTCCAGCGCTCTTGCTCATTTCATCATCTGTTTCATCATTAGGCGTTGCCTGCGTGTAGGCGCATATCTCGATATCAGTACTGTCGTCAGCTGTTTTTTTTTGTTACATTTGTACCCCGCACTTTCCCACTCATTAATCTGACGCTTTTGTGCCCACATTCTAGTGTCTAACTTCTTTAGCCACTGCTTCCAAATTTCCCCAGTCATCCATGAATTTGCATTAGCCTCGTATGACACAGGAAGCCACTTAATATTCTTGAAGCAACAGGGCTGTTTGCTCTTTCCAATGATGAGTGGTTCCAACTTCTCACTCCCATCCATATTGCAGCAAAGGAGGATTGTCAGTCGGTCCTTCGACATTTTACTTCCTGTAGTTTCGGCTTGTTTGAATGTAAGTGTTCCATCAGGAATCGCTCGCCAGTAGAGACCGTTTTCGTCAGCATTGAAAATGTCACGAGGTACAAACTCGTTCAAGATGGTAGGAAGAACTGAAACAACCCAATTTTCAGCAGCAAAGTCATCAGCGTCTTGTTTTTCACGATGCTGTTTCTTGAATTTTATGTTGTTCCTCTCCTTCCATCTTTCCAACCATCCAACAGTGGCTTTGAATTCAGTTAGTCCAAGACTTTCAGCTATTTGATTAGCTTTTTCCATAAGCAGTGGACCAGTGACAGGAAACTGTCTGCTCCTGACTTGAGAAAACCACCGAAAAGCATCTTCTACATCCTCAGCTTTTCCTGCCCGTTTTCGTTTCCTGTGTGGATTTGTATTGTTTTGCCAGTCTTCCAGAAGCTGATCTTTCTGCTTCAAGATATGTGAAATTTGACTGGGATTGACACCATATTCTTTAGCAATAAATGCTTGACTTTGTTTGTTTTCTAATTTTTTAAGAACTTCTATTGTTCAGCCAGTGTTAAAGTCTTACAGTTGTGGGATGATGACGATGACTCCAGTGTACACTAACAACTTTCTTTCGCTTATTTTTGTGCCGGTACGCACCGGTACGGCGTACCGGCACCTTTTTTCCCCCCAGCGAGTCCTGCACCCATCCTCTCACTCCCCTGCTTACTACTACTACTAGGTTGGACTCGGCAGCGCGAACAGTGCAGGCAGCGATTGAGAGAGGCTGGCAGTGCCGGAGCTTCCCTCTGCGAGTCCCACCTATGTTGTTTCAACTTCCTGTTTCCGCATAGGCAGGACTCGCAGAGGGAAGCTCCGACGCTGCCAGCTTCTCTCAATTGCTGCACCGTTTGCGCTGCTGAGTCCGATGCTGGCAGCCTTTCTATTGCTGGCTGGAAGGAGGACGGGCTGGAGGAGGATGGGCTGTGGGAAGAAGAATCGCTGGACATCGATGGGAGGGGAGGGCAGGGGAGAGAGGAGAATCGGTCATCATGGGAGGGGAGGGCAGGGAAGAGAGAATTGCTGGACATCGATGGGATGGGAGGGGAGGGCAAGGAAGAGAGAATTGCTGGACATCAATGGGAGGGCAGGGATGAGAGAATTGCTGGACATGGAGGGGAGAGAGGAGAATCGCTGGACATGGATGGGAGGGGAGGGCAGGGAAGAGAGAATTGCTGGACATGGAGGGGAGGGGAGGGCAGGGGAGAGAGGAGAATCGCTGGACATGGATGGCAGAGGAGGACAGGGGACAGAGAAGAATCACTGGACATGGATGGGAGGGGAGGGCAGGGGAAGGGGGAGACATACTGGACATGGATGGGAGGGGAGGTCAGGGAAGAGAGATTCACTGGACATGGATGGAAAGAAAGGGAAGAGGGGCGAATCATTGGACCTGGATGAGAGGGGAGGGAAGGGGAGAGAGGAGAATCGCTGGACATGGGAGGGGAGGGCAGGAGAGAGAGGAGACATGCTGGACATGGATGGAGGGGTTGGAAGAGAGGAAGGAGATGCACATGGATGGGAGTGCAGGGAAAAGACGAGAAATGCTAGAAATGGATGGAGAGGAGAGCAGGAGATAGAGGAGAAATGCTGGACTTGGATGGAGGAGAGAGAATTATTGCTTTATATGGATACAGAGGAGGGAAGAGAGGAGAAATGCTAGACATGGAGTGGAGGAGTGGCCTAGTGGTTAGAGCACTGGTCTTGCAATTCAGAGGTGGCCGGTTCAAATCCCACTGCTGCGCCTTGTGATCTTGGGCAAGTCACTTAACCCTCCATTGCCTCAGGTACAAACTTAGATTGTGAGCCCTCCTGGGACAGAGAAATATCCAGAGTACCTGAATGTAACCCACCTTGAGCTACTACTGCAAAAGGTGTGAGCAAAATCTAAATAAATAAATAATAAAATGGATGGAGAGGAGGAGAGAGAAGTGCTGGACATAGATGGAGGGGGAGGGGGAAGAAAAAAGAAGAAGATGCACATGGATGGAGATGAGGGAAAGGGGAGAAAAGCTGCACATGGATGGAGAAAATAGACAAAAGCTGGATCCACGTTATACCTCCTCCAGTCAATTCCATGGAGGAGGACCCAGCTTTTACTTATGGATGTATGGCAAAAAATGAAGAAGAATGGAGGAAAGTAAAGAAATAAATAATAATAAATAAATAATAAACATAATAAATATAAGTACACTATAAGGCAAACTAAAAGATTATTTTATAAAAATGAAATTGGACCGAACTACAAGGACACACACAAACTCTTCCAACTCGTGAACAAACTACTAGATACCACACCAATCACAACCAACAACAAAGACACACCAGGAGCAGACAATCTCGCGAAATACTTCAATGAGAAAATTGTACAACTACGACTTAAAATACCAGTCAGCACCACCGATTATGCCGTACTCCTTGACTGTCTAGATCCAGACCCAGGTGTATACCCAGCAGACAGAACCTGGACCAATTTTGAAATATTATCGGAGGATCTTATCTCCCAAACGTCAAAAGATTTGCCAAATCTCATTGCAAATTAGATATATGCCCAAACAACCTTTTGACATTTGCCCCTCATCAATTTATAATAGACCTCAGGAATCACATAAACTATATGCTACAAATTGGACTCTTCCCGAAGGAAAAAGGAAACATTCTACTCACTCTTATACCCAAAGACGCAAAGAAGAGTGCCAGTGAACTAACCAACTACAGACCAATAGCATCCATACCCTTAATAACCAAACTAACGGAAGGGATGGTAACCAAACAACTCACAAAATACTTAAACAAATTCTCAATACTACATGACTCCCGGTCAGGATTTTGGTCTAACCACAGCACGGAAACAGTACTAGTTACTCTCATGAATAAATTTAAACAAATGATTGCAACTGGCAAGAATATACTATTGCTACAATTTGACATGTCTAGTGCCTTCGATATGGTTGATCATGGAATACTATTATATATCCTCGAGTATTTCGGAATTGGAGGAAATGTTCTCAACTGGTTCAAAGGGTTCCTAACCACACGATCATACCAAGTGACATCTAATTCGACTACATCAGCTACATAGATACCTGAATGCGGAGTTCCACAGGGATCCCCCCTCTCACCGTCGCTATTCAACTTAATGATGATACCCTTGGCGAAACTACTATCAAACCAGAACCTTAACCCATAAATATACGCAGACAACGTAACGATCTACATTCCATTTAAACAAGATCTAAAGGAAATTTCCAATGACATCAACCAAAGCCTACATATCATGCACACATGGGCGGACGCATTCAAGCTGAAACTCAATGCAGAAAAAACCCAATGCCTAATACTCACCTCACAACACAATACGAACAAATTCACCACCATTGACACACCAAAACTGAATCTTCCAATTTCAGACACCCTAAAAATTCTTGGAGTTACCATCGATCAACACCTAACACTTGAGAGTCACGCGAAAAGCACAACCAAGAAGATGTTCCACTCAATGTGGAAATTAAAAAGAGTAAGACCTTTCTTCCCAAGAACCGTCTTCCGCAACCTGGTACAATCAATGGTACTCAGCCACCTAGATTACTGCAATGACTCTACGCTGGCTGCAAAGAGCAAATAATCAAGAAACTTCAGACAGCTCAGAACACTGCAGCTAGACTCATATTCGGTAAAACAAAATACGAGTGCGCTAAACCCCTACGGAAAAAGATGCACTGGCTCCTACTCAAAGAACGTATTACTTTCAAAATATGCACCCTAGTTCATAAATTTATTCACGGAGACGCACCAGCCTACATGTCAGACCTGACAGACCTACCACCCAGGAATGCTAAAAAATCATCCCGCATATTCCTTAATCTTCACTTCCCAAACTGTAAAGGTCTCAAATACACACTAACGCATGCGTCAACCTTTTCCTACCTGAGCACACAATTCTGGAATGCGCTGCCGCACAATTTAAAAATGACCTATGATCTAGCTAACTTCCGAATTCTTCTGAAGACTCATCTCTTTATCAAGGCATAGAACAATGATCAACAAATATGAAATCCTGTACACATAACCAGAACTGCCTCCACAATATCTACTTGCCAAAATATTAACATGTTTCTTCATTATCATGCTACCCACGATCCTTTCGCTACTACTAAATGTATATTTTCTTATATATTTTCTTATATAATTCTTATATATTTCTTATTATGTTTGCTTGTTAAAACACTATCATATTCTATCATCATGTTACCCAAAATCCATCTGTTATTACTAAATGTATACTTTCTCATGTATTTCCACTACTCATGATGTATTGTAAGCCACATTGAGCCTGCAAAGAGGTGGGAAAATGTGGGATACAAATGCAACAAACATACATACAAACAAACAAACAAACAAACAAACAAATAAATAAATAAATAAATAAAGGAAGCCCTGGAAACGGAGTTAAGGTAACAGAGAGCAGCAGAATCAGAGACTGGGACCAATACGGATAGAAAAACAAAGTCACCAGACAACAAATGTAGAAAAAAATCATTTTATTTTTATTTTAGTGTTTGAAATATGTCCAATTTGAGAATTTACATCTACTGTCTTATTTTGTACTGGGTATACTGAAGCTGTAACAGCTTACAGAAATTATTTATAATGAAAAAATCATGTTATTTTTTTCTCCTATACTAGTATAATATTTTCAATGATGTCTGTTTATATGCGCCATGGCTGGTATAAGGGGTGTGGCTATCATAGGGGTGGAACGTCTACCTTAAATAGCCGGCGGCCATCTTAGCTAGCCTAATAGCTGACAAAAGAAGAACAGCGGATACAAGTAAGTGCAAGTGATTTTCTGAGCTTGTTAATACAACATGAGATATGTGTGACTGAGACAGAATTGGTATTAAAAGATTGAACACCCAAAAATTGGATAGAGATGGTCGTATGACTGTAGTTCCTGTGATTGCAGATGCCATACTTCTGAAAAAGTGTTAACCACACCAGTATTTTCCCTGACAAAGCCCAGAAGGAAGGGCGAAACAGGACCCTGTTGGGTGGTTGGATTGACACAACAAGACGGGCAGAGAATATTAAGATAAGTGGAAAAGTGTTTGCTTCACTAAATTATCGAGAATTCAAAAGATTGGTGAATGAGAATAATAAATCTATACCGGGCTTTTTTGCCAATGAAGAGCAGTGACCCAGCATATCTGTGAAGAGTAAATATACAGATCGCTGATATTCAGAGGCATTTTCCCGAGAGGAAATTCCATTCTCTAGAGAAGTCCATCTTAATAAAAACTTGAAAAAACTTAATTTACCACCCCGAATTAGGATGTACATTCAGTAGAGAAGTGGTAAAGTTCTACTATTGTGGGAAATGACTTATACTGTGCCAAAACTAGAAATACAGTGAGACAGAATAATAGAATTCAGTAACATCCAAAACTTATTAATTATTATGATTGTGTTCGCATTTGGGTAATAACTGGGAAAATGCTGTTGAAAACTGACTTGAAGAAATAAATATATATCATAGAACTGGAAAATGCTGGCACATTTAGGGCCCTGTTTACTAAGCTGCGCTTGAGGCATGTTAGCGTTTTTAACTCATGGTAAGCAGCGTGCGCTAACTATGTAGAAGCCCATAATGTTCCTATCGGCATCTACACGGTTAGCGCATGCTACCTTTTAACATGTGCTAAAAACGCTAG
Source organism: Microcaecilia unicolor (assembly GCF_901765095.1). Classification (NCBI taxonomy): domain Eukaryota; kingdom Metazoa; phylum Chordata; class Amphibia; order Gymnophiona; family Siphonopidae; genus Microcaecilia; species Microcaecilia unicolor. Next base: position 217,957,066 of record NC_044034.1, read on the forward strand.
TGCACTGTAGTAAACAGGGCCCTTAGACTGACTCTGGACTTCTGCATGAAGGTAGCTCTGCTCTCATTATTGAATATCTTTATTTTAAATAGTAGTAATAAACAATATTAAGTGCATTTTTATAATATTCTACTGCATTCAACAAAACAAAAGGAGCAAGTTCTCACAAACCATCTTTCTCTTTTGATCTAGGCACAGGGAAAAAATAGACTTGAAATGCTCCCAGGGTTCAACCTAATTCATGTTTAATATAAATAAATAGATAGATATAAACTCTGAATGTTGAGCACCTGATTCTCATAACATGATGTCTGTTTTAGTGGCCCTTTATCAGGAGAAAAAAAATCTCTGAATAAATATAACACATGCTAGGGTGTCCCTATAACCAGCCGCTCCAAATGACACACTGATTATGATTTATAACACATTACTACTTTACTTACGAAAAGTTATTCCGTTATTATACTTCCTCTATGTACATCCATCCGTATGTTGCACAAGCTGTCATATTTGAAAATATAAGTGAGATTAAATAAAAATGCTACCAACATTAACAACAACCTGGATGAAGCATTTCATAGGTTTATTTGCTTTGTTTTGAGTGTACACAGAATGACGGCTGCACGGGGAAGGGGAAACAGAGACTAAGCTATGTGACTTCAATGTTTTGAGGTCATGCCGGATCCTGTTGTCAATCAAATCTCCTTGCTTGATCCCACTAGTCAGAAATTCCTTAAACAGCCAATAGGCTGCAGGGGGAGGTGGGACTTGTGGCAGAAATCAAGGAGGTTTGGGAGCAAATTGCAATGACCTGGGAGACCGAGACACTTGCCTTGCCTCGCCTCATGCCTTTTGTGTAAGTTATGAAACCAGGAGCTTTTGGCTCCTGATCCAGGGGGACACAGAAGAGAATACTGGTGCCTATCCAGCTCATTTTCGAAAGTGATCGCTGGCCATTTCCCGACATAAATCGGGAGATGGCCGGTGATCTCTCAAAAGCAGCCAAATCGGTATAATCAAAAGCGGCTTTTTTGACAGCATCGCCGCTTTCCCGTCGCCTCGCCGGTGAAAGTTCAAGGGGGCATGTCGCGGCATAGCGAAGGCGGGACATGGGCGGGCATGGGCGTGGCTACCAGATGTCCGGCTTTTGTGGATAATGGAAAAAAAGCGGCGTTAAGCAGTATTTTGCCGGGTTTACTTGGTCCTTTTATTTTCACGACCAAGCCTCAAAAAGGTGCCCCAACTGACCAGATGACCACTGGAAGGAATCGGGGATGACCTCTCCATACTCCCCCAGTGGTCACCAACCCCCTCCCACACTAAAAAAATAAAAATAAAACATATTTTGCCAGCCTGTATCCCAGCCTCAAATGCTGTACCCACCTCCATGACAGCAGAATGTGTTCTATCCTTTGACAGCCGTTCCCTGGTTGTGAGTGTGGCTCTCGGGTGAGTGTGACACCTTTTCTGTTAGGTGCACTTCAGAGTCACATCAGCAATACATTGTGGTGGGTGTAGGGTAGTGGGCTCTACTCCTATGGTGCTTTTCCCCCTGCTAACTGGGTCAGAGTGTGTCCAGTTTTGTTTCCGGTAGTCCATGAGGTAGTGGCCATTTTTTAAGCCACTTTTAGATCCCTTTCATGTGTTACCCACGTTAGAGAACTTAGTTATTACCTTGAATGTTGCTGAAAGAGGGCATTGTACAGCATTCTGCAAGCTCTGACCTACTGCTCATCTCAGTACCAGGGAGACTCTTTGCCAGTGAGGCACAACCTCTGATCTGCAGTTAACTGTGAGTAAACATGCTTATTCCAATAAAGGACTTTTTCAAAGAGATTAGTCTTCAGGTGTCAACTGGTGTGCCAAGGTTATACAGCAGCAACAAGTCCTAGAGGCCTGTGTATATGCAGGTCCCTGGAGCACTTTTAGTGGGTATCTCAGTGCACTTAAGGCAGGCGGACCCAGGCCCAGCCCCTCCCCCTACCTGTAACAATTGTGCTGGTAAATGGGAGCCCTGCAAAACCCACTGTACCCACATGTAGTTGCCCCCTTCACCCCTAAGAGCTACGGTAATGCTGTACATTTGTGGGTAGTGGGTTTTGGGGGGCTCAGCACCCAAAGTAAGGGAGCTATGCATGTGGGAGCTTTTTCTGAAGTCCACCACACTGACCTCTAGGGTGCCCAGTTGGTGTCCTGGCATGTGAGGGGGACCAGTGCACTACAAATGCTGGCTCCTCCCATGACCAAATGCCTTGGATGTCGCCGGGTTTGAGCTCGCCGGCATTTTTTTTCCATTATCGCTGAAAAACAAAACCGGCCATCTCAAACCCGGCGAACTCTGGCATTTGGCTGGGTTAAACCGTATTATAAAAAAAAAAGATGGCTGGCCATCTTTTTCGATAATACGGTTCCGCGAGCTGTAGTGCCGCCAGCGATCTATTTCACTGGCGACGTTCGATTATGTCCCTCCACGTCTCTCACTACCTAAGCCCACCATCCAATTAATTTATGTAAACCCTACCCAATTTTACTGGATAAGCACTGAAAATACACACATAGCAAGGTACGTGTTTGTCACCTGCCATCAAATACATAACTCACCTTGAGTATTGACCCAATGTATTTACTTCCGTTTTAGTACTCTCTTGTACTTTTACATTTGGAATAAAATATGAAAATTTGCTGTAAATAAGTAGATATGCAAATTAAGAGGAGGAAATGATTGAGGAAATTAAGACCTAAGGTTGGGACTTGAAATGGGATGGCTCATAAGAGATCTAATAACCTGTTAAAGGTCAAAATTGAAATTCTGATACCCCTCATGTGGATATGAATGGTAGAAATAAGAGTGTGTGAATTGGTGCTAGAACCCACGTTATTTTTGGAAGCTTAGTTCTAGCATCTCGTTTACTACATTAAAATAAAGATTTATTGTGCTAGTTATATGAGCTATGAAATTTAGCACTGATTTGTACCATGGTTTTATTACACTGGGCCCCAAAACATAAACCCTCACTTCAGAGAAGGGAGCCTGTATGCTGCCACACTGTCTTCTGAAGGTCCAGAACCCTCTGAAGCATGAAACCAAAGAGCAGAACATTAATATGTCAAGACATGCTGCAATTCAAAATAAATGTCCTTATGACATAACTAGCCAGTTGTGTTTTCTGGATAGCCACAAAGAATATGCATGAGGTACTTTTACATATAATGAAGGCAGTGGATGCATATTCACCGTGGCAGGGCTGTAATAAGGAAAGAATGAGGGGGCAGCTGTTCAAAGTGCAAAGCCTTGTGGGTGCTACTGGCCAGTACCAGGGCTCACCCTCAACAGTGCACAAGCTGTGAATCGTTTATTCTTGCCCACTATTGAGGATAATGAGCTCCCTGAAAACTAGGCACAGAGAGAAGACAGTGTGGTTGATACCGCCTTTCCCTAGCCCCTGAAAGTTGAACCCCTCTCTCACCTGGGGAAAGCATATAGTTGATTTCATTCTGTCCACTGGAGGAATATGAAGTGCAAGTGCTGACTTGCTCCCTTGGTCCCCTCCCCCCCCGGGAAATGTTCCATTCCTTCCCTCAGCCAGAGAAGGGCAGAGTACCTGACCAATTCCTCCTCCTTCTGGAAGAAAAGGGCACCCAAAACAGAGCAAAGTATGTGGGCTGACCTAGGCTTCTCATCTCCACTGAGAGCCTGTGAACCTGGATGACTGGTATCTTCAGTATCTGGTGCTACTTCTTCCTTTTGTTTAAGCAACTTCTAGCCGGGAAAAGAAGCAAGGAGAGGAAGAGGAGAGTTGATAGCATTTGGAGAGAGTAAATAAAGGTGACTTGTGGAAAACATAAGGAGGGATCTAGTGATGCTTGAGGAATGGTTTAAAGTTTGGTAGCTATAATGTTAAAAAATCCCAAAGAAGTAGAACATAGGGGATGAAACTCTTCTGTGCATAAAAGAACTACTACTGCTACTAATAATTTCTAAAGTGCTACTAGATGTACGTAGCGCTGTACACATTATATGAAGGCACTTTGTCCCTAGAGGTTTTTGTATCTGGGGCAATGGAGGATTAATTGGCTTGCCCAGGGTTACAAGCAGCTGTAGTGGGATTTGAACCCAGCTTGCCAGGATCAAAGCCCGCTGCACTAACAATTAGGCCATTCCTGGAGGGGAAGGAGCCAAGATGACTGGGTTTGAATTGAACTTAGGAGCAATGCAGTGAAGAGTGAGGTATTCCTGGAGGGGAAGGAGCCAAGATGACTGGGTTTGAATTGAACTTAGGAGCAATGCAGTGAAGAGTGAGGTATCCAGATCAACATGGGCAAAAAGAAAGGTAAAGAGAGGTTGCTGGTCCCATGGACTCATATGTGCAGTGAGAATCTCAGCTTGGTGCCCTGGATGTGTTGAAGCATGGGGGAACTGGTGGAGAGAGCTCTTTGCCCCTTCCATGGCATCTTTTAGCTCTGACCAGAAATTTCCCCTTCCAGTGCATGATGGTGGTGTGGCTCTCTCAGTGGAGGAACCAGGGTTTGCTAGTGCCATAAGTGAGAATGTGTTGGCGGTTATGGTTTTGCAGCCGAATTTGGAGTCCGGTATTCAAGAAAGAGCAAGTTGAATTTTCTGATATACAGGCGGGAATCATAAAAATAGGGGCTTTTTCTCTGGTCCCTGTTACATCATAGCAGGATTTGCCAGCTTGACTAACTCTTCCTGTTCCTATGCTGATTACTGTATATATTTGAATGTAAACTGAGAATTTTTGTCCAAAAAATGTATCAAACATTGAATCTCAGTTTATATTTCTGAGAGCAACATCACTGCAGAACTGCATAAGAGCCCACTTTCCAGGACTGACATCACTGAAGAACTGCACAAGCACCTGCATTCTGAGAGTGACATCACTGCATTTGCAGGGCAGTCAAAAACTGACCCTATATCCCAACACTAAGCCTAAGACCAGGAAACAAATACAGAAGCTAATTCTCTGGTTCAGATAAATGGGATAAACTTGTACACCAAGGTTTTGAAAGATGATTTGGAATCTGAAATTGGATTTAGATTTTTCAGACACTAAGGCGTCTTCTACATTAACACATTATCTGTAGCAGGACCCATAGGAATAAAATGGGTCCTGTGACAGATAACATGCGCTAATCTTTAGTAGGTCAACATCATGTTAGCTTTAAATTTTAACCCTATTACAAATGATGTTTGTGAATTCCCCCCCCCCCCCTCCACCTTGAACTAAACCTAACAGAAAAACTCAGCAAGGAACGGAAACAAGTTAATATAAGATAGAAGACTGCTATTTCTTAGAAGACGCTTTATTTGTTGCTTGTACAAAAGGACATGACACGGTCTGTGTTTCAGTGTCGCAAAGCGCCTTCCTCAGGGGTCACAATAGTATTCAAAGGATCTTACTGAGCAAACAAAACTGCCCAAAGACATTTGCTCGGGAGAAAATACTGAACAACCAGCATTCTCTGGGTCCTTTTGTCCAGGCAACAAATAAATCATCTATTAAGCACTATCTCCAGCATTGGATTCGCCCTTTGGTCAGCCTCTACTCGTTTGATTGGATTATTTGATGTAGAGGTTTTTCCTGTTTGCTGTTCCTGAGACTGCTATTTCTGACATCACTTGCAGTGTGAAACTGATTTCAGTATTTACTTCTGTAGAGGAAGTAAATAATCTTGAACTTCACTCCAAAGAAGGAAAACAAAAAGATCTTATTAGGTAAATAAACTTCTGTAAGGCCCTCTTATGTAAATTAATTGGTGTTGGAGCCACAGCAATGAGTAATAAATTGATATCTTATAATAAAGCACCCATATATTTTAGATTTGTAAACGATGAGCAGTTTTAAAATATTAGCAAGTCTAACAGGGTAAAGTTAGCAAGAAATCTATGGGCAAGGTCTTACCGACATGGCCATTGTTCATTCTTGGATTGACCTGTTGCAGCTGACACCCTGGAAGTACAGGGGCTGCTCTTGGGGGGAGTCAAGAGGAGGTATGTTCTTATTGAAGGGACCAATGTTCTTGAGGGATGTTGGGAAGGATCCAACAACAAAAGTATTTAAAAAAATGGAAAGACCAAATTTATGTATTTTTTATGACACTTGTACCCCATATTATCCCAAACATGTTCGGGTTCAATGCGACTTACATCAAAAAAATTAAAACAATTACAATAAACTAAAACTAAAATATGAGATTCATTAAACAAGAATTCTTTCAGTAGTTTATGAAATTTTAAGTAATCTGTAGCATATCTTCCTGACTTTGGTAGAGAATACAATTTCTTAGTAGCTTGATAGGAAAAGCTAGCATCATGAATTGACTTGTAATGCAGATTTTTGCAACATGGAAAGCGGAGAAGAAGATAATCTCTCAATGTAAGATGGGCATTACTTAAAGTCAGTTCTAAGAAGCTTTGCATATAATCAGGTAAAAGTCTAAATAAAATCTGATAAACAAGTACACATAATTTAAAGGTGACCCTCGCATTAATTGGAAGCCAGTGCAACTTGATAAGGAGAAGAATAGACCTGGTGTAACGAATGGCTCTACATACGAGGCGAGCCGCTGTATTCTGAGCTGTTTGGAGCTTTTTGATTAGAAAGACATTTAGACGGCATTACAATTTATTAAAACAAAGATTAATGTTCAATCTGAAGAGAAACCATACTTTGAACGTGATTCGTTCTTTGAGTGGGAGCCAGTGTAATTTCTTTCGTAGGGGTGTCGCACTTTCATATTTTGGTTTTCCGAATATTAGTCTGGCTGCCGTGTTCTGGGCTGTTTGGAGTTTTTTGAGTATTTGTTCTTTACAGTCGGTGTAGAGTGAGTTGCAGTAGTCCAAGTGACTAAGTACCAGTGATTGTACCAAGTTACAGATTAGTCTTTGTTTTAAATTAAGATTTTGCAATTTTCATGTCTTTTTTTCACATTTGTTTGGGTGCACAAATCAATCACATGAGCATTATTTTGTAGATATATGTCCGAACAAGTGATTTGTGCACACTTTAAATTTTTAGGTGCTTATTTATGCACTGAATGCATGTTCATGAATGTACACCCTGTGAATTAATCTGTAGTATCCACACAAAAAGGTGTCCATGTCTGCTAGCCAATGACTGTAACAAATGGCACTCCCACCTGTGCGTGGTGTGTTGGGAATACACAACCTTTACTTATTTCCATTCTGTGGATTTGTTTATTAGCTCAAACAAAGCCTGTCATTTATTTGCATCCCAGTTTCTTTCTTTAAGGTCTTAAATCTGTTAGTAATGGCTTAATAAATGACCTTTTAAAAAAAGCAAGGATATGAATGAGAATTAGCATTTTCAAAGTCCTGCATTACAGAGGGAATGGCAATGTTTGCTCAGCAAAGTCCTTGTGATCTTTAAGACATCATCAAACAATTAAAACAAAATCTTTGACATGACTCAAGTTCATGAACTATTGAATAGTGTTGAGAATCTAATCAGCTGTTTTAGCCTTTTTTATAAACAAAATGCAGTCTATTGATGAAAAAACCAGTGTTAATACCCCAAAGCCCTTATGTGGCCAGTGTTGGGTGCTTTGATTTATTCATAGTTTTCCATACACTAAGGATATGGTGCCTAAAAAAAATCGGTGCTGACATTAGTGCCGACAAAGCATAGTCTATAATCGGTGCCTAGATTTAGGTGTCGATTATAGAATACACTTACTTTATATTTCAGTGCCTAAATCTACGTGCATCCATTTAATGGTATTCAAAACTGATGAGTCAGAGAAACTGAATGAAATCTCTATAAACCTGGAGGATATAATGGGGCAATTTGACAAATTGAAGAGTAGCAAATCTCCTGGACCAGATGGTATTCATCTCAGAGTACTGATAGAACTGAAAAATGAACTTGCGGAACTATTGTTAGTAATTAGTAATTTATCTTTAAAATCAAGCCTGGTGCCGGAAGATTGGAGGGTGGCCAATGTAATGCCGATTTTTAAAAAAAGGCTCCAGAGGAGATCCGGGAAATTATAGACCAGTGAACCTGACGTCGGTGCCAGGCAAAATGGTACAGACTATTGTAAAGAACAAAATTACAGAGCATATTCAAAAGCATAGATTAATGAGACAAAGCCAACATGGGTTTAGTGAAGGGAAATCTTGCCTCACCAATCTATTACGTTTCTTTGAAGGGGTGAACAAACATGTGGATAAAGGTGAGCCGATTTGATATTGTGTATCTGGATTTTCAAAGGCGTTTGACAAAGTACCTCATGAAAGACTCCAGAGGAAATTGGAGAGTCATGGGATAGGAGGTAGTGTCCTATTGTGGATTAAAAGCTGGTTAAAAGGTAGAAAACAGAGAGTAGGGTTAAATGGTCAGTATTCTCAATGGAGAAGGGTAGATAGTGGGCTTCCCCAGGAGTCTGTGCTAGGACCGCTGCTTTTTAACATATTTATAAATGATCTAGAGATGGGACTAACTAATGAGGTAATTAAATTTGCTGACGACAGTTATTCAAAGTTGTTAAATTGCGAGAGGATTGTGAAAAATTTCAAGAGGACCTTAAGAGACTGGGAGATTGGGTTTCCAAATGGCAGATGACGTTTAATGTGAGCAACTGTAAAGTGATGCATGTGGGAAAGAGGAACCTGAACTATAGCTACATAATGAAAGGTTCCACGTTAGGAGTCACTGACCAACAAAGAGATCTCGGCATCATTGTTGATGATACGTTGAAACCAGTGCGCTGCGGTGGCTAAGAAAGCAAATAGAATGTTAGGTATTATTAGGAAAGGATTGGAAAACAAAAGTGAGGACGTTATAATGCCTTTGTATCGCTCCATGGTGCGACCACATCTCGAATATTGTGTTCAATTCTGGGCACTGTATCTCAAAAAAGATATAGTGGAATTAGAAAAGGTACTGAGAACGGCAACGGAAATGATAAAGGGGATGGGACGACTTCCCAATGAGGAAAGGCTGAAGCATATAGGGCTCTTCAGCTTGGAGAAAAGACAGCTGAGGGGAGATATGATAGAGGTCTATAAAATAATGAGTGGAGTGGAATGGGTAGACGTGAATCCTTTGTTTACTGTTTTCAAAAATATTAGGACTAGGGGACATGGGATGAAGCTACAAAGTAGTAAATTTAATACGAATTGGAGAAAAGTTTTCTTTACTCAACGTGTAATTAAATTCTGGAATTCGTTGCCATAGAATGTGGTAAAGGCAGTTAGCTTAGCGGGTTTTAAAAAAGGTTTGGCTGGCTTCCTAAAGGAAAAGTCCATAGACCATTATTAAATTGAGTTGGGGAAATCCATTGCTTATTTCTGGGATAAGCAACTTAAAATATATTGAACTTTTTCGGGATCTTGCAAGGTATTTGTGACCTGGATTGGCCACTGTTGGAAACAGGATGCTAGGCTTGATGGACCTTTGGTCTGTCCCAGTGTGGCAATACTTATGATAATTTAATATTAGATGATTTGGCCCCTTTGAAGGAAAAAAAAGACCAGTAAAGAAAAGAATCTCTGGTTTTGTGAATCTATAGCAATGATTTTGCAGGCTCAATGTGGCTTACACCGTACCGGAGATGCGTTTGCAGTCTCCGGTGTTTACAAATACAGAGTGATGTTGAGATGAGATAAAGTTCATGTGGGACAGCCACATAAGGTCTTTAAAAATTCTAGTAATTCTTTGAAAATTCTTTTTAAGATATTTGAGAATCCTTGGTCAAATGCAAATCCAGTGCTTATTATCCCCGAGGTTTTACAACCTAATGCTGAAGATCTTGTACAGTTTTTTCAAGGTAAGGTAAATAAAATTAGAAATTTGCTCATTGGGATTAAATTGGATAAGGTAATGCAGATTTCTATTTCTCAAAACAATGATATTCCTACTGATAGAATATGAGAAAACTTTAATAAGGTTTCTCCTGCTTTAGTTTAGAAGTTGTTGATTAGGCTCACCAAGGAATCTTTTATCCTAGATGTGTGTCCCTCATATCTGTTAAATGAGATTCCTATACAAATGTTAAGTTGGTTGACTGAATTTGCCAATGGGTTACTACAATAAGGAAATTATCCAGAGACATTGGCTGAAATAATTCTAACTCCTTTGCCGAAGTCTATTGGAGCAGACCTGACCAAAGTAGAAAACTATTGCCCAGTTGCAAGTATTCCATGGATGGCCAAGCTGTTGGAATTTTTTAGTCAATGTTCAGTTTCAGAAATTCTGAGAATCACATGCCATTTTGCATAAAACACAGCATTGCTTTAGGCCATATCATAGCACGGAAGCGTCTTGTTCTTACTACACAAGTAAGACATTTTTTAAGTAGAGGTCAACAAGTCATTCTGTTGCAGTTCTATATATCAGCAGCATTTGATGCCATAAATCACTGAATTCTTCTACCTAAATTAAACAAACTGCTATCACAGGCAAAGTTTTAGGCTGGTTTGAGCAGTTTCTGATAATTAGATCCTACAGTGTTAATGGTAAAAGTGGAAAATAATCTAGCTGGAACCCTGGTTGTGGGGTGCCTTGGGGTTCACCACTTCCACCCTCACTGTTTAATGTTTACTTGCGTTCATTAGGTCATATTTTTTCTCTGAGTTACTAAGATCTCTGTGCTCTTTTATGCTGACAATATTTTTCTTTTATGTCCATCATTAGAGAATTTTGATAATACTTTGGGGTCTCTTATATACTATAATAGGGCTCATTTTTAATAGGTTACTATCAAGCTCATTTTCGAAAAAGAAGGACGTCCAAAAGCAACATAAAGGAACATGGACATCCTTGTTAAAGAAAGACATCCGAATCCAATAATCGAAACAGAGCCAGAAAGACATCCCGAGCACAAGGACGTCCATCTATGGACGTGTTAGAGGCATGTTTTGGGTGGCATTTTGAGATGGACATCTCCAGCGTTTAATGGATAGCGATATGCTTTCGCCTTGGTGGGAACATGGACGTAATTAGTTAGACCTCATATAAAAGCATTTAGGTAAGGGGGAAGTTATCTTTAGAGCCATTAGCGATTTTGTGAAGTTGGAGAGTGGAGGAATAGTTGTTTGGAGAGAAAGTTGAGAGTTGTTCAGTGCCATGTTACCTTTGTCTGTGTGCCTGGTTTCCTGCTCTATCTGCCCTTCAGTATACTGGGGCTGGTGGCCACTAAGACCAGCTTCTTTGTCTGACTGGTATCATCACCTGCATAGCAAAAGGGGAGGAAGTGTGTTGGTCAAAATTACCCAGTTTTGTTTTGCAGCATTCATATGCATAGCCCCACATGTGAAGACCCAGGAAACAGATGGAGAGGAATGGCATTAGCAGGCAATCACAAATGTCATTGTACATGGTACAGAGCTGGAGACGACGAGTGCAGTGCACTTTAGAGACTGATGTGCAAGAGAGCCACACAGGCAGGAGGGTAGACATAGAACTGTGGAAGGAGTACAGAGGACACAGTGAAATTACCTTTGCGGGTAGGTGCCTGTTTTGGTGCCATTCTGACAATGGTATCCAAAATTTCAAAAATACTGAGGACGTTTAAATACTGCTCCAAAGACGTCGAAATAACAGCAGGATGGATGCCCCTAAGATGGACATCCTAATTTTGATTATGGGCAAAATTCATAAACGTCCTCAGCTACTCTGCCAATTTGGACATCCTAATTTCAATTATAGGTAGAAACGATGGACATCCCCAGATGGTCTGTTTTTGGACATCCTAATTTCGATTATGGATGGAAATGATAAACGTCCCCAGCTGCTCTTCCGGTTTGGAAGTTTGCATTCCAAACCATTGGCGCCTCTTTAAAACGTCTTTCTCTGTGCTTGCACTTTAGATATTTTTCTTTAGATTATGGGGTGGCATTTCTAAGCATTTTAGATTCAGTAATAGTAAACCTTGTTTTTGCCATTGTATGCTTATGTGTACACCTTTTGGCCAATTCTTGAAAGATAACTGGTGTGTGGGCTGTGTACCTTTCCTTTGGAAAAGTTTCAGACTGGGTGTTAGCTGGAAGCTTAGCATATACTCTGCATTTTCTACATCTGACCTACTGTCCATTCTCTACCCTCCAGGAGCTGTTTGCTGTGTCTGATGAGGTCCCTCACTGCCCCCCATACTCTCTCCTTAGTTGAAGCAGCCAGCCTCTGGCCCCTTGGAGCAAACAGATTGGTGTTCCTTTTGGCAATTTCTTGCACCACAAGTTCAAGGTAAACTCATAGCCACCTCTTCCCTTTCTGCTATGTAGGTGCTAAACAAACACTTCTTGCATATTGCAGGACAGGTTACAGCACTGCAGCTGGTCAACAGGATTGCAAGAGACAGCAGTGGACTGTAATACACTGGACTCTGATAGTGATGATTGTTTCTACCCAATTCATTGTACAGATGTCTTGTTCTCTATTGGACACACTCAGTTGTGGCTGTCTATGGGGTTGGGGTGGGGGAGGGGAAGAGGCCTTGAGAATGGATGTGTGCATCCCTCATGGTCAAGGGCTCCCCATTCTGTCTATGTTCTCTGGATTCAAATCTTACCTCTATTTTCACCAGATTCATGGGTATTCACATCTGGTAGCTTTTCTCACGCTTTGCACCTCATGTGTCTCCCCAGTAGGTTCCATCCTTCTTTATGTGGTGAACCCCAGTCCCCTTTTATGAGGTGCCCACCCATTCTCAAGATAGTTGGGGGTGGGGAGGGAGGAAGCATATATGCACTCAATGTCTTTTCCACATTATTGAACACAGTCCTACAATACTCCTACAATCCTTCATAGTTATAGAACAACAACATTTCTAAATTCTATCCTGCAAACCATTTTCTAGGTGGCCACAGGTGCCTCTGGAAGCTAAATGTATTAGTCCAATAAAATGGTATTATTTTATTTTCTGTATTTGTTTTATTTCTATTTGTTAATTTGTAAAGTGGTGATTGGTATTTGTTAGTTTTTTCAAATTTACATCTGCTGTCTTTATATTTTGCACAGTACTAGGGGACATTTTCTGTTTCTGTGGTGTTGCATTGTGTGCAGAGTCTGGCATCGGGGGTTCAGTTTAATTTTTGTCTAAATAGAAAGTTTATGATTACTTATTCTATAGTGGATTAGGGTGTATCTGTGTTTATGAAAAAGACATGGCTTTCAGTTGGCATTGACTGTGCAGGATCAACGATCTGTACTATTCTGTCTGGTTTCGTTTTACAGTAGGTGAATTGATGTTCTAGTGCTCACTGTAGTGTTTAAGATGCTTTCCTTTTCCTTGTGTGACTCATAGAAATGACTGCTTATGGTATGGTAGAATTGCTCTATAGGTCCTGAGTGTTTTGTATTCTCGGTATGCCTAGTACTGGATTTGGGGGGGGGGGGGGGGTTAAAAAATGACTGGCCCCGGGTGTCAACTACCTTAGCTATGCCACTACAAGTTTGTACACCAGGAGTCAGGGGATGGCCCTTCTTGCCTTCACAACACAAATTCCTTTGGAAGCCAAATTGGAGAGATACACAACACTAATGGGTGGGGGGGGGGGGGGGGGGGAGGGAACATTACACTGGTAAGGTGATGTCATTAAGGTGGGCATGAGGACAGAGAATACCGTTTCTGCGCAGTATTGTAGGGATGTGGGAATGTGTTTCCTTTGTAGTACATTGATTCTATTAATGAATGTGCATGTGCACATATCACTGATTACGCTTGAATGCAGACTACAGTTAGTGCTTACATTGCTGAGGGAGCTCTTATATGTGTTGCTACAGGAGGGGGACCTGATAGCCCATGCCCAGTGCAGGGGGGGGGGGTATTCCCAAACAGTTACCTTTCCAACCTGTCCCTTATTAGAGTCCATGCTCTAATGCAGACAGCCCTCGGGGGCAGATGGTGGTGGTGCATGAAAAGGCACAGTCTATGCTTCAGGCAAAGCTGCACTAATCACATGCTTTCTGCCAGACTGAAATTTTGTTCTCTTCTCAGAGCCATGTTTCTCAGTGAATAAAAGTTGTAAAACGTGCATCACCTTATATGGACGTCCAACATGTATGGCCGTTGTTACATGCATAGCTCCATATATGGATGTCCATACCCATATATAGACAGCACGTGCCCGTCCATGGACATTCTAGCCCATATATGGCAGGTCAGCACGTGGACGACCATCACGCATGGACGTCCATCACGTGCATGGGCCGTCTTCACAAATGCAGGGCCTTATATGAATCATTATCAAATATGCAAACCTCTTCATATGTAGATTAAAATATGAATGTTCCTTATATTTCTAGTACCTGGATGTTCCGCAAGTACAGTGAATGTAGTTGCGAAATATCCAGGTGCTGGAAATGTAAGGAACATTCATAGTCCAAAGTCTAGTTGAAAGGACGTCTTTCTCATAGAGCCGCCGAAGGACATCCATCTTACAGAACCACCGAAGGACGTTCATAAGACAAATGTTGCCAAGTACAGTGAATGTAGTTGGCAACGTTTGTCTTATGAACATCCTTCGGTGGCTCTGTAAGATGGACGTCCTTCGGCGGCTCTACGAGAAAACGTCCTTTTTTCTATACTTTGGATGTCTCTGATTAGGACGTTTTGCGCTGCGATTTTGGAATGTTTAAGGACATCTATACTATCTTTCAATTATACCTACCTGATTTTGGATGTTTTTGTGAGGACGTCCAAATTCAGACTTGGACATCCTTTTGAAAATGCCCCTCCACGTAACTTTGTAAGTCTGAGTGCTTTGAAAATACACCTCTATATCTCCCTTATAGATAGTTGGGCTACTCAATATTTTCTTAAACAAAGAAAAAACAGATATTTGGGTTTGGAGTTATAACTAAGATCCCAACTGCTCTGGTAACTCTGAATTCTGGAGAAATCTTGAAGATAGAAGACCATTCCAGAGTTCTAGGTGTAATGTTAGATTCAAAGTTATTATTTGATAATCAGATAAATGTTCTTAGTAAGAGATTTTTTTGTAAACTTAGGGCGTCTTTTACTAAGGCGCGCTCATGATTTTAGCACGCGCTAAAATTGTGGACACACATAGGAATGCATTGGCGACTCTAAAGTTTAGCGCGGCAACAATTTTACTGCACGCCAAAAACGTAAGCATGCCTTAGTAAAATACTCTCTTAGACAACTATGAGCAATTAGGTCATTTTTGAAATATGACAGTTTTAGGATCCTAGCTCAGGCAAGTATACTGTGTCAACTGGATTACTGTAATTCATTATACTGAGGTGTTAACAGCAAATTGCTTAATCGCTCACAGTTAATGGAGAACACTGCTGCCATACTTATTTGTGGACTTGGCCAGTTTGACAATGTGTCATCTGCTTTGTGAGATTTGCATTGGCTGCCAATATGCAACGCATTAGGTCTAAAGTGATGTCTTATTTTTAAATTAATTTTGGATGAAATTCAGAGGGATTGGGAGGATTGCTTGTTTTTACATCATCCAAAAGGAGTATAGGATTTTTATGGATTTTGAAATTGGGTTTTACCGCTCTCAAAAATGTTCATTTTAAAACAATTTATGAGGATTCTTTTTCATTCTATGGGGCTAGGTTATGGAATATTTATTGATTTCATTTAGGGTCCTGTTTACTAAGCTGTTTTGTAAAAATTAGCGTGCAGTAATACTAGAGACACGCATATATTCCTGTGGGTGTTTCTAGTGCTAATGCACCTTAGAAAACAGGGCCCTTATTTATTTCATAGGATTTATTTACCACCTTTTTGAAGGAATTCACTCAAGGCGGTAAAAGCAAGAATAAGTCAAACATAAGCAACAGACAATTACAGCAGTAAAAATACTCAACTAACAATACAAACTATGGCATAGAGGGGCATAACCGAATGGGGGCGCCCATCTCTGGGGACGGCCCTGGGAAGGGGCGGAGCCAACCGTATTATCGAACAAGATGGGCGTCCATCTTTCATTTTGATAAGATGGTCGGGGCCGGCCAAATCTCAACATTTAGGTCAACCTAAATGTTGAGATCGCCAATAATGGAAACCGAGGCCGGCCATCTCAAACCCAGCCAAATCCAAGCCATTTGGTCGTGGGAGGAGCTAGCATTTATAGTGCAGTGGTCCCCCTCACATACCAACTGGGCACCCTAGGGGGCACTGCAGTGGACTTCACAAATTGCTCCCAGGTGCATAGCCCCCTTACCTTGTGTGCTGAGCCCCCCCGAAACCCACTACCCACAACTGTACAACACTACCATAGCCCTTAAAGGGTAATGGGGGGCACATACATGTGGGTACAGTGGGTTTCGGGTGGGTTTTGGAGGGATCCCATTTACCACCACAAGTGTAACAGGTAGGGGGCGGATGGGCCTGGGTCCACCTGCCTGAAGTGCACTGCAGTACCCACTAAAAACTGCTCCAGGGACCTGCATAGTGCTGTGATGGAGCTGGGTATGACATTTGAGGCTGGCACAAAAATGTTAATTTTTTTGGGGGGGGGGGGGTGGGAGGGGGTTGGTGACTACTGGGGGAGTAAAGGAAGGTGATCCCCGATTCCCTCCGGTGGTCATCTGGTCAGTTTGGGCACCTTTTTGAGGCTTGGTCCTGAAAATAAATGGACCAAGTAAAGTTGGCCAAATGCTTATCAGAGCCGACCTTCTTTTTTCCATTATCGGCTGAGGCCAGCCATTTCTTTACCACGACCCCATCCTGCCTTCGGTATACTGCCCGTAGTACAAAAAACAGAAGAAAATACTAGTTCAGTTTGATTGCATGGATCAGAGACGCTGCTCCGATCTTCTCCGCTCAACTTCATTTCGAGTACAATTGAGCGCTATAGCTTCAATTTATTGGTAAGACACATAGATTGTTTTTTACATTTGGATAGAATTAATAATCAACATACGGCAGAGAAGACTCCTGACGCAGGACAGTACGGCCGAAACACAGCTGTGTCGAGTCCCTTTCTCCCTGCTACAGTTTGGCTAATAAAGTTGATTCTTCATTTTTACATCCAAAGCGTCGTCTTTTTTATGTAATTTTTGATTTTGATGGATTTATCTTTTAAATACATATTTTATGACTAATTTTAAATTTTGGCGTTTTTAATATATATTTTTTATTTTTATTTATTTTTTTGTTTTTGTTAGTCATCTTTGCTGTTTTGTTTCTTTGGTATACTGCCGACACGCCCCCTTGAACTTTGGCCGGCCCTGCGACGGAAAGCAGTTGAAGCCGGCCAAAATCGGCTTTTGATTATAACGATTTGGCCGGCCTTAGGAGAAGGCCGGCCATCTCCCGATTTGTGTCAGAAGATGGCCGCCCTTCTCCTTCGAAAATAAGCAGGATAGTATACTACTTACAATGTCAACACAATATGTAATGAAACGTTTTAATAGACAACATAGGGTATAAGCACAGATGGAACATATATATAGGTAAGAGAGTAAGAGGAGTTAGAAAATAAGGGGACTAATTTATAGAAAGTTGCACATGAATTCAGAGAGGTGATTAAATATTATCTCAGGGTAGGAGTGGCAAAACATGTCCTGCTACAGTATATGCAGCCGGTACCACTCCTTGTGTGTGTGAGACTAGCAAGTTAATTACTTCTTCCATTAAAGGCCTGGTTGAAAAGCCAAGTTTTCACCTGCTTCCTGAAGTACAGATAGTCTTGTGTTAAGCAAAGCCTTTCAGGGAGTGCATTCCAGAGTGCGGGAGCTACTTTGGAGAAGGCTTGCCTGCGGTTATCCCATCGTGTAATGTCCTTTTGAGAGGGTGTGGTTAGGGATACTCCTTGGGAGGAACTTAGTGTCCTTGGAGGTGTGTAGAGAATGATCCTGTTCAAGTACTCAGGGCCATTTCCTTTAAGGGCCTTGACGATCAGACAGAGAGTTTTACATTTAATCCTGTATTGTACTAGTAGCTAGTGGTCTTGATTCTTCACTCACCTTCTCTTCCCATATTAACCGGCTGTGGAAGAAAATACTATTTAAAATTGAAACAGCTACATCTAGTCAGTTCATTCTTTGACCTAAAAGCCTTTGCACTACTGGTCCAAATGTTAGTCCTACCTCACTTGGATTACTGTAACATTCTATTTCTTGGTATTAAGTGTCAATATCAGAAAAAAATGCAAATCATACAGAATACAGTTGCTAGACTAATATACAGATTGAATAGATATACTAGTGTCTCAAGTCATCTTAACAAACTGCACTGGCTTCCCATAGCAGAAAGACTCAGGTTCAAAGCTGCTTGCTTAGTTTTTCAACTACATTTGGTCCAGTCTAACAAACTGAAAGAACAACTGATGCTAGTGTCACCATTTCAAAAGACAACTCAAAATCAGAAGATTTTCAGCTCTGTGGAACTCTCTACCAACTCCATCAGAACAGAAAACAGTTACCTTAGCTTCAGGAAGAGGCTAAAAACTTCTCTCTTCCCAAAGACTGCTTCATAACAATCCTTTGACTTCTACCTCCTAGTATTATCCATTATCCTTTCCTGTAATGTTGTTGGTCTCATGCATTACACCAATAGTCTGTAATTGCTCTCATACCTCACACTAACATTATAATTTTCTGTCTCACCTAGAATGTAAACCGCACTGAACCCTGGAAAAGGGATATTAGCAGTATACAAGAATTGAGGTGATCCCATTTACTACAGGTTCCGTCACTTAGTTCAGTCCACCTCTCTGTTGTCTGTTCCTGTATTTTTACTGTGATGGACCCACTTCTTTGGAATGCTATATCTCCAGCTCTCTGATTGAAGACTTCGTTACCAAATTTTAAGGCCCAGCTTAAAGCTCATTTATTCTCCAGGGCATTTGAATAGGGCCATGGGTCTTTGTCGGCTGGTCCAGATTTGGCTTTGTGACACGTCTCCTCTCGTACTCGTCTCTCCTCTACTATTTCTATTTGCATCTCCTTTCCTATTCATTAATGTAGTTCTTTTAATTTCTCGTACTTTATGAGAATTTATTTAAATCGCATTGATTCTTCTCCCAAGCGGTATATCAAGACTAAAAATTAAACTTTAATGGATGACACATCTGTTGCTTGCTCATGCTCTGTCCATGTATTCACCCCTTCAAGGCCTTAAATTTTACTCTTGAGTAAAATAAAAATGGGCATGGAAATGGGAGGGTCATTGGCAGAACAAGGCAGTTCCTAGCATTTACGCACATTGTTATAGAATAAGGGGGAATATGCACCCAATTTAGGCGTGTACATTTGCACCACATTTCAGTTGGTTCAAATGACCACGCCTAATGTTAGGCACAATTCACAGGCATAAGCACTATGCTATAACCCACACCTAACTTTAAGCATGGCTTATAGAATAGCGCTTTTCCGGCGTTATATATAGAATTCACCCCAGTATGTACAATTTTCCATAGTGTATGATAGCATGTTTTTAAATGCTGTATTCAGTGCTTAAGATGCATTAACACATTATTGCAGCTTAATAAATAAACTCCATTGAATGATACTTCGTCTGCTCCGTTCAATACCAAGATTTAGAAACCACAGCCCTGTTAAGTACATAAGCATTGCCACACTGGGACAGACCAAAGGTCCATCAAGCCCAGCATCCTATTCCAACAGTGGCCAATCCAGGTCACAAATACCTGTCAAGATCCAGAATAAGTTCAATACATTATATGCTGCTTATCCCAGAAATAAACAGTGGAATTTCCCCAAGTCAATTTAATAATGGTCTATGACTTTTCGTTTAGGAAGCCATCCAAACCTTTTCTTAAACCCCGCTAAGCTAACCGCCTTTACCGCATTCTTTGGCAACAAATTTCAGAGTTTAATTACACGTTGAGTGAAGAAACATTTTCTCCATTTTGTATTAAATTTACTACTTTGTAACTTCATCGCATGCCCCTTAGTCCTAGTATTTTTTGAAACAAACGATTCATGTCTACCCGTTCCACTCCATTCATTATTTTATAGACCTCTATAATATCTCCCCTCAGCTGTCTTTTCTCCAAGCTGAAGAGTCCTAGACGCTTCAGCCTTTCCTCATTGGGAAGTCGTCCCATCCCCGTTATCATTTTCATCACCCTTCTCTGCACCTTTTCTAATTCCACTATATCTTTTTTGAGATGCGGTGCCCAGAATTGAAAATAATATTTGAGGTGTAGTCTCAACATGGACCGATACAAAGGCATTATAACATCCTCACTTTTGTTTTTTTTTAATTTTTTTAATTTTAACACATTTTTTATTATATAATCTCAAACACATTGAGACAATGAAATACATATTACATTTACATAATCAGTAAATCAAGGAAAATAAAACAAATATCAACTTCGTCCACCAGAAAAGAAATATGATTCCAAGATGTTAGAAAACCTAACAGGAAATAAAAGAAAACTTACATCTGCCACCTCTTAGGTCAACCTCCAGCCTGCTATTCAGGGAGGACATACAACATTCACTTCCAACCTTGCATCTAGAAAATCAATAAGCTGTTTAGAGTCCATGAATTGATATTGTTTACCCTCCAGCACTATGTTACAAATACAGGGAAAACGCAATATAAAGTTTGCTCCCACGGCCTCGGCTCTGGGGCGCAGGGCTAAAAAAGCCTTGTGCCTTACCTGCGTCTGCCTAGAGAGATCAGGAAAAACTCTAACTTTTGAACCCATAAACAGTTTATCTAAATGTCTTAATGAAAGTCTTAAAACAGCATTCCGGTCTGGCTCCAAAACAAAGGTGACCAACATAGTTGTCCTCTGGGTAATAAGTTCCAATGAGTTTTCCAGGAAAGAGGTAAGGTTCATAACTTCTCCCACTACTGGTAAGGGGGGGCTCTCCATCCCTCCCCTTAAGGCTCCAGATGTATTGAGCATGTGTGATAGGAGGTAATGATTCCTTATCCATCCCCAGAATCTCACTCATATATTTTTTAACCCTGTCCACAGAAGAAATTAGTGGAGACTTGGGGAAATTGAGAAACCTTAGATTAAGTCTTCTAACCTGGTTTTCCAGGTATTCCAAGCGTTTATTAAGGAAATTATTATCTTTAACTAAGGCTGCTTCCAAAGTCCCCATTTCTTGTATCTTAGAGTCCAAATTTCCTATCTTAGAGGACTGTTGTGCAGTCTCTTGTGCTTGGATCAGAACGGCTTAAGAAATAACTTCAATATCATTAGCATTTTCATGAATCATGGCCTGCATGGAAGAATGAGTGCTGTAGACCATGTCCCACAGTGACTCTAATGTCACAACGGCAGGTTTAATTATACCACTTGCCAATGGAGGGGAGCGAGATAAGATCTCCCGGCGGGATAACTTAGAAACAATTTCTTGGAGTAATACCTTTAAGGCCTGCGAGGCCGTAGAAAAATGTTCCTGAGTCCCGTTCAAATTCGCAGAAGACCTCCCCTCAAGCAGCGCTGGTTGCACTACTCTGGTGTCCGTTGCTGCTTGGGCTGCTGCGAAAATCTCGCTCCCCGGCTGACGTGGTGCCGTACGTTCCACAGGGCTCAGAGAAGCCCCGTCTCCGCTCTCTATCGACGTCAAAGCGTCGAGAGTTGCAGAAGGAGATGAAGCGCTTAGAGGTCCCGGTTGTTTCGTCGGAAACTGTAAAGTTGTTTGTTTCATCGCTGGAAAGGCTCCAGGAGTTGAGGGGAATTCCTTCACCTTTCCCCTCCGCTTTCCCATCACGTCGGACAGGTCCGGGAACGCGAATGATTCAAAAAAATCTCAGAGCCTCATCAGGAGAAAAACCCGGGTGCGTCTGGTCACAGCGCCATCTTGGAATCAACCCCACTTTTGTTTTCCATTCCTTTCCTAATTATACCTAACATTCTATTTGCTTTCTTAGCTACCGTAGCACACTGAGCAGAGGGTTTCAATGTATCATCAACAACAACACCGAGATCCCTTTCTTGGTTTGTAACTCCTAACGTGGAACCTTGCATTACGTAGCTATAGTTTGGGTTCCTCTTTCCCACATGCATCACTTTGCACTTGCTCACGTTAAATGTCATCTGCCATCAGTCTCGTAAGGTCCTCTTGTAATTTTTCATAATCCTCTCGCTATTTAACAACTTTGAATAACTTTGTGTCGTCATCAAATTTAATTACCTCACTAATTACTCCCATCTCTGGATCATTTATAAATATGTTAAAAAGCAGTGGTTCCAAGAGAGACCCCTGAAGAACCCCACTATCTACCCTTCTCCATTGAGAATACTGACCATTTAACCCTACTCTCTGTTTTTTATCCTTTAACCGGTTTTTAATCCACAATAGGAGACTACCTCCTATCCCATGACTCTCCAATTTCTTCTGGAGTCTTTCATGAGGTACTTTGTCAAACACCTTTTGAAAATCCAGATACACAATATCAACCGGCTCACCTTTATCCACATGTTTGTTCACCCCTTCAAAGAAATGTAATAGATTGGTGAGGCAAGATTTCCCTTCACTAAATCTGTGTTGGCTTCGTCTCATTAATCTATGCTTTTGAATATGCACTGTAATTTTTTTCTTTATAATAGTCTCTTCCATTTTGCCCAGCACCGACGTCAGGCTACCATTCTGCTGAGCCATGGTTTCAAAGGCCAGCTGGAAAGGTTGACATATTCAATTCTGTCTTGCAGTGACCAACTTTGAAACAGGTAACTCAGCAATGTTCCTGCTAGACCTTGCTTTCCTGGCATTACCAGTTGATTTCCTATATTTATCTTTAGGATAACCGAGTTCCTGTTTCAGCTGTGCTAATGTTAGGTATTATAACCAAGTCTGTTTCCTTAATCCAGTTGCATTTACCTGAGTTACACAGACAAGAAATTCTAAATTCTGAGCTGTGGTTACTGGAAACAGAGTGATAAAGGGAGAGTCGAGCATAATGAGATCTACTTTAATTAAATTCCATGTTAAAAAGCAAGTCAATCAGACAAGAATTCACTGTGGAGATATTTATATGATTTTGGGATTACATGTTTAGATAAGTGAAACAGGACATGGAATTCATTTTCTATGGTCCACTGGCACCGATTGACCATTAGACGAACAAATGGAACAGATTAATGAACTGATTTCATAAAACATTCATTCATGTCTGTTAAAGTTTGTTATGCTTTCTTGAGCAATCTTAATAAGCCTGGTGGAAAGATAATCTGGGAATTTTTTGAAATATATAAATAAAAATAATCATTTGACACAGAAACCATACATCTAGCTTCTGCAACCCTTTTTGGATGGATCAGTCTTCTCTTGCAGTGGACTTGAAAGAAAGCTAACTTATAAAGAGAAACTTCCTTGAAAATGCAATGGAGCACATACCAGAAACTCAGTTATCGAAAAGATAAATATAGGCAGAACAGGGCAGTTTTTATGATTTACACATAGAATAAGGGGAAATATGCATCCAATTTCAGTTGGTGCAAATGACCACGCCTAAAGTTAGGCACAATTTACAGGCATAAGTATTATGCTATAATCCACGCCTAACTTTAAGCATGGTTTATAGAATATATCTTTTTTGGCGCTATATATAGAATCAACCCAGTATGTACAATTTCCCATAATGCATGATAGCATGTTTTTAAATGCTGTATTGAAGAAAAGCTAAAGTGGCTGTGGAGTGGATGTGAATTGCTTGTTTACACTTTCCAAAAATACTAGGACTAGGAATTTGTTGCCAGAGATCGTAGTAAAAGCAGATAGCTTAGCGGGGTTTAAAAGAGGTTTGGATGGCTACCTAAAGGAAGGAAAAATTACAACTGCCTCTGGTTGCCTATGTATGACTGAGGAGTAAAGTTAATCTTGCACAGTATTAACCCCATCATAGCATACCTGTTCATTCCCATTCCAACAAACAGGATGACTTTTATTCTCTGTAATAATTGTGGTGTTTCAGTTTCAAGGCCAATTATCTGGAGACTTAAGGCTTGTCCTGTCTGTCATTAGCTTGCTAGTTTAAAACAGGAGCTCAGTAAGGTAAAACAGGAATTAGATGCACTTAAAGCAGCTTCTAAGACTACACAAAACCATGCAGCACAGAATCAAGCCAAATTCACACCACTGCCTCCAAGGATAAAACCACCTAGGAATAGATGGTTCACAGTAGGCTCAGGCAGACTTCGCTATGTGACACAGAGGCATCCGCCCTCACAAGTGTTGCCCCTACAGAATTCTTTTGCTCCATTACAGCATGGTGATGATCCTGAAAATAGAACTGAGGCAGAAGAGAAAGAAATGAAGTTGGAACAAAAGGATATGAAGGTACCCAAAGAGAAAAGACAACCCCAAATCACAAATGTTGAAGCACATACCAGGAAATGTATATGGAAAGCGATGACCACAAATGCTCGCAGTCTAAGCAATAAAGTTCATGACCTTCAAGCCCTGGTGTTGGAGGCAGACTTGGACATTGTTGCAATCACGGAGATGTGGCTAAATGGTTCCCATGAATGGGATGCAAACATACCAGGCTATAATCTGTTTAGGAAGGAAAGAGAGAGTCGTAAAGGTGGAGGAGTAACTCTATATGTGAGAAATGATATCATGGCGACCAAAATGACAGGGACTTGGGGAAAGGAAGAAGCGATATGGATCACCTTAAAAAGAGAGGATAGAACCTCTATACACGTGGGTGTTGTCTACAGACCTCCGAAACAATTGGAGGAATTAGATAAAGACCTGATCGCAGATATTCAAAAGTTGGGAAACAAGAGAGAGGTGCTGTTGCTGGCAGATTTCAATCTGCTGGATGTAGATTGGAAGGTTCCGTCTGCGGAATTGGAAAGAAGTAGAGAGATCGTGGATGCTTTACAAAGCAGTTTGCTCAGACAAATGGTGACGGAACCCACGAGGGAGGGAGCGATGCTGCATCTGGTGCTCACAAATGGGGATAGCGTGTCAAATATCTGAGTGGGTGCCCACCTGGGCAGCAGTGACCATCAAACGGTTTGGTTTGATATTACAGCTAAAGTGGAGAGCGGCCACTCAAAACTCAAAGTTCTGGATTTCAAGCATGCTGACTTTAGTAAAATGGGGGAATACCTGAGGAAGGAGATGATGGGCTGGGAGGAAATACGAGAAGTGGAAGGACAGTGGTCCAGGCTGAAAGAAGCTATAAATAGGGCCACGAACCTTTATGTAAGGAAAGTAAATAAAAGCAAGAGAAAAAGGAAACCGATATGGCTCTCCAAGCAAGTGGCTGAGAAAATAAAGGCTAAAGAGTTGGCATTCCAGAAATACACAAAATCTCAAGAAAAGGAACACGAGGAGGAATACAGGATGAAACTGAAAGAAGCCAAGAGAGAGATACGTCTGGCGAAAGCGCAAGCGGAAGAACAAATGGCTAGAAATGTAAGGAGGGGTGACAAAAATTTCTTCAGGTATTTAAGTGAAAGGAGAATGACTAAAAAGGGAATTGTGAGACTAAAAGATACTGCTAACCGCTATGTGGATAATGATGAAGAAAAAGCAAATTTGCTAAATAGATACTTTTGTTCTGTTTTCACAGAAGAAAATCCTAGAGAAGGACCGCGATGGACTGTAAAAAGTACAAATGAGATTGAAGTGGATACAGCACTGTTCACGGAAGAGAGTGTGTATGAACAGCTTGAAAAGCTAAAGGTGGACAAAGCCATGGGACCGGATGGGATCCACCCCAGGATATTGAAGGAGCTCAGAGAGGTTCTGGTGGGTCCTCTTAAAGATTTGTTTAATATATCCTTGCAGACAGGAGAGGTTCCGAGGGATTGGAGAATGGCGGAGGTGGTCCCTCTTCACAAGAGTGGTGATAGGGAAGAAGCTGGAAACTACAGGCCGGTAAGCCTCACTTCAGTTACTGGAAAAGTAATGGAAGCGATGCTGAAGGAAAGGATAGTGAATTTCCTGGAAGCCAATAAGTTGCAAGATCCGAGACAACATGGTTTTACCAAAGGGAAATCATGCCAAATGAATCTCATTGAATTCTTTGATTGGGTGACAGGAGAATTGAATCAGGGACGAGCTATAGACGTAATCTACTTAGATTTTAGCAAAGCTTTTGACACGGTTCCCCATAGGAGGCTCTTAAATAAACTGGATGGGCTGAAGATAGGACCCGAAGTGGTGAACTGGATTAGGAACTGGTTGACGGACAGAAGCCAGAGGGTGGTGGTGAATGGAATTCGCTCAGAGGAGGGAAAGGTGAGTAGTGGTGTGCCTCAAGGATCGGTGCTGGGACCGATTCTGTTCAATATATTTGTGAGTGACATTGCCGAAGGGTTAGAAGGTAAAGTTTGCCTATTTGCGGATGATACTAAGATCTGTAACAGAGTGGACACACGGGAGGGAGTGGAAAACATGAAAAAGAATCTGAGGAAGCTAGAAGAATGGTCTAAGGTGTGGCAATTAAAATTCAATGCGAAGAAATGCAAAGTGATGTACTTAGGGAATAGAAATCCTCGGGAGACGTATGTGTTAGGCGGGGAGAATCTGATAGGTACGGACGGGGAGAGGGATCTTGGGGTGATAGTATCTGAGGCTCTGAAGGCGACGAAACAGTGTGACAAGGCGGTGGCCGTAGCTAGAAGGTTGTTAGGCTGTATAGAGAGAGGTGTGACCAGCAGAAGAAAAGAGGTGTTAATGCCCCTGTACAAATCGTTGGTGAGGCCCCACCGGGAGTATTGTGTTCAGTTTTGGAGGCCGTATCTTGCTAAGGATGCAAAAAGAATTGAAGCGGTGCAAAGAAAAGCTACGAGGATGGTATGGTATTTTTTCACGGCGAGAGTAGTGGATGCTTGGAATGCCCTCCCACGGGAGGTGGTGGAAATGAAAACGGTAACAGAATTCAAACACGCATGGGATAAACATAAAGGAATCCTGTTCAGAAGGAATGGATCCTAAGGAGCTTAGCTGAGATTGAGTGGCAGAGCCGGTGGCGGGAGGCGGGGATAGTGCTGGGCAGACTTATACGATCTGTGCCAGAGCCGGTGGTGGGAGGCGGGGACAGTGCTGGGCAGACGTACACGGTCTGTGCCCTGAAAAGGACAGGTACAAATCAAGGTAAGGTATACACAAAAAGTAGCACATATGAGTTTATCTTGTTGGGCAGACTGGATGGACCGTGCAGGTCTTTTTCTGCCGTCATTTACTATGTTACTATGTAAGTCCATAGACCATTATTAAAATGGACTTGGGGAAAATCTACTGCTTATTTCTAGAATAAGCAGTATAAAATATATTGTACTGTTTTGGGATCTTGCCAGGTTCTTGTGACTTGGATTGGCCACTTCTGGAAACAGGATGCTGGTCTTGATGGACCTTCAGTCTGTCCCAGTATGGCAATATTTATGTACTTATGATGCAAATGATGAAGAAGTGGGTCTGGCACAGGAGTTCGCTTGCACAATAGATATCAGCGCACAGCATATTGTGGTAAGAAGGCTATTAGCTATTCTGCCCCAGTGCTTTTTAAATGAAGACCAATGCAAGCACAACACACGAAAATTGCTGTCAAATTTGAGATGGTGTGGAAGGGTTAGCTTGCCCTCTGCATTGGGGCAGAAAAACTAATAAAACCTTTGGGTCCCAGACCCATGATCCCCCTCCCCCCCCCCTGCGCACATCGAGATGATCCCTGATCCTCCTGTCACCTACTCCCTGACCTTCCAATCCCTTAAAAAAATAGCTCTGGTGTCTAGTGGCACCCCTACCCCAGACCCCCAAACCACTAGCCCTGGTAGTTTAGCAGCCCTTCTCCCTCCCCCTGTCCCCAATATACTTGAGAAACGACCCCCCCTCTCCCCCTGACCCAACCCTCTTCCCCAACATTAAAAAAACACTCCCTAGTTGACACCCTGTCACCCCAGCCACCAGACCACCCTTTCAGCATACCTTCAAGAGGCAGGAGCGATGCACACTCACTCACTCACTCACTCACTCACTCACTCCTGCCTCCACACCATCATCTCCATCTAGACTATCAAATAAGGGGAAAATTCCCCTTATTTGGCCCAGGATTCACCGTTTTGTAGCAGGCACCACCATTTTGCAAGTTAGCACAGGCAGGGGCAAGTGGACATTGCTCTTGCCTCATTAAGGCTGCTGGAGGGGAGTATAAGAGGCCTGGGTGTGGGGCAGGATTGGGGATGGGAGCTGCTGCCAGACACCATGGAAATTTTTGTAATGTTGTGCACAGGAAGGTCAGGCTGGTGGAAAGGAGAGGCAGCACTAGACTACCAGAGAGTTTTATAATGTTGGGGGTTGGAGGGTTAGGTTGGGTCATTGGGGGGAGGGGGGAGCTGCTAGACTACCAGGGATTTTGAGCTTTTGTTAGGGAGGAGGGTTGGATTGGTTCTGTTCAAGGGAAGGGTGTCACTAGTCTACCAGAGATTTTATAGACTGATGCAGAAAGATATTTTAGGGGCAGGGGTTTGAGTTGGAGTGCACACCTGGTAACTTTTTTTTTTTAATGTCCCCCTTTCTCTAAGAGCGTGAACCAGTCACTGCTCACTCACTGACAGAAAGGGGATATTTTGCAGTGAGCTGTAGATTACTGTTGTGATTTTAATTTGGCAGTAATTTGCAGGGTCATTGATTACCGCATTGCTGTGGTATATTTTTTCATTAACTTTACTGTAGAACACTGCAGACTCAGGTATGGGCGTGCTGCTCTACAGCATAGATTTCTGCATGGGCCCCACTTCAAGTAAGAAAAGTACCCAATGGGCTTTTTGCCTACGTTGCAATGGGTACAAAGTGTGCATACGCTGGAATGCACATGGAAATTCAAAATGACATCAGGTGCATTCTTTATTTTCGTAAGCCAGTCACATCCCCTTTTCCCAGTGGGTGAAAGAATGTGCGTTGTGAATTAGCATGTTTCAAAAGGAATTTTTACATGGTTCAGTGTCTTTATCCACCTAAAGTTCCTTGAAGATTGTCCTCCTCCTTGTGCTTTGCTACATCTGTACTACATAAATATAGTGAGCTTGATTTTCAAAAGCACTTAAGCCATTGATATCGAGTGCTGACTACATGAGCGCTTTAGAAAACAAAAACCACCAAAAATAAAACGTTGGCACATATATGGATAACTTGGTAATTTTAGAAAGGCTTTTCACATGTATCTGACAGTATATGTTGTAAATTCCCTTTATAACATTACCTATGTGTAAAACTGTGCATGATGATAAGAAACTATGTACTTTTATGTAATTTGGGTGTAGGTGTCACAATTTACACATTTTATTAACTGATACTTCATATTTTCTTACATTTTGAAATAGGGGCAATGGGCAGATTTATTTTTAATTCTTTCTTCCCCCAACCTCCATCAATAAGCAGGCTCACAGTTAGGCTAGAACTGAGGTGTCTGACACCTTAGGTGAACTTTCAGTCATGTACCCTCTTCCTCAGGGTGGATCAAGATCTTACCCCCCCCCCCTCCTCCCCAGTGTGGCTCAAGGTTTAATTCCAATGTACAGCCTTATTACCCTTCTCCCTCCCAGAGTGGCTCAAAGCCCTACCATGTAGTTCAGTGTTTCCTCTTCCCTTCCTTAGTTTCATGTTTTCTCCTTTTTTTAATATGCTGCCCATCATAATTACATCTAAACAGTTTGCCCTAGTGTGTCTAGCATCTCCCCCATCTATTAAACTTTAAGACATCATGAGTTCCTTTGTTTGATGTGAGCCTTCTTCTATTTCACACTTGGTTCTTTTGAAGAGTGATGTAAGTCTTGGATGCTGCTTGATAATTATATTTGGAACTGATCATATGATAACTGCAGTGTAATTCAGGATTGAATATTATTTTATAGCAATACTTGTATGATGTTTTATCATTGTTAGTATCTCTTGCCTTGTATAAGAACAGTGCTTGAAAATGCAGATTATCAGTTAATTAAATTAAATCTTAAAGAGGACCAGTTCTTCAAGTAATTAGTCTATTCTGAAGTCTTTATATCCAGACAACCCTGGCCCTCTCTCGCTCCCTTTTGCCCTCCCCACTTCCACCGTCAGCATGTGGTGGTCCGAAAAGGGAACGTGCTGCAGCTTAAACCCTCCACATCCCTTCTTAACGATGATCCTGTCAATTCTGCTCCTTTATTCTCCTGTCCAGAATGTGTAACCCTCATGTCCCTGTATCTTCTGCCTTCACTGCACATCCTCCAACCCCGCTGCTGTCATGAGATCATCCAATAGGATCCCATCGTACCTGATCCCCTGCCCCACTGTCCCCTTCCCTGCTGATGAGGTTAAAATCCTCCACCCAGACTAGCTGTCTACCTGTATACAGGAATGGTCTAATGTTCTGTAGGAGCCTCTTCCTTGCTCTTTTTGTCTGAGGTCTGTGCATGCTTATTAACCTCATTTTCTGCCCCCTGATCTACCACCAGACACCTCCCCCCACCATGTGCACTTCCCATGTGTTGAAGAATATTGCCACCCACTTGTGACAGCTCCCACATCGAGGGGCCCCACCTCCATTCCCTCTTGTCTCCCTTCATCCCTTGAATAGTTCTAATCCTTGTCTCCTGAATGAGCACGCAGTCAATGTTCCTCCCTTCCAACCTCTTGTATGCTTCCAATCTAGCCCTTTCTGACCTAATGCTGTTGACATTAATAGTCAGGGTACACATCCCTCACCCCTCCATCATCATTTTTTCCTCCTCTTGTGCCCCTCTTCCCTTTCCTCTGCTTCCCTCTTGGCAGCCAACCCCAGTGACACCCCACTTCCGAGCTTAATTCTTCCCCAAAGATCCATTCTACCTCTAACCTCCCAGCTTCCCCTTCTCCTTCCTTTCTCTGCTCTGCTCCCCCTCCCTTCCCCCCCTGTGCTTCTGGTTCCCACTATCCCTCCTGACCCTCTCCTCTCCTTCTTTCTCTCCTCTCTCCATGGCCACCAGCTCATCCTCCCCTTGCCTTCACCCTGTTTTGCTCCCTCCCCTTCCTCTCCATGACCTCTTGTGTCTCCATCCCTTCCTTCTCTAACCCTTCCAAACCCTGAAATGGGTTCCCAGTCCTCTCTCCCTTTGCCCTCTCCTCCTCCTCCTGCTGTCCCTTCTTCTCCCTCCTCCTCCTCCATGTTCCTACCATCTCCCATCCCTCCTCTTTTCCCCAATAGAGCATCCTTTCTCTGTTCTTGTTCTTCCTCCAGTCCTGCCCCTTTTCCTGTTCCTCCCCCCCTTTCTCTGGCTCCCCCGTGTCCTCCTTCCTCTTGCTGTCAGTATATATATTTTTCTAATCCTGCTAGGGACAGCTAGAGGCCTCACTATATCCACAGCTATCCTCTCAAATGGCTCACTGATAATGGGTAAACGTTTCAAGGGTGCTTGGGGATGACCTTGGAGCTTACCCACTCTCTGGCACACCATCACAGGTTTGAAAGTAGTCAGCTACAGCTCGAGATACTCCCATCCACAAGAAGTTCTGGGTCAATCTAGTGTGTGTACGTGTCACCTCCTGATGGGTTGCTAGAGGAATGTCATGTGCAATCTGTAGGAGTTGTTCTCTGTATACTTTGGGCACTACGAGCTGTTTGCCTGCTGCCAAGGCCTGTTAGGATCTACAGGATCAGTCTCTGTACAGCAAGCCCTTTTTCCATAGGATACAATCTTTGCAGGTCTCATCAGTTGGCCGACCAACCCTCTCCCTCAGGGCTTCCAGGTCAGGGTCAGAATGCTGTGTTTCCTGAAAAGCATGTCTCTGTCCTATGTCAGTATCCTTAGCTGGAAAGGTCTCTGTTCGTGACTTTGACAAATGAGGATCAACAGCCTGATCAATAGGTGTGTCACATAAGTCAAGCTGTCCCATACTCACGTCCTCGGTCACCTCAGGACCTGGTTCTGCTTGAAGCACTGGAGCGCCTCCTCCTGATGCTTGGTCAGCTGGTTCTGCATGGACTGGGTCAGGATCTGGAACTGAAGAGGTGGTGTCTGCTGCTTCTGTCTGTTGGGCCACCCGTACCTGACTATGGGTCACCACAGCGGAAAGGCTGACTCCACTGTCAAGGGTAATGTTCATTGGGCCCATGTCGGTTCCACACAGCATTGGTACCGGCATGTTTTTCATTATTCCTACTTCTCTGTATTCAGGCTTGTTACCCCAAGCCAGGTATACTCGAGCAATGGGTACAGTCTCTCTGGATCCATGGGTAACACTACATCTGCAGTGCGCCCTGGTATAATAGCATCTTTTGGCACTAGCTCTGGTCGTAATAAAGTCATGCTAGAGCCAGTGTCCACGAGCTCAGCCACTTGGCTTGATTCACAGTTACTGGGGTGCTGTAGTGTTGTGGAAACCCATCTGCTTCCTTGTTTGACGAATGACCGTAACTTTCTGTGCTGCAGCTGCTGCATAATGCAACCTCATGAGTGGTCTCTGAATATGGGCATAGCTCGCAAGGTCTTCTGAGCGTGGGGTACCTCCCTCCTTCTCAATCACAAGGTCCCTCAGTTCTGTTCCATGCTTCAGGTCCACGACAGACTAGCGTCAGATGTATTTCTCCTTCATTAGGGAACAGGCCTTCTGTATGCGTATCTTCTGATACCTCTAGTGGGAAAGACTTTGTTGAAACTCAAGCAAGACTGCTGAACCATGATTCTGATTGCACCCTACTGGCCGCGACAGATTTGGTTCCCTCTTCTTCTGGAATTGTCCTCCGAAGAACCGTGGAGATTGGAATGTTGTCCAACCCTCATCACTCAGAACGAGGAGTCACTTCTACATCCCAACCTCCAGTCTGTGGATCTCATGGCCTGGATATTGAGAGCCTAGAATTCACTTTCTTGGGTCTTTCAGAGGGTGTCTCCCGAGTCTTGCTGACTTCCGGGGAAGATTCCACTAAGAGGTGTTACTCTTTTAAATGGAGGAGGTTTGCCATCTGGTGTGACAGCAAGGCCATAGATCCCCTTTCTTGTCCTACACAGACCCTGCTTGAGTACCTTCTACACTTAGCTCAGTCGGGTCTTAAGGCCAACTTTGTAAGGGTTCACCTTAGTGCAATTAGTGCTTATCATCAATGGGTAGAAGGTAAGCATATCTCGCTTCATGAGAGGTTTGCTTTTGTCAAAGCCCCCTGTCAAACCTCCACCAGTGTCATGGGACCTCAACGTCGTTCTCACCCAGCTGATGAAAACTCTTTTTGAGCCACTCAATTCCTGCCATCTGAAGTGCTTGATCTGGAAGGTCATTTTCTTGGTGGCAGTTACTTCAGCTCGTAGAGTCAGTGAGCTTCATGCCTTAGTAGTGGATGCAACTTATTCTAAGTTTCATCACAATAGAGTAGTCCTCCACACCCTAAGTTCCTGCTGAAGGTGGTGTCGGAGTTCCATCGGAACCAGTCTATTGTCTTGCCAACATTTTTCCCCGTCCTCATACCCACCCTGGTGAAAGCCGCTTGCACATCTTGGACTGCAAGAGAACGTTGGCCTTTTAAATGAAGTGGATGAAGCCCTTCAGACAGTCCGCCCAGTTGTTTGTCTCTTTTGATCCCAACAGGATGGGAGTTGCCATTGGTAAATGCACCCTTTCCAGTTGGCTAGCAGACTGCATTTCCTTCGTTTATGCCCAAGCTGGGCTGACTCTAGAGGGTCATGTCACGGCTCATAATGTCAGAGCTATGGCTTTGTTGGTGGCTCACTTAAAGTCAGCCTCCATTGAAGAGATTTGCAAAGCTGCGATGTGGTCTTCAGTCCACACATTCACATCTCACTACTATCTTGAGCAGGATACCTGACTCAACAGTCGGTTTGGGCAATCAGTGTTGCAGAATCTGTTTGTGGTTTAGAATCCAACTCCACCCTCCTAGGCCTGTTTGTTCTGTTCCAGGCTTCACTCTCAGCTGCCTGACCTGCAGGAGGGGGGACAGAGCTGCTGAATCAAATCAAATACTAACTTGTTGACTGCTAGTATTCCCACTTCAGGGTTCAATGCTGTGTACAAAATAGGCAATAAAATGAAAAAAATTAAGAATTCAAATTACAAAAATTACCACCGCTTAGTAATAGGGTCCCTTATTCAGGTAGGAGAATCTTCTGTCCTGATAAAGCGTAGTTGTTTACCTGTAACAGATGTTCTCCTCAAGATAACGCAGACACACTTGGTAGGCCCCTCTGCAGACTGCCTGCCTGGATCTACTCTCTCAAATATGATTGAACATCTTCAGCAGCCAATCGGGTGTGGAGTCATGCTTCCCGCTCAGTGCATGTCACCAGTCTCCTCAGTTCCAAGAATAACAAGCAGTACAACATAGGTATTGTGACTAATCTCCTTGTTGTTCACCTGTAGCTATACTGTGGACTTTTTGTTGTATTTTTGTTTTAATTTTGTAGTAGGGATGGTGGGTGGGAAGGTGTCTGCATTATCCTGAGGACCACATAGAACACCTGTTACAGGTAAACAACTATGCTTTCTCCGTGAGCAGGATAATGCAGACACATTTGATGACTCCCAAACTGAGGGTTGCAAGTGCAGGAACTTAAGATGTTGCAACCTGTGGTAAATGCAGTGAGGGAGGAGGAGTCTGAAGTTAAGAGAATAAATTCTGAAAAATGGCTTGCCCAAAGGTAGCATCAGAGGTAGTTGCCTTGTCAAGGCAGTAATGCCGCAAGAAAGTATGAGCAGTGGACCAGGTAGCCGCCTTGTAAATGTCTATTTAGGTGACACCTCTAAGATGTGCTGTGGAAGCCTGAATGAGCTCCAAGTTTAGAAAGTGGAGGGATATTAACCTGCTGGTAACAGAAGGCAATGCAATTTGCAATCTAGAGAGAAAGTGTAGATTTAGAATCTGGTAATGCACGGTATTTTTGATAAAAAGAAAGGAAAAGCTGAGAAGCCTTTCGGTGGTTATGTGTCCTGTGAAGATAGATGGGAAGAGCTATTCTGCAGTCCAAAGTATGAAGAGTGGCCTCCATAGTGGACAGGTGAGATTTAGAAAAAAATACTGGAAAGACAATGTCTTGATTGAGGTGGAAAGCAGAGACTACTTTCAGCAAAATCTTAGGGTAAGTATATAGGACTACTTTAGTAGGGAAAAACTGAGTATGTGCTGAGTAATGTAACAAAGCCTGTAGTTCGCCAATGTGATGATCTAATGTCAGTGCCACAAGAAATACAGTTTTCCAAGTTAGATACAAGAGTGATGTAGAAGCTAAAGGTTCAAAAGGCGGTTGCAGTAATTGAGTTGAAACTAGACTAAGATCCCAAGAGGGAGGAGGGACTTGACCTGGTGGGTGTAGATATATGAGCTCTTTGAAGAATCTGCGGATTAAGGAATGTGAAGTAAAAAATGATTGTTAAGAATTGGTTTCATGATACAAAATTGCTGTAAGATGGACTCTGATGGATGATTTTAGACCTGAGTTGGCAAGATGGAGAAGAATAGTATGAATTGAAGAGGTAGAAGAAATGCAATCATGTTGAGAACACCAAATAGACAATCTCTTCCATTTTAGGGTATATTATTTTTGAGTAGACTGTCTATGAGCTGCTGTGAGAAGTTCATGGACTGTCATGTTGTGATAGCCAAACTGTTGAGGTTGAGATGGAGAAGGAGACCATGCTGTTGGGTTAGAAGGAGTGGGTGAGACCTGATGGGATTGTCTATCGATAACTTAAGTAGCCATTGGTACCATGGTTGACGAGGTCATCTTGGCATATCAAAATCATATCTGTTGTTTCCGGAAGCACTTTCTGAATCAATTTGGAGATCAAGGGAAAAGGGGGGAATGCATAAAGGAGAGACTGTGTTCTGTCAAGAGGCTGTTCTTTGTCAGAAGTCTGGAGCAGAATCACTTGTTTTTGGTGTTGAGGTCTGTCACCCCAGTGTTGGAACAGTCGACAAGCAACCTGCATAGAAAGAGACAACTCATGAGGGGCTAACACTCTGCAAAGCGAATGTTCTGGAATGTATGAGGCCTGAAGAAATGCTTGGAGGTGAAGAAGTTTTATCCAGACTCTGTAGGCCTCTTGACAAAGAATCAGGGAGCCCATACTGTCCTGCTTGTTGAGATAAAGCATTGTGACTTGATTGTCCATTTGTAGTACTATAATAGTTCATTTGATGTAGTGAGAAAATGATGTTATGGCATAATTGACTGCTCAAAGCTCAAGAAAATTGATGTGAGAAGAGGCCTGTAGTGGTGTCCAGTGACCCTGGGTGCAAAAGTGTTGAAGGTGAGCTCCCCAACCATGTGGTGTGGTATCTATTGTCAAAACAAGATCAAGAGAAGTAGGAATAAAAGGTTCCCCTTTTGTCAGGTTGGTGGTGTCGAGCCAGCAGCTGAGAGCTTTTTTTTTCATCTGTGAGGTAAGAGCAACTTTGTGATTCAGTTTCTGTCTATACTGATTCCACTGGGTTTGCCATAGAAACCATCACTCTTGTGGCTGACATATGGCCCAGTAGACAGAGAAGGAATCTTGCAGTACACCTCTCTGCGTGAAGGTGTTGAAGTGTGATGTGATGTAGGCTTTGAATGTGGTCTTTTGGAAGGAAGACTCGGTGTTGCAATGTATCCAATACTGCTCCTATGAACTGAAGAGTCTGAGTTGATTCTAGACAAGATTTTGTAACGTTCATGATGAATCCCAGGAATTGTAGTGTTGACATTGTGATCTGGAGAGAGTGCCCAAAAATAAGCCAATTTTCCAATTAGGGAAAGACAAAGATTTCTCTCCGACATAAGCTACTACTACTGCCAAGGTTTTGGTAAACACTCTGGGAGCAGAAGACAGACCAAATGGAAGGACTTTGTACTGAAATGTAGGTGTTGAAATTGGAATCGAAGATACTTCCAGTGAAAAGGATGTATTGGAATATGAATATAAGCATCATTTAAGTCCAGAGTTGACAATCAGGCATTTTGGGGATAAGAGACAAAATTGCCTGTAGTAAATGCCTCCTGATTTTTTGCTATCAGAAAATAGCGGGAGTAAAATCCTTGATCTGCTGTTGATGGATCCATAAGTTCTATCACCTGGGTTGCTAGGAAAGATTGAATCTCCTGTAAGAGAATGGGTGAGTGACCAGTGGATGGGCGGGTGATAAGTGGTTGAGAGAAAGGAGGAAGTTGGATAAAATCGATCTTGTAATAATTCCTGACCATGTTGATAACCCATTCGTCTTTTGTGATGTTTTGCCAGGCAGGAAAAAAGAAATGGATCCTGCCCCTTAACGGTAAAGTGTCAAAAGCTAGGGGTTGATTTGGAAATGATGGTGTTTGAAGAAAAAGGAGTCTTCCATTCTCGTGGTCTAGATCGTGGAAAAGAAGACTGCTGAAAAAGCCTGGGTTATGGCTGCCATGAATAGAGCTGGAAACGCTTCCTGTAGGAAGGTCGGTACTGATCATGTTTGCAATAAAAAGAAGAAAAACACTTTTTGGAAGATGTGGCAGATTCTTCTTTTTTGTTCATAGAAGATGTTTCTGCAACTATGACCAGCTCCCCGAGCAGTTTTTTGAGTGAATTTAGCATAACTGACACCCTCTGAAGAAGTATCAGGTTTAGTAATATCTAGGTGCTGGATTAGAGGACGTGGCAGTTGTTCCAAATCTGTCTGCACTAATGGTACCTCATCTGAAGAGAAAACATCTATAGGGCCTGGCGAAGGAGATTGGCAATGATGAGGCGGTGGCGAGGGACTGTGAGGCCTCAAAGATGCAGCCAGTGAAGGAGTATGAGGCAGTGGCAGAGGAGCAGGCAAATACTACTGCGGAGAGAAACAAGAAGTGGAGAGTTTGTTGTAAAACCTTCTGGAAAAGTTGAAGATATAGGGACGCAGTGTCTTGAGTGGCTTGTGGAGGAGTAGGTAGAGAATTCGAAAGCATAGCCATGTGTAAACGGGAAAGGTGCACTTCCGTTGAGAGATATTTAGTTTTACTCACTTTTTAAAATTTCTTTCTTCTGCTGTGGGGGAGCCGCGCTGGATGGTTGTGCCACGCGCAGGAAAGGTGTAGAATCCGTTTTGAGTTCTCCTCTTTTTTTCTTAACCGGGTTCGGCTTTTCCTTTCTGCACGAAGAACAACGTCCGACGCAGAACGCGGAAAAGAAAGAACTGAGGAGACTGGTGACATGCATTGAGCGGGAAGCAGGCTCCTTACCCGATTGGCTGCTGAAGCTGTGCAGTCATAGTTACAGTGAAGTATTATTAGGTATTTTCTTGTTCCTGAAGGATAAATTTGTATCTGTGGGGAAGGAGGGTTAAGAGGTCCTTTTACTAAGCGGTGGTAAGCACTAATGCGTGCTTACTGTAGGTTAAAATCACTACTAGGGGTGTGCTCAGGCATCCCACAGTAGTTCAAACGCAGGATTAGTGTGTGATTCTTACCACCTACAAAATTGGTAGCAGTAAGGGCTTATACAATAATGGCTACGTGCTAATGGGGAAATTAAGTATGTGGTAATTAATAGGAAAAATGGAAAAGGGGACACTTTTTAGTGTGGCTTTGTAAAAGGGCCCCTAAGTGACTTGCCCAAGATCACAAGGTGCATCAGTCTTGGAATTTTTAATAGATTTTAGAGAGATCAGCTAGACATTTAGTGAGTTGAGTTTGCAAAATGGGTGTTTGAAAAATCTGGAATCACGGTGCTTGCCCCAAAAGGTTATCAGCAAAGAAGTAAAAAGCATTGGCATTAATCAGAGTAATAAAAGCAGAGTTTTTATGTAAACGGTAATAAAAGCCTCTAGCATTTTACTTTCCTGTCCTTTTACAGAGGACTGCTGTTTTTGGATCTTTCACTGATGATTTTAGTAGGTGCCTTGTTCCGTCAGCTTGCCAGCTGGTATTTACTTTGCTTTTTCATATTTTAGTAGTGCCAAGTTGAATTCTTGGCATCATCCCTTGTGGTTTGCTCTTGTTTGTAAGTCGTCTTGAGGTTGCATATGTGATGGATAGTTCTATTGTGTATGACATTCTTTTTTGTGTATCAGGAAATATTCTGCACAAGGAAGCAAAGCAGATACTGGAATTATTCTGAACGTATTAATCATGGAATAGTAAGGTTTTTTTTTTCTCAGTGTCATAAAAGGCAGCAGTGGTAACAAAGGAAATGGTGCTGCATTCAGAAGAATGCTCCATGAATGGGAAATTGATATTATTTAGAGTAACGGGCATCCATGTAAAAAAGTGGCACAGTGATAAGAAGGCATAGTCATAAAGGCGTAATTCTTTAAAATAGGCACCACCGTTCACAGATTATGCATGTAAATGTTTAGAATATATAACTGTCACCTCTAGTACCCCCTTCCGCTCCCCCAAAGTCTTCTGAACCCCCTCCCACCCACCCCAAGGACCTCTGATTCTCCCGCCTCCCTCAAGGACCTCTGTTCTACTACTACTATTTACTATTTAACATTTCTAAAGCGCTACCAGGGTTGCGCAGCGCTGTACAATTAACAAAGAAGGACAGTCCCTGCTCAAAGGAGCTTATAATCTAAAGGACAAAAAGTGCAGTCAATCAAGATTGAGGCAGTCTAGATTTCCTGGATAGAGGTACAATGGTTAGGTGCCGAAAGCGACATTGAAGAGGTGGGCTTTGAGCAAGGATTTGAAGATGGGTAGGGAGGGGGCTTGGTGTATGGGCTCAGGGAGTTTATTCCAAGAATAGGGTGAGGTGAAGCAGAAAGGGCGGAGTCTGGAGTTGGCGGTGGTGGAGAAGGGTATTGAGAGGAGGGATTTGTCCTGTGAGCGGAGGTTATGGGTAGGAGTGTAAGGGGAGATGAGGGTAGAGAGGTAATGAGGGGCTGCAGATTGAGTGCATTTGTAGGTTAGTAGGAGAAGCTTGAACTGTATGTGGTACCTGATCAGAAGCCAGTGAAGTGACTTGAGGAGAGGGGTGATATGAGCATATCGATCTAGGCGGAAGATAAGACGCACAGCAGAGTTCTGAACGGATTGAAGGGGGTTCCCCTTCCCCTTCCCACTCTCCCTGAGGACCTTCAGTACCCCTCCTGTCCCCCAAAGACCTCTGATCCACCCTCCTGCCCCCACCCCGAGTTCCAGAAGGAGCCTCAAGCCTGCGTATTGTAAATGGCAAAAAAAGCCTAAAAGTGCTACTCTGTAAATATGTGCATATCTCAAATATTTCAGAAAAGGAGTGAAGTGGATAATAACGCTTTACAAAAACAAAACAACTTTACAGTGTGCAGTATTCTAATAGACTAAACAAGCTCGAATTGTATATATACTGTGTTCTTTCATAAGAGTAAAAATATTAAAGAATCCATTATATATACCACTTGAGCTTGGATGGTCTATTAGAATACTGCACACTAGATAAGTGACGATTTGTTTTTGTAAAGCAATATGGGGGATAGTCTATATGTGGTGCCTAAAAAATCAGCATAGAAACCAGTGCAGACTAAGCGTAGTCTTAAGCAGTGCCTAGATTTAGACGCGGTATATAGAGTACACTTAGTTGATATCTCAGTGCCTAAAGCTACGCACATCCATTTACACCAACGAAAACATGGCGTAAGTCCCAGCATGTAGATTTATACTCACTGGTCCATATTCTATAACTACACACATAAATTTTGGAATGCCCACAAAATGCCCATATCAACGCCCCTTTTTGCCTGCATGTGTTAGACGTTTAGCACACTTCATTACAGAATACGCTTAACGAGTTGTGCGTGTAAATTCAAATGAAGTGAAGGTGGCCAAACATTTATCCAAATAATGGTGATAATCAGCTTTTATGTGGAAAATTCATTTCATTTATATTTAAACAATTTCTACTGCAGCTCCTTGGGACCTTGGGCAAGTCACCTAATGCTCCATTGCCCCAGGTACAAAACTTAAATGGTGAGTCCACTAGAGACAGAGAAAGTAGCTGCATAGATACAGCACTGCATTTTTGCAATAAAAAAAAGAAAACACTTTTTGGAAGAGGTGGCAGAATCTGGTGGTGAGTTGGAGAGTTCTTTAAATGTGGAGTGATCCTCTTTGACCTGGGATACAATCTACTATCATCCCATGGCTTTCAATACCATCTCTATGCTGATGACTCCCAAATCTACCTCTCTACCCCTGAAATCTCCACCACCATCCAGACCAATGTCTCAGCCTACCTGTCTGATATTGCTGCCTGGATGTCTCAGCGTCATCTGAAGCTCAACATGGCCAAAACTGAGCTTCTCATCTTTCCCCCTAAACCTACCTCCCCTCTCCCCCCTTTCTCTATTTCGGTAATGGCACTCTCATTCTCCCTGTCTCATCTGCTCGTAACCTTGGGGTCATCTTTGACTCCTCTCTCTCCTTCTCTGCTCACATTCAGCAGATTGCCAAAACCTGTCGTTTCTTTCTTTACAACATTAGCAAATCCGTCCCTTCATCTCTAAGCACTCTACCAGAACCCTTATCCACACTCTTATCACCTCTCGTCTTGATTATTGTAACCTACTACTCACCGGCCTCCCTCTTAGCCATCTCTCTCCTCTTCAATCAATCCAAAACTCTGCTGCACAACTCATTTTCTGCCAAAGTCGCTATGCCCACATTAGCCCTCTCCTTAAGTCACTTCACTGGCTCCCCATCCGTTTCCGTATTCCATTCGCTTCTCTTATTGACCTATAAGTGTATTCACTCTGCTGCTCCCCAGTACCTCTCTACCCTCGTCTCTCCCTACGCCCCCCCTCGGGTTCTCCGTTCTGTAGATAAATCTCTCTTATCCATCCCCTTCTCCTCTACTGCTAATTCTAGACTCTGTTCCTTTTGTCTTGCTGCACCTCACGCCTGGAATATTTTTCCAGAGCCTGTGCGTCTTGCCCCATCTTTGGCAATTTTCAAGTCCAAACTTAAAGCCCAGCTCTTTACCACTGCTTTTGACTCCTAACCTCTACTCACTTGCCCTGTCCTTTATCCTCACCTGTTTATTCCCTTACCCTTAATTGTTCTGTCTGTTTACTTGTCTTTCTAGATTGTAAGCTCTCTGAGCAGGGACTGTCTTTTTTATGTTTGGTGTACAGTGCTGCGTATGCCTTGTAGTGCTATAGAAATGTTAAATAGTAGTAGTAGATACTGCATCCTTCACTTTGTCTCCAAATAAATTATCAAAATAACTGGAGTTGGTGTGCTGCAATTCGAGAAGCTAGCATGATGGCAGCAGAGTAAACTTTCCTCCCAAATGCATTTAAGGTCTTTGGCTCTTTCCTAGGTCTAGTAGCACTATAGAAATGATTAGTAGTAGCGGTGAAAAGATAATTGTGCATTCCTCATTTCAGAAGGAGGATTAACCTCTATGACCAAAAAGATTAATGCCAGGACTTACACCTGCTCCCCAAGACATTTAGATTTTAGAAAAGTTCTTGCTGGAGGGATTAGGGAAGATCAACCCCTTAATCCTCCACTGTTTCTTGCTGTTCCCCAAAAGTGATACTGGTCAAGAATATTGGGCTGTGTGACAGCACTAGGAAAATCAGATGTGTATACTTCTAAAATAGCTATATATCACAAAAGAGAAAGAGAGCAAAACTAGCAAGTAATCAAAAAAAGGAAAACTCTCACGATAACTGTGGCACAGAAAAAAGTACTTGAATCTGACCCAATAAAGATTCTGTGGAATGTATCAGTTCTAATTTTGAAAGTGCAACAAGGGAAAAGTCTCAGGATTCCTCAACCTCCAGCCTATATATATACAAGGCTTCACTTTGAGAGCTGTAATGCTCTTCTAATATCGGAGGGGGTTGTCATCATAGACAGAAAAACCCTTGTGCTTCAAAAAGTAAAGGATACTAAAAGAATCCACAGAATCAAAAAAACGGGGGAAGATCTATCTCAAAAGAACTAATATTAACAAATTAAACTTAACTTTTTCACATGCAGGTATGGATAAAGAAGTGTCATAGGTTCCAAACACACCGACTCAGGCCTCAGTTTCGCAAAAAATCACTGTATCAAGGCGCGTATTTACCGTCAAAATAATCAAAAAGTGTAAAATTAAAAACAAACAAAAACATATCATGTGCATAAAAAACCATAAAGTGCAGACATACTTTAGTGTAAAAGACAAATTTTTAAATGTAGAAAAGGATCCAGTAGGTTCAGTTAGTAACTGCTATCAAAAATTAAGGTCTAAGATAAAAGTACTTGCCACAAATTTAAACACAGGTCTAATTCCTGCTTGTTAGTCCCCACCAAAATGGCCGCTGCGTCCTCCTAATATAGAGGCCCGGATTTAGAACTTTAGATTGTAAGCTCTCTTGAGCAGGGACTGTCCTTCCCCTTGTTTAAAATTGTACAGCGCTGCGTAACCCTAGAAGCGCTATAGAAATGCTAAGTAGTAGTAGTAGTAGTGATGTCACTTCCTATAGTAAAAATTACTACAGGTACCAGGATACCCTCAAGAGGGAGGACATATTAAAGGTATATCTCATAGGAATATTCGCCAATCTGATTTCAAATTCAAACCGTGTAGTTCTTCTGTATTTAATGAGAAGATACAAAATTGTTCACGTTGGAGTAGCTTCCTAAGTCTATTAGGACAATCCTTTAATATATGGTCAACAGCACAAATCTGCAAAGAAGAAAAATCATAACCCATTTGAAGACAATGGGAGACAATGGGAGCTTCCTCCCTCCGTAGTTTCAAGTAACTCTTATGTTCAGACATATGTTGTCTTAATGGACGTGTAGTTTCTCCAACATAGATTTTAGGGCATGGGCAAATGATAAGATAGATTATATGACCAGACAAACAAGTAGTCCTAAATTTCAAAAAGAACTTTTTCTTTGTAACTGGATGAATAAAAAAGTCTTTAAGTTCCAAAGTATTAGTACAAAGAAAACATTGGGCACACATGAGATGAGCACCCTGTGGTGCCAGACCAATCCTGTTCCTGGAAATATCTGAGGGGCTCATCAACTCCTTGAAGTTAGAATTCCTAGTAGATGCAAAGCGTAGATGTAAATGGGAAAAAGTAGAGGTCAAGTTCAATATTTCCCAATGCTTCCTGATAATTTTACATACTTTCATTATGCCTGGGGTATGTCTCAACACACAAGTGATGCTGTCTTCAAGGGCATCCGAGGCTGGTTTAGAAGTTAAAAGCAGTTCCTGATCTGTGAAGCAAGCTCTATTGTATGCTTCATGAATCACTGATTTCGGATAACCCCGCTGTGCAAGGCGGGTTTTGAAAATCTTAGATTGTGATTTGAAATCTGAGGTATCAGTAAACACTCGGAGAAACCTCAGAAAAGGAGAATAGGGGAGGCTTCTTTTCAGAGATGTAGGATGATCAAGTATCCCACATTTTCCCACCTATTTGCAGGCTCAATGTGGCTTACATTATGCAGTAGTGGCAGTCGCCAATACCGGCATGAACAAATGTAAAGTGAGGTTATGACAGACTAATGATCATTATGATCCTGTGCCAGGTCCCCTCCCCAGGGTCATTCCTTCTGCCCCGGCTGTATGTTGATGTTTAGTGGCGTCGGATCTGCTCGTAAAAAGCAAAGATTGTACATTATGCCAGATGCATAGTCATGCTGGGTATACTAATGGAAATTGGACCCCTTTGCGGTGTAGTGTCTTGCAGATGGGTGTTAGTTTTTTGCACTGTTGTGCCACTCTGGGTGAGTAGTCATTGAATAAAAGTAGTTTTTGTTGTTGATATATCAGCTCCCCAGGTTTCCTGTAAGCTCGGAGTATGGCTTCCTTCTCAGCCCAATGGACAAATCTCGCAGTGGATGTATGAGGCTTTGTTTCCTTTTCATCTCGTGTTCCTATCCAATGCACCCTTTCTCATTGGAAGGAGGATGCATTGCAGCCTAGGCCCAAATGTGTTGGCAGGCAAATACTAAAGAAACAGTGGACGAGTGGCCTAGTGGTTAGGGTGGTGGACTTTGGTCCTGAGGAACTGAGTTCGATTCCCACTTCAGGCACAGGCAGCTCCTTGTGACTCTGGGCAAGTCACTTAACCCTCCACTGCCCCATGTAAGCCGCATTGAGCCTGCCATGAGCAGGAAAGTGCGAGGTACAAATGTAACAAAAATAAAAATATATATATAGTTCAGAGTCATTACTGATTCTGG
Source organism: Microcaecilia unicolor (assembly GCF_901765095.1). NCBI lineage: Eukaryota > Metazoa > Chordata > Amphibia > Gymnophiona > Siphonopidae > Microcaecilia > Microcaecilia unicolor. The sequence goes on from NC_044034.1 coordinate 218,002,046, forward strand.
GAGGTCTACCACCCGCAGATTGTTTCTATGGACCCTGATCTTCAAGCTGGGTTTGAAGTTCTGCTGTTTCCTTCTGTAAGGCACCCAGCTGTGTCAGGACATGCAGTGCTTCATCTTCTAAGTCAGAGATACAGGTCTCATGTATTATGGGAGAGAAAAAGAAAGGAGAAAAAAAGGGGGAGGGGGATGTATATTGGTTGAGGATATATTCAGGATACAGAATAGTTCATACATATAATACTAAAGGGTTTGCACCATTGCTCATCTTACTGATGACAGATATGACATTAACACAGACCACTTTTTCTTATATCTGACAAAGTGTGGTGATTTTTTAGCCAGGTACATTTCAAATGTGTAAGTTTGGAGCAACAAATTCCACCATTCCATCATTCCTGATGAGAAGCTAGATGCAGAGTCTTCCAGTGTGAGAAAACTACTTTCAGAGCTAAAGAAAGCTATGTAATAGGTTAGCATTGTTACCTTGTTGTTGCTTTCTCTTTTGTAACCAAATCAATAAAATATTTAAACCAGAGATACGGGTCTCGTCCTCTTTGATCCGTTGTGAATGCGAGTCAAATTTTTCATTTATCTCATCTACTGCGGATTATAGCTTGTTTAAGTGATCTTCCAATGCTGCTGTGACGGCCCTGGACATTTCCTGTGCCCATTCTCCTAGCTCTCAGAGAACGTGTCCGTTCCCTTGAGGCTAGAGTAGCAGACTTGATGGAGCTGAGGGAGACAGAGAGGTACATAGAGGAGACCTACAGGGATGTTGTAGAGAAGTCCCACCTCCAGTCAGGTAGCCCCTGTGCTACCTTGGAGGAGGGAGGTCTCCTAGAAGGAGAGCATCACCCTGGTGAAGTAGGAAGTACTCCTGTAGCCAGGACCTGCCCACCAGGGGATGTATTATCCTTTCGCACCGAGGATATATCTCCAAATGTTGCCCGGGAGGGAAAGGTTAGGACAGCTGTTGTACTTGGTGATTCGATCATTAGGCATATAGATAGCTGGGTGGCTGGTGGACGTGAGGATCGCCTGGTGACTTGCCTGCCTGGTGCGAAGGTGGCGGACCTCACGTGTCACCTAGATAGGATTCTAGATAGTGCTGGGGAGGAGTCCGCTGTCTTGGTACATGTGGGTACCAATGACATAGGAAAATGTGGGAGAGAGGTTCTGGAAGCAAAATTTAGGCTCTTAGGTAGAAAGCTGAAATCCAGATCCTCCAGGGTAGCATTTTCTGAAATGCTACCTGTGCCACGCGCAGGGCCCAAGAGACAGGCAGAGCTCCAGAGTCTCAATGCGTGGATGAGACGATGGTGCAGGGAGGAGGGCTTTAGATTTGTTAGGAACTGGGCAACATTCTGGGGAAGGGGGAGCCTATTCCGAAAGGATGGGCTCCATCTTAACCAGAGTGGGACCAGGCTGCTGGCAACGGCGTTTAAGAAGGAGATAGAGCAGCTTTTAAACTAGAAATGGGGGGAAGGCCGACAGTCGCTCAAAAGAGCATGGTTCGGGATAAGGTATCTTTCAAAGATATCACCATAACAGGGAAGATAGAGTATCCTGATAGTGAGGTTGCAAAAGAGATTGTAGTAGATCGGGTATCTTTAAATAACAATAAAAATCAGACAAAAGATTGCCAATTAATACTGTCAAGTACTAAGCATGATGTACTTAGGAACAACAAACATAGTTTGAATGTCTATATGCGAATGCCAGGAGCCTAAGAAATAAGATGGGGGAGTTAGAATATATTGCACTAAATGAAAAATTAGATATAATAGGCATCTCTGAGACCTGGTGGAAGGAGGATAACCAGTGGGACACTGTCATACCGGGGTACAAATTATATCGTAGTGATAGGGTGAATCGGATTGGTGGAGGGGTAGCATTGTATATTAACGAGAGCCTTGAATCAAATAGATTGAAAATTCTGCAGGAAGCAAAACACTCCTTGGAATCACTGTGGATTGAAATTCCATGTGCAAAGGGGAAAAGGATAGTGATAGGAGTGTACTACCGTCTGCCTGGCCAGGACGAACAGACGGATGCGGAAATGTTAAAGGAAATCAGGGACGCAAACAAACTGGGCAACACAATAATAATGGGGGATTTCAATTACCCGCATATAGACTGGGGTAATGTAACATCTGTACACGCAAGGGACATAAGATTTCTTGATGAAATCAAGGACAGCTTCATGGAACAGCTAGTTCAGGAGCCGACAAGAGAAGGAAAAATACTAGACTTAGTCCTTAGTGGTGCTCATGATCTAGTGCAGGGGGTAACGATACGAGGGCCGCTTGATAACAGTGATCATAATATGATCGGTTTTGATATTGGCATTGAAGGAAGTGAAACTAGGAAATCAAGTACGCTAGCGTTTAACTATAGAAAGGGTGATTACGACAAAATGAGAAAAATGGTGAAAAAAAGACTGAAAGGAGCAGCTCGCAGAGTAAAAAACTTGCATCAGGCGTGGATGCTGTTTAAAAACACCATCCTGGAGGTTCAGGACAAATATATTCCACGTATTAGAAAAAAGGGAAAAAAGACTAAACGTCAGCCGGCGTGGCTAAACAGTAAGATAAAGGAAATCATTAGAGCCAAAAAACAATCCTTCAGAAAGTGGAGAAGAGAACCAACTGAAAGTAACAGGATAGATCATAAGGAATGCCAAGCCAAATGCAAAGCGGAGATAAGGAGGGCAAAAAGGACTTTGAGAAGAAATTAGCGTTGGAAGCAAAAATACATAGTAAAAACTTTTTTAGATACATTAAAAGCAGGAAACCGGCCAAAGAGTCGGTTGGGCCGCTGGACGAAAATGGTGTTAAAGGGGCGATCAAGGAGGACAAAGCCGTAGCGGAGAAATTAAATGAATTCTTTGCTTCGGTCTTCACCGAGGAGGATTTGGGGGGGACACCGGTGCCGGAAAGAATATTTGAAGCGGGGGAGTCGGAGAAACTAAACAAATTCTCTGTAACCTTGGAGGATGTAATGGGTCAGTTCAGCAAGCTGAAGAGTAGTAAATCACCGGGACCTGATGGTATTCATCCCAGAGTATTAACAGAACTAAAAAATGAACTTGCGGAGCTACTGTTAGAAATATGCAATCTGTCCCTAAAATCGAGTGTAATACCGGAAGACTGGAGGGTAGCCAATGTTACTCCGATTTTTAAGAAAGGTTCCAGAGGAGATCCGGGAAATTATAGACCGGTGAGTCTGACGTCGGTGCCGGGCAAGATGGTGGAGGCTATTATTAAGAATAAAATTGCAGAGCATATACAAAAACATGGACTGATGAGACAAAGTCAGCACGGATTTAGTGAAGGGAAGTCTTGCCTCACCAATCTAATGAATTTTTTTGAGGGGGTAAGCAAACATGTGGACAATGGGGAGCCGGTTGATATTGTATATCTGGATTTTCAGAAGGCGTTTGACAAAGTGCCGCACGAAAGACTCCTGAAGAAATTGCAGAGTCATGGAATCGGAGGTAGGGTATTATTATGGATTAAGAACTGGTTGAAAGATAGGAAGCAGAGAGTAGGATTGCGTGGCCAGTATTCTCAGTGGAGGAGGGTAGTTAGTGGGGTCCCGCAGGGGTCTGTGCTGGGTCCGTTGCTTTTTAATGTATTATAAATGACCTAGAGATGGGAATAACTAGTGAGGTAATTAAATTCGCCGATGACACAAAATTATTCAGGGTCGTCAAGTCGCAGGAGGAATGTGAACGATTACAGGAGGACCTTGCGAGACTGGGAGAATGGGCGTGCAAGTGGCAGATGAAGTTCAATGTTGACAAGTGCAAAGTGATGCATGTGGGTAAGAGGAACCCGAATTATAGCTACGTCTTGCAAGGTTCCGCGTTAGGAGTTACGGATCAAGAAAGGGATCTGGGTGTCGTCGTCGATGATACGCTGAAACCTTCTGCTCAGTGTGCTGCTGCGGCTAGGAAAGCGAATAGAATGTTGGGTGTTATTAAGAAGGGTATGGAGTCCAGGTGTGCGGATGTTATAATGCCGTTGTATCGCTCCATGGTGCGACCGCACCTGGAGTATTGTGTTCAGTACTGGTCTCCGTATCTCAAAAAAGATATAGTAGAATTGGAAAAGGTACAGCGAAGGGCGACGAAAATGATAGTGGGGATGGGACGACTTTCCTATGAAGAGAGGCTGAGAAGGCTAGGGCTTTTCAGCTTGGAGAAGAGACGGCTGAGGGGAGATATGATAGAAGTGTATAAAATAATGAGTGGAATGGATCGGGTGGATGTGAAGCGACTGTTCATGCTATCCAAAAATACTAGGACTAGAGGGCATGAGTTGAAGCTACAGTGTGGTAAATTTAAAACGAATCGGAGAAAATTTTTCTTCACCCAACGTGTAATTAGACTCTGGAATTCATTGCCGGAGAACGTGGTACGGGCGGTTAGCTTGACGGAGTTTAAAAAGGGGTTAGATAGATTCCTAAAGGACAAGTCCATAGACCGCTATTAAATGGACTGGAAAAATTCCTCATTTTTAGGTATAACTTGTCTGGAATGTTTTTACGTTTGGGGAGCGTGCCAGGTGCCCTTGACCTGGATTGGCCACTGTCGGTGACAGGATGCTGGGCTAGATGGACCTTTGGTCTTTCCCAGTATGGCACTACTTATGTACTTATGTAAGTTTGTTGGCTGTTGCTGTACCATATTTTAATCGCCGGTTTGCTCTGATGTGTTTTACGATTTTTTTTATGGGCATGCCACTCGTTTGCCAGTTCAGGATCACCAGTTTCTTCCCTGGCACTGCAAGCTGCACCTCCAGCACGTTTTATTGCAAGAATTCCCAAATTAGAAGTTTTTTAAGCAGATATAGAGCAGGGCTTCCACAGAGCCCCAGACAAACGCTGCTTGCTAGGAGGCAGGCATCATGTGACCCCCGGCATTTCTTATTTTCCGTGGCATTCCTATGTCAGCTGCCACCCGGGGTGGATTACATCTCCGCACCCCCCCCCCAGGTGCATTACTTCCTGGGGGTGCAGTGAGCAGCCGTGTGGCTGTCGGCTCCAGTGGTTTCCTGCCCCAGAACAGGAAGTAACGTCAGAGGGAGCTGGGAACCTGCGGAGCCAACAGCCGCACGACTGCGCCCTGCACCCCCCTTGCAGCATGCACCCGGACGGACCACCCCCACCACCTCTTCCTTGGTACATGACTGCTTATTTTGATTTTAAGTCTTCTCTGATAAACACAATACATCGTTTCCGAATGCAAAACAAAACCAAAATTAACATAGGTGTTTATTGGATAAACACTGGAAAACAACTACTGTCTCTAGGATTTCCATTCCTTCCCTGGCTTGTCTTATATCTTCCACTCTTTTTTTTTTTTTTTGCCTTTTCTGCGCTTTTGACACCTAAATGAGACAAAGTCACAAGAACCTGGAAGAAACCCAAATAGTGGCAACATTACATGCAACTGATCCCAGGGCAAGCAGTGGCTTCCCCATGTGTATCTCAATAACAGACAATAGACTTTTAAACCCAGATAGACTATCCACTTTTACCCACATCCTCTGGCAATGAGTTCCAGAACTTAACTATTCGTTGAGTCAAAAAATATTTCCTCTTACTTGTTTTAAAAGTATTTCCATGTGACTTCATTTAGTGTCTCCAAGTCTTTGTACATTTTGAAAGAGTAAAATTGATTCACTTTTACCTGTTGTACACCCAGTGGTGTGCTGGAGCTGGCTTGCACCAGCTCACAAGAGCTGATCATAACTTTTGTGACATTTTGTGAGACGGTTGTTGAGGCAGGGCGAGCTGGTTTGCCTCTCCTCCCCCTGAGCTGCAGGGTCCCAGCACATACCTGAAGGCAGCCACCCTGGTGGTCTAGTGGATTCTTTGGAGCAGGAAAAATCGCCAGTTTTTCCGCCCGCTGCTGGCTCTGACCCTCCCGCTGCCGCATCACTCTTTAAAAATGGCTGCCGAGACTTCCAGCGGCGGCCTTTGCCAGACTTCAGCTGAAGTCTTGCGTGGATGCCCTTGTAATTTATGTTTGTTATAAGCAAAATTTGAAGGATATGTGTCATTGCTGTAATTATTTTGCAGGATACTGTGCATCAAGATTGTCTGATCAAGTTTAAGAGATGGGATAATGTAACTAGATTTAAAAATGTCAGTTTCCATTAAGTGTGTGTGTGTCTGTGTGTGTTCTGTACATGTTATATATGTTATCCATTTCAAAATCTCTGCTGATTGGTGGTTGGGGGTACTCGGTTGAAATTTGTTAGACTTAGGGGATACTTGGCTTGAAGAAGTTGGGAAACACTGGTTTACAATGACACCTAGATCTTTTCCATGGGTGCTGACTCTCAAGGTGGACCCTAGCATCAGATTACTATGAATTGAATTACTCTTCCTGAATCAAGATGGCGTCAGGAACGGTTGTGTGGTCTCAAAGCTCCTTAGACCTAACACTGCGCTAGCGAGAGGATTTGTCTCTCCAACCTCTGGATGGGGAAGAGAAAGAGGAAGACGGTGGTTCCTCCCTGGTGCCACCGCCGACGCCAAGCGACATTGGAGAGTTTAAATTTAACAGAATTTCTTGAGAATTCTTTGGAACTTATAGCAGAAAGAACAACTTTAATTGTAACTTTTGCTCTTGAACTAGACAGAAACAGTTATATTTTCGCCATATAAATGACTCTTTCCTGGGACAAAAGATTCAGGTTTTTCCTGATACGGCAAGAAGTACACAAAAGAGGAGAAAATAATTCCTGATGTATAAATCAAGAATTCCTAAATTAGATAGTACCTTTTTGTTAAAATTTCCCTGTAAATGCTATATCTCTTTTGAATTGGTTAATTATGTATTCTTTACTCCCAAGAAATTGGTAGAATTTATTGAATCGAAGGAAATGGTTAGACCACCTGTGGATTTGCCTCCCTAGTTAGAAATGCTGTTACATTGGCTGTAGATATCTGCTGTGTCCCTACCGTTAGTAATAATTCAATTTATTACATATTTCTTTATTATATTTCCTAGTATTTTGATTGAAAATATTGTGGACAAACTTAAAAAATGAGGTTTTCTTTTCAAACTATGTCAGTATTTGATATGTTTACATTGCCTTTGCCTTTTTTTATTTCTGAGATTTCCAAACATTTATGTCTGTAGACATAAATGAAAATCAATAAACAAAAAGTAAAAAAAAAAAGAATTACTCTTCCCAATATGCTTTTCCATTTGTCCACATTAAATTTTCTGTACCATTTGGATGACCAGTCTTCCAATATCTTTCTATAATTTTTCACAGTCCACATGTGTTTTAACAACTTTGTATAGTTTTGTGTCATCTGTAAATTTAATCACCTCACTTCAGATCATTTATAAATATGGTAAATAGCACTTGTCCAAGTACAAATCCCTGTGGCACTTGTAGCTGGGTCATCCATCCAGGACCCAGCCAGGCTCAACCCTGCTTAGCTGTCTCTTCCTCCACACAACTATTGCCTTCACTCCACAGCAATCTGGCTGCTCTGAGCCTTGGCTCCAGGCCCTGCGAACTCCCAGGACTTCCTCCTCCCTCCGTTCCTTTCACAGAGGCACATTCAAAGCCCAATGTTTATAAGTAAGAGCTTTTATTTTCTTGCTTCAAATCAAACAAAACACCCTTCACTCCAGGTTGTTTAGGCCAGCAGCCCAGAGCACAATTCAGGTTCAACACAGTCAATTCAGGTTCAAAACAGTCCATATAACTTCACTTCACTTTAGCTCAGATTACGTCACTTAGGGAACAGTACATTATCAGAGGGAAAAACCCAATAGCTTGGTAGGTTGCAGCCCAGACCTTTTTAGTATGCAACAGTTTACACAGTCTTTCTTGCACCTTCTTACAGCACGGTTACACTGCTTTATTCCCACCTGGTTCAGGCTGGGTTTCAATTGTGCCCAGCTCTCTTTCTCTCCCACTGGCTGCACCTGTTTCCTCTTTAGTAGGGATTTCCCCCAGTGCCTCAGCCTCTCTCCTCCGGTCTTCCACCAGTCTCTCCAAGGTACAGCTAGCCACCCTCTTACAGCAGCTTTTTGGGTTTGAGCCAGGGCTCCAATCTCCATCTGTTCCTCCCCTAGCCCTTCAGTAATCTCCATTTTATCCTCCTCTCCAACTTCCCCGCCCCCAATCTCTCCAGCTGGCCCTCATCACCTTCCTCAGAGACCATTTCCCAATCTTCTATCTCCTCCCCTAACTCTTGCACAGCCGGGTGGGGAAGAGAAGGATTCTGGGACTGGTAGTTCTTCCCCTTCTTCCTTAACCCAGCCAACCTCTCTGCCTCCGGTAGTCCAGCTTTCTGAATGTGGGTGTTGTGCACATGAAATCTGCCCCGTTGGGATTCTCCGGCTCCCTGTACCCCCTTTCTTCGTGCCTTCCCGGATCCCCTTTCACCTGCACTCTCACACACTCCACTATTCACCCTTCTCCATTGAACAAAATGGCCATTTAACCCTACCCTTTGTTTCTGTCCAATTATCAATTCCTAATCCACAAAATATTCCTTCCTATCCCATGATGCTTATTCATGCCTTCAAATAAATGAAGCAGATTGGTGAGGCAAGACTTCCTTTAGCTGAATTCATGTGGTCTCTATTCCATTAACCCATGTTGATCTATGTACTCCGTAATTTTATTCTTTATAATAGTTTCTACTATTTTGTCTGGCACTGAAGTCAGACTTACTGGTCTGTAATTTCCGGATCACCCCGGAGCCCTTTTTATAAATTGGCGTTACATTAGCCACACTTCAATCTTCAAGTACTATGGATGATTTTAATGCCAGGTTATAGATCATAACAGCATATCGGCAATTTTATATTTGAGGTCCTTCAGTACCCTGGTGCATGCCATCCAGTCCAGTTGATTTACTACTCTTTAATTTGTTGATTTGGCTGAGATTGTCTTCCAGGTTCACCGAGATTTCTTTCAGTTCCTCTTCATCATCACCCTTGAAAACCATTTCTGGTACAGGTAGATCTCTTACATCTTCTTCTGTAAAGACCAAAGCAAAGAATTCATTCAGTCTCTCCCTGAGTGCCCCTTTTGCTCCTTCATGATCTAACGGTCCCAACAGATTCCCTCACAGGCTTTCTGCTTCTGAGGTACATGAAAAAGTTGTTACTGTGAGTTTTTGCCACTGTGGCAAGTTTCTCTTCATGTTCTCTTTTAGCCTTCTTTATCAATGTTTTGCATTTAACTTGCCAATGCTTATGTTGTTTCTTATTTTCTTCATTTGGAACCTTTTTTCCATTCTTTGAAGGATGTTCTTTTGTCTCTAATAGCCTCTTTTACTTCACTTTTTAACCATGCTGATGAAGAATAAGCAGAATGGAATGGTGACTGTCAGTGTGGAAGATCTGGCCTGTGGAGCCCTGGGTGCTGGTTTCAACGGATTGTCCCACTTTACCACATCCATATGTGAGTGCCCCTTTGTTCTGATACCTGGGGGACTGTCCTAGTCATTACTTAAAATGTCAAATATTACAGCAAACTAACAAGCTACACAAATCGGTTGGTCACAATTGTTGTACCCAGTCCTATGTGTATTTGACTCAAGAGCAC